>NW_027526306.1:1576593-2176593 GCF_048455015.1 Haemaphysalis longicornis
TGGCTCAAGGTGCCCCGTGCGGGGTCTACAACGGATACCGCGGTCAGTTCAGCCTCTGACTTTCGTCTGAAAATCAGAGGAAACCTTAACTGGGATAGTTCCAATGTGGTATATTTGCTCGAGTGTACGGTGTGCCACTTACAATACATCGGGCAAACACAAACGTCGTTAAACTAGGTTTAATAATCAGAAGTCACATTCCTAATCTCAGCCATCTCTCCCGTTGTCAAAACACGTTATCCTTCCAGGGCACTCTTTTGACCACCTTAGAGCCACGATATTAGAATATGGGTTTCGTTCTCACCATGATCGACTAATCCGCGAATAGTACCTTATTTACAAGTTCAAATCCGCATCATCAGGCATTAATGAGAGTTTCGGGAAATTATCGTCTTTGGTGGGTACCTAAGGCATTTTCACCTTTTTCCTTTCTTTCAGTTTCTTGTTTCTTTCTTTCTTTTTTTGTTTCATTTGCCCTACCGAACACTGTCAGCCACCACACGTCCCCTCCCTCCCCACCCTTGCCTGTCTCCCCTTTTTTTCGTGGAATAGTAGCTGCATTCCCAGTACGCCTCCACTCACGCGGTTGGCAGTCCGCTTTGGGGGGTTAAATTTGTTATCGCGAACGCGATTGCCGCGCGGTCACTCATCATTTTCTTGGATGTTGCGCGGTTCCCCCACCCCTCCGCTTCTTGGACAGTCAATCATTACTCACTTCTTTGCACGTCTCCATCATGCTGTGACATGCTTTTATTATATACAGGAAACTTGTTGACCCTTACTGGCGACCGATTTATTAGTTGCTTATACCCAGGACACACCTAGGTACTTCCTACCTGGCTAAATAATTGGTTGCGTTGCTGGCAGGTGCACTCTTCTGGCACTTGTGTGAACTTGTAAACTGCCCTGACATTCCCCACGCCGCCGGTAATTGGTATTTTCAGGAATGGATGTGTCACCGGAGGCTTCCGTTCTGTATTTTTTGTTCGTGTTCTTTGCATTTGGTGTGTCCAGACGTTCCCTGCTTCATTCATTTATTCGTGTAATTCGTATAAAAAGTGTTTTCAACAGCTCCCTACCCTGTCCTTTTTTTATGGATGAAGTTGAATACTGCTGGGCTTTTTAGAAAAGAGTTTGTCATCATGTAGAGTGCCACATGTATAATGTCCTCCCTTCCCTGTCCCCTCACCCAACCCGCCAATGTTGTTAACAAGGGTGCACTGCAGCACACCTTCTGCACCTATATAAGCGTGCGTGCTCCAACGTTATATATTACCCAAGATGAAGACTGGTACCCCAGTCGAAACGTCAGTAAACCGCTGTTTTTGTTTTTAATCGTGCGTCTGCCAGTTTCTCAACTATATATATATATATATATATATATATATATATATATATATATAGAGAGAGAGAGAGAAATAAGGATGGGCAGACAAGAATGCCAAGCAGAGGGGAGTATGGTGCAGGTCACTGAAACAAAAGAATTTTTGGAAGAAACATAGAAAGTGGAGAAAGAATGCCCGCAGGGTGGCAACATTACCCACGACCTCCAGAATACGCGCCTGGTGCGATGATCAGTACGCCAGCGACGGGGCTGTTTTTCCCCTCAACTTTCTCCGGTATTGATGTTCAGGGATTGGTTTTCTGCGCTCAAGGGTAGTAACCATCACCACTCGGACTACTCGGGGTGAAGGGGACACTTTTTATAACTCCCGGGCCGTGAGTTGAGCGTCTACGACATGTCGATAGTGGTCGACCAGCGTTGAACCCTTTTAAGCTACCTATGGCGCCAACACTGCGCGAACGAAGTCTCTCGCTGTACATGTAGCGAATCAAAATGAGAAATGAGGGGCTAGTTGACATATATACAGAAATAAGGATTGGCCGTTACTAATGCCAAGGAGAGCAAAGGGGAGGATGCTGTAGTTCATTCAAACAGATAAAGAATTTTTCAAAGAAACATCGAAAGTGGAGAAAAAATGCCTGCTGGGTGGGAACTTCCACGACCTCCAGAATAGGCGTCTGGAGCGATGACCACTACGCTAACGGCGGGGCTATTTTTCCCCTCCAGTTTCTCGGGTATTGATGTGAGGGTATTCGTTGTCTGCGCTGAAGAGTGGTAACCACCTCCACTCGGACTACTGGGGGTGACGGGACCTTCTTTTTTACCCCGTGCAGTGACTCGGGCGTCTACGACATGTCGAGAGTGGTCGACTAGCGTTGAACCCTCTTATGCTACCTATGGCACCAAGACTGCCAGAGCAGAGTCCCTCGCTATGCATGTAGCGAAACAGAATGGGAAAGGAGGGGCTCATTGAAGTGTACAGAAAAAAGCATTGGCAGTCAAGGATGCCAAGAAGAGCAAATGGGAGGATGCTCTAGGATATTGAAACAGACAAAGAGTGTTTGGACAAAAGATAGAAAGTGAAGAAAAAACGCCCTCCGAGTGGGATCCCCACCCACAACCTCCAGAATATGCGTCTCGTGCGATGACCACTACGCTACCGGCGGCGCTGTTGTTCCCCTCCACATTCTATGGTATTTATGTTAAGGGAATTGTGTTAAGGGAATTCCTTACATCCAGGTTTAACTCGTTTTTTCTGCGTCCAGTTTTCCCAGCTAATTGATGTGACACATACCCATCAAAGAACCACATCAAGTTTTTGGGCATATACAGACATAGTGGCATTGAAGACAAGATTGAGTACATGGTTTTCGAAAGACTTTGGAGACGACAACGCACGCACAACAGTTTTGAGAATCTGTATATATGATGAATTTTGGAATGTGGCTTTTAAGGATATGATTAACAAGAAGTATACCATAATCTCCTGCCGTAAAGATGTTAGTGCTTCTATTGAGAGTTCTAGAGGGTCCATGGGTTGAGGGTCCATGCGCCGCATAGGACCCAAATGTGGGCGTTTTGGAGGCGTCAGTGTAAAACCCTGCGCACTCGCATTTGTGCTGCAGCAAAAACAAGTTCTGGAGGAGTGCACATCTGGGTGCTTGGTTTTGTTCTATGTGTGTAAATGATATGTCGCATGATACAAGACGGAGATCCCACGGTGCTATAAAGTCTGTAATAGGAATTTTGGTGGTATATAAAAAGTAAACAGCAAACTCTGACGCTTCTTCTGTAATTCTGTAACCCTGGCAGGGAAGGGTACAGTGAAGGATGGACAAGTTATCAGGATTCGGGATATGGACGTATCGTAAAAACTGACTTAAAAGAATGGTTAGACAATGATGAGATTTTAAAAGCGTAAAAAAAATCTTTGTACGTTCGCTGGTTATCAAGACACCGCTTGAACATTCAACGAACGTTGAACCAGGTTAGTGTGGAGAGCACGCGGCGCAAGATGAAGCCCCAAGTGAAGCACTGGCTCGAGCGTTTGCAATGCATTTTTAGTCGCCGACCCATAAACCACAGTCTTATAGTCCAAAACCAGAGCCAACCAGGGCAGCATACGTGCTAAAAGGGTTCTTAGTCGGCACCACAATATTGGTGAAAGAGAACCTTAACGATGTTCTTTCTTTTCAGACAATTATGCTTCTGTAGCTTGATTTAGAAATGAATGTAAATTTTTGGTGCAATACAACACCTAAGCAATTGTGCTCCTAATAAGAATCGGCAGGCCGCTCAGAATAATGTCCGGATCGTGATGGACTCCATCTTTCCTCGAAAGAACACGCAAAGGGTTTTTCCAGGAATAATTTTAAAGCCACTCTTGTCTGCCCAGCGGGCAAGTGTGTGGCAGCCAAGTTTTACTTGACGTTCGCACTGACATAAAACTTGATTTAAATAAGATTTGGACATCGTCTACATACATAGAACAAGAGAATTTAAATAGCGGTGCCTTTCCAGGAGAGTTCATCTTAGCTATGAATATAGCGCAATTCAACACTAAAGCTTGTGGCCCGCCAGTTTCGTCCACGATAGCCTTTCAAAATGAACAAACAAGCCCCAGGCAAAGCGTTCACTATGACAAGTGACTAGTAGGACGTTTAACGTCACTTGAGGTCACTGAGGATCCCGTAAAGCCAAGCGGGGGGATAGGCCTTCTCTATGTCGAAATAAACCGTAACGCAAAGCTGGTTACCTACGAAGGCGTTTTTGATACAAGATTCAAGGGCCACGAACGTGTCTTTCGTGAAGCACCCTGCCCTGAAGTTTGCCTGGCAGATTTCAAGAAGACCATTGTGCTCAAAAAGTACACGAGCCTACGGTTTATCATTTTCTCGAGAAGCATCCACAGGCAGCTGGGTAGGGCAATGGGCCGATAGCGAGCAGGAGAAAAAGGGTCATTCCCTTCGTTCAGGAAAACTACAACTATACGAAACGGGTGGCCGTTGTACGGCACCACCGTCTCTTCAGCAAATAGCGCCGCCCGTGGCGCCCCAATCGTCAGTGGAATGCCGGTAGCGGTCAGCGCAGCATTGTTGTGCATGGCTTTCTGTGGTTCTGCTGAGGTGTGGCTTACAAACAGTAGATAACCGCAAGGATTTTTTTTAAATTGGAAAACAGAGCCTAGAGGTAACCTTGACGAGGCGTACCATGTGTGTGATTTACGCCCATACTCAGTAATTGAAAGTAGGAAACGACTCTCAATGCACCAAGTGGCAAGACAAGCTGGGAGAGCAAGTTCTTTCCTTCGTGCACATTTTTCGTGCTTTCATGCAGTTTCGTGTATCGAGGGATATATTGCAGCCAAATGCTCCTAAAAAGCCATTGTGTGCAGCCGATTGAGGAATGGTGCGGCACTTGCCTTTGGCAGTTGACGACGACACGGCGCCATGCATAAGCGAGAGAGAATTTGGGGGGTGCCTTCTACAAAATAGAAATTGTGATGGACGACTCTTTCGTAACTTCATTACTAAGGTAAAATTGTTTAAATACAAAGAAATACGCTTGTTACAGTCATCCGGAATTGTTTACAGTACAAATACTGCTTAATAGTAGAACTGCATTGATTGTTATGGAGAAACACTGTTTTCCAAGGATTGCAATGGTTTCTGGCTAGTTGGTTAATGTTTTTTTGAAAAACTATTCCTCGTGGCTGAAGGAAGAGCGACCGTAGGGTATCGAAAATAACCTCCTTACTTCTCGCTTTCGTAGGCTGCGCTTACTTAGAACTCTGATTTTGTTTACGAAGACTCGGAACTCAAGCACCTCTGGTACTCATGGTTGTGCAGCATACGCCCGTCGTGAGCTTGCGAAGTCACCCTCACTAGCTTGCGCTGTCGCGTGCCAAATTTACAGTTTCGCTTCCACCGCTGTAATCGGGCTCCGTCGCCTCTATGCGGATTCTGCAAAAAAACAGAAATGATTGACCATTTCCTCTTCTCCTGCCAAAGGCTCTCCTCCATAAGACGAAGGGGCATTGACTAGAAGCAATGACCATCTGCTCCGGGGAGTAGTAGGAGTGGGCGTACACTTCCCCCTGCCCCGCACCCGCCTCCGAATGGTGTGTAACGGGCAACTTCGTCGCTCACGAGCCCGACGGCTAAAGGGGTTCGTGGCAACTGGCATAAGTGGCCGTGTGGTGGAACCAAGGGCTTCAAGGGTTTCCGGAGCACCAGGCCAACTCAGCCCGGCGTCCAACCACCACACACTGGGGTGCGGGTAATCCCGGACTTGACAACCACTCGACCTACCACAGACCACAGACTCAACCTATGGCCACAGACCACAGGCTCGACCTACCGCTAGGGGTGGCCACCCAGGCGGCACAGAAAGTGTGCCCCAAGACCGGCCCGTCTATGGCCGCTTTCTGGCATGTCCGGCCAGCATCCAGGTTCTGGCAGACACTGATCATGCGTTGAACGGCCTACATTCGGCAACCAGCGCTTCGGTAGTTTTCCGTCCGCCCATGTCCGGACGCACAACGGCAGCTAACCGGCTGCCAGATATTCAGTTCTCTTACGGCTGCCGATGTTGAGAAAGAGAACGGCCGGAGTACGGCCTTAGGGCATCCGTTTTTTCTTCGGGAAGCGGTAATCGGCCGAAGCACGGCAAGCGACCGGCCACAGAATATGCGTATTCTTGCGGCAGTTGGTGTTCGAAATGAGACCGGCCGGAGCGCGGCTGCCGTGCATTCGTTGTTTCAACGGTGAACCGCGCGTCCGGCGGTGGAATATTCCTTTTCTTCGGGCAACCAGTGTTATGAAGGATACCGGCCGACGTACGGCCCCAGAATACACGTTTTTCATTCGGTTAGCTGTCCTCGGCCGAATTACGGCAAGCGAATGGCCACAGAATATTTGGCAACCGGTGTTCAAGAGGAGACCGGCCTACGTAAGGTATCTGGTTATACGTCATTTTTTCGGCAAACAGCATACAGCCGAACAACGGCACGCGCCTGGGCGCCTAGAATTCATGCACAGACGTGTTTGGAAGAAGACCGACCGGTTTTTTCCTGGGTAGGAGAAAAAGCCGTTAGGGAGCCGAACGACGGGGACGCGTTTTTCATCCGCTCCGTGTTTCTACGTTTTAAATGAACGAACATCGTTTGTCAAACAGTAATGAGTGTTCTCGGTGAACGGGCAAGGTGCAAGGACTCACTGGACATTAGCAGGGAACCTTTTAGGCCATCGAAATGTCATTTATTGCCACAAGAAGACTGTACCCACCGACGGGTGAGCTAAGCCTCGTAAGTCATCGCCGCTAGCAGGCCTCTGCCGCCGGCTTCATCGACGCATCGGCTCGAGGCTATTCGCCCCCTCAAGAAATGGAGAGCATTGGAGACATCGACCCGGCAGAGATGTCCGATCCGCGATGGAGATGGTTCACCAAAATAACTGGCCTTCAAGGGCGTCGAGCAAGCGGCCACCACGCAGGAGCTAAACCGCCACCATGTCAAGGACTCCCCACCAAAGAAAGGCAAGTGCGGGCGAAAGCGCAAGTTATTCTGCTTACAATTAAACTGCAACAAGCAACGTTGCACTATTTTGTTGGTGATAAACGTAGAAGAGACTCGCTCGTGCATTGGTAGGATCAACTTCATGCCCTGCACTCTTACTTCATGGAATTTTACGACTGCCTATTTAGAAAAAAACTATTTTAAATTTGCGATAACAACAGAGCCGTGTCACTGACGAAGCCTAGCTGTTAATTTAGTTCCGATGTTTGAAGGTGAGCTTAGCTACTCCTGGGATATGTCTCATTTGGTTAAACATAATCGCCAGCATCCTAGCAAACACGGATTTTGTCAGGAATTTCTTGCTCAACGCAGATTGTTGAGTTCACGCACGACTTGGCTCTTGAAATAGATTAGCTTAAAGTGGTTGACTGTATATTCTTGGACAGCAAAAAAGCAAATGATGGTGTTCCATATCACCTTCTGCGTAGTACATTTCATCCTATGAACTGAATGAATCGGTTTTCGCATTGTTATTACTATTGGCCCTATAGCTTTGTTCTAAAGTACTGTGTAGTTTACCGGACTATAGCAAATGAACGTGATTCCGTATACCCGCAGATTTGTTCGAATTTAATAACATCCTGGAGTGCTGATTCAGAAAAGTTTTTAGATGTTAAACAGTGTGTTAACGGCACCTTTACAAGAAAACCTTCATTCCAATTGAATACGTATACCGTAAATTATGCTGCTGTGACAACGGCCGAGGAATATAAATACCTAGGAGTTTATTTAGGGAGTGGTAAGAGGTTAAATAGGCAGGTTCACACCATAAAAGTTACGGCTGCATATGTTTTTGGCTTTCTGAGACGAAATTTTAGTGAACCTCCATCTAACTGAAAAGAACAACCGTATTTCACTCATGTGCGCTCAATCTTGGAGTACGCATGTGTTTTCGTGGATCCCTACACCAAAGAGCTGGTTGATACGCTCGAAAACATACAGAATATGTCAGTGCGATTCGTATTAGGTAATTTGCACGCTCAACTTAGCATGAGAGAAAGTAAAAGTAAACTGAAATGGCAGGACGTGAAAGATCACAGACGAAACGACAGGTTGAACTTTTTTCGTAATATCTATCATTCGAAAACTGGAGTAGAAGGGGAGAAGTATTTCCAAGCGCCATTCTACATATCGCAAAGTGGGACCGCTAGCTTAAAGCAAATTATTAACTTTCCTTTAAAGGTGAAGCCTCGCGCGATTCATTTTATTTTACATCAATACTGCAGTGTAATTATCTTCCACGCATGATTGCATTAACGATTTTCAGCGCGCTTTGTAGAATTTTGTTATTTTGTCTCATATTTAATGCTTAGTGTTATGTGTCTCCCTTCTGTAATGCATGCAAAGGCAAGGAGGCATCAAATAAATAAATAAAAAAATAAAAAATAAATAAACAAACAAACAAATAAATAAATAAATAAATAAAACAATGAATAACTAAATGAATAAAAATAAATAAATAAATAAATAAATAAACTTCCAGAGGCGGAAGTTTGCCTCCGACGGGTTGAGAACCCTACGCATTCAACCTTGACCAAAAAAATATTTATTGCCCTATTCGTTGCAGTATGCAAGGTTTCCTGTATGCATGCTACCATTGCTATGTTATTGGTTTGAAACAAATTACGTAACTCTAATTTTACGGCTTTCCTTGCGTGAACACAGAGGGATACAACTGCAGCCACCTGAATCAGGACGTCATTCGCAACGCGTCTAGAATTTTTTGAACGTAGTATGACATTAGAAAAAAATTAAGTTCTTTTGGACTATTAAGTGGTGTGGACGTATACTCATGAAAACAACATAAAAATAGATTGAGAATGAAAGTACCTGTTCGCTCCTTCTTAGGATCAGCCCTGCGTAAGATCATCAGAAAAGTTGATCGAGTAGAAAATGTCTTTGCAAGAAAAATGGTCAAAAACTGGACATACTTTTTTGTGAAGGAGTTATATTAAATGCTCCTGCGTGTTTTGTTGAGAACCAAAACGCTTCGTAAAGGCATTCACGCCGGTCTTATATACATCAAAATTGGTCAAGCAACTGTTATAAAAATAGTTTATGTAGTCATAGCATGAAAGTTTTCCGGAATATTGCCCTAAAAGAAATTGGCTAAAAGCGGCGCAATTTATCTGTCTGAAATTCAACCCACTAAAGTATGCGCCCTCTGCCGCCCCCCCCCCTCCCCTTTCTCCGTTTATTACAGGTAAGCTGCCCCACAGAGGACATCACGACCTGGACAACAATACATCTATTCAAGCTCTACAAAGAACTGAATATTTTCTGTGTTCGTCAGTAAAAGAGGCACAGCAATTAAAGGAAAGACAATTTGTGAGACTGTTTAATAAATGAATTTTGCTGTCAACTGAGGCTGGTAATTAAGCAAGGCTGCGCTGAAAGCTTGACGGCTGGTGGTTGCGCGCGAGCTCAATTTGATGTGGCTGCATTGGACCCAAAATGCTGGATTTGTGCTGCTTCTGCACTGGCGAATGAGTCGTCTGCTTGCGCGACATGCAGTGACCGGCCCCAGTACAGTTAACGTACTGTGGCTGAACTCCAATGCCCGTAGCACGGCCGTATTTCCGGTAGCTTTAGTCCGGCTGGAGTCCGACGACCGCATCTCGGCTGTCCTCCGGCGGCCGTACTTCGGCCGTACACGGGTTGCTTTGGAATGGCCGGAGGCCTACGGCTGGAATCTGGCCGTATGACCGTAAGCCGGTTGACTGGCCGACGGACACTGGCCGTTGGACAGCCATGGGAGTACGGCCGTATACGGCCAAAAGGCCCACATTTGGACATGGGCCGAACATGGCTGCCGGAAAACGGCCGGACAGAAAATCACCGGCCAAAGTACACCGGCCTCTTTTAGGCCGAACAGTCCTGTGCTGCCCGGGCACAGACCCAGGCAGCACAGGACTGTTCGGCCTTAAACAGGCCGGTGTACTTTGGCCGGTGATTTTCTGTCCGGCCGTTTTCCGGCAGCCATGTTCGGCCCATGTCCAAATGTGGGCCTCTTGGCCGTATACGGCCGTACTCCCATGGCTGTCCAACGGCCAGTGTCCGTCGGCCAGTCGACCGGCTTACGGCCATACGGCCAGATTCCAGCCGTAGGGCTCCGGCCATTCCAAAGCCACCCGTGTACGGCCGAAGTACGGCCGCCGGAGGACAGCCGAGATACGGTCGTCGGACTCCAGCCGGTCTAAAGCTGCCGGAAATACGGCCGTGCTACGGGCATTGGAGTTCAACCACAGTACGTTAACTGTACTGAGGCCGGTCACTGCATGTCGCGCAAGCAGATGACTCATTCGCGCAGTGCAGAAGCAGCACAAACCCAGCATTTTGGGTCCAAAGCAGCCACATCAAAGTGAGCTCGCGCGCAACCACCAGCCGTCAAGCTTTCAGCGCAGCCTTGCTTAATTACCAGCCTCAGTTGACAGCAAAATTCGTTTATTAAACAGTGCTCACAAATTGTCGTTTCTTTAATTGCTGTGCCTCTTTTACTGCCGAACACAGAAAATATTCAGTTCTTTGTAGAGCTTGAATAGATGTATTGTCCAGGTCCTGATATCCTCTGTGGGGCGGCTTACCTGTAATAAACGGGGAAAGAGAAGGTGGAGGGGGGGGGGGGGCGGCGGAGGGCGCATACTTTAGTGGGTTGAATTTCAGAGAGATAAATTGCGCCGCTTTTAGCCGATTTCTTTTAGGGCAATATTCCGGAACAATTTCATGCTATGACTACATAAACTATTTTATAACAGTTGCTTGACCAATTTTGATGTATATAAAACCGGTGTGAATGCCTTTACGAAGCGTTTTGGTTCTAAACAAAAAACTCGGGAGCATTTAATATAACTCCTTCACAAAAAAGTATGTCCATTTTTTGCCCATTTTTCTTGCAAAGACATTTTCTACTCGATCAACTTTTCTGATGATCTTGCGCAGGGCTGATCCTAAGAAGGAGCGAACAGGTACTTTCATTTTCACTCTATTTTAATGTTGTTTTTATGAGTTACGTCCAGACCACTTAATAGTACAAAAGAACTTAATTTTCTTCTAATGTCATACTACGTTCCCAAAATTCTAGACGCGTTGCGAATGACGCCCTGCTTCAGGCGGCTGCAGTTGTATCCGTCTGTGTTCACGCAAGGAAAGGCGTAAAATTAGAGTTACATAATTTGTTTCAAACCAATAACATAGCAATGGTAGCATGCATATAGGTAACCTTGCATACTGCAACAAATAGGGCAATAAATATTTTATTGGTCAAGGTAGAATGCGTAGGGTTCTCAACCTATCGGAGGCAGACTTGCGCCTCTGGAAGTTTATTTATTTATTTTTTATTTTTATTTATTTATTCATTTATTTTTATTCATTTATTTATTCATTGTTTTATTTATTTATTTATTTATTTATGTATTTATTTATTTGATGCCTGCGTGCCTTTGCATGCATTGCAGAAGGGAGATAGATACATAACACTAAGCATTAAATATGAGACAAAATAACAAAATAATTCTACAAAGCGCGCTGAAAATCGTAAATATAAACAGTTAATGCAATCATACGTGGAAGGTAATTACACTGCAGTATTGATGTAAAATAAAATGAATCGCGCAAGGCGTCACCTTTACATGAAAGTTAGTAATTTACTTTAAGCTAGCGGTCCCACTTTGCGATATGTAGAATGGCGCTTGGACATACTTATCCCCTTCTACTCCAGTTTTCGAATGATAGATATTACGAAAAAAGTTCAACCTGTGGTTTCGTCTCTGATCTTCCACGTCCTGCCATTTCAGTTTACTTTTACTTTCTCTCATGCTAAGTTGAGCTTGCCAATTACCTAATACGAATCGCACTGACATATTCTGTATGTTTTCGAGCGTATCAACCAGCTCTTTGGTGTAGGGATCCACGAAAACACATGCGTACTCCAAGATTGAGCGCACATGAGTGAAATACGGTTGTTCTTTTCAGTTAGATGGAGGTTCACTGAAATTTCGTTTCAGAAAGCCAAAAACATATGCAGCCGTAACTTTTATGGTGTGAACCTACCTATTTAACCTCTAACCACTCCCTAAATAAACTCCTAGGTATTTATATTCCTCGGCCGTTGTCACAGCAGCATAATTTACGATATACTTATTCAATTTGAATGAAGGTTTTCTTGTAAAGGTGCCGTTAACACACTGTTTAACACCCAAAAACTTTTCTGAATCAGCACACAAGGAAATTATTAAATTCGAATACAGCTGCAGGTATACGGAATCACGTTCATTCGCTATAGTCCGGTAAACTCAAAGTACTTTTGAACAAAGCTATGCGGCCAATAGTAATAACAATGCAAAAATCGATTCATTCAGTTCATAGGATGAAATGTACTACGCAGAAGGTGATATGGAACACCATCTGTCACCCGGTTCCTTAAATTAGGGTGCACTGTCGGAAGATATGGGGAGTCGACTCCAGAGAGCCAACAAACCCCACCGAATCCACAGGGCACAGGAGACAAAGGGGGTGGCCGTCTGATGTGCGGCTTTCGCCGATCAGAGCTGCAAGAATGAGCAAGAGCCCTGAACGAAAAACAGCACAAAGACTTATATTTAGACAGGCAAGTTACAAACACAAGCCCGAGGTAACGGATCGATAATGACAGACAACTTAGATGGAATTCAAATACAAGAAACAGTCCAATTAGACAAAATGATCCAAACAGGAGCGCTAACAAATGACTATTACGAAGCGTAGCAGTTAACAAAAAAAGAAAACGAACAGTTCGATGCTTATGAGAGACAGAGTCCCAGCATATTCACCGACCGGGCCGGACGATGCACCGCTGTCGGAGGCGATTCGGCTACCTGGGAACCGCGGCTTCGTTGTAGGCCAGGCCGTCCGGAACGATCACGTTGATTCGAGGCCCGGGAGTACGTTGGAGTCCTCCAGTTTGCGGGTCGCCGATGGTGTGATGCACAAACTGACAGGTGCCGTTGTCACATCACGACTGGCAAACGTAGCTGGTTTGCTTAGGCGCGGCTTCTCTTTTTATAACCGTGCCGGCTCGGAGATTGAGAGCACAACACACAACGCGCACGCCGCCGTCAGCGAATAACTTCACTCTTCTCCCTTCTAGAATCATCGACGCTCTTTAGCACTGGCAAGGCCACGCGCACCTCCTAGAAAGTACTGGAAGCTTCGACGAAACCGGAGCGGCGGAGGTTTTATTTTTGTTGTTTTCTCGCCGGCGAGCCGGCGAGTGATCGTGTTACCGTCTGTTCGTTCGAGAAAGCTCCATATTGTCTCGGGGCGAATGGAACCGAACTGAATGAATCGAACAACTGCAAGAAGAATTAGGCGCTGTACAAATGAAATGAAAAATTTATAAGGTACTTTTAGACGTCGCACGCTCGAGTTTGTGACACCATCATTTGCTTTTTTGCAGTCCAAGAATATACAGTCAACCACTTTAAGCTTATCTATTGCAAGAGCAAAATCGTACGTGATCTCAACAATCTGCGTTGAGCAAGAAAATCCTGACAAAATCCATGTTTCCTAGGATGCTGGCGATTATGTTTAATCAAATGAGTCATATCCCAAGAGTAGCTGAGCTCACCTTCAAACATCGGAACTAAATTAACAGCTAGGCTTCGTCAGTGACAAGGCTCTGTTGTTATCGCAAATTTAAAGTAATTTTTTTTCTAAATAGGCAGTCGTAAAATCCCATCAAGTAACATAGTGCAGGGCATGAAGTTGATCCTACCAATGCACGAGCGAGTCTCTTCTACGTTTATCACCAACAACATAGTGCAATATTTCTTGTCGCAGTTTAATTGTAAGCAGAATAACTTGCGCTTTTCCTCGAACTTGCCTTTCCTTGGTGGGGAGTCCTTGACATGTTGGCGGTTTACCTCCTGCGTGGTGGCCGCTTGCTCGACGCCCTTGAAGGCCAGTTATTTTGGTGAACCATCTCCATCTCGGATCGGACATCTCTGCCGGGTCGATGTCTCCAATGCTCTCCATTTTTGAGGGGGCGAATAGCCTCGAGCTGATGCGTCGACGAAGCCGGCGGCAGAGGCGTGGTAGCGGCGATGACTGGCGAGGCTTAGCTCACCCGTCGGTGTGGCACAGTCTTCTTGTGGCAATAAATGACATTTCGCTGGCCTAAAAGTTTCCCTGCTAACGTCCAGTGAGTCCTTGCACCTTGCCCGTTCACCGAGAACACTCATTACTGTTTGACAAACGATTTTCGTTCATTTAAAACGTAGAAACACGGAGCGGATGAAAAACGCGTCCCCGTCGTTCGGCTCACTAACGGCTTTTTTCTCCCCCTAGGAAAAACCCGGTCGGTCTCCTTTGTCTGTGCATGAATTCTCGGCGCCCAGGCGCGTGCCGTTGTTCGGCTGTATGGCGTTTGCCGAAAAAATGATGTATAACCAGATACCTTACGTAGGCCGGTCTCCTCTTGAACACCGGTTGCCAAAATTTCTGTGGCCATTCGCTTGCCGTAATTCGGCCGAGGACAGCTAACCGAATTAAAAACGTATATTCTGGGGCCGTACGTCGGCCGGTATCCTTCATAACACTGGTTGCCAGATATCCTACCGCCGGACGCGCGGTTCACCGTTGAAACAACGAATGCACGGCAGCCGTGCTCCGGCCGGTCTCCTTTCGAACACCAACTGCCGCAAGAATACGCATATTCTGTGGCCGGTCGCTTGCCGTGCTTCGGCCGATTACCGCTTCCCGAAGAAAAAACGGATGCCCTAAGGCCGTACTTCGGCAGCCGTAAGAGAACTGAATATCTGGCAGCCGCTTAGCTGCCGTTGTGCGTCCGGACACGGGCGGACGGAAAAATACCGAAGCGCTGGTTGCCGAATGTTGGCCGTTCAACGCATGATCAGTGGCTGCCAGAACCTGGATGCTGGCCGGACATGCCAGAAAGCGGCCATAGACGGGCCGCTCTTCGGGCACACTTTCTGTGCCGCCTGGGGACTCGACCTACCCACCTAGCGGCTCATGCACAAACTGTGTGAGGGCTGACCTCTACCCCATCCGGCACTCCGGTGAGCAATCGGCCGGAGGTCTCCGTTGGGGGGAATGTCCCCCTAGACCAGTTGCTCGTCTGATATGACAGAGTTCGCGAGTGGTTTTATTAGGCCCTAAAAACTACGTGGGTGTATGAATAGGCCTCATGCGTGGACGCGTCAGGTGTCTGGGTACTACCGCGTGCGCACTGGGAACTCTCCTGGAGGCTATTCCTCAAGTGCTAGTCACCCTTTGCGCAGCCGTACAGAGAGCGCGTTCCATCTTGTGTGTCTCGAGTAGGAGACGATGGGTTCGCCCTGTCCCTGTGATTCGGCAGGTGGAACTCCGGTGGGCAGTGCTGGTGCTTCGGGCTGCCCCCACCTCCACAATTTTGACCCCCGCACCTCAAACAACCAACACCGATGCTCGCAGTGAGGTTTTCACCCATTTCCATTCAGGTGAGTGTATCTTTTTTCTTGAGTGTCTTGTGCTCCCGCCTTACTCATCCCAGAAGACCGGTACATGGCATCTGGTTGGGCAGACCGGTCTCGTGGGTCTTCCTCGAGCCGGATTCTTTATCACCGCGGGTGGTCTCCGCATTACACCCGGCTTGTAGGGCTTGCACGGCCTCCACGCAAAATCGCCCCTATGGAAAGGGGCGGCTACAAAAATGCAGGAACTTTTTATATCACTAACACTGATTTTATCATTCGGTGCTAAAATCCCGGGATTCTTCCACTGGGATCTGTGCCTTGCGTTACACTTATTCATTCTGGAATAAGGTCGCCTGCCATATTTCCTAGCATTTTGCCCGGTTGGGTTCCCCTGTCAATCATACGCCTGCCTTGCTCACTGCTTCGCCTGTGCCACATTCTTTCTTCGTTACACTTACTTCTTAATTTCCGTGTTTTTTATTGCTTTTTAACTTCTGTAAATATTCCCCAAAGTTTTTAAACTTTTACTTCTCTAGTCATTCACTGCTAATCCATACTAATATTCAAATATATTTCTTCCCCCCCCAGACTACCTATTTTCTTTCGGTAAAGCACCCATTTCCTGGGCAATCCCCCTCAGTGGGTATGGGCCATATGTCTGGTACCACCAACACCGCCAGTTGCAGGCCACTCTCTTGGGCACGCCTTCATTTGTGCGAAGCGATACCGCGACTTCTAGCCGGAGGCACTGTTTTCATATATGGTTGCTGCTTTACCATTGAGATTTTTAGCCCCCAGGCTCACTAAAGAGGTAAAGAGTAGCGGCAACGGTGGCTAATAGTGGCTGCAGAGGGAAGATAGAGGCTAACTAAGCTGGTGTTGGTGTGATAGTTGGTGTTGGCAGGGTAGTGGTAACTTTGAAGAAAAGGCAATGAAGGTGTTTCAAATTTCTCTCCTTTCTTGCCATGTGTGTCCCCCTAATTGCCCGAACGATGAAAGGTTTTCTCGGTTTAGGAGATGCGCGATCGGCTCTGTGGCTCCTCTGTAGGATGGTGTGGAGGAGTTTTAATTTACCATCCTCGGGATTACATCGCGGCGAAATCTCACTGTGATCTTAAATTGCTCGTATGAAACCAATCGTCATATGCCGGAACGGGCTTGCGCTGGTGTTAGGGCTGCGAAATAGCAAAATATTACTTCAATCGTTTTGAAAATAGACCGCATACGCTACATGTTCAATTGCAGACGAACGGACACTAACGGACAGGGACAAGGCTAGCGCTTACGCTAGCTTTTTTTCTTCTTAAAACGGACTTTTGTAACTTTCTTGTCTCGGTTTTCTTCTTCCTTGGTGTTGTAGAGCCGGGGTTAACCATTTACCTCTTTTTTATTTACCTAGCACAGGGTTGGCAGCGGCGTCAGTTGAGATTACTTAAGCATTTTTGTTGGATAGAGAATTTGCGCGAGCTGCTTTCTACCGTATATGCGTAGAATGCAACTACCGACGGTGTGGCCAACGTACTCTACTGGGCAGGCTCGGTGCGTTGTAGAATCACGTATCCTTTTTTCGTACCCGCCATAGCATCAGTTTCCTTCTTTCGACACTAAAGTTTCTGCTGTGCCCTAATCCAGATTCCAGTGAAGCCTGCGCGCATATGGCTGCATTGGTGGCAGCTTCCGGTCGGAAGTGGTGACGTACTCCACGGACACTCGATCTGACGCAGGATGGCGGGCGGCTAACACTCACCACAAAATCTAAAAATGGGTCTACTTCGCGATCGCGTCAATAAAATTGGTTAGCACTGTTCCCCTGCGCCGTTTTCACTCTACGGGGAATAGTGCACGTAAGCAGCGGCCGCCCTGAAAAACCTTGTGCCTAACATGATTCGCTTCTCGCGTTAAAGCAGATAAGCGCAGTATGACTGTAGTCGCCAGCAATGCTCTCTATAATCTGCCTGTGTACTTTTGCGATGACACTCTCAATTTTGGCATTTGTTTTTCTTTGCCTGAACTAGCATTTGCAAAGGCATTTTAGGAAGACCAAAGTTTAGGTAGCTCTTGTGCTAAAACTATTCATTTTCAGAAATGAAATGTCAGGCAGAAGGGCTCCGGGGTGACTTTTTTCCCCGAACAAAAGCGTGTTTGAGACGGTCAGCGTTAAGAGGGGAGGACAGCTTTTGCGGATTTCGATTTCATGGTATTTATCTTGGCACGCAAATACTAGGCAATGGTATTTTGAAATAACATTTTTAGGCCAATAACAGCCGATGTTAAAAACAGTCCCCAGATTTAGGTCTACAGCAGTAAAGTACACAGGAAGCTGCACAATTTTTTGGCGGGCTAGCTCGCTGGCTCGGGCCTCTCATTCCGGAGTAGCCTAGAGGAGAGGGCCAGGGGAGCCAGCGGGGACCACGGCTTCCCCGAGTAGAGGTGGCCCCCACCTTGCTGGCGCCCAATCATCACAGCATGAAGCTCATCTAAATAAAGGTTCTTCACTCACTCACTCGTTTCAAGTACACATTTGTACTCGCGAAAGCTCTCAGCATTATCACCATCATCATCACGATCAGCATGGTTGTGTCTAGAGGAGAAGTAAGGTCTCCCCAAAGATGTCCAGCCACGTTTATCACTTGCTGAATTGCTTGCTTTCCATCCACCTTGGACAGCAGCAATGCAGCTGCTGTGGACTCAAAGTCAATAGTGTAGTTGTAAATTCATTTGGGGGGTGTTGTGGCAAACATACTCAGCCAGGTTCTCCAAATTGTTGCCGAGTCAGGAAATGCTGTTTGTGTCAACGGGAGCTTCAAATTGTATCGTTCCACATCTCCAGTACAGCCTCACTGTGCGAAATTATATGGCAGCTGTGTCAGGTTATTTTTGGCAGAAATGATGCTATGCTCTGTGTAGTAATGAATATTTACTAGCATGAGTATGAATGCACAGGTGTGAGTTCAGCCTCTATTTACGAAGGGGTAGCAAAACCTATCTGATTTCAGAGTTTTATACACAAGGGGGTGCTGCTGGTCTATTGATAATTTGGGTGGGTATAATTGGAGTGTGGGATGTGCAGGCAAAAGCAGACTAAGCGTTTTTGTCACCCTTCCCACTATTGTCCCGTTTTCGTTTGCTCTGACCACCATGAGCATTTGTCAACTCACCAAATTCGCCACCTTGTAAATTCGGCAGCACTTTTTGCGTCAGCTTTACGTTCACGCCAGAACCCGGGTTGAGCCAGTCCTCCGTGTGAGCTACCCTGGAACGCAGGTGCAGCGGTTAGTCTGGCGGTTGGCACTCCCAGTAACTGATGGATAGGAAGGGCAGTTGGGTGTACCACAAGTTGAGCGCGAGACGATACGAAATATGTAGTGGATACGCGGTAGAGTGAGAAGAGAGGAGGTTTGTGTGCAGGTGGGCTTGCCCGGGAACCCGTACCAGCGTTATACTGGAGAGAGGCTAGGCGCGAAGGGTGAAGTTTGGGGTGTCGGAGGTATGAGCGTGCATGCTGTGTCGATAAATTTTTCGGAGCGCTCCTGTGAGTTGCTAAACGCGAAAGTTATGGTCGTGTGGATATCGACTTTGACAGCGTATTACAGGGCGGCGGTTATGGGGACAGTGGGCGCATTAGTGGCCACAGAGGGAGCAAAATATAAATTTAAAAATTGCGTTTCTCTTCTTCGTTTTCTACATTTTTCAGTAACAAAATAAGTCACTAATACGTCACGAAGAGGGCCCTCAATGAAGGTGACTCAAGCCATTTTGAGCTATGAAGATGCTAAACAGATAACCGCGCATGCTTTGGAGCACAGTGTCTGGCATAATGACACATTGTTAAGCTGATTGCGCCAGTAATATGATACATTTATCACAGGTTATTTTTTACAAGTAAACAAAACGGCTACAAATAGCTATGACTCTCACATTCATTCGCATTATTTGCCTACAAGTCTAAAACCATATCAAATACTGGAATAATATTGTCACGTCCGGGACAGGTTTATTTGCAGAACGTTGGCTCTTGAAGCGGAGGGAAAACTGGTGCGCCGATTGTCCAAACCGTCGAGAGGTCCCAGCTTCTTTCTTCTCTTCCTCGAACGTACCCGTTCTTCTTCTTCTTAAGCTTGGAGGATGGAGTTGCTAGATTAGCTTAACTACATTCCACATGCGTGACACTTCCCCGGTCGCAGACGAAGCCCTCTGGGAGAGTCACTGTGCAGTACGGGAGCTATAGCGTTTCAAGCGTGCCACGTGCACAACCTGTGTTTTCTTGCATGGTCGTCCACTTGTGGCTACACGTGATACCAGGTAAGTAACTTCACTCACGCGTTTCAGGACAATGAAGGGACCAACGTAATGGGGAAGGAGTTTTTTGCACAGTCCACGTTTACGCTGGGGGGTCCAGAGCCACACGAAGTCACCAGGGGCGTAAGCGAGATCGGAGTGGCGGCCGTCATGCCGCTGCTTTGAGCGTTCTTGAGCAGCCAATGTGCGTAAACGCGCAAGGCGGCGTGCTTCTTATGCAAGACAAAGTGTCTTAGCCACTGAAGGCTCGTCGTGTTCTTCAAAAGGGAAGATGGTGTCGAGGCAACTGCGAGGGTTGCGGGCATAGAGAAGGAAAAAAGGGCTGTAGCCGGTAATTTCGTGCTTTGCAGTGTTATAAGCGTACGTAAGAAAGGGCAAGAGGTCGTCCCAATTTTTGTGGTCGGAGGCAACGTACATGGCCAGCATATTTGTCAGTGTGCGGTTGGTCCTTTCGGTGAGGCCGTTCGTTTGAGGATGGTATGGGCTAGAATGAAGAAACTGCACTTGACAGAGGCGAAGGATCTCTTCAACGATGTCGGCGGTGAACTGACGGCCACGGTCACTTATGATAACGCGAGGGGGTCCATGGCGAAGTAGAATACGTCTAAGCAGGAATTTGGAGATTTCCGCTGCGGTAGCAGATGATAGTGCGGCGGTCTCGGAGTAGCGCGAGAGATAGTCCACGCACACAACAATCCAGCGGTTTCCTTTCCGAGAGCGCGGGAACGGGCCTAGCAAATCGATGACAATCTTTTCGAAGGGAGAAGTTGGCGGATGCCGCGGCTGAAGTTTTCCTGCTGGAATGGTTGTGGGTAGCTTGTGCTGCTGACATTGTGTGCAAGTCGCCACCTAATGTTGTGTTGTTTTATGCATATTCGGCCAATAAAAACGTTGTTTGGTGCGATGCAGCGTTCGCGCCAGTCCCATGTGGCCATATGTGGGGTCGTCGTGCGTGAAATTGAGAACACTGTTTCGAAGGCTTTGCGGTACCACGAGCAGAAGACGGCAACCAACACCAGAGTAATTCCTTGCGTACAGTAGGCCGTCGCGCACGCAAAAACGGCTAGCTCGCCTTTCATTACGAGCAGACTCGAATAGGGACTGTGGACTCTTGTCTCGGCGCTGTTCAATCTTGAAGGTTACGACGTCAGGAAATGGGGTTGAGAGCGAAGCAAGATAGTCGTCAAAATGGTCATCGTCGCAGGGAGTGGTTTCTAGCGGCAGTCGAGAAAGGCAATCGGCATCAGCATGCTTACGGCCGCTCTTGTATGACACGGTGAAATTATACTCTTGCAGACGCAGGGCCCAACGTGCAAGCCGGCCGCAAGGATCGCGAAGGTTGATGAGCCAGCATAGCGAGTGGTGGTCGGTTACGATAGTAAATGGGTGGCCATAGAGATAAGATCTAAATCTTTGTGTGGCGAATACGACAGCGAGGCACTCTTGTTCGGTCACTGTGTAATTCTTTTCTGACTTGCTTAGTGCTCGACTAGCGTAAGCGATAACGTGTTCACTTTGATCATGGCGTTGAACCAGTACGGCCCCTATTCCAACACTGCTGGCGTCGGTATGAACTTCGGTAGGAGCCGAGGGGTCAAAGTGCCGAAGTATAGGTTCTGACGTCAAAAGAAGCTTCAGCTGGCGGAAAGCGGTGTCACATTCAGACGTCCACGTAAAGGGAACATTTTTCTGAAGTAGCGAAGTCAAAGGGTTGGCTGTGTCAGCGAATCCAGGTATAAAACGGCGAAAATAAGAACAAAGACCTAGAAAACTTCGAAGCTCCTTGACAGAACGTGGCTTGTGAAAATCGCTTACTGCTTGGATTTTCCGTGGGTCAGGCCTGACGCCGTCTTTATCGACCAAAAGGCCCAGCACAAGCGTTTGGCGGTCTCCGAATCGGCACTTCTTAGAATTTAGGACTACGCCAGCTTTTTCCAAACAGTCAAGAACGGTGGCTAAGCGACTGTTGTGCTCCCTGGAAATTCGTTCAAAAATAACGACATCGTCTAAGTAGCACATGCATATTTTTCACTTGAGCCCGCGCAGAATCGTATCCATGAAGCGTTCAAAGGTGGCCGGGGCATTGCAGAGCCCAAAGGGCATTACGTTAAATTCAAATAGTCCATCGGGCGTCACAAAAGCAGTTTTTTCTTTATCTTTAGGGTCCATGGGAATTTGCCAATACCCTGATCTCAAGTCAACGGAGGAAAAGTAAGATGCTGAATGGAGGCAGTCTATGGCGTCGTCTATGCGGGGCAGCGGGTAAACATCTTTCTTGGTTATAGCATTGAGACGTCGATAATCTACGCAAAATCGCCATGAACCGTTCTTTTTTTTACAAGAATGACAGGTGCTGCCCAGGGACTGCAGGATTCTTGAACGACGCCATTCCTCAGCATTTCCTGGACTTGCTCGTTGATTACTCGTCGCTCGGACGGGGAAACGCGGTAAGGTTTTTGGCGAATTGGGCGTGCTCCTCCAGTATGTATTGAGTGGCGAGTCCGAGTAGCAGGAATTACAGGACACCGTTCCAGATGAGAAAAATCGAAAACACCCGCGTGCTTGGAGAGAACATCGACTAGGGCGCGGAGCTCATCCAGTTCAAGTGACTTATTAATCATGTCGAGAAGCTTGAAGCAATCCATTGGGTGAGTGTGAACGGATGGGCCCGACTCTTCAGTTAAAACGGCTATCGAAGTGGATGTATACTCAGTTTCATGGGCAACATTGAGACCACGAGGTAACATTACTGGTTCGCTGGAATAGTTGACTGTCCACAACTGGGACTGACCCTGGACAAATGAAATGGCGGCACGGGGAACTAGGACGTTCTTCTTGGCACAATTCTGGGTTGTAGGCTCCACTACAGCGTCGAAATCACGGACTGGGGAGCCCGGCCATGCAACTCTCACAAATAGGGCACACCGCGCGGAAATCATTGTGTCCTCTAAAACGCTATGTGCGCTCTGCCGGCAAGCAGTGTCTTCAACAAGTGCAGATAGAGCAGCCTCATCAATGAAAATTTCTCCATTTTTGCAGTCAACTTTGGCACCACACTGCTTCAAGAAATCAATACCAAGTATCACGTCATGGGTTGAGCGTGGGAGCACTGTGAACTCCGCCGTGAAGTACTGACCTCCAAAGCAAAGATTCACCGAGCATACGCCAAGCGGTCGCAGTGACTCACCACCTACACCGCGAAATGTAGCCACCTTGTCCCAACTAAACATCACCTTACGACCAAGCCTATTTTTAAAATCAGCACTCATCACAGAAACTGTAGCCC
This sequence comes from Haemaphysalis longicornis, assembly GCF_048455015.1. Classification (NCBI taxonomy): domain Eukaryota; kingdom Metazoa; phylum Arthropoda; class Arachnida; order Ixodida; family Ixodidae; genus Haemaphysalis; species Haemaphysalis longicornis. The sequence goes on from NW_027526306.1 coordinate 1,599,549, forward strand.
CTGTATCAACTAAAGCCGTTGTTCGAACACCGTCAACCACAATTCCAACTTTGTTTTTGAGCATGAGAACGGGCGAAGGTGATTCCATCGTAGACAGTCCGGTCGGAGGTATAGTAGACGTGGTTTGCCCAGCGACCTCACCTCCATTGGTCGCGCCATCTAGTTTCCCGGCGGCGGTGACCTACGCCGAGGCGAAGGTGAACGTCGCTGGCGAAGGATAGGCGGTGTAACGCTGCGGTCTGAAGCCGGTGAATCGTGGCGTGCCGGTGAATTGTGACGTGTCGGCGGTTGTCCCCCGGAAAATGAGCTCGTCGGCCAGTGGTCATCGTAGCAGGAATCCCCAGCCTCAGAGCGGTAGAACACGCGTGGGGGCTCGTACCTTGTTCCTTGGCGTCGACGACGGCAGTAGCGGGATATGTGGCCTGCCACACCACATTTGTAACAAACAGGCGGTTCGCGCTCACGGCCAGTGGCGTATTCGTCATACGCGTCATGGAAACGTGGATGATAATAGGGTCGTTGGGGACGGCGACGGAAATTCTCAGGACCGTACCTGGCTGACTCGTAGTCAAGAACACGTCGAGAACTTTCCCTCCCAGTGACGAAGTTCCGGTCATTGAAGCCGGCGTTGGAGGGCTGGAGAGTGTTAGCCTGCAGTTCTTGGATGAAGTGGTCTTCACGTGTATGCCCGCGGTCGATATTGTCTTGGTATGCCTGGTGTCGCGCCAGTTCTTCGCGCACGATGCGGCGGATAGTGTTAGCCAAGTCAGGCGGAGGGTTATCGTCAACACTTGTGACGGTGGTGACGTTGGTCAAGCGGCCGAACTTGGGGGTAATGCGGCGGGTTTTCAATGCCTCAAAGGTACGACATTGCTGGATTACGTCCGCCGCGGACTCCAGTTTTTCCCGGCTTATCAGGAAATGATAGACGTCTTCGGCTATTCCTTTTAAAAGATGGCCTACTTTGCCTTCCTCCGACAGCTGTGGGTTGATGATTCGACATAGCTTTAGTACTTCCTCGATGTATGTGCTACACGTCTCGCCGGGAACTTGAGCACGCTAAAGCAGTGTCTGCTCTGCTTTCTTCTTCTTTGCGGCGGAGTCGCCGAAACGGGCTAATATCTCTTCCACAAATCGGTCCCAAGTCGTAAGCTTCTCTTCCTGGTTTTCAAACCACGTGAGCGCTGTTCCATTCAAGGAAAACACAACGTTCGAGAGCTGAGCAGAGGCGTCCCAGCGGTTGTAGCGACTCACCCTCTTGAAGTGTGTCAGCCACTCCTCAACGTCTTCTTCCTCTTTCCCCCAGAAGCCTCGTGGTTCTCGTTGGGGATGCCAGCTGGCCATTGGCGCCGTTTGCGGCTGGTGATTATCACCGCGCGGAGGCATGGTACAGAGCGCTGGTGGCAGGCCCGCAAGACGTTGGCTTCGGCGCAAACCTTGTGGTTCCGTTGTTGCGTACCCAGCACCTCCACCAATCTGTCTCGTCCGGGACAGGTTTATTTGCAGAACGTTGGCTCTTGAAGCGGAGGGAAAACTGGTGCGCCGATTGTCCAAACCGTCGAGAGGTCCCAGCTTCTTTCTTCTCTTCCTCGAACGTACCCGTTCTTCTTCTTCTTAAGCTTGGAGGATGGAGTTGCTAGATTAGCTTAACTACATTCCACATGCGTGACAATATAAAACCTACGAAAATCTCATCCCGTGTGCAATAAAAACCGGCTTTAAAATGTTTGGACGAAATTTTGTATGCCTATTTTAGCACATCTGCTCAGCAGAAGTGCTCGGATACCTTTATTTTACCTTTAAAGCCGCCTGCCTGTGAAACATTTACTAATTACTTTTCACCCTTCAGAACTTTCCACGTCCTAACCAGTAGCTAGGGACTACATGGCGATAGCTATGATCAAGGTTGCATAATTTCGCAATGAAAATTATTTCACGTGGTCTCAAGTGACATAGTGTCATCTAATGCACTGCAATGTACCGAAAGGACGTCGATTATGCTCTTTTGCAAAAATGGCTTATCCTCTGCTTTATTGACGCCGTTAAAATGACCATGCTTTCCTCTTTCCTTTGGCCTATGTATCCACCAATCTATCGTTGTGTTTGCATCTTTCAATCCTACCTGGGCAAAAAATGTTGTTTGATCGGACTACTTCTATGCCGCTGTACTGTCACCGGCCAAATCACGAGGCACGATTTAAAATATGCCACCATAAACGAGTAGCCTGTCCACGGTATGCGTACCACACATCTTTTTCTTTCCTACAGTCCAGGAATATTGTATAACTTCCCTCCTCCCGTAAGCAATGCGATCACCAATTCATGCAACTAACAAAAACAAGCTGTTGTAAATGACTACAAATGTGGTAGAGGAAAGTATGAAATGTTTCTCGTCGTCTCGGTGGACTTGCCGCTTGCTCCCGGCTAGTGTCACCTGATAAGAGTACAGATTAACGGTCCAGTTTTTTTCTATGGTTCTGTGCCGGCACCATAATCATTGGTTACTCCACTATACGTGACATTTGTTTATACTGCGAAGGTTAGTCAGCGCCGCCGCTTTGTTGTTTATGCGTTTTATTCGGTCAACAAGGTGGACGTATCTTGCTTGCCCCCACGGCTCTGCGGATGCGCGCGACTGATGTCGTTCCGCATGCGAATCGAAGATAACGCGTCTACCAGCATTTCAGCAGCAGGGGGTGTCCAAAGATGCCCTTTTGCTGCATTCCTGTAGTGTTTTTCATGGGCGGGTGTTGAGGCCTGACTCGTCGAGGTACGAGAGAAGCAGCTTGAAGGCCTCCCGGTGCAGCATGAAGGGCCCCCTAGGACGCAGGATGTCATCTGCGGTGCTTGATGGTAGCCCCAGCCGCCGGTACCCAGACACCAGTTTGTTCCGGGCACCAGCGTACGCAGGGCAGGAGCAGAGGACGTGATCCAGTGTCTCGGGGTCGGGGCAGTGGGCACAGGTGGGTGTGGCATTGCGGCCCTGCCAGTGGAGGCGTGCTGCTGTGTTGTAGCAGCCGGTGCGGAGCCAGAGGAGGAGGGACCGCTCAGACTGGGTTATCCCTCTGGTGGGAAGGAGCCGCGGGGCCATGAACTGTTAAAACCAGAACCCACCGGCCATCCACCCCCTGTTAGCCCTCTTGTGTGCGTGGCTGTGTATGTGTGAGTGCGTGTGTGTGTAAATAGGCTGCAGATAACCTGAGAGCGTATGGATATAGTCTGTACATAGCCTTTTATACATTGTCTGTACATAGCCTGTTATCATACTTAATCAACAATTCCCTCTCACTCCTTCTTCCCCCGGCGAGACCTGTGCCCTCTACCGAGAGGCAAAACTTCGCCCTGTAAATATTTTCATTTTAATAAACACTTTCTCCCTCTCTCTAGTGTTTTTAACAAACGACCCGGTCCAAGTTAACAGCGAGACCGTTGATGTGGCAATGTTTTAACACACATAAATCTCAAAATGGACGATTTTGCTGACTTGTGTGCCTCAGTGGCGGTACTCTAAGGCCTTATGTACAGACACTACTCTCGGCTGCTCTGGCGGCAACTGCGGGGTCTTTCTAGCCAGACGTCTTGGCTCGGCGTCTTGGGCACGAACTGCTCTATTTAGGTACTCAAGTTCTGGCTAGTTTTCAGAGACAATCTGCAAACATCTCCTTCACCAGGAACAAATAATATGGGTCCCATATTGCGGTTTCTATGCTTGTTTTATGCTTGCCTTAAACAAATCATGAGCTCTACGGTGTACCCAAGATTAGCCTGACGCATGCGTTCGGCGTCTTAGGCGTTTGCGAATTGGCGTTTTTGCCCACGGAAAATGAATAATTTGAGGGTTGGATGTATACAGCTTTTCTGGAGTAATATGTTAATAAATGGTGCTGTTGAGCTTTCTATTTTACTCGAAAGTTCCGTGTGCGCTGGGGCATCTTACAATGGAAGTTTTACCTTCTACGTTTCCCGTTACCACAGTACAGATCACATTTGCGTGTAAAATGTTGTAATAAATGGAAGTATTCGCCGGCTTTGGCTTTTCTGAAAGTCTCCTCTGGTGAATCGAGTGCGTTGGTCGGCAGCTTAACCATGGGGTAAGGTTACGAACGTAGGCAGTTATTACTCCGTATGTATTCGTCGCCCAACCACTCTCCCCCCGCTAGCTGCGGGCGTGTAAATGCGGGCATTTACACCAAAACGCACAGATGCGAAAGAGAGAATTTTTAACGTCATCGTGAAACACTGGAGATAAACTATTCGACTCCTTCCTCTGCGTTGAAAGGACGGAAAAACAGGGAAACCTACAGGTATACCCAACACATCACCCTACTTTGTGATTTGCTGTTGAGAGAAAATGCGTCTTATACCTTCCGTATTGCTGGTTCTGAAATTTTTTTAAGTGGCTCTCCAACACGAATATTGCTCAAACTAAAAAAGCCTGACAATAGCCACCCCAGGCAGCACAGGACGTTCGGCCTAACTCAAGCCGGTGTACTTTGGCCAGTAATTTTCCATCCGGCCTTTTTCCGGCAGACGTGTACGGCCCGCGTCCAAATGTGGGCCTCTTGGCCGAACACGGCCGTCCTCCCAACGCTATCCAACAGCCGGTCTCCGCCGAGCGGTCGACCGGCTTTCGTTCATACGACCAAATTCCCGCCGTAGGGCCCCGGTCATTCGAAAGCCACCCGTGTGCGGCCGAAGTACGGCCGCCGGACGTTAGCCGAGAAGCGGTCATCGGACCCCAGCCGAACTAAAGCTGCCGGAAGTTCGGCCATGCTACGGGCATTGGAGTGCAGCACAGTACGTTAACTGTACTGGGGCCGGTGGACGACCATTGCATGCAGCGCAAGCAGATGGCGCAATCGCACTGCACCCGCCGCGGTGGCTCAGCGGCTAAGGCGTTGCGCTGCTGAGCACGAGGTCGCGGGTTCGATTCCCGGCCGCGGCGGTCGCTTTTCTGATGGAGGCGAAAAGCAAAAACGCCCGTGTGTGCGAGATTTCGGCGCACGATAAAGATCCCCAGGTGGACAAAATTAATCCGGAGCCCTCCACTACGGCGCGCCTCATCGCCTGCGTTGCGTCGGCGCGTTAAACCCTACAATCAATCAATCAATCGCACTGCCAACAGCGAAAACCCGCCATTTTGGAAGAGGTTGTTGTTGGGCGAGTTGGCTCATGTTGGTGAATAAACACAGACTTAGCGCAAAAAAAAACACATCCAGAAAGTACGGGACATGCGCAAACGCTCAACTAACTTTTATTGGACATAGCAAACACATATAAGTACACGCCTATTGAGGTCGCTCATGCGCACTTTTTACAACCATAGCAATCTGTATCCCAAGTGTAGCTGAGCTCAGCATCACACACCGCAACTAATTTAAAATCCACGCTTTGTCATTGACAAGGCTCTGTTGTTATCGCGAATATAAGCTAACACTTGTTTTTTTAAATAGGCAGTCATAAAATCAGATCAAAAAACAGTGCAGGGCACGAAGTTGACGCTACAAGTGCACAAGCTTAACCTCTGATATATTTAGTACGAAAAGCGTAATGCGACATTGTTTTTGGCCGCATTATAAACCAGACGAATTGGCGGTAAGTTGCGCTTTTGCGCCTCTTGCCTTTCTTTGGTGGGGAGTCCCTGATTTGGCGCCGGTTGAGCTCCTGCGTGGTGGCAGCTTGCTCGACGCCCTTGTAGGCCAGTGAATTTCGGCGAACCAGGGCCATCTCGAGTCGGACAACTATAACACGTCGATGTCTCCAATGCTTTCCATTTCTCGCGGTGGTGAATATCGCCGAGCTGATGCGTCGACGAGGCTGGCGGGCGAGGCGTGGTAGCGTTGCGACTGGCGAGGCTTAGCTGACCCACCGGTGAGGCACAGTCTTCTTTTGGCAATAAATTGTATTCCGATGGCTTAAAAAGTCAACATGTAATCCCCAGTGAGCCCATGCAACTTGGCGGTTCACATAGTGCCACTCATAACTGCTTGACAAACGAAGTTCGTTCATTTAACATGTAGAAACACCGAGCGGATGAAAAACGCGTCTGCATTGCTCGGCTCCCTAACGGCTTTTTCAAATCACCAGTTTCCAGATGTGCATGGGTTCTCGGCGCCTAGATACGTGCCGTTGTTCGGCTGTACACCGCTTACCGAAGTAACGACGGATAATCTGAGACTTTAAGTCGGCTGATCTCCAGCTGAACACCGGTTGCCAGTTATTCTACGGTCGTTTGCTTGCCGTGATTCTCCCGAAGACCGCTAACCGAATGAAAAACGTACATTCTTGGGCCGTGCGTAGGTCGGTCTCCTTTATTACACCGGTTGCCCGAAGAAAACGAATTATTCCGCCACCGGACGCGCGGTTTACCATACAGAGAGCAAAGACACGGCAGCCGCACTCAGGCCGGTTTTCTTCCGAACACCAACTGCCACACAAATACGAATATTCTGTGGCAGGTCGCTTGCCGCGCTTCGGCTGAACACCGTTTCCCGAAGGAAAAACGGACGTCCTATTGCCGTCCGTCGGCCGTTCTTCTTCTGCACGTCGAAAGTAAAACGGATATCTGGCAGCCAAGTACCTGCCGCTGTGTGTCTGAACACGGGCGGCCGGAGAAATACCGAAGTGCTGGTAGCCAATTGTTGGCTGTTCAACGGCTGAACAGTGGCTGCCAGAGCCTGGATGCTGGCCGGAGATGCCAGAAAGCGGCCATAGACGGGCCGGTCTTCGGACACACTTTCTGTGCCGCCTGGGACCGTACCGATGCAATACCATCATGTCAGAGCGCAAACAACGAGAATAGCGGGAAAGTGATATCAACATGTTTAAGCAACTTTTAAGTTATCCAGTGGCTGAAGCGCAGTCAGTTTTGTCTGAGGTACAGTTCTTGACGGACATGAAGTGCCTACAAAGCGTGACCGAATTGCATTGGTGAGTCGCTTTAGAATGGCGACTGGAACAGACGAGCAGCGTTTCGAAAATGCGTGCACACTCGCCACGCCAGCCCTGTTGTCGGTTTTATAAACTCTTCAGGAAGACAATGATTCTCCGGAAGCTTTATGTGGTTGGATTTTAGTGAAGTCACGTGCTACCGGCTAACAAACTGGTTGTCCGTCCGCCAATCTTAGGAGTAGCCTATGCAAAGCAAAAAAGCGCGATCCCTCATTTTGGCACTTGCTGAGTGGCAATGCTTTCTCGCGCTGCACGTTTTTATTGCCTCGTTTTTACAGCTCGTGGTGGGTTCGTATGAGCACACAAAAAAGGCTTTCAAAGGAAAATGTCAAAGAAGTTCAAAGGTGAACACACTGCAAGGACATCGTTTCCGGTGAGAGAATAAAAAACGAGAAAAAAATAAAGAAAAAGTGCCACTTCGACCACTGCATATTGGTCACGGAAACGTGCGCCTGCTACTTTGACATTCATGTCACATGAACCAGTGGTTAACTCCCCAGAAGCCTCCTGTGATTGGCTTGAAATGTCACGTGCTACAACCTGACCAACTGGTTGGGCGTGCAGATGTCAATTTGGACTCTTTCACCGCTCTTGTTTGTTTATTATTTATTTATTTATTTATTTATTTTTATTTATTTATTTGGGAGTGCCCACCAACAGCATAAGGCCTTCTTCTGGTGGCGCACTATATGTAGAGCCTGAACGCAGAAGAAACACACAATGAAGTAAGGATACTAATTCCGAAGTGTGGCGAACCCTGAAGTACCGTGTAGTGACACACACACACACACACACACACACACACACACACACACACACACACACACACACACACACACACACACACACACACACACACACGCACACACACACACACACACACTCACTCACACACACACGCACGCGCGCACACACACGCACGCACACATACACACACACCTAAGCACACAACCGCACAAATTACACTAATGAGATATGAGCATTGCGGTCGGTAACATTAGCATCACCGAAGGCAGGGTTCATGACAAAATACAGGTACCTGTAAGCACTCATGTTCTAAACATTACAGTAGCCGTGTAGAGCTGGAGAACAGAATATTACGCAATACATATAAAGCAAACCGAAATGTGTGGGCAACACATACGTGCGCTTAAACAGACGCATGCACATACAAACAAGAACGAGAACTTGGGATCACCTAAATACCACACTGATGGGGCATGAAGGGTTTCAAATGCTTACATTTAAAGGGCACGTTTGCAGGATTTATATATTGTCTGAGAAGACGTCAAAGGATACATCAAAATCATAAGTATACACACGGTGCGCACAGCCTGCAGGAGACAGCGTCTCTGGGTCGTTACATTAAAGCCAGTGTGGGGACGGAGTGCTCGAAGTGGCGCCATTAGCACAACAGAGCTCACTAGCTTCGAGCTGTCGAATGTTGAGTGAATACAGTTGCACAGAAAAAACGAGTCACCATTCGAGCGTTTACATTGTAATTTTTTTAGGTTAAGCCGCTTCAGACCATCGTTTTAAGCGTTTTTTATATGCGAGGTATAGCGGCGAATGAAGATGCGAGTGATCGTTTGTTGCACCCTCTCCAAGCGCAAAGATGATGGCTCACTCTACAGTTCCCTATTACTGATGCAAACTTCACCTTTAAGATAACAAGGGCTTTACACAGGGCTAGAAAACACGATGCACTTGAGAAGTCTTTGTTGCACGAGATTTTGCACACAGAGTCCGAAGAAATGTGCGCGTAAGGTTTTTTTCCTCGTTTAGCCTACACTTCTACCAGTACGCATTCATTCTGTAAATTTAGAGGGGCACGGGCAAACACAGCAATGGAATTTTGCAGAGCGAGTAAAGCTCCTCCACAGAACATTCGGTTGGTATGTTCGTAATTTCTGTCATGGCGGAAGACAGCGTTCTCGTTGGGGAAGTAACCTGGGGAAGAACCTTTGTTGGAGAACCATGCTTCGGTAATGCAGTACACGTCATTATCTAAAAGGACAACATAATTCAAGAACTGTGGTGCTATAGCTCGCACACCTCGTGTATTCTGGAAGAAAAAAGAAATGCTAATGGGGTATTTTTGTCGTTTAGCTTCAGCACTCGGTTTCACCACAGAATACCGTCAAATTGGCATAATAAGAACCCGCTCGTCCATACTGACCGCTTGCTAAGAAGGGTAAAACATGCATCGCTTACAACAACCTGAAAAAAGGCGTAGCTGGGGTATTTGTTTGTTACCGCATGCAAGCAACACTCTCATGTTTGCACCCATCCGCATGCAATGGCAATGAGCCAGCCAATTAGTGCAGAACGACTGGAACGTAAAGGAGTCCTACAAAAATATGGCATATTTGTGGGAAAAGCCGTTCGGGGAAGAGACACCATCAGTTGCTTGTAAACGTTTCCTGAAACTGAGTAATTAGACCACAGGCCAGGAAAGTTACGCAGGCACTTCTTGCCCGAAGCTTTCAAGGAATGGAAGCTACTCCAGATGCCCTAAGAAGTGTATCAAAAACAATATTCTTGCAGCGGTCAAATCAAATTGTGTGCGAATATAATCAAAATGCCTGCCACGCAAAACACTGTCAATACTCGCTACCCACTCACAATGTTTTAATACAACCGCATTGGCGGGATAACAAATTAATGATCGTGCACTCCCCGCGATGCAGCGGTGACTATTATTCTCCTTAATATGACTGGCTCCTTGCAATGGCCAAAAAGCGTTTGCCTTGAATTGTTGGAACCGCCTTACGTAGGAAATGTGTAATTTTTCCTGTTTAACCTTTGCAGAAAAGAAGCAGTACTCCAAATGTATTTTAGGTACAATTTGATAAATGAATTACCTTTTATATATTTCGCAATATTTTGTCGGCATTCGAAATGCATTTTAAGTGCGTTAAAATGTATCCCCAAATGTATCGCTCAACCACATCAGCAGTTCAGTTGAGATGCATATTTACTTTATTTTAAATTCATTCAATATGCGCAGTAGGTAGCTTTATAAATACGTGCTAAATGCACTAATTACGCATTTTAAATGCACAGGAAATACGTTGTCAATATATTCAAAATGTGTGAGTAGTGCATATCAAGAACAGCCCTAAATATATTGGTAAATGCTATTGCAATGCTTTCTCAGAGGTTTTTTTTCATTTTCAACGTAGCCAATGTCGCTTTGTTGTTTCAAATTCTGCAAATAGGTTATAGCCTAGTGTTATCCTCAATTGTGCGAAGCTAAACCCGCCGTGTACTGATGTACTGAATTGGGCCACCAAATTACTGCAAAGAAAAGCACGTATGTAGACAGATCGGCATTTTTCAATTTGTTTATTATACACTTGAGCCGAGTGGCCAATTTTGCCGTCACAATCAGCAGCATACAATGAATGTCCTTCAACCATAGGCGTTTCCAGCGTTGATGCAGCCTTATACGGTTGAGAAACTGTATTTTCGATTCTCCCATGCGGGTAATTCCTTGAGCACGTTACTGAAAACGAATAAACAAAAAAAATATTGGTAAAATCATGCTTTTTTATTCAAATGCGTAATAAAGCAGTCAGGCCTTTTCTCCAGCGGAAACAAAGCTACTTGTTTCCTTAAAAAAAACAGAGGAAGAATATTTCATACGCAAATAATGTCCCACTGTAGGGCGTAAAAGCACGTATGTACCCTTAAGTGTACCTTAAATGCTATGTGGCACCGTATCTTCAAATTTTTACAGAGAATACCCGGCGGGAAAGAGGGTATGTTTAGAAATAATCGAGGGAGAAAAACTTGAGAGAATTCGGATAAAAAATATGCGGGTTCACAAGAATGAAAACTTTACCAAACATGCAACAGGATTCTTAGCACTGTGGGAGTTTTTTTCGGCACTTCAGTTGAGTTCAATTGGTGGTACTTCTATCTTTTCAACTAGCCTGGATAAACCTGGTCTGTGACCGCACAGGAAGCAAATAATATTTATTACGAATATTATTAATAATTGTTATTATTATGTGCTCCGTATTTTCGGCTCCACCTATTTCAGATATCACGTTGTAAACATATTTGTCACAAAAAACTTCAAAAACGGAAAGGAAGATAGTATCAGGCTTACAGACAAGTAATTGTAATGTCCTGTGAATTAAAAAACACCTTTGAAGGAAAGTAAAAGTAATTTGGCCTCAAAATACAGGAAACAAATTTTACAAGCCATGCCTATAGTGGGCACCTAACCGAGGTGGTTCAAACAAGGAAATCAAAAACAAAAAGGTCAGTTCCGCGTTTACACGTATTTATTCTTCTTCCTCTGCATCACATGTCACTGTGAATGTTGTACTCTATGATGTAGGTGTAAATTCAATCGTTTATTTGAGGAGAGAGACAGAAAGGCTCTGTGAAAGCTGGCGTCTTTAACGGAGAGCAAAAGAAGCGCTGATGGATACCTGCTTGCGTCAGGTACCAACTAAAGTTAGTGGGTTTACTAAACCTTGAAACATATAAAAGAAATGCTTTTGAAATGCACCGGAAACACAAATGAGGGATTGCAGCTGTTAACCACACAAAATACGCAAAGGAGCACATCCGCATTTGCTCTAAACTTGCTGTTCTGCCGTCTTTTTGCCTACATTACTTTTTGTAATTGTCACCCGGCCACAGGCGTTCGAAGGGCATCTGAAAACGCGCACACGTGTTGGTCATGAGTTCAACAAGAAAAGAATACCAAAGGCTCGCGGTTTCTAGACGGACATTTGTGGTACTTGCTGGTGGTACGTCATGAAATCCCTGAATTCATTCGTCGGTGCGAGCTGACAGCGGCGGCCATTTTAGTATCATTGGCGATGACGCCGGCAACGAGAACGACTACTACGGTTACGTTTCATGCCTGAGAAGTAAGAACACAGACATACCACCGCGTCGAGACGAGGAACACATGTTAACCAATGGTTTGGAAGTTGGGCTAAGTGGTAGCTTCAGCATCACGACCGTAGTGACGAAGACGCGGCTACACTAGTGCATCGTGCCACAATGGTGCATCGTACTCGCCAATCTATTGTTATTTGAAAGTCCACTGGAATGAACCTTGCCAGTTTAGCGAGGACTTTTGCAGTTTCACTGGAATTTCACAATGCCTGCTTTTTTTGTTAAGTTCCACATGTACGGCTGGCATGTCACGACACCCGTATTCGAGCCGCGAGACGGGCCGCACGCTCTTGAGCGAATGCGGCAATTTCACGACACCAAGCTCCATAAGTACGCCACGCATATCACGACGGCACCTCTCAACAGCGTGCACTGGCGAGTGAACACGGCAGCTTGCTCTGAATACAAATGTTCTCCGTAGAAACAGTTTTGGAGAAGAAAAAAAAACAAGAAAGCAGTTTGTGTTGTCAACACCAAGCCCAGAAATAAAAAAAATCAAGAAAAATCGCCACATCTGGCGGTATGAGCAGATGACAGGTTGCCAGCACTGGATTTTTTGGTAAGAGGGGATTTCGCTCCGCAAGCCTTATCTCCTCCACCTTATCCCATCCCGTCAACATAGATGGCGGGCTTTCTATGAAGTGAATGTATTACAAATGCCTTGGTAGTGCTCTGTTTAATTCAAGTGTGCGTTCTTGTTAATCATAGGACGGAATAATTCGAACTACAAGAAAACTCATAGCAACAGCCTCTCCATAACAGGTGGTCTGTCCCCACACCACTACGTGGGACCGGCGCTAAATAATCTGCTCAAAAAGAAAGCCGCTTAATTTTGGTGGAGTGTGCGGGTCCCTCCCCGTGCTGGCCGCAGCTGCACACCTCATCGGCATCGTGGCAATCTTCGAGGGGGCGTGACCCACGTCGGCAGCCCCAGCCCCGCCGCTACCAGCACTCAACGACGTTTCCCCCGCCCCGTATACCGAGCCCGTGACCAGCCGATTCAAAACCGCCAAGACCCGATGACGTGACCAGACGACGATGACGTGTCCCCAGCCCAGTAGTCCGACGTGGTTCCGGATACCTTCGACGGTTCGTCGGTGCCTTGACGAGGTCGTGTTGCGGGACCAGGCATCGCCTAATCGCCTACAGCATCATCATCCTATGTGGTGGCAAGGGCTTCATTGTACATTTGCATCTCATCTTTCGTCCTCACCACATCGCGCAATACGGCTGCGTCGACCGGGACGGTCGCTTTCAACCGGGGGCCATGTCACGAGAAGACGATGAACAGGGCAACGTAACGCGGCTCGGTAATCCCAGCCTACGACGACGAAGAAGATCTGTCTGTGCACTCTGCCTGCGCGGGCTCTGGCTTGGCCGCCATGTAAATAATCTGTAAATAGATCGTTCGACTGTCTCATCGTTCATGTCGTCTGTCCTGCCGCCAAGTTACATTTTGGTATGAAATAAGTAAATAAATGAAATAAAATTAATTTTATTTCATTTATGAGGGGCGAAGCTCCTTAGGGCGTGGGTCTGTCCATCCTCGACGTATGTTTGTAGCCACCTCTAGTTTAGTTCTTGGATTGTTTACTAGATGGCGGTACTTGTATATGATGAAATGATGCGCTTGGATTGTTTACTAGATGGCGTGGCTACCTCTAGTTTAGTTCTTGGATTGTTTACTAGATGGCGGGGAGCGTTGTAATAAAATCCGTTCGCTGTTGGCGCGCGCTCGGAGTCGCCCGATGGATAAGGCTGCAGATGTGCGAGCCCGCGAGGCAGAAGCGCTCCGTGAAGCTGCGCGACGACGCCGCCAAGATCCTGCCGTACGAGAGCGGGAGGCCGAAGCGTGTCGTCTGGCTGCGCGACGACGCCGCCAAGATCCCAGCGTTCGAGAACGAGAGGCCCAAGCGTCACGGCAACGGCGCGAGGGCCCTGCCGTACGCGAAGCGGCACGGCTGCGGCGCGAAGAGGATCTCCAAAACGTCAGAGAACGGGAAGCGGCGAGAAAGCGCGCGTATCGGCAGGTAGACCCCGATGCAGTGAGAGCTCGTGAGGCGTCTGAAAAACGCATCAGGCGAGCTCAGCCCCAAGGTGCCGACGCGCGGTTTAAGCGAGACTTTCTAGACGTTACGTTCGGACACAGATGTAGTGGGCGAACTTTCACTGAAGAGTCACGGTTTTACCGATGATTTCACCTCAGGAGCTTCGCCCACTCATCATCATTCACCCCGTGGATATGCTGTGAATTTTTTTTACCATCTCTCAATGTTGTCGACTTGTGAGCACATTGCCTTACACAGAGTACTTACGGTAGAACATCTTGCTTGGAAGTTAAGGTAAGCCTGATAACCGCGTGGTAATTTCGTAAGGAATGTTACACCCTGTACAGTGCAAGAAAACCACACTTCGTAATTATAATGCGAGACCTTATGAGCACATAGCCGGGAAATTATGCTTACCTTTCTCTAAACGGCAATACCGAGACAAACGCCGCTTCAATTCGAAGTCCAAGCAGAGCCTGCGTCCGCACTACGACCGCTCATTGAAGGAGCCATGAGGACAAAACACAAGTTCGGTTCATTCGAAAGATTGCCTCGATAAAATCATACTGACACAACCGTTAACGCACACTTCGCTCAAATAAGCTACATAACCAGGAAAAAACGGAATGGCCAGGCGACCCACTAGCTGATTTCCTGCAAACGAACCTATGATGTCACATGAGCTCAGCTGGGCGATTGTCTGAGGGCGGAAAAAGTAAACATAAATTAGGCACAGCTTATAGGCTTTCCGAACGAACTATTTGCGCTTAAGTGTAATGCATATCTATTTTACAGCAGTAAGAATAGTGCGGTAAACAAAGAAAGTTACAAAAACGCACGTAAGCACAGAAGTACCGATGCGCACTACTGTTGGTACTAAGCGCAGTATGCTTGTTTGAGCTGCACAGCACTCCGCCGCTTTGAAGTTGTTTTACAGGACACTGGCCGATTGGCGTAAGCGGCGTTGTCTTACGTGACCCTGTTTGTCGAGGATACCTCAGGTTTCATGAGACGATCACTTTTTACAGTAACAAAAACAAGCCAGGTGCAAATACGCTCAAAAACAAAGCAACGGCGGGCAACGGTTCGTGGATGACTATAGCACCGCCATCTGGGAGGGCTGACGGACAGCAAGGCCGCAAACTCGAATGACGCAGAGGAAGTTCGCTTGAATACACGCGCTTCTGACGTGATTTGTGACTACGAAAACCTACGATTTGGCGGGAGAATCAAAATTTTAACCTAAATTAATCTATTTCTCATTGAATACGCCATCGCTTGCTGCCGGACAAGCGCTGGTGGCGCTATAAAACGCGAAATCTTTCGAATAAAACAAACTTGTATTCTGTCTTCAGGGCTTCTTTAAAGTGTTCAAAAACTTGTGACGATTCTAGACAGGCCAAGGAAACGCGGCGACTGCCGACAAATAGCAAAGTGCCGCGCGCAGCGCCACCAGCTCTCGCACTGCACGTATCGGGCACTGAGGAGATATTGCGGGTCACCCATGCAGTCGCAATTGTCAGCATAACTAATGTTTTGTCATATGAGGCCACTCTTTATAGAAAAGGGCTATTTTCGACCGCTCTACAGGGATGCTTTCTTAACAGCTATTGCTATTTTTATGTTTCTAAAAACGTATTATTTGAATTATGGGTTTTTGCTTTTCCCCATGCGCTTGAACAACGTCGCTTAAATATTTGTTCGCAGAGGTTCTCAGTAACATTTAGAACTTCATTTGTATGGTTCCCTCAGACATCGCAGTACCCAAAAGTCTCTCCACAAGCTTTTCCCATTACTTGTAATAGTATTGCCATCAAAAATATCCCACCGATTTTATTCAGCTGACATATATTTTAACGAGAATATTACGTAGGCTGTACGTTAACATTACGACACAAGTCCTATATCCGCGCCTGAAGTGTATCCAAATTTATTTTGAGCAATTTTTAATACACTGAAAACGTAAATTCTTTACATATTTTTGTTGTGTTTATGGCGCCTTTCTAACATGCTCATTGTGCAAATATAACAGATCGTTTGAATACATTTCGAATATAATGGGAATATATTGATATGCTGCAGCAAATGTTTAATGTATTCTCGGGGTACAGCTCTAAAGTATGTATATAAGTAAAGTCCATTTTTAGTGTGCATTTCTAGGGTGTTTGTCTGGCAGAAACACACTGCATTCATAATGTAATTAATACTTTAAGCGTATATATTTGAGGTTCTCTGCATTTTTAATTTATTTGGAGTATACTAATAGGTACTGTATTTCTCGCACAGTTACAAAACTGTAGCGTTAGTGCTTAATTAAAAATTTGAAAATACAGTTTTACTGCTTTTTATATATTCTATGAAATACGAAGTATATATGAAGTATGCTTCAAGTATACGCATTGATATTTCAAAAGGATTAGTTTTGGTAATGGAAATCTTAGCAAGCAATAAGCCTTCGCTCCTATTGAAGGCCAGGTTAAGAAATCACAAACTGAACTACCCGCTAAGAACCTGCCAAGCTGAGCCTTCACACCGTTCGCTGTATCAGGTATACTAACGTTCAAATTAAGAACGTTTTGCTGGTAATTATGGTAGATCAGGCTATTATCCGCGATGCTACAGCAACAAGGGCCGTGCTGATTGCAGAACCGTACCCATCAGCTCATCTACTTACACTGCTTATTTAATTCGCCGCTTAGAAAATGATCAACGCATTCGGCATTTTGCGATCACAACTTATTCTGGTTCATTATGAACGTGCAATTACCCTTGCGATACTCATCCAAGTGTTTCCTTACAAACTTGAAATTGTTTTCAAGGCACCCCTACATCCTTAGCTCAAGAAGAACATTATAAAGATTGTAAAAATCAGCGATGCATAGATTTCCCATAGGAACCACTACCGCCTGCGACATGCACACTCGGTCCCATAGAAGCCATGTGCCTCAAAACAATACTATAAAAGGTGGCTCATTTCTCAACAAAAAGAAGTGGATATTTAAGTTAGCAGAAGTCTCAAATGGTGCTCGTAGCGGACCCTCAGCATCGGGCGAATCACGATAGATGAGAGACGTTCGGATTCTTAGATGCACGACACCCAGAAAAAATGCGTTCTCTGTTGCCTCCGTCGATTTACCTAGCTGAAACAGTGTTTCTTAGGTGACGGCACTTTTATTTGCCCGGGAAAAATGTTTCTCTTGAAACTTGAGTCTGCTTACTTGTTTCTTAGGCAAAAGCCTAGATATGCTTTTTCACGTATACCCTTGAAGGGGTGGTTTAGGTTCGGGCCATGCTATTGCGACGGGAGGTTTTATCTACATCAACATGTCGACACAAAAGCCGCGCTATTTTATAGTCTCGGTGATATATTGATATTTGCTTACACCCCTCTAATCCCACCTTAGCTTATATTATTTGACTTTAGTACCTCTAATCAGTGCTTAACTACATTATTCACGCATTATTTATTCCTACGTCACTTTATTCACACCTGAATTCACAATAATACCTATACAAGTTATATATAGATAAAATATTACAACATATTTCACATTATTACCTATATTAATTTTCTTCTGGCCAGATCCTTTGACCAGACGTAAAACAGTGGCTTTCTCAAAACAGCACTGCATAGCAGACGCGGCTGCAGTTAGAGCATATGGGGTGATCTTCCGGCGTTCCCCAATCCACCGCATTTCTGCAAAAAAGATCTCCAAAAAAGTATTTCCTCCTCCTCCGCATCCTCTGCTTAAACAATAACAACCTCAACTTTCCCGGGCACGCAAAACGCATTAAAGAAGTCAGCGCCAGTGAATGCAACCTTGCTTTTTATATAGCTTTCCACGCTCTCGCTTGGAATGCGTGGCTGAACTCGGTACACTTTGGGGAACAAAGTAGGGCAGTAAACGGGATGCGTATTGACCGTCTTGACATTGCTTTTGGCACCACCCGTGGAGTGCTGTGAACATATTCTTGTGCCGCCTTTTGACATCCATTCGGTGCCGTGAATGTCGCTAAAAAAAAGGTTACTGCTGATAAAACAATAGTGGTGGACGAATACCAGCGCGCGATGTGTACGGAACCCTGAAAGCAAACGCTTTAGTTTTACGGCCTTTCGTGTCTGAGCTGCGCATAAACGGTCATCGTACTCATAATTGTACTCCTTCCACTGACAAAGAATGTCATGGCTTTCTTACTTCCTTGATTTTTCTTACTGCTAAAATCCATTTCTTGCGACGCTTGTTCTCCCACAGCTGCCCGAGAAACCTGTACAGAACGATAGCAGGCTGCTTTCGGTATTGTGGCAGTCCTTCACGAAGCAGTAGCGGCGCTGCCACTAATTCTTTCCTGCATCAATTTGATCCTTTCGGACCCTGCAACTTGCATTTATAACTACGTTTCTTAAAAAAAGTTCCGCCACACGACGTCGAACCGCACGCTGCGCGCGTTTTTACGTGTGCTGAACGGCCGGTCGCGACATCCACCGACCCAGAGTTGCTAAGCGGCGGCGAAAGGCGGCGCTGCAGTCGCGCGCAAACTTCAGTGTCCGGTGCCTATTGGCGGTGAGGTCTTTGAGTGGCGCCCCCTGGCTCTGACGTCGGCTTAGGGATTCGCGCCGCAGTCCTCTGCTACACTCCGCTTGTGAGGGGCAACAGTGCCTGGGCTAGAAATCGCCCGCTTTGTTGCTGTAGTGCATTAAAAAGCGTATTTCTAGCGACTCTGTTATTTTGCCAGCTCCTGGCGCATCTGAATAATTTGAAGCTGTATCCCCCACAAGTTTGCAACACACGAGGAGATAGAGAACAACTTTCTTCAGAGTATCGGTCAGAAGATCGTGTGTAACTCGTCCTTTCTTGCTTATTCGCGAGGATCAGCGATCAGAGCTTCTCGATAAGTATTCAAAATGCGTAGGCTTCCCTGCAGTATTTTTGAGATGCTCCTATGAAGACTCAACAGTCTAATACTACGTACCAAGCAGCGGCCTCTACACGCTCATCGCACAGCAGTAAATAAAGCGGCTTTCTTCTGTTTCTATCGTTGTTGTCTTGTATCGGATTAATGTTTCTTGCTTTTTTTTCTGCCCAATGCATTAATTATTCTGCGCCGTCACCAACTTCTTATTAGGAGGTTTCGGGATGTTTGGGAGCCTCACAAAGGTCGTGTGGATATTTCCTTCATTTTGTATGGCATACATTCCCTTCTTCACAAATTGGCTTTCATTACGGCTGCGTGCAAGAAGGTGCATATCCGCAGCGTGCTTTGTTTATTCACATGCAAATACAATGAGAAGGTTTGTGCTACGCCACCGCGATCGCGCCCTAAACAACGTGGTCCACAGTACTCGAAGGCGGCTTTTGTGCTCCGAATTTCTATCGTAATTATATCATAACGAACTACTCTCAACTCGAACAATGATGACATGATTACGGTGTTGAAGGCATGATATACTCGCTAACTAACGTAATAGATAGTATACCTGCATATATTACAAGACTCGAAACAGAAGAAGAATTCCAAGTATCTCTTTATTGCTTTTCAACCCTTCCAGGCGCGAAGAACAAATCCTATTCTACTCGGGATGGCGTTCTATGATTTGAAGAAAATTACTTTTACTCTCTTGTCCTGGACTGAGGACCCGGCCCACTAACCAGATCGATTTAATTGTTAAACAAAGTTTTCTCCTCCTCCCGTTACTCCTCCTCCTCCTCCTCTTGAGTGCAGTTTTCCTATAACGCATATCCGAATATCGGGAAGATATGGCTGTGCAAAATGTTCCGAAATATCCCACCAGGTCTTAACAAAAATATGTGTTACTATAAATTTAACGAAGACGTGACTCGTTTTGCTCAATAAACCTCCATACTGGTTAGATGTCTGGTATAGAATCAGCACGCGCGTATATACACACTGGGTTTCTTGGAACTCAACCTACAGTTTTTTGCAGTCTATAGTGCATGTCGGCAAACTTTCATGCCTTGACAACGTAAAGTGATGTGACAAAACGCGTTCGAGCGTTCGGCAAGGTTGCAAAAAACTGTTTTACCTTGCATATGATTACCGGGAATCGTGAT
The DNA here is from genome assembly GCF_048455015.1 of Haemaphysalis longicornis. Lineage (NCBI taxonomy): Eukaryota > Metazoa > Arthropoda > Arachnida > Ixodida > Ixodidae > Haemaphysalis > Haemaphysalis longicornis. Next base: position 1,619,542 of record NW_027526306.1, read on the forward strand.
GCCTTCTGCCAAAGCCGACAGCCCTGAAGGCCTAGAATTTGTTTTGGTCTTCCATTTTCGCTGCTGTCGGTTATTAGCAGCTGACTGTTCCTTTTGTTCGAATGCTTACATGAGAAGCTGACGCCTAGCTCCGACTCTTCGCGCTCCGCACAGGACCGGCTTCGCAAGGAATGGGGTGGCGCCGGCAATGTTTCTCCCGTAGTGGTATCCAAAACTATACTTTAATTGACACCATGAGCTAGTGTAGGCGATTTTAAGCCTATTATGATGATAAAAAGTTACCCACACGCGAATTCTGGTGCGGACAAGCATCAGACGTTGACCGAGCGCAAAGAAACAGCAGGGAGAGCGACCCTGAGGGAAGCAGACGACAAATGCGAGAATCCTAAGCTGACGTCACGGAGGCGCGCGTCGCAGCGCCGCCTGTGTTCGCGCTCACCGCCAATAGACGGCTTCGCTGTTTGTAAACAAACATGCCAAACATGAATGCGCCGAACGGTTGGCCCCAGAAGACGTCCGGTGCGGCACTTCCGGTAATGGTTTCTAATGGTATCGGCCGTCGCGGCGGTCATGGAGGAAAAAAAAGTTAGGAGACGGCATGACGTCACGCAGCTAGCCTTCGCAAGCCCAGGTCCGTTGAAGCCGCTCCCTCCGTCGTTTCCCTTTCTCAAGCCGCCGCAGTCGGCCCTCCAAGGTCGGGTGGGCCGGCGGCGGCGGCGGTCTCCGACTCCGGGGCATCTCTCGTGTTTCGTTGGCGGTAGCTGTTCCCCGTCCTTCCTGCATTTGTCTGCTCGGCGATCTCATGCCCGTGTGCGGGCAGGAGTGCCGCGTACGTGCGGAAGACAAAAGCCGTGGGAAAAAAAAACAACATATAGCAGGCTTCGCGACAACGGGCCGCAGAGCAGTTTCGAGCAGACGAAATTGAAGAGCGCGGCGGCCCATACAGAGGCGGTGCGGTGGGGTCACGTGGTGCAGTGACGCCTGGGCCGACTTCGATTTTACTTTTTATGTATAGGCTTCACGTTTCTCCGGCGGCGCCGTCTCCTAACTTTTTCTTCCTCCATGGCGGCGGTGGTTTCCTTAATACTACGGACTCTAGAGGAAAAGCTGCCCGGCCAGCCCGTGCATTGAAACCGTGCTTCACCCGGGCGCAGACATGATGCCACCCTCACAGAGTTGCCCGCTGTCTTTTTGCCTACTAGAGTTGGCGGCAGTAGTGGGTATTCACCTAGTAACCAACCCATTCCATCATGGCAGCCACCATTCCTGTGAGTGCGCCGTGAAAACATTGCTGTGCAGAAACGTTGTGTGGTAGTTTTTCCTGTGGTAGGTAGCGAACTTTTGTGCCATGCTGCCGCGTTAGATGCAGTTTTGCATTCTCCGCAACTGATAATGGTTGCGCGTAGATTTGCGGGTACTTCGTACGCTAGGAGAGGTAGCTTTTGCGGGTGCGTCAGGGGAGTTCGGTCGTCACTTCGGAGTTGAGCGGACGTGTTTTTTCGTGCTCCTGTTCTTCGAAAACGCTTCATTTCGGCGGCCCGTTGCAAGCGCGGGCCGTTGGACGTCGCCCGGCTTTCAATCTGCTGGTGTGGGCGGTCGAGTGCCAGCTCCCGCCCCACCCCCCAGTACCCGTCTCCACACCGGTCGGGACCGCCGCAGACTTCGCTCTTCGTCGCACCATGCTCGCCTCCGCGCTTCACCGTTCCTTTCGAGGTTTCTCGTCTCCCGGACGCAGCATTACGCCAGCCAACAGTGTTCGTGGTGTGTTGTGTGCGAAGGAATCGACCACAGTGGAACTACTCTTCTCTACTCTTTCCTCACCTTTCGAATCTTTACTTTTCTCTCTCCTATCCTATTTCCCCTACTATTCCCGCTTCCGGACTGTGTTAATTGCAGGTGAGCTCCCATGAGAGCTTAATAATATCCCCAGTTCATTTATTTTCCTTCTTTTTTAAAAAAGAAATCACTTCCCCCTGATTGCTTTTTCCCCTGATTTTTTTCCTGTTGGCTTCCCCTGTATTCGCGCATGCGCTGTTTCTGTATATATTATTTTGTGTGTGCTAAAAAAGTTCAGTTGATATGCAGCGCTAGTCCTGTGTAGTCTTTTCTTTGTTGTCCCGTCTGTGCAGCGCTATTTTAACATGTTTCACACGCCCCCCCCCCCCCCCCCCCGTATGCGTCAGCTGATTGTTTGCGCAGTTGATATGCATCGCTAGTCCTGTGTAGTCTTTTCTTTGTTGTCCCGTCTGTACAGCGCTATTTTAACATGTTTCACACGCCTCGCCCCCCCCCCCCTGTATGCGTCAGCTGATTGTTTGCGCAATCTATTGAGGTGCTCTTTACAACTACTTGCTTTTCTAGCGAATGGAAGTTCGAACTGGACAACGCTTCCAAGAAATACATGTTAATTGAAATCGTATTTGTGACTGCACTTTATGCTAAACAAACACGCTTTCTGTGCCTGTTCCTGTGCCTGTCTACGAAGCCCCTGCAGCACGTGTCAACTTTTTTCTCCAGTTGAAATGCTTTTAGGTAGTGGCCCTTGCATCAGCTTAGATTCAATCACCGTGAAATACCCAAGCCTAATATTACTAAGTTATGTGCATCAAGAAACTCACTCAAGAGATTTTCCGTTTTTCTAGGTACGCTTAGAAGATTTGTCATTGATTGTATGCTTGGGGACGTCACACAAGGTACATGATTAATGTTGTCAGGTTACATTATGTCGCAATAATTCTATTTAACAGCAGCTTAAACAATATCTGAACAAAAGCAAACCAGAGACTAGAAGATATCATGTAGAACGCGCATTTCCATTCTGGGTTTGTGGAACTATAGCTTTCAGTACTTCCAACTACTAAAGAAAGGAGTGGAAGTGTTCATTAGTCGCTGCAGGGCTCTTTACCTTTTAAAATTTCATGCCTCCTCTCCCAGAATAAAGAAGGAGGAAAATTGTGTGAGGAACTATTTCCTGCAAAGCTATGGCAGGTTTAAAGCCAATAAACCGACATGTTTAAAAGCCAAAAAACCTTTTTGAAGAAAAAACAATTTCATGATTAAAAACCTAAGCACTGGAGAAGAGGAGAAGAACGAAATAAACAAATACAAGCATAGGCAGCATAAAAGAGCACAAAATTAACAAAGCAAATGCAATTCTACGAGGCAGTTAGTCACGAAAGCTTCCACGAAGGAACCGACAGTTCAGGAGAAATTTTTAAAAATTAGAAATTATGTACCCTCTTTACATTATATACACAGAAAATGAGACATATGTCAGTGGTTTTAGACAAGATGGAGCTGAAGTAGCCAAATCAGTTCTTGCCTTGAAGAAGCAGATTGCAGTGATTAAGATTAAGAGAGAAAAACAGTCACAGGTGCTGTAGGGGTGTTACCAGCATGCTGCATCCTTCGTTTGCCGATTTTGTCATTTTGCCTGCTTGTTTTATGCCTATCTTTTTTTTTCTCCCATGGTGCTGTCTTTGTACTGGCCATTTCCAAGCCATGTTTTTTTTCTCCCGAATTTTTTATCCTTGATTTTATGCCAGTCCTTTCCTTTCCTTTCAAGTTTCCTGTTCCCATTTCTGCATGTAGCACAGCCAGCTTGACAGTTCTTCTTCTTTCCTTGGTTAATCTCCCTAGCTTTCTTCTACAGTTTCTTCCTTTCTTCGAAGTCGCAAATTAGGTCATCTTAGCCTTGCTCTTACCATAACAAACTTCCCTAGAGGTCTGGTGGTATTACTGGTGGTGAAATAAAATTTGTTGGATGAGAATTGCTTGCACATATGACCCTCTTGCTTTTTCTGTGTTTATTTTTGCTTATGATACACGGGCTAGTGGTATTGCGATGGCCCATTATTTTTTATGAAAATAAGAATGCTGATGAGCACAATCTGAATGAGCATTAGCCAGAACTTTCATAATAAGCTACAGCATTACTCTAACCCAGCTTCGGTAATGCAACTTCATCATCATCCTTGTTGCTGTGAGTACGCTGGAATGGAAGCGTGGAAATTCTACAAAGTCTGGTTTGACACTTTTGTGGCCACCGGTTTGATGTTGGCATAAATCAGAAGGCTGTGCTACACATATCGAATTCCTTCGTTCTATCGCGTATCGCATTCGCATATCGCATTCCTTCTTTTTATCTAGTGTATACAGCTGAAGAACGTCTCCAGATGGCCCTGGCTGAACCGATACGTACAGATGTAACTGTCGCAAAAATTAAAATTGAGAGTTCAATTTATTGTCGGCTTTCTTAATGACTCCCATATGCAATGCACATTAGGTGTCTGAATACTCTATATTAGCGATTGATAGTCTCATGCTAGGCAGTCTGATTCACCTGCTATACTTATGTTTGGCAGCTGTTTCAAAATTAACGATTATGATTGAACTAATGAGCGGCAATAACAATTTATAGGTGCACTCAAATTAATTTACTTTTCAAGGGAGACGTATATCCTTCGTCGACTTCGCCTTGCACAAAATACATGATGGTCCCATCGCGACCCAAGAAAGCGCATATGTATGTTACTTCAACATGCTTCCTAGGCGGTTTCTGGTGACAGACAGATTTCCGGCCTAAACCGCAGGCATTTCAGGCAAAACCGCCTGCAGGCGGGCTGATCCTGATAATTGGGCGTGAACAGAAGTGGCCGTTTCCGTTCATAGGCGAAGGCACCCAGGGAAGGACAGAATACTTTTTTCTTGACGCCCCACCCCACGGGTGCCCATCTCACATGAACGAAGTTTACTCCTCCGCCACCTCATCTGTGCAGGTATCTACATGGGCCATATGAGAACAGAGGTGCAAGTATACGTAATTAAACAACGTCGCTGATCCACCGAATTTAACAAATGTGTCATGCAAAGCATCAAATATATTCTCGAAAATTTCAGATTGCGTATTCCAGCGATCGAAGGAGCATGCACCAATCGCACACACCCATACAGGAGATTTCTGCACCTACATTCGGGATTACCTTTCGAATTCGTCTTGTCCTTCTCTAGAAAACCACCGTATTGTGCAAATAAATTTGCCATTATTATTATTATTTGGCGGTTGTTTTATCTCTGACTCAAGTAAAACACCGTTCAGTGAAAGTCTAACAGCACCCGTAAACAAGAGCCTAGTTATACGCTAGGCACGGTAAAATGGTTCGTACATTTGTTTGTTTTTAATTTACGAACCATATACGATTAAAAGGAGCCGATCTGCCCAGTCATGTTTCGCGTAACATATGACCGGCTGACGGCGAGTTCAAATCGGCAGCAGCCACTACGGACATGTAGAGAAGGTGTCCTTGAAGATAGGCGGCGGCAGCTTTATTCCGTATCGTCGGCAGTATTTGCAAGCTTGTCTTCCCAAGCAATGAAGTGACACAGCAGACACTAAGGCGTGTTAGAGTGAACCTTTGTAAATTAGCCCCACACGACTGACGCTCCTCACAATATACCGAATCTGAATTTGGCGCCTCAGCCCGACGTCCTCTTTTTGCTTATAATTTCATTTATTTTTGTTCGTCAGGCATGAATACTTCAAAAAAACTAATAAAAAGCATACATACTCGTAAAGAAACTCAGTTATTGTCATCAAAGTACCCTAATTTTAGCTTAGGGCCCTAAATTTGTGCCTCATTTTTAAGAAAAATTGTTAGCCATATCTTCAACTACTGATCTGGCAACTACAGCGTGGCATCATGGCGGCATCCGTGTTTAGACACATTTTTGAGCCAGCTTTACCCGCCTGCATGTTTGTTTACAAACAGCGAACACGTCTATTGGCGGTGAGCGCGAACACAGGCGGCACTGCGAAGCGTGCCGCCTGTGTTCGCGTGGCATCATGGCGGCGTGGCATCATGGCGGCATTTATGTTTAGACACATTTTTGAGCCAGCTTTACCCGCCTGGTTTGCCTGGTGTGTTTGAGTTTGTTGCTGCAATATTTCTAGCGCATTCCTTAAGATGTGTTTACAGCGATGTCTAGCGAGTACATGACTACTACTGTGACAACACTACTAACAATGTCGTAATAATGAACACCACGTTTTCACATAAGAAGGGGTGTATACGGTACGCCACTTCACATAAACGGAACCTACGCTTCATCACATGTATGTTAAGCTGCATAAAACGGGCTAGTTGACGCACTCGAACGTTTCACACACATAAAGATAAATCGCTTTCTACTGCGCCTGTGTCACAATGGGCAGTTTTGATAGAGATCGGCGCCGATCGGAATCGGTCGCGAACTAAGGTGTTCAGTGTGACTGAGATAACAAAACGTACTCATTATGTGATAACGTCAGGAACCGCTGAGTCACGAGAACAACTATGGTTTACTGAATAGTACACAATTCATGAATAAAACTTTCAAGTTAACCCGCCTACATGTAGTCCGCACTCACACGGAAAGGTAAATTAGCTGGAGTGCGACGATTTCCATTGGCGGCAACACGACAAACTACGAGTCTGTTGCTCGCACGCGATGAAAACTCCCTCGCAGGCGTCGCTCTCAAGCAAACGTAACGGCGCCACTGTAATTAGCAACAAAACGTGGGCAACGCGACGTACGCTGTGCGGCGATTCTTGCGGAGCGCGGCTACTTTGGTGTCCCGAGTGTTGCTTCGAACAGTACTAATCCCTGATAATTGAGCCTCTAACTACAAGAAACACCTTTACAGTGCATTTTCGGCGTTAGCATGCAGCTTTGCTATCCAACTAAAGCGTCACCGCGGTTACTGTTATGGGTGGAACACGACGGCGTCCGACGTGTTCCTTGTAATTGGGGACCTTAGACTAACGTCTGAGCATCGCCTCTGTGCAGTTAAAGCATACATCGGGCTTTACTTCCCGTTGATGAAGTGAGCAGAACAAATTTGCGCGCTCTTTTTGGGAGTCCTCTTTTCCCTCTTGATAGCTGCAAGCCAGGCGCTGCTTCTGCGTTCATCTCTCGGGAAACAGAACGTTCTGACTTCCGATAGCAAATTTGTTCCGGAGCGCAGACTGCACCCCGGCACAACCCAGCAGTGTCTGAGTCGTGAGCGCTTCATCGGAATAATTTTATCCGCCGAAAATATCGAAACACAAGCAGCTGCCGCCACCAATGCAGGCTGAAACCACGGTAAAACAATGTAAACAGGAAGTTTTCTAGGGCACGTTTCCGGTGAACGCACAATGTTGCCAGAAAGCGGCGAGCGCTGGCGAAACCGTGTATACCGTGCTCCTACGGCCGATTCACAGTAATCTGCACACGGAGCACAACATTACACGCCGTGAGCATCGCGCACGCGTCCTAGGACGCAAACACCCCATGGTCCAGTTGACCGCCTATTTGGACGCCGCCACTTATAGCCGTCGCGACTTCTAAGCAGTCACCGCCGTCTTTGATGCAAAGGCAACCTCTTACCACTCACTGACTGTCCGAAGGAGCTCCCCTGCCACTGCGGGAAGAGGCGGCTATTGCGCTAGCTTTCACCCATGGCCCTACCCCAAAAATTTATGTATTTGTTGATTTATTTATAAGATACTTTGAAATCCCGAAGGCGTTACAGAGAGGAGCGGTTAAATTCATACAACAATAGCTACACCCGTTTTGAATGACGTAATATTCGGAATGCTGGCGACGGAGGTGGGGAGGTGATATCAGTCATCGCAGGTCTTGGGAATGAACGAGTAAAAGTACGGGTTTGCGCAGCAGTTACAAACCCCTACCTTGAACCCTTGATCGTTACGTGCTGAGTTGTAGGATGGAGCATAATTAGGAGCCGATTTAAGAATGGAGCTGGTAAAGTATATCTCATGATGAAGGCACAAACGAGCAATTTTTCTAAGGAGCAAGGTCACTGAGTTGAAGAGAACAATTAATTGGCGTGATGCTTGCGGTTCGTGAGTAGTTTGAGCAGCCCGGTTTTGAACGGCTTTCGAGGATGAAGACAACACCACCATATGAGGGTCTGAAATCCATGCTGCATACACCAATTTTGATCTAACAAGGATTTTACATAGTGAGAGATTTCAAGACACGGGAGCAAGAGCAAAATGTGTTGTAAGAAAACAAGCAGGCGATTAGCATTATAGCAACATAATTAATATGTTCATACCATTGAAGATTATTGCTAATGTGGACGCGAAGGTACTTATAAGAAGGAACAGAAGATAAAAGTACATGGTTAAGTTAGTACGGAAATAGGTCATAAAGGTAATACTGCTTTACGCCAGAAGAAATTAAAAATTTTAACGTTAAGTGAGATCAGCCAATTATGGGGCAAAGAAGATGCGGCATTAATGTCGAATCGGAAAGAGATGGAATATTCAGGGTTAGTTATTTCACGATAAATCAAGCAATCATCATCAAATGTGTAATTGTAGAAGAAATGTTGTTAGGGAGGTCATTAATATAAATGAGGAAAAGTAAGGGACCTGACACAGAACCTTGCGGTACTCCATATGTTACGTGTTGCAAGGGGAGTTACAATTGTTAGCACTTACATATTGTGTTCGGTTAAACAAAAAACACTCTATCCACTTAGGTAAGCTCCTGTCTATTTTAACAGCCCTTAGTTCTGACAAAAAAAAGTTGGCGGGAAACTAAATCGAGCGCTTTTGTAAAATCTAGATAAATCCAACCGACAATGGCAGTCCGGTCTGCTATGGAAATTAAATTATTAGTGAAAACTAAATCTGGCGTTTCACATGAAAAATACTTTCTGAAACCGCGCTGGCGGTTATAAAAAATTTTTTATCGTTGAGCCAAGGTATTAAATTGGAATAAATTACGTGTGCAAGCAGTTGGCAGGGAATACTTACGAGTGTAATTGGCCTGTGGTTGAAAGGGTTGAGAAATCACTTTGCTTCGGAACTGTAACCACCCTTCCCGCCTTCCACTCACTTGGCAGCACAGAAAACTGCAAAGATTGCGAAAACAGCTTTCACAATATTAGCGACGAGTATGTTTCGATTAGCTTCAAGAACTGCGCAGTGATACAATCAGTATCGGGGGAGGATACCTTTAAGTTGTGAATTAATTTACTAATGCCAACCCAGCCAGCAACAAGTGGGTGCATAGGCGGGAAATACACATTAGCAACCCGGGGTAACGAAGTAGAAACACCATTACAAAAATAAAGAAAAAAAGCATTTTGCAAAGCCGCGCAACACTCATCCAGTGGTATCACACTGCCGTCATGATCACACAGCTGGATCGTTTCTTTTGTAGAGCCATTCAATGCTTACCAGACTTTGCCAGGGTTAGTATGCATCAAATAGGACAACGTTTTAGTAAAAAAGTCGTGTGTTGCTGTAAGAAGCACATGCTTATATTCAAGGTTTACATTTAGATAGGCTGACAACCGTTCGCTTCTATAAGATACTACAACGCTACGTTATAACCGTTTTTTTTTGTTGCGTAGACGATTAGCAGAGATTGGGAACTAGGGAGAGTGGAAAGGTAATCGGATTGTTCGTGGGGAATAAATCTATTAATTATGAATTCATCAACATTCTGAAATGCTCTCAAGTTTTCTTCCACAGTGCGCAAAGAAAAGCTTTGCAGGTTTGATTCAGTAAAAGTTTCTATTTCCGCATTGATTGCGGCCACGTCTGCGCATTTAATATCTTCTATGGTTTTCGCAGAACCTGCTTGTTTTGCGGCGGTGACATCGTAAGTAAAATGAAGGAAGCTGTGATCGCTGAACCGAGGAAGATAATGAAGAGGAGAGGTTTTATCACAGGTTGTGGTAGGTATCAGGTCCAGCAAACTCGAGCAAGTAAGAGTGACACATGTAGGCTGCTTCACTGCTTGGGTGAAGTGAAAGTCATTACAAAGATTAAAAACCAATTTCCTTCCCGTGTGCAGGAGACAGCATGGTTGTCACCACCGGTCGAAGAGATATCGGGGAAATTGCCCAATAAGAAATAAGGGTGGCAGGTTAGCGAACAACTATATTGTTTAAAGTATCGTACAACGTATCACAAAAATCAGATGACGAGTTCGGTGCACGGTAACAGGCGCACAAAATAACGTTAGTATGGCTGAAACGTAAGCAAGCGCCGACAAATTCTAAGGAGGGCCTTATGGGAGCAAGATGCGTGTGCAAATCAACAGCAACACCAATGCGAACACCTCCGCAGCTTTTAGTGTTACGGTCAGACCTGTAAAGCTGACTGTTAAGCTGTAAAGCTGTTCCCTGCAAGTGTGGAACACTTCATTATCACAAATTTTGCTGGACAACCACGTTTCCGCGAGCCAAACTATTTTATCTCCCAGTCGTTGATTACTGAAGACCGTTAATCACGTTTGGTTATTATGCTGCGTATGTTAGTAAGAAGAAAAGAAAGCTTACATTCTACCGGACTGCGGTTGCTACTGCGGGATTGCTATGACGTACTTGTGCTAGAGTTGGGTTGATAAGCAGGGTTATTGATCGGCGATACAGATTCAGTTATCGGGTTGATTTTACAGACACGATCAGTTTGAGTAGAGTTGACAAAACATTCCTTACCGACTAGTAACTTGTTATACGACGAGAACGTTACTATTATTGGTGTTGATTTATCGTGCACAAAAATTCCAAGCAGATGTGCGCATTCGTTTCCGTAGTGCGGAATTGGTACTCCGATATGAGAAGAAACAAGCGTGCGTACTAGCTCCTACGACTGCGACCACGATTCTTTTGGGTTTTCAGCCACACCATAAAATATTACATTGTCACGTCAAGCTCTATCTTCAAAATTGTCAAGGCGGCAACGAAGCTCTGCATTTTCCAAGCAAACTGCATTAGTTACGGCTTATAACCCTGCGTTACTACTTTGATTAAAGGCGTTAACACAGGCTTCAACGGCAACTAGGCTTGTGTTGTTATCGGCCACCGTGTGCTCAAGGGCTTGTCGTCGTCATGACGCGAGTCAGGAGAACATCATGGCACGAGTCTACGTGATGTTACGATCGGCGTATTGACATTACGACGCCCGTCTGCAATGCAATCAGGTTCAGTCACCCAACGCTTCCGTCAACCCATTATCGCAAGTTTTCCTCTCCCCTACCCTCATCGATGGGGAGCGACCCGGCTTTGTATGCGATGACGCGGCGGAGAGGGACGCTTCTGCTGAAAAAGGCGCTTTCCGCAGCTTCCCCCCCGGCGAGGCAGGGAGGGATTTACAAAGACGTGCAGCATTGCTTTTCCGGCGGAAATCGTCAGCGGGGGACTGCTTTGTTGTGGTTCACCTCTTCACCCCATCCTGATTTTTGGACGCCGCCTCCTTACTACTCCTCCACAAAGGAATCAAGATCTAAAAAAGCTCGGTTCCCTGGCAATGACCGCTACAAAAATATTCTCCGCACAAATAACTTCAATAATTTGACATCTTTCCGGGGGCCAATATCTGCAACACAAAATTAAGACAGCATGACGCTGCATAAACCAGGCTGAGCTCAATTATTTGCTCTTTAATCCTGTCGAACTCCTTCGCAGTCAATTTTTAAAAATAACTTGACATTAAAATTAACGTAATTTATTATATGCTATATCGAGGGATCTGACAATGGTTGGGTCAGGCATGGCCTGTTTTTTTGCTGGCTGCTGTATCCGCACTCCACATTTTTTTGGTTTCTGCGGCTGATTCCAGCAGAACGAATCATAGACCCCCTTTTGCTCACTCACCCAACCATCTCTGCTGTTTCAGCCCAGAGGACTTCCTTCTAAAATTGGGGACTGTACATGATCATCATGCATTCTTTGGAGCGAGCGAACGACTCACGTACGCGCACGCCAGAACGTACTTGCTGTGGATATTAGACCACGATTTCCAAAGAGTAATGTATGCTGCTTTCGTAAAATGTGCTTTCATATGCGGTCAAACCATCGGAAGATGTTTGCAAGCAAGAAACTACGTTTCGGTGCATGTTCCGCAGCATTCACTCTCTTTAGTGTTGGTGGTAAAGTCCAGGTGTTTTAACCTCAGACACCAAGTTTTGCTCTAGCTTTTTCGGCGTTTTTTATCTTGTTTGTGGTTCTCTTCCGAGATCTAGCTGAACATGCGAGAGCCGTTCATATTGGAGCACAATACCAAGGCTACACTTCTCTTCGGAGCGCAAGGCGTCCTATAGGGTGAGGCATTCTTTGCATTCGTTAGTTGGTTAGTTGCACTGTTTCTTGGGGTCACTTCGGCTTGCTGGTGTACTAAAGGGACTATGCAACACTACGAATAACCACTTGTACTCTCTGAAAGCATTGTGAAAGATATAGTTATCGCCACCACATAGCGGCACAGCTTGATTTGTTAGTCGCAGAAGGTCCGCCTTCCATTTAGGCAGTGTTTTGATGGCTTTTTAAAGGGGAACTTTAATATTCGGACTGATGTCGTCTGTAATGCGACAATTCCCTGCAGAAAAACCAACTTTCTCTGACGGTGATCATGTATGATTGTAGGGGAAGCGATAGAAGAAAGAAACCGCTTCAGTGGTTCCAATTGAACCTGGGTACCTCACGTTATGAAGCCGGCGTCTATCGTATTGCTTCATTTTGATATGGTCGCAACTCACTCCACACTCCGGCGACAGCCAAAGAATTCGTCACGAGGAAGCTTCGCGTTCAACCATCGCCATAGTCAACCGAAGGGTTGCATGATCGTTTTTAATGTGCTATCAAATCCGTTTATTTGTGCCACTGAAAGGTTGCCGGTCAATAGCTCCTGCATTGATGTAATGATGTAATTTGAGCGCTTGAAAAACGGCAGGACCCGAAAGTAGAAATAATCTTAAGCAATTTTCTAACTTGATGGGGATACATCAATAGTTCTTGGCCAATGTGCTTTGTTACCTCTTATTCTTAGTAGTGAATGCGTTTGTTGACCACGTTCCGAAAGCATTTATACTTTAGAAATAATCTAAAAAAATTCACCATCTTCCGGTAGGTGAACTCTGAGCAATTTCCGAAGGAGCCATGGGGTAGACTCAAGTTCCCATTAGTTTTCAGTTCGATCGCGGCGTTGCGGGAGGAGATTGAGGGGAGCGGAGTGCGCGCGAGCGTCATTTAAACCGCGGAGCTACAGTGGCGACCCCAGCGGTGTATGCCGCGGCTACCGTCGCGTCTCTAACCCTAAGCTGCTTCGCATTTTCGCGCGCGAAGCCGCAGGTGTTGCCATTTTTAAATGCAGAGCATTTCAGTAACTCACGATGTCACCCGCGCTGGCGTCCGTAGTCCGCGTCCGCATCGCTCCCCCTACACTAAATAAATACTTGCCGGCGCCAGGTTTCGATCCTACGACTCTGCCGGCGGAACGCAGGGTGCACGGTACTCAACCAACTGAGCCACAAAGCCGACACAGAACGGAAGGTTACGAACGTGCCTTATACCCTTGACTCATTCAACCGTCGGCCAGAGGTGCGCCCTCTCCCCCGCGTCCTCCTCGCCTTCTCTCCGCTCGCAACGCCCTCTCTCGCCGCGTTCGGTTCGGGCGCACAACAGGTGGGGACGTGCGCAACACCCTCTCTCGCCGCGTTAGGTTCGCGCGCAAGAACAGGTGGGGCGCTCGCATCGCGCTCTCTCGCCGCGGTCGGTTCGCGCTTAAACCACATATGTCGTTCGCGCGCGCTGCGGTCGCTAACATCTGTGGCGTGATCGTGACGTCAGCATTACGCATTCGCGTGGTGGCGATTTCGGCACTATAACACTCTCTCGCGATGGGCATTGGATTGGATTCGATTGGATTGGCTTGGATTGGCTTGGATTGGCTTCGATTTGGATTGGATTGGATTAAAGTGGATTGTGTTGGATTGTGTTGCGTAATAGCCGCGCCACGTTGCGTCATAGCCGCTCCACGTTGCGTCATAGCCGCGGCAGGGGGTTCACGGCACGTTTCACCATCGACTTCATCGACAATGTCTACGCTGGAAGACAACAATTACAACAACAACCAATACGTAATCCATACGACTTGCAGGCGCGCCCCCCCGCAGAAATGCTCTGCATTTGATCGTGCCCCTCGCGAGGGGGATGTTTATATCTTTTTGCGCAATCCTGGAGAGGAGAGGAGCTTCTGAGATGAGAGGAGGAATGCCGGAGAGGAGAGGAGTGTCGCAGAGGAGAGGAGGAATGCCTCGCATACCACTCAGGGTTCCCCTGCGGGAAGATGACAGCGGTGGTTGAACCCGAAGCTATCTCGTCATGGATCCTTTGGTTGGCCAATCCCTAGGGCATCCTACCACAATCATTATCAGCGGTGCCTGGCCAGGCATGCGCAGTGGGGGTGTGGTACTGAGGGTTCCCCTACGGAAAGATGACGACGGTGGTTGAACGCGAAGCTATCTCTTGATGGATTCTTTGGTTGGCCAATCCCTAGGGGCATCCTGCCACGATCATCATCAGGGGTGCCTGGCCAGGCATTCGCAATGGGTGTGCGGACGGCGGACAACGACAACGACAAGGGAGGGAGGGACAGAACCCCGAGCATGAGATGCTTCGCATATAATCCAATGCCTAGGGGCATCCTCCCACAATCATCATCAGCGGTTCCTGGTCAGGCATGCGCAGTGGGGGTGTGGTACTCAGGGATCCCCTACAGGAAGATAACGGGAAGATACGGGTGTGAACAAATCTCATGTTCGTAGTGTGATTTTCTTACTCGTGTGGTCCGCCTTTTGGGATAGTACAAAGTACCCAGTAAAATCTCCTGGGTTTGAGCAAATCTCCCCGCGATCCCTAGGTTCTGCGACAATCTTGACAAATATAAAGTTTTCACTTTTCGCTTCTATCTTAACCACCACAGTCCCAATAGAACTCCATTCCTCAAGTTCAATAAAAGAGGATTTTCCCCTCAGGCATGACACCCAACGTCACCGGTAGTGCTGCAGCCTTGCCTAAAATTGTGCGTGGTCATGAAAGGTTGTCTGAAGATTATTTATACGAAGGCTGACACCTCACAGATTTCCAAAATGGAAAGTTTGAAATTGAGTACATCAGTTTTACGTGTTTCTGTTTGCTTCACAGTTAAGTTATTTGCGATTCTTCTGCAAATATGTTAACAATCATCATTGTTGTAGTGATTTCTCTTATGTCATACAGAAGCTACCATAAACTTGTAACCCATCCTTTTCTGCGCGATTGGACTCCTATATTTGTCCTCACTCTGAACATTACACTTTATTGGGCTTGCACTATAACATGAAAATTGGTCCAAATATATCTTGTCATAAAAACTGGTATCATTAAGGAGCCAAAACATATTGGGATCTTGAAGAAAAATATCCGTGATTGAAATTGGCCATGTTTAGCGCGGAAAACACAATTGGTTCGCTAGTATCACGCCAGCATTATATATTGCCAAGAGCATTGATATAAAATATATTGAGGTACATATGCCTGCCTCATAGGTGGCAATATATCTCGATAGTGGTTCATTTTGAGAACACGTTCAAGGACTATATATTTAAATTCAAATTGAGTAACCGTCAACTTCGGCCACGCCTGTTTAAAGATAAATTCAGTGTTCAATTATGCTGAAGCTGAAATCTCCATGAAGATGCCTTTACCTAAGGTTTCAGTTTTCTTAAAATAGATAAAATTCATCCCAACAATATTTTTTGCTCAGTTGTGACGTGTTCTTTATAGCAAGAGTGCTTCTTTACCTTTTATGATGTTTTTTTTTGCCAGTAGGATTTTATAACGTATCAAATGGCTTCCCTTTCATCCACTGGTCTATTTTGTATAGCTTCAATATTTTAATTAGGAAATATTATTGTTTGATATTGGTAGCGTAACGATATATATCTCTGCGGGGGTTCTGGCTTAGAGAGAGCGCAGAAGGAGGGAAAAAATTTCTGCTTATTCCACCTGTGCATTTTCTTGCTCGTTCTTTGTTTTGCTCCATTGTTTCGATTTATACTTTCTGAAGCGAATTTATGCGTGCAGGTTTTGAAGATGTGGCAAAAAGTATAGTTAGAAAAAGGGCACCCAGCTATTACGATGAGCATCCCACTAAAAGGAACTCTTCCAATAAACTCTACGTAGTGTTTTATGTTAACCCGGCTAAGAATTACTTAGGTGTTCCTGAGCCTGGGTCTGCTGGTTTGTTTTGGAGAACATTGCATTTGTATTCAAGACACCGCGGTACGGATATTTGGAACCTCATCAGCATTCCTTCTATCAAACGCCGCTTGTTTGCTCACTTGAACATCAACATTGGACGCTGTCGTCAAAGTGTTCACCTTAAGTTTGCGAGCCACACGCTGGACATTTCGGAGCGAGGGAACATGTGAGGTTTCCTTGACATTTAACTATCATACATAAATGGCGGTGCTAAAGTAGAAATGTCATGCGTACAACTTTTTTGATGAACCCAAAAGGTCTTAAAAAGGAGACTTGCGGTCGCTACACCCAGACAGGCCATTTTGCAATACTGATAGTATTGTGATATTATGCACGTGCAAAAAAAAAACAAGAACATGTTTTTAATAGCCTCGGAAAACCCATCGACATTTGGCAAAGATATTTTTATCTTGAATAAGTGTCTTTGCTCTGGCTTCAAGCATACCTAGGACCACAGAGCATTTTTTGTTGGACACACTCTGTGGCCCTCGAACGCTGACATTTTACGTATTTCTCCGCACTTCCACCGGCATCTTCTTAGCGTATGTCACAATAGGACGCCTTAATAAAGCAGCACCAGGACAATGATACAATTTTATGGAAATGTGCGACATCAGACATAAGTTAATTATATTCAACTAGAGGAGCCGACATAAAAGAAAAACATATTATATTACTACTAGCAGTAGTACCCGGCGGTGCCCGGGTGGGTTATTACAATAATGACACTAATGGGTAAAACATGTGTTCATTTATGTTTGGCTGTAATATTTGGCTGCTTGATCGTGAAGTGGTACACACTCGGAAGCTCCTGTCTGCTGTCAATACATGGGTTCCAGCTGCAGGCGCGTCGTGGCAATGTGAAACGACCAGCAGTCGTGTTTTACTGGAACTCTCGTTAAACAAATTGCACCAAGATGGTGTGCTCGAGCGACTGAGTCATTGAGTAAAAAACGTTTTAGTGAGCCGGTGAAGTGTGAGTGGTTCACAATTTCAGAAAGCCATGTGATGAGCGGGCAGCCTTCGCTGTGGAGGAATAATTGTCTGGACATCCAGATAACTGCTTGTCACCAGGTTCTTCCAGAGCTCAAGGGTGGGAACAGTGGATAGAAGAAGGAGGAGGTTGTTTTGCTTGCATTCAATATGATATGTGGAAGAGTACCCGGTTGTAAACACAACTTGAATTCGGCAGAAGATTGTGCGGGGAACACATGTTGGAGGCGGACTGGATAAGGGATATGCTTCCTCATTGGAAGTGCTATCACACTAATATGAACGATGCTCATCAGTACAGTTTTATCTTAAGTAACATGGGCTCCCTACGCGAGGCGCCGGTTTGCACGAAGTCCCAACTGATGGCCCCCGCTAACCTTTGCGCTTTTTACCGGTCCGTCTTCTCTTTTATATTTCTGATAAATGCAGGGCTCCTACGGGAGGCGCGTGGTTGCCGAAAGTAGCAACAGATGGCTAGCGCTATGCAAACGCGGTAAAAGTCAATTGAATTCCACGTCGACAGGCGTGTAAATGAAAAAAACATCGCTGGCCTTTTATCCGCATGTTAGGGCAAAATACTGAAATTAAGATTTGGGCAATCGTATGGGCAGCATTTGCAAGCAAAAACGAGTGGGATATATAAACTGGCTGTGTGGTTATTGACGAGTGTGCAAAAACTGTTTTCCCGAAATCCTACTTGCCTCTATTGGGTGGGTACCATAGAACAGTGTTGCAGAACAGTGTTTAGAAGCCTCAGTAAGTGACCTATCTCCACCAAAACCAGTGAAATATCTCAAATGTTCTGCGACAAAAATAATGTGTGAAAAAATATCTTACCGCTTTTCACTCTCCCCATGGTGGGATTTTTAAAATTTTCAGCAATATTCACCTTAAACACCCTAATCAGAATGTGCCTATTAAATCAGTAGCCGTTTGAAAGAGCAGCTTGGCTAGGCGTGGACATCACATTTCAGGCCTTTTTGGCTCGTCAGCCGGGTCGTTTGTACAAACCAATGTGGCCCTTTTAGCGGCGTCGCAGAAAAAATCTTAAAAAATGTTTCTCAGCATTTGTATGAGTAACATATGCTCAGAAAAATCAGTTGGATAAATGAATCGGTGAAAGATTTATTTGAGAATCTTTGGGAGCACCATTTTTTCCCGGAAGGCGGAATCACTTCGATAGTTTAAGTTAGGGCGAAATCCAAGAACTACTTTTTTGATATTCCTAAAGGCTATATATATCAGCAAAAAGCGTTTGCATGTGTAAAAGGGTGAAACAGGTAATGAGGAATTTAAGAAATCCCCCTTTCCCCTTTCCCTCTTTTGGGAGTACAATTTTCAACAATACCCCATTAGTGAGCCTCTACACCATGTCAAAGAAGTACTCCTGAAATTTCAGGTCTCTAGATGCAACAGTTTTCGCTGGGCGTTGATGAGTCAGTCAGTCAGTCAGTCAGTCAGTCAGTCAAGCACTTCATTTTATAGGTATAGATAGAGTATACTTCGTTTCACTTTGTCTAGATGGCTGAATAGACTCATAAACAAACAGACATACATACAGGCATTCCGAAATTTCTGGGTTCCAGTAGCCCAATGAAGACTATCGTCTTTGAAATACGAAACAAAGTTTCCATTCGTTTCAAAGGCGGTGCCAGGCCAGCAGTGTCAGCTGCGTCGGCTGAGCAATTCTTGCGTTTGCTTGCATGCTCCCGCTGAAGCAACCTTTTGCAGTTACCTCAGGATATAGGATGAGCAGCGTTCCGTATTTATGCTACTCGTGAACTTTCCTTTGTCGACCGCATGCAAGAAGAAAAGATATAAACATCCCCCTCGCGAGGGGCACGATCAAATGCAGAGCATTTCTGCGGGGGGGGGCGCCTGCAAGTCGTATGGATTACGTATTGGTTGTTGTTGTTGTAATTGTCTTCCAGCGTAGACATTGTCGATGAAGTCGATGGTCAAACGTGGCGTGAACCCCCTGCCGCGGCTATGACGCAACGTGGAGCGGCTATGACGCAACGTGGCGCGGCTATGACGCAACACAATCCAACACAATCCACTTTAATCCAATCCAATCCAAATCCAAGCCAATCCAAGCCGATCCAAGCCAATCCAATCGAATCCAATCCAATGCCCCTCGCGAGAGAGTGTTATAGCGCCGAAATCGCCACCACGCGAATGCGTGATGCTGACGTCACGATCACGCCACAGATGTTAGCGACCGCAGCGCGCGCGAATGACATATGTGGTTTAAGCGCGAACCGACCGCGGCGACGGAGCGCGATGCGAGCGCCCCACCTGTTCTTGCGCGCGAACCTAACGCGGCGAGAGAGGGTGTTGCGCACGTCCCCACCTGTTGTGCGCCCGAACCGAACGCGGCGAGAGAGGGCGTTGCGAGCGGAGAGAAGGCGAGGAGGACGCGGGGGAGAGGGCGCACCTCTGGCCGACGGTTGAATGAGTCAAGGGTATAAGGCACGTTCGTAACCTTCCGTTCTGTGTCGGCTTTGTGGCTCAGTTGGTAGAGTACCGTGCACCTTGCGTTCCGCCCGCAGAGTCGTAGGATCGAAACCTGGCGCCGGCAAGTATTTATATAGCGTAGGGGAGCGATGCGGACGCGGACTACGGACGCCAACGCGGGTGACATCGTGAGTTACTGAAATGCTCTGCATTTAAAACGACAGAACCATCTCTACTACCGTCTAACCTTGGGAGGGGCGAAGCATGCAGTGTAAAAGTGTGTTGAAAAATTGTAAGTTTCTCCCTTGCCACACGGCGTGCGCTCTTTGGGCGCGCGAGAAGAGCGGCTGGGAAGAGCTACCGCGCGCTTGCCGAGGCGGTAGCGCCCTCTGTTGCGTTCAACCGGATTGAAACACTTTGCTTGCTCCATTTGCCCAGTTTGGGATAGTGGCAGAGGTAAACGCGAGCAAAGCGCAATGGCCGCACCTCGCCCTGGTGGCTCGCCCTCGGTGATCAACACGGCCCCAGAACCACGTAGATATGCCCTTTCTTGCTTGGACCAACCACCCGAACCAATACGGCCTAGCGTCGATAGTCTGTTGGCATTTGAGTGTAATACAAACTATAGGCCGTCTGCAAGGAGATTCTGCTTGTGCTTGACGATTGCTGATGGGGAGAGGGAGCGTTCCACAAATCTTTAAATCATGTTAGTTTGTTTTCAACTGGTTTCATTTATTATACCCTGGTTTTTAGCATGTGTTACATTCAAGCTCGAGGCGTTGGAAAAAAATTCACAGCATATCCACGGGGTGAATGATGATGAGTGGGCGAAGCTCCTGAGGTGAAATCATCGGTAAAACCGTGACTCTTCAGTGAAAGTTCCCCCACTACATCCGTGTTCGAACGTAACGTCTAGAAAGTCTCGCTTAAACCGCGCGTCGGTACCTTGGGGCTGAGCTCGCTTGATGCGTTTTGCAGACGCCTCACGAGCTCTCACTGCATCGGGGTCTGCCTGCCGATACGCGCGCTTTCTCGCCGCTTCCCGTTCTCTGACGTTTTGGAGATCCTCTTCGCGCCGCAGCCGTGCCGCTTCGCGTACGGCAGGGTCCTCGCGCCGTTGCCGTGACGCTTGGGCCTCTCGTTCTCGAACGCTGGGATCTTGGCGGCGTCGTCGCGCAGCCAGACGACACGCTTCGGCCTCCCGCTCTCGTACGGCAGGATCTTGGCGGCGGCGTCGCGCAGCTTCACGGAGCGCTTCTGCCTCGCGGGCTCGCCCATCTGCAGCCTTATCCATCGGGCGACTCCGAGCGCGCGCCAACAGCGAACGGATTTTATTACAACGCTCCCCGCCATCTAGTAAACAATCCAAGAACTAAACTAGAGGTAGCCACGCCATCTAGTAAACAATCCAAGCGCATCTTTTTATCATATACAAGTACCGCCATCTAGTAAACAATCCAAGAACTAAACTAGAGGTAGCCACGCCATCTAGTAAACAATCCAAGAACTAAACTAGAGGTGGCTACATACATACGTCGAGGATGGACAGACCCACGCCCTAAGGAGCTTCGCCCCTAAAAGAGTGTCCCATTGTTTCAGTACCGTCACTACAGGAGAACACAACAGGAGACTCATAGGGCCGACCCCTACGGTGCTTCACCCTAAAGCAAGATTACAAAGATTTGCGAGGGAACGCTGCCCCTTCTCGAGCACTACCACTTGCGGTCACCTTAGCGAAACCATTTTCAGTTTGTCTGAGAGTACTGTAAGTTCATTCACTGCGTTTTTGTAGTCACCCTTTTTGCAGTCACCCCTGCTGCAGCGGTTTTCAAAAGAAATTGTTGCCGCCATTCTTTATGTATATCTCCCCGCTGAATTCAAAAACCAAGCTTAGGTCACACGCCGATGACTTTTTTCAGCAAAAGGAACGGCCCTGCCCAAGAATACGAGGGGCTGCCTGCCTGTGCCTATTGGCCGGTGGTAGATAACTCCATTATATATTTAAAATAGCTTGCAGCGAATATGTAAGTCTTTTCATAAAAAGGAAAAAAACGCGTTCAGTGAACTCTTACAGTTTACGCTCAAGTGATTTGTTGTGTGTGTGTCACAAAATACATCTAGGTAAGGGCTGTTCCACTCGACAATGCTTTCTACAATAAACCAAAACTTGAATGCATCAAGAAGGGGTGCATACAGGCAGAACACAAATAAGCCGGAATGGGAGTAAATGGCTTGTCGCATAACTCCTTACCAATTCAGAGTATTTAAAACTCCTTCTAATGGACGTTTTGCCTTACTCCCATTATATCCGCAGTTTTTTCAGTACCATAATGTAGTTTCATATTACTGCCACTGCAATGGGAGTTTTCAGGGGTACCATTTCGAATGTATTATTTCCTTCCAACTGGGAGTTTGCGGAGGCGCGTTGGGAGCAATGTTTACCTGCATTCGAGGTTGTTTATTGTTTTTTTGTGGGTTTGATATAAGCGCTGTACAGGAATTTATTACTGTATTTGGGAATTCCGAATAGGCGCACCAGCCACATTTTGATTTTTTGTTTAGGATTACGTAATTTCTATTGTTGTCCTGCTTCAAACGTTGAATGGTGAAACGTGAAAAGTTTGTTTTCTGCAGACATTCAATTTATTGCATAAAATCATAAATACGATATACGTGTGAACACGTCAACAACACAATAGAAACATTGAATAAAAAAAAACACCTACATCGAGAACAGAAGGTATCATGGTAAGAATTTTGTCTACTACAACACTCAATAAAAAAATGTAAGCCATTTGCAACAATGAGGTCAGCATGCCGTCGGTGCGCGGTTTGCTTGCACTTGCCTCCCAAACGCTGAAGTTGCCTCGCCTCCTAGCACGTTCCTCAGGAAGCCACAGTAGCACAAGCATTACAGGGATAGCAAAATACTTGAAATCTACAGCAGCAAATATAGAAGCATTATGAAAATCTGACCTGAAAAAAAAATAAAAAAACATCATTGTAATGACCTCGCACTTGTCACTGTTGTATCCAACTTTTCGTAATGTCTGAATGTTTATTTAAAGCTACGCAAAATTGCAATTCCGTCCGAGACACCTGCGCTCACTAGTTGGTCAAAACGAAGTGCCGTTCGAAAGGGAGCGCGACCGTTGTGGCGACCAACTTCTCAAAATGCCTGCTTTCCCTCTGTTCCTCACGTGTAGTGTTCTGGGAGCGAGGTTCAGTTTTTACAACCCGCACTGCATGTCTCTCCCCTTACCCAAATTAATAAAAAATTTCGGTTGGTGTGACGCCTGCACCCCCCTTCTGTATAAAATAAAAGTAAAATAAGTAGTCGTCCGCCGACTCTACAAAATGCCTCCTCGAATGGCATTTGCTGGTTTTAGTTACACGTGCCTAGCGTATACGGAGAGCTCCGGCGAGGCCCCGACCTTCTTCTTTTCCAATGAAAGCAATTATTCGCCGGCAGCACGCGGCAGTCACCCTCCTTGTAGCAGGCGCGCCTGGTACCACACGTACTTCTCAAGAAAAGCGGCCGCTCTGCGACTTTTGACTGGCCAATTTCACCTTCGCCTGCGAAAAAGCCACAGAAACAGCCTAACCAAAACACCTAACAGCAATTCACAGTGCAGACACTTTTGATTCTGCTTAGGAGTGTTCTGCTCGAGACCCACGCAAATACTCATTGCTTTCACACCGTGCGGCCTTGCCAATGACGCTCCGGGCATGGCGCCCTCTCTCACGCACAACGCTCACTTCTTGTGGCGGAAATCGTCCGTGCAGTGACGCGGGAAACACACAGAGTTTATTTGACACTAGATGGGGCACAATTCTCCCAAAATGTTAGGTACAATAAAAACCTGCAAATCTTACATTCAACCACCTCGCAGAGGCACAACCGCGTTGTTTTTAACGAGCCACTCTCCGTTAGCGATCCGTGCATTTAGGCCTCGCTTCGGCTCGCTGGCGTACTCCGTCGGCTAGAACGTCGGTGACTCGTAGGCGACGTTGCATTGTGTCGCACGGTAGTCTGGGCTGGTTCCTCAATTTTCGCAACGAGCTTCGGTTGTGGGGAAGCACTCCAGATCCACTCGTGCGGCCGCACGTTCACACCGACAATAAATTTTCGGGGACGCTAGTGCTCACACGACACACGAAACCAACAGGCAGCCATTTTGTAAGGAGGCGTAGAGTATGAAGGGTTAAGGAGGAGAAGGAGATGGAGGAGGAATGGGAGTTTTTAATACTCCCATTGGGACAAACGCAGTATTCACATCTAGATACTGCGTTTTGTGAAGAGGTGCAATCGGGGTAAATGCGCCTATTGACGACTGCTTGTAGCCCCGGTGTAAACTGGCAGTTTTCCCACCATCATACTACCACACGTGGGAGCAGGCCACTTGCCGTGGGGAGTTTAAAAAACGTATTTTAGCCAAAAAACTCCCATTCAGGCTAACTTGTGTTTCGTGTTTTGTGTACAGCCTTACCGCGACTTGTTTATGGAGAAACTTGTCTTTGGATGCGCAAGTACACTCTCCAGTTCATATTAATATTAATGTTATACATTTGGTACAAGAATTTCAACCTGGATATTTTTCTGCGCGTTACGAGTTCAGGTTAACCGCCAGAAGAGATACTAATGCAGTTACAAACTGCCCCCTTTGATAGGCATTATTCATAAACCAGGGGGCCAGTCATCGAATACGTTCTGCTTTCTTCATCAACCTCACTTTGTGTGGATCCCAGACAATACTTGGGTATTCCAGAGGGGGCCGTACAATTATTTTGTATACCTTGAAATTTACAGTAAGTGTAGCATCTTTCAGCATTACTATTTCGAATATGTTTTACTACCTTGGTCTGTATCGTTGTTAACACGTATTTTTAGTCTTGTCTGCACAGTCAATATTCTGATAAGATGTATTTTATAGACGCAATACAATGTTCTCTACATTGGTTGGGAATAGCTTTGGAGCGTTGGCCAGGGCTAAAGTCGTCATTTATTTTATTTTGTACGTTTTAATATATCTCTAACCCTTCAGAAACATGATAGAAAAACCTTCATCTTCAAATTATGATTAAGTCAGAAGTTACGGTGAGTTTTCTAACATTTACTCCCCTTTCACGAAAGTGAAAATGAAATCATTGCCAAAATTTATCCTATTCCCCTAACAAGTTGCCCACTCTCAAATTTTTTCTTCGTGTTTTGTCTGAAATATTAACTTGTATTGTTGTTGTCTGTCCATTTATTACTTCTATAAAACTTATACAGCCACGGCAAGGATGTCTCATGGTCAATGAATGTTGGTCACGTTGAACAGACTGGTTTGGATCTTTTTCAAGGAGTACGCTACATCTTTTCCTTTGTTTTGCACTATTTAATTATTGTTAAACATTCAGAAACCAGTTCAAAACTTCCGGACCATCTCCAATAAGGTGAAACCTGGAAAGGGGCGAAGCATGCAGGGTATAATTGTATTCAACGAGTGTAGGTCTATCTCTCGCCATACGCGGCGCGCTGATTAGGCGCTAGAGAGGCGTCGGTGGGAGGAGCAATCGCCAGCTTTCTGAGGCGGCAGCGCCCTATTTCGTGTTTAATCGGCTTTAGGCAATTAAATGAGAGACATACTGGTCGTAAGTTGTCTTCGTGTCACAAGCCGCAGTATGCTAAGAACTATGTTTTACATGTGAAAACCTCGCGTTTGAAACCAATTTTAATACGGAATTGAACAAATTTCTGTTATTCACGCAACGAAATCGTGATTGTTCCTGTATTTTAAATTACTTTAAATCATGTTAGATTATTTTGAACAGGTTTTATCTATTAAACACTTGTTTTAGACTATCCTTTGGCTACTGGATTTGCCGTAACAACATGAAACGATGACGACAGGAGGGGCCGACATCCCGAGTCCCTCAAGTGCTTCGCCCATCAACTATACCACGACAACGTGTTACATAAGAATAGAATAATGTCCCTGCCAACGTATGTTTCTACTCGGATTGATCAGTGTCACAAAGTGGAGATTCCACCTGGTCGCACCAAGTATTTTCAGGACTGATTTGTGCGACATTTGTGTTGTATGTCGGAATCATCTTGCTCACGACGTAATTGACATTCCTGGTACTGTTCATGTAAGGTTGTGTCTAATTTTATATTGAGTAGACTTTTTTCATACCCGGTATCACATGACATTTCCGGATTGCATATTTTTGTTGCTGTATTTTCGCCTCTGCGTAGTATGTACCCGCTCCCCTCTCTTATGACCTCGGGCCTTGAGTGTAGTAGAATCAATAGATACATTTATTCACGAAGTCGGGATTAGGGACAGGAGTCCAGAATAGGGCTTCAGTATTACCCAGTGCATTACGCACAATGCTAAAGTTTGTTGGGACACGGAATAACGTAAGCCACATAGCACCGCTCTTGCTAAAACAACAAATGCTGCATAGGCTGTAAACATCAGCAAATGTAAACAGGCTGCTTCAGAAGAAAGAAGCAAAATATCGCCGGCAGCACCGACTCAGAGAGAAAGAACCTGACTTTCGCAGGCGCGTAACCTGTGCCTCTTGGATGACTTACCCTTTCCTTCTAGTCCGCCGTATCACCCTGTCCAGGATCCTAAAACCGCGCTTCCAGTTCTCCACACTCCCGTTTCCGCTGCGCGGAAGTACAGTTTCACACTGGTGGTCTCTGCTGGGTTAGGCAGGCGTCGTATCCGATTGGTGATGTTGACGTCATGGAGGTTCATACTAATATATACTAGAAAGATATCAGCCCCCACGGTCTAAACGCGCCGCATTTGAGTGAGTGTTCCATCATGTTACGAGCAGGCACGTTCCACTGGTCCTCGGCATAGCTCTTGCACAGGCTCGAAAGTTGTCTCTGAATGCAAAAAAGGAATACTAGTAGTAGGTAACGTCATTAAAAGTTGTTTTATTACACTTAAACCTGGTTGTAATGAACCTCTATATAACGAATTTCTAGATTTAACGAAGTTTTTCAATTCCCCATTGACAGCCTCATTGAAATCCATGTGTATTTAACGTCTATGTAACGAAGCCGTTGCGATGGTTAAGCATGATGTAACGAACTCCTTACGCTGATGATCCATTGTTTTTCTCACTTTTTATCAAGAATCGACAGGAGAAAGGCACTAAGTTAGAGAGTTTCACCCGCACGGCGAACTACCGTGCGTTTCCAGAGTCAGTGCGATGTCTGTTAGGCGTACTCGCCTGTAGTCGCGAGTCTCCGCTGCTGTCTTGAGTGTCGGTTCGTCGGTGGTTAGTTCTGCTGCCAGAAAACTAATTGTCTTTTTAAAACAAGCTCCCAATTTTAAATGCCGTCTCCGCTGGCCAGAAAAAAGAATGTTGCCGCCCGGTACAATATCCCAGCTAGCCAGACAGCACACGCTGAACAATTTTGATGGTTGCAAAGAGCATCAAGTTTGCGAAAAGGCGCCTTTCAGCATAATATTACTTTTTGAAACGGGTTAAGGCATCGAAAATAGGTAAAAGTTATACTTAGGTTATGTTTGTGAATACAAATGTAAATGACCTTGCTTCTTTGGAGGGCCTCATAGTGACTAAGTTCGCGAGAAAGAAGCAGTCGCAAATCCAGCAGTTTTTTTATTGCCGCTCAAGGGTCAATTCACCATCACTGATTTTTATCATTTTGGTTTCGTTTTCTGCTTCATTCACGTGAGTCATAACTCAAAGCCTGCATGTACCGAAAACGTTCATGTAACCAAAAATGGTGAATTTTTGTCGACTTTGTTACATCCAGCTTTAACTGTATTACAAAATTGAAGCACCAAAAAAATTACTTTGAGACAAATTCTTAGAGTCTTCATGAAAGATGAAAAACAAAAAGATGTTAGTCGTTTTTGTTGAAATTGTCTCCGAGACAAGAAAGGAGACATGTGGCCAGCCAAGTCAAGTAGGCGAGGAATATTGCTAGGTGCAATGATGGCACGCATGAATGAAGCGACCGATTTCTCTCGAAAATATGTTAGTACAAATGTCCACGCATGACGCCTACCCGTTCACGCTTGATTGGCCCGGTTTTTAACCACAGCAGCTACGGAACGCTAGCATAAAACAAAATTTTCAAATTCAACAGAATCTACAGCGGGGCTAGTAGGTATCCGTCCATCCTAAACAGCGCTTAAGTACACAACGACGAGGAAGAGGGGACAAAAGACGGCGCCGATACTCAACTAAATTTGTAATCGGTAGAACACACGCATATATATAATCATACACCACCCGTGTCTCTAAACGTCATCACTACACAGCAGTGCGCCATGAATCTCAAAGTAGCCCACTCCCCACAAAAAACCACAACATTCGGCATCGTCTTTGTCAGGAAGGTAAGTTCCTTATCGTACAGTGTCACAGAGGCATAGCTAATGCACTTCCCTTCGCTTTTTCTTATGTGAAAGGCTCCCACCAAATCTCTTGTCAACTCGTCATTGTGGCGCCAAAGAATACCCGTGTCCTTATACAATGCGTTGTATTTTTTTACTGTTTTCCTCCTGGGCCTTACAGTGCCGAGTTATATGTGCAAAGGAATTATTCTTGAGTGAAGCACGGTCCTCCATCAGTCGTACATTGACGCACCTTTTATTCAAGAAATTTTATATGTCCAATTATTTTAATACTTTTCTGGCATAATCTATTACTAAGACTCTTTACGAGATGGCAAAGCGTTGTTTGTAGACGCAAGGCTGAATTTTACCCACGGTATCGCTTCCTTCGAATTGCAGAAAATCTGTCTTTTTAGAGATTGGTGCTCAACAATGAGGAGTCGATCGGGTGGTCAGCCGGTACGTTGGATGACTAGCTATCACCAGCACGATTTTGTTCGCTCTACAATATACTTTCATTTTCTTGGATTCATTTCCCTTCATTTTTTCGCGCTGACAAAATTTTGTAGCCTAATTGCTAGAACTACTTTTTCTCGATGAGTATGTGTCACCGAGCTTCCGTGGCAGTTTAGCAAACGACCCTCAGCCTCTGAAGCAGAAATCAAAACCATTTGCTCGCAAGCATCCTGTGTAAAATAGCACATTGCGGGTGTTCTACACCTTTCTCAGATCCTAATTTAAAAACAACGACAACATGAAAATTTCGCCAGCAGTGACACATGTCAGCACGAATAAAAAATAAAGGATAAAAATGCCTGCTGTTTTATCTTCACACCGACGCTCATACCCGATAGACATGTACGCAGAAAATAGTAAACAATAACATATAGTGCCCTTCTACCCTGTGAAGATGGATCGCCAGCGAAGCTGTAGGGCGCAATGGTAGAGTCGTCTCAGGGGCTAATAGTTATATAATTTTTCCCAGATAGTTTCTGAAAAACAACAGTTACAGCCTATCTCTTTAACCATGCTCTCCGCGCAGATGCTCATGTGACCACAGACAGTAATTCTGTAGCAGTTAAATCATGACTGTGGACTATTTATCGCAAGTAAATGAAACTTGCCTGATAAATACAGTCGTCTTAGCAGCTAGTTCCCACGGAAGTTGTTCCAGAGTACATCCAATAACACAAGATTAAGATCAGTTTTCTGTATCCATACTCCATCTGGTGATGTCCTTGCTTTACCGTGCAACACACAATGTAGCAAAGCCATATTTACGAAGATCAAGCTGATACCGATCTTCTTAGGGCTGATTGATTCATTATTATGATGTTCTGCGCGCCGACGCTACACAGGCGATGAGGCGCACCATAGTGGATGGCTCGGGAATACTTTTTACCACCTGGCGAGTATTAACTTCCGCCGAAATATCGAACACAGGAGCGGTTTCGCTTTTGCCTCCACCAGAAAAGCTACACCAGATCTTTTTATGCTTCGCTTCACCTCTAATAACACATGCATTGCCTGGAAGGCGTTCTTTGTGGGGAAGTTTCAGGCCATGTTCTTACAAAATACGAAGACCCCAGTGCATTTCTCTATACATATATTTTTTTCGTTACACTGAAAGTTTGGAGCACAGTTTAAATATCATGGTGATATGGTCGCCCGAAGTAATATGGCCGCCCGATATGGTGATATGGTCGCCCGAATTTTCATCTGCATCGCTATGTCGCCGGAAGTAATATGCTGAATCCTATCGGTAGATAGCTTCGCCGTAACACGGCGATGCTGAGCCCTTTGGTGTAAGTATTTAACGTCGTCTTCCGGCGCCTTGTAGCACTCGAATATGCACGTGTGAGAAAAAGTTTCGTGCTAGGTTTCTCTGCTTATAAATAAGTAACACCCTGGCATGCATTTGAAAATGTTAGTCTTGGAAGATAAAATATCAGCTAAGCAGCTTCAACTCAAATCAAATCAAAGTAAAGCAAAGTTCATTAGCTTAATGATAGTGCACAAATACATTGGAGTAGTACAAAAAGAGGTCCCGAAGGGAAGCACTGCTGAGGGGACGTCTTGTTAAGAGCATTCGCGGTCGGTTCATTTGTGTTTGGGTTATTGTAACTCCGTCGTTTTATTCAGGCGTACAGTTAAAGCACTGTTTGAGAAGCAACAGCAGCGGGGATTAGTGCTTTTGGAGCTAGTGAATAGTGATACTCGGGTGTTCGCAGAGTATCTTTCGGAGAAAGTATTTTGGTAAGACTACTTTAGCACTAAAATGTCCATTGTTGCAGTGGACAATATTTCTGCCTGCGTTTTCATTTTTCGCATTCGCCTTTGACTGGTGCTCGGCAATATAAGTGTTATAGTTTATTTAAAACGTAATTTCATTTGCGAAGTTCTGCGCAAAACAGCAGAAGTTAAATTTCAGGAAACGCCTGCACCAACACCTGTCAGCGTGAGCACTGCAGCTGCAACCCACTTTGAGAACACAAGTGCGGCGTGCTGAAACCACATGGCTCTGTAGCTGATAGCAATCCTGCAACACGCATTCCCTCCAAACACTTCCGGGTAATACTACAAAACAAACCGACTCCCCAGTAAGCAGTTGCGAGTGCGCTTTCTCCCTGTTAACGTATAAAAGTTTGAAATGGCAGAAATTGGATACAAAAAGGTGGGTCGGTTTTGCCAATTTTTTTTTACTTGCAGAATTTTGCTTTCTTAAGGCCAAAAAGTTTGGGCCTCAGTTGTGTTTATATACCTTTATTGGTTTCCAAAAAAAAACAAAATGACCATAATGAAGTCTGAGTTGTGAGGCAGCTGCCTAAAGAGCATTCATTGCAAAACATATCCCTTGTTCAGACATCATAACTGCCCGTCCCGTGTATACTGTTATACAGAGTTAAAAAATTATTAGTATAACAATCTTCATGCCTTCTCTGTGTAAAGCGCTGTATGAACGTTAACGACTGGAAGCTATAAATGACGCAGTTATAATGAACTTGCTAACGACATTCTGGATAAGAATCCCTATTTTTAGTGAATCGGAGATACAGAACAAAATATCTACACAAGGGCTTCGGCATAAATTCATTCTACTTTGACTCTTTATTCAAACAAAAAAAAAACAACTCGTGCGCCATGCTCTGGCAGTCAATGCAAGATACGCAAACAGACACCATTAGAGCTTCAAATACGTTGTTTTGATTTAGCTTGGTCTACTCGGTATGCCAGTGTAAAACTGAGACATTGAATAACAGCTTTTACCAGGTAATTGGCGCAGTATGGCAACTACGCAAGATTGCTGTCGAGTAGTACGTGCAGAGAGAGAATCAAATATTCCCGACATGTTGTTTCAAGTGTTTATATTTCGTGGTAAGTGTTTATGTTTCGCGGCTGTCGTAACTTTATCGAATATTGAAACGTACGGTAGCCTTACCAGATAAACGCTGTCCCGTTTTCAGCTTCTAAACGGGTTCGCAATGGGGCTATATGGTCTGGAAGTCTCGTTTGCCTTCGACATTTCAAACTTCAGTTTGAAACTTCGTTGTTTCAGTTGTCAGCTGAAACTTCATTGCTTCAGTTGTTGGCGCATTCTGCAAGTGTACCAAAACTCCTCGTTAAATACAGCGTACTGAGGGGACCCAAGAATGGAATATTGCTCTTGGAGTTGTTACCCAAAACGCATGATGAGTAGTTTCCCTTTTAGTCTTTATCGCTCTTCATTCTGGCGCGGTAGATTAGCAACTAATTTAGGCTTCAGTTCCTAAACTTGCAATAAACAATTGTACCCTAAACATGTGCAGCCCGAAGCCCTCCTAAGCCCGTTGTGCCTATGGGCGTCGCCAGGATTTTCTCTTGAGGTGGGCAAACCCGTTGAATACCGGGGGAAAGAGGGATAGGGCTGGAAGGAGACAGCAAGTGCTGGTGTGGCTTGAGGGGGACAAGTCCCAATTTTGCACCCCCCTGCCAATGATAATGGCGGTGGCTGACCTTATTTACAGTTCGAATGCTATTTTCGCAACGGAAAAGGACGTGCTCTAGAAGAGCGGAGATACTCTGAATTTATCTTGTGCATGTAGCGTTGCATAAATATCGCATCATTCGTTCCTATTCCCGTTTATTCAAAGACCATTACAAGGAAGATAGAGACAAGAACTAAGTGGAAACTTGCGGACGCGAAAGCGACTTCAAGGGGAATTACCTAGGGCCACCCGCGTTTTTTAAAGATTCCTGGTGATTATAGGGAGCGTCGGTAACGGCGTTTTGGTGGTGTTCCAACAGGCGCTGGTTAAGCCGGTACTCAGTTCTCATCGCGGGCGAAAGTGTTAAAATACCGATTATGAGTGCCCGTGGTAGACATCAAATGCAAGACAAAATTTATTCCTGCGCCGAAGGTTCACAATACCACTCTCGTCATTGAGTAAGAACGCGAGTTTATTATTCTGGAGAGTTTCAGGCAGCACCAACCTTTTCAAGCCACTTATGTCTCTCTTCCACTTGGGCTCTTTCTTTGTCAAAATGCAAGCCTATTCTACCATCGCATTCCTAGAGCATGCGAATCATCGCCATCGCTTTCCTCAATGTCTGAGCCAGTCCGGTACACACATAGAAAACTCATCAGCGATGCCACTGTCACTGCTGTGTCAATTTAGCATATGAAATTAAGGGGCAGCAACAAATAGGTCCAATTCGACAATTACGCGCATAGAAAACTTTGACGGCGCTCTAATCACCAATTTTACCGTGACTAAGCAAGTCGCTGATTCGGAGGCAAAAACTATAGTGTTTAACGAGCTAATTGAGTGGCCTATGGTGATATTTGGTTCCATTATAGAGTAACTACTCTGGTAGTACAGTCATTGGAGACTCCATGGCGGGTTCATATTTTGAGACACACTGCAACAAGCAGCGAGAGATGCCTGGGGTACACACGCATATATCTATTCACAACTTAAACGAGCTAGAAGCTGCTGCTGCCGCCCGTGTGAAAGTTAATATTGAAGGGTACTGAACCACTTTTTTCAGTAGAATGAAAGAGCCGATAGGCAAACATAAGAGCATAAGAAGTCCCAAAACGCTTTTTCTGGCCCAACCAAACAAGAGTTGTATCACATCTTATAAAAACGGCAATTACTGCGCCATGAAAGAGAACCACGGTCTCGTTAACAAAGCTTCACGATTAACTATAAACGTGCTACTGAACATTTAAAGGGAGATATCGCTATGATTCTGTGAACCAAACTGGAGCCAAAAGAGACGAAAAGTCTTGATTTAAATTAGTGCTCTTGAATGCAAAGATACGCACAAGAGAGCTGTCGAGAATGCTAGTGGTGACGACTCGTTTGAATTTTGCCCCCCCCTTTGGTCTTAAAGTAAAAATCATGCGACAATGCTGAGTAATCTCCACGGCAGATAGATGAAAAATAGGTACCTATATTGGCAACGCGCCGCATTACCTAGAGGCGTTTCGAAAAGCATCCCTGCCTTGCACCACGCGCGTCATGTTACTTCGTGCGCTATTACACTAAGCAGCTGCAACGGCAGTCCGCCGTTCAGACACCATGGCCTCAAACACATCTGTGCAAAAGAGTGTGGTATGGCGACTTAAGGCTTGCGCACTTGTATACGCGACAGTCGGCGAATTGTTTTAACGGCGGTAAAATTTCTTGGCCTAATTAAACGCAAAACTTTTTGTCTTTAAATCTGTTTGTCTGTCCCTCGATACATTTACATAAACAAAGCTTTGTAAAGTGCTAAATCTGGCAGCAATGGTCGTACTCGCCAACATTGTTGAGTAAAACAAAACCTTGGATGTACTTAAGGCAAGGCACCAATTCTTAAGTAATAGTTGCACCGTTGTATTACCGAACATTAGATGGCTGCTTTATTTTTCCACATTAAATAACGAATACGCATCAAAAACGTTTCGAGCTCAACTTACAAAAATCGCATTCATCGTCTCCTCGTGAGGGGGTTCTAAGTACTAATGTAATAATTGTCTCCAGTAAATGATCCGAGCTGTGGAGGGCGGCAAAATGTAATTGACTTGACCAAACCTCCACTGGGTTTAATGTGGAAGAAGCGAAAGAAGCGGAAAAAAGTGTGAGATGTTGGAGGAAACAAAAAGAGATGCAGTTACGAGGCATATGCGGCCGAAGACGCTCGTCGTTGGACTATGTTTGCCATGTGAGCAGATGCGAGGGCAGATTTTTAAAGCGATACTTTATATGTCTCACTGATTGCGTCACATGTCGCAACATAATGCACAGCATGAAAGCCATCGTTAGCCAACAGGTTTCACAAAATAATGATGTCGAACATCCAAAGCATATAAAGTGCTTGCAGAGCAAAAAGCGTGTCGTAGTCGGAATAGAACCTGATTCCCTCGCATTGTGAAACCGACCTCTATAGGATTGCTCAATATTGACACTGCCAAAGCAGTTTAGATTTTTAGCTTTGACTTGATTCAGGTTGCACAGAAGAAAGCTTTGAAATATACAACAGTTATGTTTAAAATTGGCTTTGATTAGTTGTGTTTTGCCGCTATCTTCGCTATCTGTTCCTGCGAAGTGTTATGCACGCACGCCTGCCGCGTGCTATGTCGGAATTTGTGGCATAGCAATTTGTTTACGCTGTATGACAAGTGGCATGTGCAGGCATTTTAGAGAAATTGTCATGTCTGCCTGTTTTAGAGCGCAGCTCTGGGGCACCCGGTAGATCGTATTAAGGCTGCGGCCAAGGTGGCAGCGGTGACGGCGATGTCCGCGTAACCGAACGAGCGAAAGCGACGCCGAAGGCAGAACGAAAACCCAGGAGTGTCTGGCAAACGTGTGAGAGGAAGGGTAGCGGGCGCTGCCATGGCGTCACCTCTCTCACTGCCTCTCCATCATACTTTGGCCATGTGTGCCGATGAGAAGCACTCACCCCATCACACTTTCACCATCGCGCCTCCCTATATTGAAAAATGACGACAGCGTTAACAGAAACAAGGACACAAAGATGACGCGATGAGTGCTAATGGCTCCGTTAGTCGCTAATCCGAAACATGTGACATTTGCACGGAATGTTCATACACAATTTTCGAACAGAAACAAAAACACAGAACGACGACGAAACGATTGCTGAGAGATCCGCAAATGGCTCCTTCGAACGATGTGGCATTTGCTTGGCAGGTTCATACACAATTTTTACCAGCATATTTGGCGGCGGTCACGCACTGAGAGATAACGGCAGAATAGCGCACGCCGCCGTGCGTTCGCTGATAACGTGATCACTTTCTGAGAAGGCAGCAGCTATGTTCCCTGACTGAAAAAACTGCAGTTGGCGTTGTGCACAAATTTCCCATTAGGCACTATAGTAATCATCAGCTGCTATTTCTCTTCCACGTTTTTTAAACTATACTTGTCCTCTATGACTCATAAGGGCACACCATTGAGCATGCTGGTTTTCTATTATAGACGCATGTACCGCAAAATGTACGCGAAAGACGAAGGAGGGCGCCGGGAACAAGCACGTGACCCTAAATCTCGCGTTTTATAGGTCTCCAATGAAGTGCTAGCTTGCGCAGAAGTCATTCTTTTTCAGCCAGATTTAAGCACGACGGACCCTTCTCTGTGTTTACCTTTATCTTCGTCTGCAACTGGCCAAAAATTGTTTAAGGATATCTACGATGCCGTTTTCCCCGTTTCTTTGTATTGCAATCAATACTATGCTGCGCGAGGCCTAAATGCGTTAGAGCACGTCAACAGAAGTAGAGTTCATCTTTGAGTGACGTTCTACAAGTTTCACACAGGCGCTCCGTCAGATGAAAGATGGATTCGGAAAAGAGGGTTTTCTTTGGCATGGGGGAACTCACTGCACCATTTTCCAGAGAACCGAAAAGAAACAAAACTATTTTTGTGCAATGTTGGGCTCAGGTGTTTGTGTGGCATGGTCTCTCTAGGACTTCTAACAGAGACCTCCCGCAGAGCCCCCATGGCATAGGCTTACTTTGTGACCGAGAAAAGAGCACCCTGTTACGTCTTTATTACCTAGCCCTACATTGCACATTCTATTCGCTGATGGCCCGGCCCCATGGTAATGTGGACGCGCACACTACCCGGCATTGTTTTCGGAAATCCATGTTGCAGTGTGTTGAACTCCAGAAGGCGAAGGCATGTGTTCCCGAGGGGCGGCCAAGGCTCTAGTCATTGACTACACAAGCGAAATTTTTCAAGAGGAACACCAGCCCACATCGGATTGCAGATTTTGTGTTGATTTTGCATGTACATAACTCAATGTTATGTAGTTTTGTCTCGAACAGCGACTGCAAAAAAACCTTCCGTTGCCTCGATATAGAGTGCTAAATTCTCGCACTGCCAGCTTGTGATTCAGCCAGAGCGGGTGCAGCGCTTCTTTCGTTGTTTCTGAAAAAACGTTTTGGTATATCAGTTCTACGAGTTCTCTACTAGTGTTTGCAATTCGGTATCATTTAGACCGGCTTAGCTTTCTGTTCAGACTATGAACACTTTTATTACGTTCTTCGTTCCACGAAGGGCTTTCACATGTGTAATGTGGGAAGGTCTGGGTATCGAATCAGATCGAAATTCGCCACCCGTAAAGTGTCACTGTACCAAAGACATTCTTCCTTACGATGTTTTCGCAGACGCTATGCGGCCAAAGCTAGTGCAAGTGAGGTACTGATTTTGTTAGCATCCCGTCTGTCGCGTTGTCTACGGAAACAATATCGTCAAATGATATTGTTTACTTCTAGACCCCGAACGGTTGGAACCCATATTTTGATGAAGTTAATGGCCATTGTTTTGGAAGTATGTTGTGTCCTTCTGCTGTTTTCTCTTATTGTTGAGCGGCCTTTCTGTTTATGTGACCCAGTGCCAAAAAAACCATGTGTATTGGTAGCAAGCGGTATGAGTCGCACAGCCTTTTGCAGCGTGAGCTACACTGGCCGAGGTTGAGCAGTTTCGCCTGGCCCCTGGAGAACCGTGCTGGGCAAGCGCGGCACGTGGCGGCCCGGTCCTCTTAATGATCATGCGAGGGGTGGTCGGGTGTTGAACTGATGACTCGTGCGTCGCAGCAATACAGCGGGGTGTTTGCCACGGTGGTATAGCCAAGGAGAAAGAGAGCGAAATGGCGCACAGCTGGCGCGCCTGAGCCGCCGCTGCCACGACTGGACGGGACTAGATAGGATTGCATTGAAAATTGTTTTAGCAGCAGTAAGCAGCAAATCCTACACAACCAGGAAACCTAAGAATAACCAGCTCAACCTTAGCTCACGCTGCGTATATCCTAGCCTAGCGGAGCTAAGCCACTGCTATTTTTTTTTTCTTTCCGTGCTAAGGGTAGTTTCAATTCCTTCGGTGTAGCTAGCATAGCTAGGTTTAATCGAGTACAAGTTAAAAACGCAATAGCTATTGCAGTGTACCGCTCTGTCAACGCGCCGGCCCCGGTTGTCTGCGCGGGCGGGAATTTTGGAATGAGATTGCGCCTGATGCGTGATCTCGCAATTCATACGCCGATTAGATCTTAAAAATCTCTTAAACTACTCGCGTCATCTTAAATATAATCAAAGAAAAGCATGCTTTGGGCTTCGCCAGTCAACAGCCGGCTCCGGAGATGAGGCGCAGTGGCGGCTTCTGTTTTTGTTGTATAATTGCATTTGAGTGAGCACACAACTCGACAACGCACGGTTTTCATTATCCCAAGTGTAATTATTAGGCTTCCAGCAAAAAACTCAAATTTAAGACAAAATCTGCGCGCTACAGTATAGAGGAATTACGGGGCAGGGTGCGCCAAAAATATAGCAGCACCCTAGCGCCGTGTTGAATGATAATAGTACGATATGGTGTGTGGGCTAATACATTTATTCATGAGGCTACACCAATTACGCTGAGCTCGCAAATGAATCGTTGCTTCTACACTCAAGTGTAGTTCGTAAGTTTTCGCTGTCCCTCGAGCTTCCCAGGCCTCCGTTGTACTGTCTTCCCAATTGAGGTGGTGGCAAGCCCGGCTGCTTCCTCTTCTGTAGAGTCAGTATTAGTGGTACTGATCGTTACTCATTATACATTCTCCACCATTGTTTTTCACATGTGTCACCTCTTGCGGGGATTGTTTGCGGGTATGATGCAGTGTCCACATATCTTTGTGATCCTTGCTTGCCGTAAGCTCTTCCTAAGGGTTTGTCACTGATTATCCTGCGCTGCTTGTGAAAAACATGGCGCATGTTTCCTGTGGCAATTTCAACCATAATATGTTCTTTCAAGACATGGTTGATGCGTGTGTTTTACAGAAAGTTTCGTATTGCATGATGCCCACAAAACGCAACGCTTATATTCAATATACTGAGGTCACATAATCAAATGACAGCATGACCCAAAAGACCATATTTTAAGCGTTTACAATGTCGATAATGTTGCAAAAATACCTCAACTTGTGTTCAATGGGAAGATTAGTTATCGGGGCACAGTCGCTCGGTTAAAGGACTTCTTCTTTCCTTGGTTGGTCTGTTTTTATTTATGTAGTAAAACTTCTGATTAGAGAACTCTTCCACGCCCATAACGATTGTAAGAAAAATACTAGCGGTCCAGCATCTCTTCATCTCCGGCATTCCTCACGGAGGAAGTATAGGTAAAACATCTAATTATTGAAATGATTAGTTATCGGGGCACAGTCGCTCGGTTAAAGGACTTCTTCTTTCCTTGGTTGGTCTGTTTTTTATTTATTTAGTAAAACTTCTGATTAGAGAACTCTTCCACGCCCTTAACGATTGTAAGAAAAATACTAGCGGTCCAGCATCTCTTCATCTCCGGCATTCCTCACGGAGGAAGTATAGGTAAAACATCTAATCATTGAAATAAAAAATAGACCCCGTGCACCCCTTGCCTTTTTCTGTAGTTCAGTCAGAATACAAGTCCTTTTAAGCTCTTCGCAGAAGGGTACAACAACGCAGTCACCTACAACTGGTAGTAAATTTGTGTCTTTTGGTGAAGCGCCGGAGCAGAATAAGTTATTTTTATTCGGGGACCAATCGAAATAATCCGTCCTAAAAAAGTTTACTTTTGTCCGATGTGTCCCTCAGAAACATGTTTCGACGACATTTTGGGCTCCGTGGGAGCGCACTACAAGGAACGACCAAGAATAAAGTGGGAGACAGAATGGCCAGGATGAGTTTGTGGAATAAAGAAAGGAAGACTGAGAAAGTATACACAAGCTCGAGCTCTTTCAAAAATTGGATACGTTTTTGGGGAGCGACCCAAACCACGTCTCCTGTACAGGATCTATAGCTCGCTTTTTGAATCCTAGCACCAGTTATTCTGGGACAAAATGTGTGAATAGTTTATTACATTTAAACTGTTCAGCTCTAGCCACCGTATGGGTACCACGTACCCGTTTCCGGGAAGGTGGGAGGGGGGTATAATGTTGGCGTCTAACTACGGTATCAAGGATACCGCACCCCGACGGGGCAAAGTGGACAGGAGAAAGTGTGACTAGGCGCTTCAGTTGTGATGGCTGCACATGGATGGCTGCAACCTCGGTGGCTTCAGAGGTATTCATACCAGCGAGACATGCGACGTGTGGCTTATGTCAGCGCACTCAATGTGACCCCTGGAAGTTGGAGTTTTTATTTTATAGCCGGAAACGATCCCAGCCATGGCGGCGCGTGGGGCAAGACTTTGTAGGCTTTTCTAAAAACCAGCAGTGACTGAGGTTCTAGGCAGAATATGTTTTGGTTGTTTTTTTTATTACGTGGAACGCGAAAGCGCACTGCACCCCCGACAGCCCCTCGAGGGATCGGCTTTTAAAGCGGATGTTTTAAAGCGGTGCCATGAGCGCGCTACTCGGTAATCACGCAAGAAGTCAGGACTACCGCCTTTTTTGAAGCAAGGATTTACTACTTTCGTCCAGCCGTTTCGTTGAGGATGCGCAAAGTGACCTTGTGACTTGAGACACACCCCCGGTGACACACCGCTCGCAGCGCATCGCGTGATTCGTAGGGCGCGCTGTCGGTCCTGCGCACAAGGCCCCGTTTTAACTCGTTCTGCGACTTAGCGGCTGCTGCGGCCGCTCAGCTGATCGGCACCCTACGAAAACCGCAACCTTCCACTCATGCGCCGCTTGGTCGTTTCGGGATATGTGACTGATTTTGCACCGCGTTCGCCGAGAATAAAACCGAAGCCGGGTCTCCTCCTGTGAGCGTTGCACGCGACCGAACAACCTTGAGCCGTGGCCGGCAATACTGTTACATCAAAGGTTAACCAAGCGAAACCGAGACTCCACCAGACTAGACCAAGCGTTTCCTTCGCATATCCATGGTTATCTGAGCTAAGCCAGAGCCACTATTTATAGATAGCGCCCTGGGTCTTGCTCAGCGATCCGCGTGCCGAAGTTGTTTTTCATTGGCTTTTCTTAATTCTTTCAAAGCCACTGTGGCGGCTTCGCCTGCTTGTTATCCCCATTTGTGAAACATCGTTTACTATTCATCTTCTAAAGTCTTCTTTGTTCAGCCTGCCTCGTTGTGCCTTCATCTTTTTCCAGTCTATTGGATACAGTATTTGCGAAATCACCCTGTGTGAAGAACACGCGTTCTGTGGGCTCGTGGCATGCTACAATAAATAGTCTATTCAGAGACGCAAATATTACTTGCCTAGGTTGCCGAAAGCACAAACTGGGCCGAATCCGCATATTCCGCAGCTATATGTTATTTCCCGCAGAAAGCGTCCACAACACCTCATCATTCCCCAGCGCGTTCCCCATATTTACACGTGTTTCTAGTGGCGCGGACGTCGCAAACAATAAAACATACAGGAACACTGAGCGTGCATTGTTCCACAGCGGGATAAAACAACGAACACAAAAACGTACTTGGCGCATGCTGTTGTATACACTCACTACAAAAAAAAAAATAAAACGAGACGAAACACTTGGTGCGGGGTCAAATCCTATTTGTTTGCGGCGCGTTTAATAGCACGTGCATCACAAAACGGCCAATTTCCGAACTTTTATTTCTCTAGTCATATACGGCTAATTCATTTTAATATGTAAATATTTTTCTTTCCGTAACAAAATTACATTATCTCGTTTGGTAAGGCGCTCATTTCCTGGCCAATCCCCCTGAGTGGGTACGCGTAATTTCACTGGAACCACTACCACTAAATAAAGAATGTTCGCGCACATTTGGCGGGCACGCAGTATTGGTTGTTTTTCCGCTTCAGCGCACGCCGCACCACCGACAGTGATTCAGCAGCACATACTTCCACCGAGTCTGGTAACGGGATTGGAGGCTATAGTCGACATCGGCAGATGACTTGGCGGCAAATCTAATCAACAGAAATACTTTCGTGCTATGATCTCATGAGACATTGCGGAGGGATTCTGTGTAACGTTACGACGGCGTACTTTCATTGAACGCATAGTACGAGGTGGTCTTTTGTTATGTGCAACTGAGCAAGTCCAGCAGCCTCATTTAATTTCTTATGTTTCCTACAGGCTCGGTGGTCGTGTAGTGGCTAAGAAATATATCCCGAAGATAACTACGCTGCTCGTCTCAGTCCACAATGGAGGTGAACTGGGACACCCAACTTTGCCATATGTATAAAATGCAAGCTACCTCGAGGAAACTGCTACATGCGCTGCACAATTTATGTGAACGAGCCGCAGACCCTGAAGAAGTTCTCCTCTACTACTGCTGTCTTCGCTGCAAGAAAGTTCTTTCCGCGCAAGAGTTACGGCGTTGCCACGCTCAAAATGGCGCGCGGGTGGAGCTGCTTTACACCCATTCAAGCCTTTCGCGTCAAATCGGCACGTTCGAAATTGAGGAGCGTGCGGAAAGAAGGCTTCTTACCACACAGCCACAGTGGGTAACCATTCTGAATTTTTGCAAGAACGAATTGCTCAAAAATACACAATCCCATTTGAGCAGGCAGACACAGTACCACTGTGGTTTAGTTTGCTGACTGCGTCGGGGCACAGATTTGTGCCCCAAAAGGCTATTATATTCTAGTTGCTGACCAGGTGATACAGATGCCGATTAGGGGGATCAGTGTTGATTGATATGACCACTACATTCTATTCCAGAAGCCTCAAACCGCAATGGTAGCGAAGCGGAGGTGCCAAGAACTGGTATATCTCGCACCAACTTACGGAGCGGGCATGTTCCGGTGCAGCGCTGTTTCGACGGGTTGGCTCCCATTTTCGCAGGCTGCTGTCGGCAGGCCGCTACGTTAAAAGCGGTTGTGGTCCCGTAATAACAAGAACCATGAACAACGACAGGTCACTTGGCACGTCCATTCTACCCGAGCATGAAAGTGAAGCTTATGTATCACTGGAATCACCTCCATGGCCGATCTTGGGTGGAGAATGAGAGAAGTATAGAGGGCATTTAACACAAGGGAATGCCGACGCAGTACTCCCGGGGCTGTCGCAACTCTGCCCTGTTAGCAAGGTTGGAGACCAATGTTGTTTGCACACACAGATACACCTCCTACATTCACATACCACATGTGAGCAAAATGCCTGTAAAGCGGGTGCTGCGATTGCTAACATCAGGATTTTGCTCATATGTAGATAATATTTTAGTTCCCCGCCAGAATTTTGGCTTCGGAGTAGGGTGGTTACTTTGTTTGATGTATGTCAGCATCGAGGACGCGGCGTCACACCTACGCAGGGCGGAAAAAAAGTGGCGGCCGCGCTGCAGCGGAAACCGGTAGGCTGAGAGAGGGGGAAAGAGCGCGTTCGCGCGTTGCTTGGAGTTCTGTGGTTCCGACACAGCGCGCTTCGGTGGGGGGAGGGGCGCTAAACAGTGGCTACGGGACATATATGCATTTGTCTCTTGCGCCGAATGTTGCCTCTGGAACATGTCCCTCGCAGTGGCTTTGGGACTGCCGCTTTCTGTACATCGCGCTAAAGGACGTTTTAGGACCATGGGCGTGTCCCAAACGTGCTTTATGGGCTACCAAAGCACTGATAGAGTATCTGCAACACACAGGTCTAGACCTTCGCTCTGAATAACTAGCCGTGTCTGTGCGCATCAAGCTCTTGAACATTATCGCTATCATCATCATCACGTCATCAACTGGCGTAGCAAGTTATGCATTTTAGGCAAGCTAACATCGTCAGACTTCTCTAAATATCGCTCTGTCTCTCCCTTAGCTCCAATAGCTGTCCTGCTGACCTTGAGCGTCGTTACCAGCGTAGCACATCAAACGCTAGTC
This sequence comes from Haemaphysalis longicornis, assembly GCF_048455015.1. NCBI lineage: Eukaryota > Metazoa > Arthropoda > Arachnida > Ixodida > Ixodidae > Haemaphysalis > Haemaphysalis longicornis. The sequence continues at coordinate 1,662,657 of NW_027526306.1, forward strand.
GCAGCCGTTTTTTATTGATTGCAATAGACGCAAACGTCTTGCCCCATATAAAACAGACTGGTATCAAAAGCAAAGCGAATAAAGAATCCAAATGTAAGGTGTCGGTAATAACGCCTTCGTAACATAATAGGTGTACACATTGCTTCCTGCTTTTTCGCAGCAGAAATAATATAAACAGAAAATTCGATCTGTTTAAGTTGGCCATTCATGCCCAAATAACGGGATACAGATACTGCAGTTTCTGCTCGCCTGGGTTTGCAAACTTCTTCCTCATTCAGACTAAAGATTGTGGTACAGCTCACGAGAGGCTGAGCAATATCCGGTTAAGCAGTTCGCTTGCAGCGTTTAGTAGTACACTGATAGAGTTGCAGCGGTTTTGGTTAAACGGAGGCTTGGTGACGGCAGCAGCGCAGCTTCGGTGGTAATTTGTCCGCATGTAATACCTGCCACCATCCGAATTTGCAACTTTTGGGTTGTGAAAATAGCTCATAATATAGAGTGTGCTTCTTTGTACGCGTTAACCTTCCTCAGTTAACACCTTTTTTACTTTTTTTTGCTTCCTTTTTTAAGCAAGTCCAGCTATAATAAAATAGCTTTGTTAACTTCCCAGCTTCGGTAATCCGAAGTACGGCCGTGTGCTCGGAGGCGGGTTTCAACATCACTTGGCCCCATGGCTTCATTTGACTAGCTGTATATGAGAGTTTTGTATTTGTGTTTTATGGTTCAAACAGCAAGACCGTCAGAAGCGCATTGAGTTACGGCCCCTTCTAAGTCCCTACTACATGCCGTATGTTTCGGTTGTCAAGTCCAAAACCCGAACTGTCGCAAAGGTTTTTGGGAGGAGTGGTGTGGGAGAAATTATGGTAAAATTCAATTGGGATGTTGAGGTGGGTTCTCAAAGCAACTTACTTTATCACATCTTAAAGAACAGGTAAATGGCTTTAATATGCGGGCGCCTAGGTTGGGGCAAATCATTGAATTGCAATTGAGTTCCTCTATTATACAGAAGAGTAGCAGTCCGTAACTCATAAACACGCAGAGGCGTTGGTGTCGGTAGATGTAGACCACTGGAAGTGAATACGGAAACGCCGATGCGGACCCCGACCAGGCGAAAACTGATAGAGCGGGTAAATATACTGGCGTTTCATTCGCTTGACGAGGGATTTCCCATCCAACAGCGGTGACGTATGCCCGGATGAAGATTCTAAATACGGACGCACCCGGCGGTAAGCCTCTGGCGGACGTCCGCGTCAATCAACCCCGATATTCAGTCAGGCAGGAGCAGCGATCGGTGTCTGCGGCGTAGCTCTCAATCGCCCAGACACTCATTGCTCGCCACAACACGCGTCGTTCAATACAGCCAGAACGCTCTTTTCTCTGCACGTGCGTGTGTGATGCAGGGTTCATCTGGAGGTACACCAGTTCTTCTCCGAACTCGCCTTTTCTGGCTGCTAACCTATCTGTGCTCGGTGTTCTCCTTCGTGACAGCCGACGGAAACGAGCCAGAGTAAGTGTGAACAAATTCTTTCGATGTACGGCCTATCGGAGCACTTGCTATAATTGCGGATGCCCGTTGAGCTGTTGTTTTGTAGGACCAACAATTTATAATTGAAGACAAAGCCCAGTAAATGTAATGTTAGCGCAGTTGAACCACATTTTGCACGAGCGCAGTTGAACCACAATTCTGCACGAGCGTTCAATGAAAATACGTATTGCCTGTGACTTTTTGCGGCAAATTTACTATGGATCATAACATAAATCAGTAATGTAGAAAAACTTATACACAGGAGAATTTACTAAACTCTTGCAATATATTTTTATAATAACCTTTTACTAATAAAACATCTTTGATATTCACTGAATGATATGCTAATTATTGTTATCTGTGCAGAAAATTTTGAATTTTAGCTGGTATTATAGATACGCGTATGTAATGTTCCGTACGTTTACGAGCAAACAAATTGTCAATACTGACTTGTCATCCCACATTAAAATTAACATGGCAAATAAGTAATCTCAAAACGTCGTCGTGATGAGCCCTTTTCCAATAACTGGTTACAGTACTTCAAGCGTGTTGGTTGGAAGTGCTTAACCAATGGCGTAACTTTCCAAGGGCTGTAATTTTGGTTAGGTTTCAAACGTGATTTGAATACGTGAAGTTATGTTCGCACCGGTAAACTGACTAGCAGAGACATTTCGCTCCCCAGTGGGTTTAACACTCCCCGTGCGCACCGAGCGCTATCAAGTGGTTCGCCTACCACACTCCGTCTCAAGTTTTATGCTACTGCTGATACAACTGCGCCGTTCGTACTACTTAGCCTAGGAGGTGCAATCGTGAGGTTTAGGTCAAATGTTTTGGTTCCGAGCACCTACAGTGCAGAATGTTTGCTTTCAATTGCGCTCGAGTTGTTTAGTGTGAATTGTTATTTTGCTACATTCTGAGTATGTGAGTTAATCTGAGATGCTCTGAGTATCTGAGTGGATGAGTATCTTTTAGGTGAATTTAACGGCGGGGTGCACCATTTCAAGATATTTAAATAACGTTGGACATCGCACCCGAAGTGCAAGGTTTTTACCTATCCTCGAACGAAGTATCGCTGGCGTACACTTATGACGGCATAGATGTCCGTGCGAATAGCGGCGAGAGAAAATAGGGAAACGCGTCGTTGTCTTCAGCTTACACATTATTTCATAGTACAGATGAAAACCGCTGAAAACGAATGAAAACAACACAACCCGCGAGGTCAGTTATACACACGCTAGTCAAATAATCGAAAATGCTGATATGGCAACCCAACGCACGCTGTAGTAGGCATCGTCCACTTCGAAACTGAGGGAGTCACGTGGCTTGTCTGATACGGGAGCGCGGGAATGAGCAAACACGAAAGTCATTGTAATGATTACTACAGTTTTGTGCTTTGTAGTATTCTTTAATGCGCGTGGTGCCAAAAGGAAAGTCCGCAAGGAAACAGTTCAAAACCGCGTCCTCACTGCTGCAGTGCGACCGGGAAGTACACGTTGTTTTCTAAGGAACGCTTGTGCTCCCTTACACGCACTTATACTGTGTGCGTATACTCACCTAGGCGCATCTCGCTGCAGGAAAACTGCGCCAAATAAATCACCCCTATTTAATTACATCTAACTATAAATATACATGGGCTATAGAGCCTCTCTAAACTCCCGATTGAGGCTTCTTTAGCACAGCCTAACCAGTCCCAATTTTTTTTTCAAGTCTACAGAATCGGGAGAGTATTGGTTTGGGCCAGTTGGTACATCTGGCGTATTGAAGCGCAGCAAAGACGAGGACAGAAACACAGACGACGCCCTGTGTGTCCCTGTGTGTCGTTCCTGTGTGTCGCCCTGTGTGTCCCCTGTGTCGTCGTAGCCCTGTGTGTGCGCCCTGTGCGTCCCTGTGCTGTGTGCGCCCTGTGTGCCGTCGTCTGTGTTCCTGTCCTCATCTTTGCTGCGCTTCAATACTAGAGAATCGCTTGTTTTTAGAACTTTTTTATATCAGTCCAGAATATAACATCTGGAGGTCGCTTAAAACGGTGCGTGATAACTAATAACAGTGTATATATTTTGTACCCTAAAAAGAACCTAAATAATTATATTTAAAGTAATAGTAATTCCACAACTCAAAACGTACCATGTTAAGGTTAGATTAGAAAAAAACTCCGCTAGTGAAGCCTCAGGGAGTAAGTTATATTTGAACATAAATATTTGGCAAGTGGCTTTAAGGATCTTCCTGTATTTTTGACACTCACTAAGCGCAGTTGTCGCTGTAGCTCTGTATACAAACTAGTAGCCTTGACATAAACTAGCTGCTGTTGTATCAAATGAATCACTGTCTTTTCAAGTGAGACGAATTGTGGACTCCCGTTATGCGTTATGGGAAGACATATCTGGTGTAGTTTTGTTCGTAAAGTACAGCGGCTAGAAATCATGGGGTTGTTTTCTTGTTTGTTTTCTTGCCCTTACGTTGCGCGTTTTATAAACATGATAAATCTTTTACCAGCGATGTGCTGTCGTCACCCCTACGTTTTAATCAATGGTGAGCGTCGTCCTCTAACCGCCAAATTGGCGGTAGTTCAATTTTTAATCTCGCCGCTGGGTATTCCTTTATTATTTTGTAAATTTTCATTTATTCCAATGGCAATATAATCACCCCGGTAACCACACTCCGGCAATTATTACTCGGCACGCTCAGTGTCAGAAACCTGAATCTACATTATTGGTGCATTCATGCCGAAGGTTATCTGTCAGCATTATCTTTCAGTATGAGGCTAGGGCATCCTATGATAAGGGAGCCACAAAAATACGACTGGCAAAGCATTCATGCACATTGACGTTTCCGCTGCGCTGACACGCCAGTCTGTTAAGTTTATCCAAGTCAAATACTTTTGTGGTTCGCTTCGGCCAACCATTAGCGCAAGTAGCAGCAACCTGAGAAAAACGGTGTCGCAGACAGTGCGCTCATAATAGTCAATAAATCTGTATAGCAGCTGATAAAAGCTCACAGAGTTGACATATGCAGAAGGTGCGAGAAAAACATATACTGGCAAAAACACAGCTCATAATGCCTGTGTAAAGCAAGGGAACAACGCGCAGAACACTGATAATAAAGCATGAATTAACGTATTCGCCTTTTAAGCATTTGTTTATTGTTGCTCAGCTTAGGCACGTTTTTTACACATTTCCGTACAGTCGTAACCTGTTAAGATCTTAACACATTTGAGTGACTTTCGACAATGCGATATGGCAGCTTTTATAAATATTTTCTGGCCGTAAGTTTGGCCCGAGCTTTTTCGTTTATATAGTTACTTAATTTTTTCCTAAATGAATATATTTTGGGGGGCATTTTCCCTTCTGTTTCTTTGATACCACACGTAGACGCAAAACGTATTTTTTTGTTAACAAAATTATATATATACGTCAAACCATTTGAAGTTGTGGAACAAATAGGGCTGATGAATACGCCTGTCTGTGCTCAACCTCCTTTAAGGATGTAGCAAGTATTCTTACGAGGTTTTTTCCAGCTCCAACTTATACAGCGGAACAGTGGTAGGAATGTAATAACAAAGTAATAAAAGCGGTGATGTGCTTTTTTTCAATGTTCTAGGAGAAGCCTCGACAACGTCGACTTGTGAGTATTTGTTTGACAAGTTTTATTGTTTGACACTTGTCACGTGGATCTCGGTCAAGCCAAACGATCTCACATTTAATATGTGTACCACGTGTCGTGGATTGAGAGAATTATTTCTTGCGCATTTTACGCTATCCCAATGAGGGATAAGTGTCAATGTGCTATGTACTGTGAAGACCCAATAGGCCGAAGGTGACAGCACCAAATTCATGACGCCGAGGTCACGTGCCTGCTCAGTCAGGCATTATTTTCATCCAAGTGCCCACATTTTCATCCCCTGTCCGCATCTACATCTGTGTCTAGTGGGATGTAGCATTTTCTTCTTGAAGGCATCCCGTTTAGGCAATGTGACATAGGGGACTTAAAGGAGCTTGTTTTATTCGAAAGATTTCATGTTTTATATTGCCCCCAGCGCTTGCCAGAATACAAACGATGCTTTGTTCGCCGAGAAATAATCAATTTAGACTGAAATTTCGGTTTTCCCGCTAAATCGTTTGTTTTCGTGGTCTGCAATGACATCAGAGGAGCCGACCGCTCTGCAGCCTTGAGTACCTTGATTTATGCGTACTCCGTACAGGGTAGAGACGCGTATACGCTGGCGTCGCCATTTTGGTGGCTCGCTCGCCGCCGAGAAAGTTATTGTGTCAAAACCGCACAAAAATATCGCCGCAACGCGGTTTACTGGTGAAGTTTGAATGACCTTATCTGTTTTGCGTTGCTAGATATTGTGGGAAACAAAAAGAACAACGCTTTGAGCACGTTGACCCAATTGCAGCGGCACGGGACCGTTCAAAGGGTGTCTCCACCCTGCAGGGCGGTGCTGTCTTCGAGGAGCCCCGTTCTGAACCTAAATTCCGCCATCATACCGTGGGAAGCCGTTTTCTGCCTTTGGTTTGCTTTTGGCAGTAATTAAAACTGGCTTGTTTTTGTTCAGGGCGAAAATAATCGTTTCCTGAAACAGTGCTCGCTCGACAAATATGGTCATGTAAGACACCGTTGCTTGCGTCAATCGGCCAGTGTCGTCTGAGGCAACCCCAAAGCCCCGCAGTGCTGTGCAGCTAAACCAAGCATAGTGAGCGCAGTACCAACAGCAGTACGCATCAGTACTTCTATGTGTACATTTTCTTTCGTAACTTCCACTGTTCGTCCCACCATTCTTATTGCTTTATAAAGAATGTGCCCTAAATTTATGCGCAAATCGCTCGTTCGGATTTCTTATAAGCTCTACCTAATTTCCGTCTGCTTGTGCCGCCCTCCGGCAATCGCAGAGCTGGCAGGTATGACATCATAGGTTCTGTTGCGGGAAATGAGCTGGTGGGTCGGATGGCCGTCTCCTTTTTTCCTCATTATGTCGCTTATTTGAGCAAAGTCTATGTTAAAAGTGGTGTCAGTATGATTCTAATGAGGCAATCTTTTGAATGACCAAACTTGTGTTTTTTCTTCATGGCTCCTTAAATTCACTTGAAGCATTGGATATCTCACGCTGTTTCCAACACATGAAGCTACTCAAACGTCCCTGACGTTTCAAATACATCAAACGGGCTTTCCGTGCAAAATGTATCATCATCATCGTCGTCGTCTTTGTCGTCGTCATCGTCGTCGTCGTCGTTCTCATACGCCTGTTTGTGCTAAATGCAGGACGAAGGCCTCTACCATAGATCTCTACCGCGTCTATCAATTGCTAGCTGAGCCCACTCTTTCGTACAAATTTTCGTAGCTAATACCTCCGTCGAGTCCTTGGCCGACCACTACTGCGTTTATGAAATATCGGGAGCCGCTCTGCTAAACACATAGACTATCTGTTTGTCCCTGGTGCGCATGACGTGACTGGCCCATGTCCAATTTCTTCGCATATATTCGCTAGAATTTCTGTTGCACGAGTTTGTTCCCTAATTCACGTAGCTGTTTTCTTATCCCTAAGCGTGAATGGTAGCGTCCTTTTTTCATATACTGTTTGGCCTATCTAAGTTTCCTTTCAGTTTGGTTAGTTAGATCCCAAGTTTCTGCCGAGTACGTTGTTCCCGAAACAGCGCATTGGTTATATGCGAGCATTTTGGTGTATAGAGCAAGTTTACTATTAGGAACATCAAAATTTGTGCCAAACGAAGACCACCCCAGGCTAATTCTAAGGGTAATGTTCATTTCATGATTGGGATCAGAACTTGAGTTGCCAAGATAGACGTAATCGAGCACTGTTTACAACGTGTCGTTACCTATCATAAAGCCACGTTTTTTGGCATGCTTGTAGACCATAACCGTTTACATTTTCAGGTTTATTTTTAAAATGCATCCAAACTTCCCCAGCGCACTTGGTTAAGCATTCTCTGCAATTTCCGACTATTTCGACGGAACAACACTATATCGTCTGCATACCTAAGGTGCCTCAGATATTACCCTGTTGTTCGCACCCCTGTTTTTCATCGCTAAGAATTTCTGAACGTTCCATCTCGAAAGTCTGTAAACTATTGCGGAGGTGTGTTCTCTTGCCGGACACCCGTTTGTATAGAAAACCCCCGACTTCTATAAGGGAGCCATTTTGTTCGCGTGCGCCCGTCGCATATATCTGAGGAGTGCAATGTGTGGCTAGTCGATTCCGAGACCACGAAATGCTTTAAGTTGGGTTCATTACAAGAAGTCCTCCCCGAAAACGTTATTTCCTTCTAAATTATAGCAGGAATCTGAAACGTAATGCGCTCGTTAGAAATACCGAGAACATGGCCAGCTCCCATTCAGCGGAAAGCCTCCGCCCCGCTACCGTGTCCCAAACAAGCACGTTAAAAACACGTGGGCTTTAATAACCAGTGTTATTGAAACACCTGCGTGTACTTCGTGCTTCGAATGTTAAACCGTGGAATGTTGACTGCGAATAGTGATCGCGATGGTTCTGAGAAAGGTGTATAGCGGCCCTTTATAGCCACGCGACTGCATTTCAGGTATATGCAAACATTTTTCTCGCACACAAAGTGCCCACACCATGGTTCACGCAGCACAGGGTTGCACTACAGGCCCAAACACCCTCATATGTTTGGCTGGTTTCATCAGTTATACTGAACTTACCTGTTTTTATAGTGGGGCTGCACCAGAGCATTCGACGGCTCATATTTGGGTGGCCTTCAATTTACGCATCCGGGCTTGTTCTACATCAGAAGACGGCGAAATAGGCGGTTAAAGTAAAACCCAATCCTTCAAACGGGAATTCCTGATTGGCAGAAGTAACGTTTCTCGCCGGATAAATCCTAATAGAGTACGCGGTGCTCCCTCTCTGGAGTCAAGCAAAGTTGTATGTTTTCGCTGTTGGATCTCTAAATGCATTTGTGGGAAAGCTCCTGATGGTTTTTTATCCTTGGGGTTGTCATCCTTTTTTTATAAACTGCGAAGAGCTGTCCCGCTTCGAAGTAGTGCCGTGTATATGAACAGCGGGTGACGTCTACTCTGGAGGATATCAGCGGTTACCACAATCTCATCTGTTCTGTTGTTAAGCTATTCCGCAAACACAATGATTGTGCAGTTGTCCTAATCACTTGGTAAGTTTCCAGTGAACGGAATCCCACGAATGTAATGTATGATTTCAGCAGAAGAGAGTGTTCTGGTCCTGTGTAACCCTTACAGAAGCCCAACCAGTGTTTTAGACTTCATAAGTATATATTGAGATTCTTTAGTGTGCATAGCCTTCTGCCCGAATCCTCGCTCATAACACAAGCACAATCCTTGTACACGGAAAAATTACTCCTCTAGAAGATTCTTATTAGTTTCGGACATTATACGGAAGCGGAGGAAGTAAGTGTGAGACCTGGCAGTTTTGGTATCAAGTAGCGATGTAAGAACAAAAACAAAAATCATCACTAAGATTAGGGCAGCATCTATCGCAAAGAAATCCATTTGTACGGTTCCATAAATGTCAATGCTGATCTGTTTACTGCAGCTGTTCCCGGTACAGGTGTGTGCACGGGCTCGGGCTTACCCGAAAGCCCGGGCCTGGCCATGCCCGCGGGCCGGACTCGGGCCACCTGATTTGCTTTTCACCCGGGCACGGGTCGGACTCGGGCCGAAATGTAAATGCCTCAAACGCGCCCGGCCGTTCTGACGTCCCGGGCTGGCCCGGCACAGTGAAGCGATACTTAAAGTTTCTATGATATCACGGAAACTACATGTTGCTGACGCGGTAAATGCGCGGGTCAGGTTTCTTTTTACATTCCACGGGATTATCGTAAGGCGCTGTGGCACATGTGGGCGTATGGCAAGCCGGAAAGTGTGACAGATCGGCAACTGCATGTCATGGGATGAACTGAGCAACGCATGCGGCTCAGCGACACACCGCCTAGGGAAGTACAACGAATGAAAATTCAGCGTGACTAGCTTCCACCTCTAAGTTCGGGCGAAAACAAATTTTTATGATGGAACACTTTGAACTGCAAGCGCTGCCAGAGAAACCTGCGTCTCCATCTGTTTTCTGTAGCAGAGCCCTATTCAGAGTTGAGTTTCATTCTCTGAGCTAACAAAAGTGAAGCTGTGAAAGACTGAGGTGACAATTCAACTTTAGTTTTGCTTTTTGTTTCGGCGGGAAAACACTGTGGCGAGCGTAGATGGTGGTGGGAGGTGGCCTGTGCCCACGGGTGTTGTGGCCGGCAGACGAATACGAAAAGAAAAGTGCAAGAGGGGATTAGGGTGATTTATATGCGCCAACAGCCGCCTAAACTGTAACACTTAGTATGATTGAAACTTTATAGGTAAGGGATATCAGTCGGTATGGAACGTACTGAAGCGGCAACAATAAAATATGTATAAATGCACGCGTGTACCTTGCGTCTGGATAAAAAGAAGGTACCTAGTCCGACAGCCCTATATACTTTTGAGAAAAGGAAACGTATACGGACGAAACAACAAAGCAAGTACACACCCTGTTTAATCAAGCACGAACCGGCTGGTCCCCTAGCATACAGGCTCCATTTCTGGATAGCAATCGCAAGAATCAAAGAATCAGGTTCAAATGCCCAAGGTGTCATTTTATTTTTAATTGCTTGTTTTAATTCATTTAGAGCATATTATGAAATTCTACACAAAATGCAGGGTGGTTTTGTTCCCTTTAGGTGAGCTCCGGCACTTTTTTTATTTTTCAGTATTTTGGGCCATTTCGGTTTTGGCTACTTTTCTGGAATATTTTCAAATATTACCATGAATTTGTCCGTGGTTCGGGATTTTGGTTCATCTTCGTTTAGGTTGGGTGTTTCGGTGGCATTTATATCGGTTTCAATTCTTATTATGTAGCTCATTGAAGGACAGCTGCGGTAGGGATATGGGCATGATTGTTATGTTTAATTGGGGTTGTTTTGCCCGTTTAATGTTGGTTTTGCCTGTTATAATTTCCCTTGCGATGCATTTTACCGCCCTTTTGTAGATTTCGCTTCCAAGCGTGCCCCAATCAGGCGCGAGATCCTATGGTATTTGGGTTGGAAAGGCGCAGCCAGGCCAGGCGGGGCCTGGGCCATAAGGTTATGGTCTCGGGCCTGGCCGGGCCAGCCCATGGGCCTTCTTCGGGGGGTCGGGCCGGGCCTACTTCGATGAGCACTGGGCCCGGGCTTGGCTCGGGCCCAAATATTCGGCCCGTACAGAGCTCGAGTTCCCGATACGCCTCATAGCAGGAGCGTAAGGACGCATTTTACAGGGGGAATAAAATTGCTGTCACTAGCCCAACGTGCAATACTTGAACAACCACCTTATCAAATAAATAGAAGTTATTTTAGTGGTACAAATTGCGTCCCATAAAACTATCTATTAAAACTCCCAAAACAAAACCGAAAATTGACTCCGCTATGCACCACACTAAGGTACAGTAAAACTTCGGGTGGTTTGGCACATGTTTGTCTTGGCTACAAACAACATCCAGGAACGAGAAGTTGAAATTAGATGACTACCGCTGACTTTCAGGTGATAATTTTAGTAGGGCTGCACAGACTTCTTATACTCTATAGCGGGTCCTTAAACCAAATAAAATATTCGCACTCGGAAATTTCAATTAACACCCGCTGCGGCCGTAACTTGAACCAGCAGTACCAGCTTAGTATTCAATGCAGCCACTGAAACACCGCGGCCGAAGAGCTAAACCAATATCACAATGCACTCATAAACGAGGAATAGGCGCAGTTAAAGTTGTTTGGCAAGATTAACACCTTTGGGTATGCAGTAATTAAAATTTTATTAACACCTTTGGGTATTTTGTAATGAAAAAGTCATTGATAAACTAATAATAAACTTCTTTAGAAATTGATAAAGAGGTGAGAAGTGTAGGGCTGTGTGAGTATCGGCCGTAAATGGGCCTCCTGAAAGATCCATTGAGAACTATTGCTGTAGCCGTTCATAGAATATTACACTCATGCATGGACTGCTATAATCGCTTTGCGGTGCTTCGCAGCCATCAAGCTTTTTGTTGATTGTGCTGTAGCTTCCGTAAGTACCTTTTGTTCTGATGACATTCTAGTAGAAATAATGTTGTGGGAGCAATTGTAACTTTCCTTTAACAGCAATTTTTCTGGCAAATGTAGCCAATAAGGAGGTAGCGGCGAAGAGATTTCGACGTCATTTAGGTAGGAAAAAAGAAATGAAACAAGTTTATCTGACAAATATCCCGCAAGATAGGTTTTACAGTTTCGCATAAATAATTTGCATGTTACTGATCCGTCGTATTGTAGGGAGGAGGAAAATAGGGAGCGTGTCAATAGAACGGTTCCAATAAATAAGTCATTAAAAAGTATTGCAACAAAAAAGCCCGAACCTTTTAGTAAATTGCTGAAAGCTGTTTTTCTTCTAATATAAAAGACGATAACGTCACTCACGTTGCCTCGCTATACAATTTGTAAGTTTTGTGAACGTCTCTCCTGAGCGAACTGCAAGTTTACATTCGCGACTGTTACAGCCTGTACTACAAGCTGTCCAAGAGCTGCAATGGAAGCGAGCTACCAGGCCAGCCGTATCTCTTCCATTTGGCCATGGTGGAGAAGGACGAGATTCCGCTAGAAATGAAAGCTGCCTTCTTCGATGACGTCTGCCAGCCGCCTGGACCAGCCGGAGGATCATCGGTTTATCTTAGCCAGTACGAAGGTAACGCAGTGAGCGCGCACTAGATTCTAGCAGGTTTCAAGAGCACATTACCCCTTCTGACACCGGGGAATTTAGCCACTCTGGCTATGCTGTATAAAAACTTGTTTACATTCGATGTTACTGGAAGAATTCCAATTTTTCAGATGAAAATTTAGCAACAGCTTCTGCCTTGTCTAAACAAAACATTTCTTCCTGTGCCTTTGGCTTAGTGTCAGGTGTTTTGAACTTTCCGTTGGAGTATGCACAATTAAATTAAAAAAAGCAATTATTTTTTCGAAACAAATCATACGCACCTTATAAAGCAATAGAGCGGACAATTGGGCTAGTTGGTAGGTGTGAATATTGAAGGTGGAAGCGCTCACACAACAGGAAGGAATGTAGGAAAAAGTGGAACGATACGACGCCGCGTCGGCTCGCTAGGGCCAATGAAAACATTGGTTTGCATCATAAAAAGGCAGTCTCGTCGCAATAGCAATTACAATATTTCCTAAAAGTCAAGAAATAACAGAAGTAATACAAAAAAATTGCCCCCACCTCCCCGAAGGGAATCGTGAGGAAGTGCGAATGCATTTCTTGCGCCGAGAGTACACGGCGTAGTAATTCTGACATCGCCTTGAGAGGCGCCCAGCCAGCGAACGGTCTAAACTGGAGCAGAGCGAGCAGGAGACTGTAGCGAGAGAGCGCGCGCGAGCCGACCCACGGAGGTCTGGCGGTTTATCGCTGCATATAAAGGGGGGTACGCCGCGCTGAGCGCGCCGAGCCAGGTGGCTGAGAGAGAAGGCGGGCGCGCGCGAGAGAGGGGTGCGCGCGCAGCTGCAGCCAGCGAGGAGAGAGGAGGAGAGAGCGAAGGGGGAGGGGGACGCGCGCAGCGGCGCACGGCAGCTGCCGGGAGAGGAGGTGGTGCGTGACGTCACCGCGCGGGTGAGGATAGGGATGCACGCGGCGCACACCGCCGCGCCGCGAGGGAGCGGTGAGGGCGTGGCGTCACGTGGTGAGTGACGTCACTGCGCCGTTGCAACCGACGCTCCTCTCCGCTCTGCGCCGTTGCTAGGGAGAGCAGGGCTGCGGACGCCGCCACCGCCGGCGGTGGATGGTTTGGGGTCGCTTATAAAGTGCATCGCACTTAAAACAGACCGAGCAGTGCCGTGTCCCTACCCACTTTCTGCCGATGTGTCTACAACGTCAAAGAATATTGTTTACTAAACACGATGGTATTTCTTGGGCTACATTACCGCAAACATTTATTCTGTCTGTCTGTCTGTCTGTCTGTCTGTCTGTCTGTCTGTCTGTCTGTCTGTCTGTCTGTCTGTCTGTCTGTCTGTATGTCTGTCTGTCCAATCACCAGGCCAAATTGTAAATGAATTCTTGAATGAAACGTTTATACAGCTGAAACCTTTCCGAACCACTAAATCTGGAAACATACTTCCAATGTGACAACATTGGCAAAAAAACATTTTGCATATTTGAAACACAACACCAATCTCCATCTGGTAGTTGAAGTGAGTTTCAGTTGCAGGTAAAGTGGAGCTGCATATTTGCGACCAAAAATAAAAATAAGCGTTGAAAACAACACTTGTGCGCAAGAATACGAGCCTCAATCTCGTGCCCGAGTCTCATTGCAGAGCTCAAAATACGACAATAACAAAGATATCAGTAGATAACACAAGCAATAGAACGCGCGAGACTTGAATTCACTTCGGCATTCCTCATGCGTAGTTATCGTGCGAGGATCAACACGGAAGGGAAGAGCAACTGATGTGGTCAGGGAAGAGATGAGATGCATTTTCGTGGCCCAGGCGCAGAACGCGAAATAGTATATTTTCGTGGCATGGGCTCCCAAGTGAGAAGCTACGCGCCCAACATGTTTGAATGGCTGTGCTGACCTGAACGAACGAAAAAAAACATGAATTGTTCATTGTAGTGTATCCTTTCATGTGAATTCTAATGTCGAGTTAAGACACTGGTAACCGCGTTGTTAGTGCTTTCCTCTATAGACCAACTGCTGCCGCTGTGTCTTACTGCTAACGTAGGTAGGGGCAACACTAAAAGGTTTACGATATTTCTTGCGTTTTTTAATTTAAATTACGGGTTTTGTGCTCAGATAGAGGTAAATGAGTTACCAAATGCCGGCGATTTATCATTGAGCAAGTTTGTATTTATTCTTTATGGCGCTTTTCATTTTGATTTCCCCTGATCTCGCATGCAAAATATCAACAGATAAAGTTTGTGTACCGTATGGCATCATTCGTTAGTCGCTTCTGGTGGTTAACAAATAATTTTTAGCTTTCCTGTTTTGTGTCCTAGTAAGGGGTTGGCGATACCAGAGCCTTTATAGACGCTTAGCTTGTAGCGCTTTCTTTAGCTGGGTTTTACGTCAATAAACCTCGAAGAAGAGCTATAGCTACGCAGTAATTGCATTAAAAGTAGGACTTGCCTCAGTTGGTTCATCCCGCAACACGAAAACCCAGCCAAACCCAACGTACAAACTACATAGGTGTTACAGGAGCGGTATACCAATTTCAATTTAGCGTGAGAGAACGGAGCAGAGAGGACAAAATACGTAGAAATTGCGCACAAAGACGTACAAATCGCACTTCTTTGTATAATCCCATCTTGTAGTTCTTTAACTCCTTGATTTCACGTACTCATTTTGGGCCAATGATGCTAACTGCAATTATTTTTGTGCCAGAGAGCGTTTTATTACAAAGAAAATAAATCAAAGCACTGATGCAGCTGTGATACATACCTTATATTACCTTGCGCCGTGAGCCCTAAAAAAATCTGAAGCTCGTTGTCACGAGGAACAGCCAAATGTATACGGTTGTGGAAACACTGATCAGGGATAAACTGTTTAGTGCATATTAACAGAGCGATACGGCATTAGCTTTCTGCCAGTTTGCGAACCACTGCAGAAACCCCGAAGTGTTAACGTGTTTTAGTTTATTTTACTTTAAACGTATCTGTTCGCAAAGAGCTACGTCCTTTAATGTCAGATAATGCATTTTGTTTTTCAGTTTTTCAGATTGCTTTCGTTGGAACCGAAGGCTACTATACTCAATTGGAAATTGGACCGTGAGTATTATCCCGACATTCCTGCAGAACAAAATATTCAAAAATTCATATGAGAAAATAAACATTATAACATTGATGCACATTTTTCGACAAATTCGAATATTTGAATGGTTCCTATCAGAACCGGGAATGCTTCGTAGTACCAAGGGATGAGGCAAAATTTCCAATACAGCAGTCAGGAAACAAAATTTATCCCCAATAAAACACCACTAGTTCTTTCACAACCACAATAGCAATTGCGCGGTGTTCAGAGATTTACAATAGTGTATTTATGTTGAAAGCGAGAGAAGTCCGCATGTTTCAGGTTGACGGAATATGTTTGCAAGACCCATGAACACAACCTGCAGACAGCCTCACTATAATAATGGCCGAAATTTTGGCTGGCACTGTGTGACAAAAAAGCGATGGGAAACAGCAAGTAAGGTGTGCGCTATAGCAAACACTCAATCGTTTCCTTAACTGCGACACTCCAGCCATCTTAACCAGGGTGGCGTCGTCTGCTTACCATGAACTTAATTACCGTACCCCATTACCACTATTGACCACACAATTAAAGCGCTAAGGGTGATGATGACCGTGAGGGGCAGCTATATATGTATCCTCCATCCGCCCCTCCCCCCCCCCCCCCCCCCCCCCGCGGGACATAGCACTCTTTTAAAGGGACACTGAAGTGATTTGTAAACAATGCGGGATTACGAGCGCAAACTGTAGTCCGGAGTCCCTGGGCCCTGTTTCGACCAATGTGTGCGCGTTTAGGCGAATTTATTTAGTAGAAAAATCAATTCGAAAATGCTGTCCTCCTCTCTTTACGCTCGCCCATTTTCTGTGGCGTTTTCGGGTGACGTCAGCAGGAGAGGAGCTGGCAATTGGCTGCGCTACTGCACGGCTCGCCGACCTTCCGCGACCGAGTCAGTCGGCCCACCGTTTAGTCCGCCGGCCACCAACGGGTCGTCGCAATTCGCTCCATCAGTTGAAACTAAGCCACAACACGTTTGGGAATGGAAGAATGCGCCTTTATTTACTTCGTTAGTTTGTACACTGTATCTAGCTCCAAGTCAAGGTCGCTTCACACGAGCGCTGCACAAGCGCACATGCGACGCTTCGCTGACTGGTACGCCAGTAGGAAAATATAAGGCCTCTTGAAGGGGGAGAAGAGTGAGCGAAGTCAATATAGGTACTAAGGATATAAAATCAAGTGATATTTTTACCGTACAGCGTAAAACTAGGGTGCGGGAAGCACTTTTTTGCGCTGGGCGAACAAGCAGAGCGGTCAGCAGCACGACTACGCATCTGCGAACGCTTTCCCGTCTACGAAATGCAATTGCTAGATGTGAGCTATTGTGGAAACTCGGGGGACGCTTACTGCACGAGCACAATACAACAAATAGTCACCTAAGCTGCTTGAAATACTAAAACTAAATAAAAGTGTAAACTGGTTATACATTATACAACTTATCTTTTCCAACGCCGCCAGCGGCCCCCTGTGGCCTAGTCGTCTGGGGTGCTAGGTATGTCATCGCGAGTGTTTTGCCAGTCACAAGTTCGAATCGCCGCGGGAAAAGGTTTTTTTTATGAGTTAACTTTTTTGTGTTTCACCGATGTTTTCTATGCTGAGTTCACCTTTTTTTGGGCCGCAACGTTCATTGCTCCACGAACTAGTCCACAGAACTCGCGCAGGCTGGCACTGCCGCGCTAGCGAGTTCTCGTTGGCGTGCTGTTGCCATAAGCACCGACTGCTTGCGGGCAGTGGGCACAGGCCAGAATCAACAGACCCTTGGCCTGGTGCGAACACGCTTTTTACGATACAGGCATGAGCGAGGCAAGCTCCAAATATGGGGAAAAAGCGCATGCATTTGTGCGTTTGCGGGGACGCGGAGGGCGTTCATGCACTGCGTAGGCCTCGGCTAGTGAATGCTACGATTACAACCCGTCCTGGGAGGCTTATCTTATGCATTTTACAGCCGACAACATGGCAGAAGCGCGGTACTACGATTACTGGGATATTGAGAATGCCCATCCAACGACGCCATCGAATGTGAAACATGTTTTAAAGACCGAAACCGAAACTTGTTTCATTGCTAACCTTGGGCATCGTCCAATCACGGCGCTCCCTCCTCCCAACGTCACAGCTTAGTTTGTGCGGCCGCCGCAAACCGCGCATGGTAGTTTTTCTTCTTTCGCGCTTTGTAAAATAATTACCGATTTGTCAACCGTATAAACGATGAAAAGTGAGCTAATTTGAGCCAGTCTACGCAGTGCAAGCAAAAACGGGAGCTTGACAAATTCACTTCAGTGTCCCTTTAATCTCACCGCACGTGGGGCGAGATTGGTGTTCCCCAGAATCACGAAAAAAATATAGAATGCCCATGCGCGAGTGCGCATGTGCAGACGAAGGTTTGGAAGTGCTGTTTGCATGAGCAGGTCGGTGTTTGAATTCTCACACCGTTCTGTAGCGCACCAAAATTCAACGTAAACGGTTCTTTTTATTTCGGTTTCCTAGGGGGATTAATCTACTCAGATTTTTTGTGACCGGTCTGTTGAAAGCCAACTTGTGATTACAACACACGTTCTGCTGAGTGTTTTGTCCGGCGAGAATTCAGTTTCTTTCTACTACTTTGCCTAGGAGTGGATATATACATAACGTTTTCTCCTGATGGTATAAGGCCCGCAACATCCGCTGGCAGCTGCGTACAGCGAATGGCGTTTCGCAGGGAGCCACTAATCTTTCCGCAAGCGCATGCTCAGAGCCGCGTTTGATGAATCATTTTGCAACGGCTTTTGTATCAGTGGACCTACATTAACTGTTGGTGGTATTGCTGCAATATACAGAAAACGTGCACTGAATCTTGAATGAAATGGCCAAAAAATGGCTACAGCACACAGTGTAGTGCTTATCTCTTCCCACATAATGCACGTCACTTGTCTGCATTAAACAGCAAGCCAGTTGGCATTAAAATATTTAAACATTGCTTCGCAGGTATGGACATTACTTGGTTATTCTGGGAAGTGTATCCGGGAGCTTCCTCAAGGTAATTCATATTTCTAGGAAACCACGCATTTAAGCAAAAAGTGTATTGTACCTCTGAGTTAGTATAGTTCCCAGGAAACGTTCATAGCACCTTCGGAAACAAAATATTGTTCCCAACAAACTACTTAAACGCAAACTAAAATGGCGCTTTTCTCGCAAAGGCGAGTGAATGTGGGCAAGCGAAAAGAAATCAGAGAATGACTGTTCGTTGACAGCAAAGTCTGCGGCTCGTGTGCAAACGCAAGATAAAATAGTATAATAGTCAGTCACTATCAATACCGAAATAGAGAAATATCTAAATATTTTCTTTTTGAGAAAATATTCGATAGGACGGTCGAACCTACTATATTATCCTAAACTAAAGGTCTGGCGGAACGCCAGACCAATATCATGTCGCCTCGATACTGGTCGTGCAAATCAATGCCCCGTTTGAAGTCTGTACGATGCTTTCTTGGTGTCAGCAAGCAGTCCCCTTTATTTGCACAATCTCCCAATAAGAGAAATGTCCCAAGTACTCTGGTCGCCTGACGACGCAAAGACGATGGCGGTAAAAGTGCGTGCAAACGCGGTCGCTTGCGGGAGTGAGCCAGGCATCTTTTCTCATGCCCGGCCCGCTGCCCGGCCTCTCAAATAAACCACGACGCCGAATGGATAGGTCCCTCATTGCACTATAATGTAGTCTACGCCAGGTTGTATCGGGACGGCGCAATATGTAACAGGTATTAGAGAACCGCCAGAAAAATTAGCCTCGGTTGTAATTACCCCCATTTACTACACCCACTTCATTGATTTTAGGCTCCTTGTAATTGCTTTTGCTTGCAGCTATATTTTAAGAACTGTACGATTACATATTTCTCACCATTGTATCTTTGTAAGGGTTATTTGTTTGCCTTTCTTGGGTTTAGGAGGTTTTAATGTATGTACTATACTCATAGTTGGTCTGGTATTGCAGCAACAAATACGAGAGTGGTGCATCTATTTGCGGCTTTTTTTGCGAGTTGCTCAATCCTTGCAAATAAAATCACGTAAGGAATGAGGCGCGCATACAGCATACCGGACACTGCGCTGCCAACATTATTTTCAGTGCAATTTTGTCGGTTTTATTTTAAAAAAACGCACCAATAAAAAACATGAGACATCAAGAAATATAGAGCGTCAAAGAAATAGCATCAATGTGGGTGACATTCGAAGAGACTGCCTCGCAAAGGTGGACATCTTTTCTAAAAAGTACTAGTTTGAAAAAGCTGCAGCTCCTCCTTTTTAATAAAAAGCAGGTGTGCCAACGTAGCTGTCATTCAGAGAAACTACCTTGTCGGTCTCGATAATTTCCGTAATTGAATGACCTCCTGTGTGAGGTTACCGCAGAAGTCTAACGAAAAGTGGCCTAGACGAGTACCCCTGAAAAAGGCACCCAGATTGTCTATTCATCAATTTTTTTCCCCGTTGTTGCCGTATGTGTTAACGTATTATTTAGGCAACGTGCGGTTACTTTGCTAATGCGGTGTGCTCTTTTTCAATATCGTCTGGCGGACACAGTATCGGACAAGATAACCGAGATGAACTAAACGGAGCCCCCAGGAGTTTTCGTATACAATTTGTGACAAGAGTTTAGCTCTTTGGCTGATGCTTAGTTCCACTCGTCTAGTGGACAGTACTTTTGTACTGTAGTGTTTAGCTTCTAAAGCCTAAGCGAGGAACCATAAAATGCAAGGAAAAATCACCACGATGCCGACGTTCCTGTCTACCAGGAAGCTTTCTACCAAAATCTAATCACCCAAGAAGGTAGATCTGGGCGCGAATAATAATCGAAATTAGGTTTAATCAAAACTACTACAAAGGGGACAAGAGGAATTAGTGTGTGGTGTATTTTAGAGGGTCTCTATACAAGGACTCCTTAAAATACATCATTGAAACACGTTACCCTAATATCGTAGGCTTGGGTTGTTCAAGGTTGTACAGTTTGCGTAGGGAAGGAGGGAAAATAGATCAGCCGGAAGCAGATAAAGAAAAGCCGGCCAAGATTCAAATTTAAAACGCGCCTCTTGATCGCGCGAGCGATCTACCGTAGAAGGTATCTCAACCAAGCATAAAAACCCATTACAAATCTGCCCCAATATATGTACATCGAATCACGTATATGTGTAAATAAAAAACGGCGTATATCAGTGGAGTGGCAAGGTGCGTGAAGAAGTAATATAAAAAGTAAAATAGACAGAAACTAAGCTTAACTTTCTAGGAGACAGAAGCACCACTTGTCTTATTGCGAACGCTAAATCATCAAGGAGTAGAACGGATATCCCGGTCGGTCTTGCTTGCGGCGCCATGTTTCACAGTTGCTATTGATGTAGACGATTCACATGCCACCGTCAGACACACCGCAAGGATGAAATTAGTAGAACAAGTGCCACCTGCAAGGCCGTGCACTCATTCGGAGTATGGTAGTGCTGTTGTGGCAGTGGTGAGAGTGCCCTTTTAGTATCATGATCATCATTTCCTCTTCACGAACCTTTTCTCCATTATACGGTTACTATACGTGAGAAGCTCGACCAATTGTCCTTCTCAGCCACGCATATAGTATGAATGCTCTCTCCTACGCACCGGACTGCTGCTTGTGTAATTCATATGCACAGATTTTTCCGGCAGTACTGAGTTCACGTATGGAACACACGCTTGTATGACGCATAGAAATATCTTTTCGCTGTGCTTTCCTTCACTCGGATAGAGTCACCAAGCTTTGGAAGCTCATGGAATACGAGCATTATTTCTTTCCGAATAGCCCTGTTTCAGATCTCACACAGCGCAAAATGCAACCCATTTTCTTTTTCAACGTAGTGATCAGATACGCTATTTATTGGAGCGTCGAGGGAAACGCACCGTTCATTGCACCATTTATTCAATTTTTTTTATTATTCGTGCAGTCGCCCGTTTTCTGTACTCTGTGTCATTGGTTTTGTATACCATTCGTTGGCAATTTTTTTTGCGTTTGACGCAGGAATTTTGGACAAGAAAATGAAATCATTGGGCATGATAGGACAAATACACTACATGAACATATGCTTAGGCTGACATACAGTGGACTGGTCCCTTTGCTCCAAACGCAATCCAATAAGTTAGAACGGTTCAGAGAACTGCCAAAAAGGGCTTCTTTTCTTCGTTGTTGAGTGACCGGAATGCAATGACGTGTCATCACTTCACAAATAGAGGTACTTAGCAAGTAGTAAGTTCTTAACAGCACAATTGTCTTCTATCGCTCAGATTGTCTAAAATAAAGCAATGTAGGGTTTAGGTGAAGCACTAGAAATGTGTACAGTATTCAATGGCAAAAGTTGCCTAACAGCCACGTCGACTGTGTAACTGTCATCCGTATTGTCCTTGCTTTGTGCTTTGGTGTGCGTCCACCTTGAGCAAAGAAATAAAAAGTTAAAAAGTGCAGTAAGTTTTTTACTACAGTAATTTCTATGGGTGGATGGGCCGAACAAGCAGATGGACCTGACGGTGTCCTACGCGGCCAACGTGGACCGTTACCGAAGTCTGTGGCGAGCTTCACTGAAGATACCGGTCTCATATCTCCCACCTGGCCTCAAGTCTATGAACGCTTGGGCGCAGCATGGTCGCCCAAGTGAGCGGCGTGTCCTCGCTCTCTACCCACCACCGGCTGGATCACCATGCAAAGTGGACTCGTGTGGGTTTCCTCCATGTCTCCTATTTGAACACAAAATTGTTTTTTTTTGTTCGAGTACTCTCTTTGAACGACCTTACAAGATAATTACCTTGCTAACTGCCAACAGAACTTCGGTCTTTCTTTGACAAACATGCCCCTCGCAGAAAAGTTGTACTTAAGGAAAGGCTAAGAGATAATTTTTGATATTCTCAATACGACCACGTGCAGGCGAAACAGTCTCGGTAACTTTGAGCACTTACTGCCAAAATAGTTGATTGGAGAGTAGGGTCGCGCAAAACAACTTTGGTTGTAGAAAGTTGTCAGGCCACTTTGGCTTCAATAAGTTTAAAAATTTTTTTATTTGTGAAAGTTATGATTGCTTACTTTAGTTGGACAGATATAATTCGTCAATCACACTAGCCATTTTTTTAAACTGCTGGCAGCCATCCCAGACAAAATTTTTGTTTTACGTGTGCAATTGCGGTTGTAGAAAGAGGCGCACAAACAAAACGCTACATATTCGTCCGAATGTATGCGAAGCATTATAGGTGCACAGAAATCCTAAACGGCTGTATGTTTCAGGGAAAATACCGCCGACCTAGCCAAGCGCAAAATGTGTGATACATGCACAGAATCCTTTCCCTATTCGTCGAAATAACAAAATTTATTCTCTCTTCATCTCTCGCGCCCGCCTGCGCTAGCACTTTTTCATTCTTTTTTGCGCCTTACAAACGCCCTAACACCGCCCTGCATCTAGAATGCAACGAAGGTTAAGTTCAAACTTGACATGGGTTGTTTTTACAAATCTTATCTGTAGTTAGGGATGTATGGCTGTAACGAATAAAATACTTCTTAAAGGGGCATGGTCCTTCATGGCGCATAGCTCAATTTTCGGAGCGGATATTCTAATTTTCCTGTGTATCAACAGCAAACATGAACGGCGTTGCGCGAGAACTCTTCGTTTAGATGATATGCAGGTGGCTGTTGCTAGTTCACAAAGTACAGATAAAATCGTTCTGTGTGAATTGATTCTGACCATTTATATACACGCCATTTGGCGTGCTTGATTAAATATTAAAATACTAGTGCGTCCACGTGGGAAAAAGAGTCTCAATTATTATACTAGATGCTTCACTGGTAGTGCTTCCCGTTTACAGTTTTAATTCCTGTTGAATACTTTAAAAGGCTCAACTCCATAACTACGACAAATTTGACCTCAGTGTGAGCCAGAGATATTTAAACAAGCATTGTTGCCGTCTTGACAGTTTTGCTGGCAAACCACCTGGTTCGCAGATCAGAGATCAGGGCAAAAATGTTTCTTGACTCAAAATCCCGCGCAAACATCTAAGCAATTGTGATATTTTTTGTACTTACGGGTTACTTTTAACAACAGTGAAATAAATGTATTAAAAATAGTTTTGGGACACGTGAGTATTTATATAGAATGTCAAGCTACGGCAGAAGCTTATATCTGATGAACCATCCAGTGATTCTTGAAATTGTAAGCGCCTAAGCATGAACGCATTCCAATGGCTCAGGTTTATCTTCTACGTGTTGCGCCCCTACTCTTTCCCGCCGCTATATAATGGGAAAGTCGACGGTTATGAATTTCCCTGGTTGTCCGCTCTCTTGTTCGGTTCCGTTTTCCGCTTCCTTTATGTGCGGTGTACCGGAGTTAGGACCCACATTTTGCTACTGCGGTGTTTTAGGCTAGCGCTTTATAAGGGTTCTTGTTATGTAATGCATCGTTTACAAATAGGTGCTCAATGACCCATTTTTTTTTTTCTAATATGAACACAGTATGCCGGCTTTCGCGCTCAATTAGCCATTTACTGCGTGTTCAGTTCAAAATGTTTGCGTGAATATCACCGCAAACAGATAAATGCATACTCTGGCAATCTGCCGGTGAAATTGGTGGGAAATGTGAAAAGAAATAACCTAATCGAGACACGCGTAAAAATTGTATGCTATAACGGCGACGGCACATCTTTAGACTGAGCACAGCCGAGGTCTATGTTAGTGGCCTCACGTATTTTCTTGGCAGGTAAAAGATCACGAAACATTTTAGCGAGGTGGTGGGAATATATTTCGCATGCGTAATAAGTTACCCAAAACGAACGGCCTGCTTGAAATAAAATGTTTCACGTGTTTCCTGCATGTAAATCCTTTTGTGTATTTTAAGCTACGGCTAGCATTGGAAACAACACAGAAACGTCAAGCCATGACTGGTGTCAGCAGTTCTCCCGGATGAAAGGAAGGGTGATGGTGGCGACTCACCTGCCAATGCGGCGTTTGTGTCCCTGTTTCTTGCCTCGAGCTGTCCATACATTATATTTCTCAATTTGCCACAATCATAGTGTATAATTCATAGTTAATGCGGTGCTATAACTGTTTCAGAACGACTGTGAAGACGTTCGGGGAAATAGACGTCAAACGCATCTGTCCCAATTATGATCCAAAACGGTTATCTCACACATGGAAGCGGGCCTTCGAAGGTAAGCTGCGGAGATTGTAAAGGGGGCATTTAGGACTCGTAAATATTTCCTTTCAATAGGCAAATAATTGCAGCAGATTTTTTAATTTGCTTAGGTTACGTGTTTTGTATGCCTAAAAGGCGTGATACTGTTTCCATGCCTACCCTTTGTATGAATATTTTTGTTAGCGTAAGAAGGCCTACAAACATACAAACTTTTAACATTACAATGGCGGACCACCATACCCACAGTGGCTGCTGTCACAATTTCACAATTATATATACTTTCGCACTTCTCATAATTGCTGTGAATAGTGCCGGCGCTAAGAGTAGCTAAATGAGCAGAGTGCTGGCCTGGGCAGAATGTGCGTTCTCAATGATTATGCTTACCCGGTAGGAGCAGTTACGCCGCCAGTGAGTTCTACTTGCCTAGGCGAACGTTCTCACTTGTATGGTTTATATGTTAATACAAACCTCTTCCCGTATACTTTGAATCGTTCGTTTCTCACGCTCCCTGAATCAGTTGCTGGCAGCGTGATTCCTTATCATATCTCTGCACGGACTTATCCAACTTCTCCTAGTTGTTGTCCGCCTTTCGCTGTCCGTTCGCGTATCCGGTTCTTTCGTGGGTTACATAATCCTTTGTGGTACCAGATACCACCGAGAACGCTTAAAAATCTTTTTTAACGCAAAGCGTTCTAGCTGTACCAGCGAACGCTGCTTTCGAGGCGTGCGGAGCAACGAACTCCAAACGCCGCGGAGGCGGCGCCAGGGGGGAGGACGGTTTCACTCGCGGAGCACACTGTAGATGGTGCGGCGAATTTACCCAGCGTTCCCCGCGCACCCGAGCTGCTCACCTGGGCGGTCGCGTAGGCGGGATCATTCCGTCGGCTTTCTCGTGTGCTTCAGCGACGGTTGGTTTGGGTCTGTTTTGGCGCAGCTTCGCGTCCTATGCGCGCTTCCTTCGCACGGCTTCATTAAATTGTTCAACAGCACCTCCCCGGTAACCTGCACCCAACAGAATTATATGGACGTACGGCAAAGATACGTTATGGATTGGTTTCCCGAGAAAGATAAAAAAATATAGAGACCACATACAGACATCTGGCCGCTGGAAAAACACTAGAGAAACGCACTGCTTGGCACGAATGGGACTCCGGTTTTTAAATTCGTGAATACCAATTGAGTTGTGTTTTCACGGGTACTACAAAAGGTGAAAGGAGCAACTGGTTCTCATAAATAGCGATTATAAAAGTTCCCTCAGCGTCCTCGCAAATCTTAAACTTACTGAACTAACTAGTTTGAATCGGTAAAAAGGGGAATCACTAAGCTCACGTGCCGAATTGTTTCGGTGTCTGCGCTTGTGTTGCGCGGTGGTGTAGCCCCAAGCTAGCCCTTCAGGATGGCTAGGTTCCGCTGTCTCAGCTTTCAAAAGGCGCTCCTCTCCGTTTTTCTTTCTGCCAACTCACGGCCGGGATACAGCGGTGGCATCCGCCTCGCTAGCCCGGCAGTGGCCGACGCTGCTGCGCGTTCGGAACGCCGCCCCCGCGGATTCCACTAATGGCTGGCAGAATGTCTGGTTTCGCTCCTTTTAGAGCCATGTGTGTGAATTGAAGTGACGTCACATCGGCAATTGTTGTGGGTGTTATTTAAAGTGTAGCTTTCCAAACACCTTCACAGCGTAACATGGAGCCAATTTTTTTTTTATCATGTTCAATAAATCTTGGTAAAATTTAACAAAACTGAAGACGTTTGGCTGAGAGCACAATGAAGAGCCCCTACAAAGTGCCTATTATCGCTGACTGACATTTGAAGCAGTATCACCATTTATTTTTCAACACAGGTACCGACATACTCAAAACCAATGCCGTTTACGTAGTGCGGGTAACACGGTACTGACAACACGAGAAAATATGACAACGAGCCTTGTTCTGACTCTATTGATCTACAAACGCTAAACTGAAGTGCTACAAATAACGGTTCTTCGGCCACGTGATGCTTGGCCGAAATGTTTGGAACCTTAGAAATGCACCAAGACTTAAAAAAAAACGAGTAAAATATATACCTCCAGGAGTGGACAATATGCCTTCCCGTCCACATTCACACAATCATACCAATGTAACGTATATATTAGATGCGACGCATCTCTTGCTCTGAGGCATGTCCCTCCTGCGTCGTCGGGCGGTCCGTCCGCAGCCCTCCTCCATTATTCTCTCCCACAGCTGTGTGAAACACTCTCACTCCGTTTCATTAGCATACCACAGCTGGCGCGCTTGTTTGGGCGCGCTTCACAGCGTTAACAACTGCTCCGCCGCCCGCGGTGTGCGCAAGTGTGTGCATGCGCGACTCTCCTCCGCTTTCTCCTCTCCTTCAAGCGCTGTGAATATAAACCGGGTAGCGCGCTGCGGCGGTTCAGTCAGCGCTCGCTTTCGTTCGACTCCGCGTGACTTTGCTTGACGACTCCGTGCTTGACTTGATTCTTCCGATGAAGACGTGATGGAATCGACGGTCCCTTCAGCGAGTGGGCTGAAACAATCCAATACCAGCGTCAGCGCAAACGCTCAAAGCAACGTCACGACCAATTGAACCCGCCGATGCGTTGCATCACATCAGGGTTCCCTAGCGGGAAGATGGGCGTAATTTTCTATATTAACGAAATGGGAATGATGTGGTGAGAAAATACAAAGGTGAGACTACACAAGAAACGTTACATCGCATCCTGGTAAACTGCGGTTAGGCTGCCTAGGTGTTATAAAACTTGAGTGAAGAATTGTTACTGGCTGAAGAAGACATAAAATGGGTGCAAACAAAAGTGAAGTAATAAAATGACAACGCGACTGAGACAACGACACGAGAAAAACAACGAAAGAAGTGCTGCTGGCCGGAAATAAAGATGTTCTTTTTTAGTCTTTCTCTTGGCGTTTTCTCAGTTACGAGTAATTTTATCACCAATGTCCACCAAGTGACCGACCAGCGTATTTTATTGAAAGGTAAAGTTATTTCAGGCTATTTTAAAACAAGAGCAAAAGCAAGCCCGCATTTTCCAATAGAAGCCTAATGCTGGAGGATGTGTGGTTCTTTTGGAAGTCTTTAATCGAAATAAGAATAGTATCAACAAATATGCCGAACATACTTTGAGTATATTTTATTCTAGATGCACATACTAACCTATGGGTAAACAAAACTTATGAGTAGTTGAAATCATAAGTGAATGGTTGTCAGGTACCCATTCTAGCAGAAGAGCGCAGTGTATTTTTTTATTCTACGACCCATTAAAGCGAAAGAAACCTTCCAACTCTTTGTCTATAAAAAAGTTGAAACAACTTGCAACAACCGCTCTATTTTTCTTTAGACAAAGTTAAGCAACTAGTAAATAAACAACACATTTGCGACGACATTTATTTCGGGATGTGGATTTTTTTATCTCAATTACCTTATTTACGGCACAGTAGCCTGCCCTCATCAC
Source organism: Haemaphysalis longicornis (assembly GCF_048455015.1). Classification (NCBI taxonomy): domain Eukaryota; kingdom Metazoa; phylum Arthropoda; class Arachnida; order Ixodida; family Ixodidae; genus Haemaphysalis; species Haemaphysalis longicornis. The sequence goes on from NW_027526306.1 coordinate 1,690,595, forward strand.
GTAGAAAGGCTGATCGCACAAACAGTTCTCGAAATAATTTCGGTAAGCAGCCGGAAAAATCGGACGACTACCCAATGTGCTTGAGGAGATCTATGGACAAACACACCTAATAAAACAAAGAGCCTATTAGAAGTGCTGCCTCCCATGCATTCAAAGAAACTAAACTTCGAGAAGCCTGTCTTGGAGTACAGCAGCTGTCCATGGTTGGCTCACGGTAAGCTGTGGAACTAATACGAAATGGGTAGTTTGTAACTTGAAGGTAATCTTCTTAATACGCTTGAATATATTAGCATCCATCTTTTGACCGTTGAAATTCAAATAAAAATCTTCACGAATATGAGTAGCGCAGAAGAAAAACAGTTGTTCAGTGCTAAAGAATTAGAATTGTAGTTGTGAACACAAAGCAGCCATGCGTCCATTGCTCGTTCGAAATGCATGGTTATTCCTATCGTTCCCCTGCCGTCATTTATGTGTTTGAAACGTGTACGTTCACTGCACGTTTTTCTAGCCAGTGGAAGTTCCGCTAGAGCGAGTATCCGAGGCCTGGTGTACGGTAGCTGACCAAGTATTCAAAGCTTATTGATGCTTTCAAAAAACCATAATAACCTTTGTCCTCATAGCATGAAAGCTTAAGTTCTGATGGTGCCAAAATTTGTTAACAAACATTTCTGGAGTTATTATTTATGAGCCAGTCGCTTTCCTAATAGAGGTACATCTATCTAGCTATTTGTGAGTACCGGAGAGACGCAGAGTAAGCAATAAAATTTCTGTTTATTAATTTTGTCCAGACTGAGTCATATTATTTTATCGTGCGTGGAGTCATGTGGGCTTGAGCTGGCCCGCAATAACAACAAAACATTTCTTAATATTGCTCAGGGCATATTTTTTACGTGTAAATATTTCATGAGCGAATTAAAAATGGTTGTGTATGTTACAGCTGCCTTTTATGGGTCATCTCATATCACATTTTATTCCTTACAGAATACTACTGGGCGTCATCAACAGTGGCTTATCCAGCCGTGACTTTGATCGCCATGTGCTTGTTCGTACAAGTACAATATAGATTTCTTCAAGGCTCCGATTAAAATAAACTGTTCCTTCGACTCATGACTGATTTCTATGTACTTCATTCCTGCAGAATTAAAGCTGCTCTACGTGCACATCCACGTGCTCCCAATAAACAAAACTTTTAATTTTCTCCGCCCTCCCCCCCCCTGAAAGAGATATTTGTGATGCCTGATATATCACGTTAGTCACCGCGCAGCGCATATCACTAATATATGACTCGAAAAACTATTCACACTATAGTTGTGGTATGCCTTAATTAGTGGCTACAAACTGTATGTTCGATCTTGTGCTCTACTTCCGCATAGATATGATCTCTGATCCCTAGAGCACCATTTCCCGTGCTGACACACTATTTTCACTCGTGCTTGAAGATTTCACTTGCCGTTTTACAATACCACTCAGATCGCGAGGGGAGGTTCTGAAAAGCTGGTGGCTAAAACTAGAAAAAGGAAATCGTTTGTCACTTTGTTTTTCTCATGTGGCTAACCCAAGAAACTTTTTAGTAAAACACATACAGGTCACAAAAAATTCAGATGAAAGGTATGAGCAAATTTTATTTTTTGAACATCGATGGAGGTTAACTATAAGAAAGATGCACACAGTTTTATTTGATTACTGACCTTAAAAATGGTGCTTATTGATAAGCAATCTCCGCAAGGTGCATATACAAGTGCTGAGATCTTTATGCCCGAGGTCGAAGTCACATTGTGATATTGACAATGGTGCCTATTGAAATACACCTACTCCAGACTCATATCCAAGTGATCAGGAATGTCTTGTTTTGAATTGCGTTGAATTTAGAGCTGACTAGGTCCTGATAGCGCACACACAATGGGACGTTACTTATCCAACGCCTTGCGCTATAGGACGCCCGCACTTCCAATAAATGTGGACCTTCAGGGCTCTCGTTCACGGGTATCAAAAATGCATCAACCGCAGCCGTATAAGATTCACTTAAAGACATTTCAGGACGCTTAAGATCCGCATTCAGGAATGCAAAGCGGTGATCGAGTGATAGCTGGGGTAAATGCGTTCTTCAGAGTCCGAACAGGCCGGTGCAACAAAAAATCTTTTCTAATTCAGACAATGGTCTACTCAAGTGTAGCATTCTTGTGCCGCTCGTGATATGTGAGTTATTTAAAGTCAGATTTGGCTATAAGTATCCGAGGACGTTGGGGAATTTTATTGTTTCAATTATTTTCTTTCTTTTCGTCGATAATGCAAACTTAAAACATTATCGTGGTTAAGTGTCATATGATACTTCTCCCATTGCGCTTTTTTCAGATGCAAGGTCCAAATTTGCAAATTCTCATCCAAACTTTCAACGTTTTTTGAGGGCGTTTTTCGTTTATTTGGTTTTCAGAGGAAACGTATAAAATATATATTTTTGATATTCTGAGAAAATGTTCGTAAATGTTTCATTTTTTTCTTGTTCCCTAATTTTTCGGTGGTTTAAAATCTTTTTCGACCAATCATGTCCATTTACGCTACTATAACAATTAACGAAGCACTTCCACCACCAATGCATTCTTGAGGAAACGCAGGGCATTAGAAGGTTCGTTCGTTAACACCATTTTTTATTCGCATTGCTAACGCTTTTTTATTTAGCCTCCATTTTTTCGAATAGATGTATCAGATGCACATTTTAGGTGCTGAGCCCTTTAGGAGCCATGCTTGTCGTCATTGCTCGTCCGAGGTCAGGGTATCTAGCCACTGTTACAGTAACAGGGAACGCGTAACGCAGTGTCACGCACCATAACAGGGTTTCGAAACGTTTGCTGCTTCACCTGGTAGGGGTCGATTATGGGCCCCTCGCATTACGAAGGCGATGTCAATCCTATTGAGCCAAATAGACCCACTTCCCTGATATCCATAGTGTTGCAGGTGATTTCTGCACTTCTTCACGTCCACGGTGACCGCTTCTATGATACAAGAGAAAACGAAAAATGCACGTTTGTTCGAGAATTCAGGGCACGTTGAGGATCCTCAGCGGGTCAAAATTAATACGGAGTCCTTCACTACGGCGCGCCTCATCGCCTGCCTAGCATCGCGGCGTTACACATCATAATCAATCAAATCTATTGTTGCGCTGCGCCGTTCACACAGAGGCTGCCATTGCTAGGCAGCACTAACTATATATTACTTAAAATGAGGAAAAGTCACAAACTAACGCAATAAATACCCCAACCTAATGAAAACAATCGAGTACATCCTTGTAGGCGTTTCCCGGGGCTTGTTACGAATCAGCCTGCCGCAATACTCCTCGGCTGTGCGGCGAATCCTCTACTACGTGCGCTTTTCAAGCAGGCCCCTCCTGTCGGTGACTCACGCTTGGAGCGTACCATTCAAACGCGTCGCTACTCGTCTGGATCGCAGGCGAGCCGCTGTCGGCATGATTCAAACCGCCGTTGGTACACGAGGCAGGCTTCAACTTGCCGAAGGACACGGAAGCCGCTACGTAGACCTCCTCTATCCCCTCTCTCAGACTCACCGTGCGCCGCTTCTACCGACTTCTCACGAACCCTGGAAAGAGTGTTGTGTGCTTCTATGCTGTTCGTGTCATGTGCAGAATCTAGAGGGAACGCTTGTTTTGTACGTTGGAGCTTTGGGTATAAATAAGACCCCCAAGGGCTGTAGTTAATTCCTGTTTGAGCAGTGAATCAATGCCGCCACTCTGCTCTAGTCCTGTACTGTAACCTCGCCCGCCGGGGCATTATTATTTGAGTTCGGCTCATCTCTCGCTATGAAGGAAAGAAGTTACGTTTTGCCTTCGGGCTGTGGTCTTCTTGGAGGCAGCAACATTGGCTGGCCGCTCGCTTCAATACTCTACCACACGTATGTCGGAGGTGACAGAGCTCGGCTCGGGTCGGCCTTCCCGGATGCAACAGGCTCTATCGCCCTGTCTTGAATACTTTCAGACTAAACGCCAGGCTAATACAGAAAGTAGTAAAAAAAAGGCACCACAGCCCTTTGGCGAATCACTGCTTCGCTCTACACAGTTCCAACGTTGAGCAGACATGCTTTAATTTGTTTTTTGTTCTATTAGATAATTTTTGTAAATATTTTCTTTCCTTTCCTAATTTTTGCTTAAGTTCTTTTGCCTCTATTGTCGCCATTTACGCAATTATGACAATTAAATAATTACCGCGGCCTGTTATGCATTTTTGTTGAAAAGGCTGGGAGTTGCGCGGTTTGCGGATTCCGCGCATTTTTATTCGTATTTCCAGCGTACTTTTGCTGGTTTTTTGTTTCCCCTTCGGTTGTTGTAGGATATCTTTAATACGCATTGCCTTTGATAGCATCATATTGTTTTCTGTGCACAGCACTTTAGGATCTCGTTGTAGTTGTAGCTCGCGTCACAATGGCACGCGACTGCCGGAATTAGGCTGTGCAGCGAGATAACGGACGCAAGTGGAGCCCCAACGCGTACCCTAACTGCATAACACATTTTTATTTAAGAGATGTATAGCGCAAAAAAAAAATACCAAGGACAAAGAATGCATGAGGACAAAGCGCAAATTTGCAACTACTGGTTTATTGAAAGAAGCACACATTTATAACAACTGCGTACATGATAACAGACAACCTACGCGGCACAACCAAAAACAAGGATGTGTATGTGGATTGTGGATGCGTGCCTTTGTTTTCGAAGTGCAAGATTTTGCTCAAAAGGAAGAACCAAATGACCAGAGAAATAGTGGAAGTGCTAGAAATTTTCGAAGCTGGAGACGGATGGATTAGTCAAGCATAGATTGCTTTATCGGCAAAAAAGAGTGCTTATTTGTAAGCCCGTGGCTCGGGAAGGAGGCGATAAGATTGCGTAGTAGGGCATCAAACTTACTTTTTGATGTTTTTGGTTGTGTCGCGTGGGTTGTCGGTTATCATGTACGCTGCTGTTATAAATGTGTGCTTCTTTCAATAAACCAGTCGTTGCAAGTTAGCGCTTTCTCCTCGTGCATTCCATGTCTTTCGTCTTTTCTTTTGCGCTATACACCTCTTAAATATGATCGACCAACTAGCCCAACAACGTAATTTACAAGACTTTATTGCGTAACACAGTGGCTTCGACAACAAGTGGGTTATATAGTCACAGCCATTCGAAACTTCTGAACCGCTGGCTCAATTGTCATACCGCTTCAAGTTGTTTAGCGCAAAGAAAACTGCAGGTATATTTGAGGCAACACGTGGGCATATAACCGGCAGCACCCGCGTCCGTTTAGTTAGGAACGCCTGTTGGGCGGTTTTTACGATTGTAAAAAAATGTGGTTGATGCCTCCTACACGGGAGTCGGCGTAAAACGAAAGTAAAACTTCACAGGAGAATTTATTGTCCATCCATATGAAGTTACACAGCTCTATTTATATTACGTTGGTATGGCACAGTTAGGCGCATCAACGTCAGACACTGGATTGCACGCGCCGGGACACTGCGTAAATCTGACTGAAACCACCTCCCTTGAAAACCGTGGGAACAAAATGGAAAACCGATACAGAAACCGAAAGCAGGGGGTGGCGGAGAGTGCCTCTATTTACCTGCGTCCCGCGTCCACAGGGCGCTGGCATCGAAGCGCCAACTGTCAGCGCTAGTTATTGTAATGATGAACTATTTCGCTTCACTTCTCCTAGACGGCAGCATATCCTAGACGGCATCTGATGCTGCGTTCCAATTCGCAGACAGCTTGGTAGACAGTCTACGAAGCTGTCTAACTAGACGTCTAAAGGAATGAAATTGGAACGGCGCCGCGGTCGCAAACGCAACACCAGCGCAGACATGAGCGCAGAGGGCAGCGTCGTAGCAGACATCTTGAGTTGAGCAAGCCGCAAGTTTTGTAACTAGTATTACCGTTGTTATTACAAATGTTACGTAATTTAAAAACTAGGCAAAGTCACCTTCATCACTAGTAAATTTTAATAAATATTTAAATAAAGGAACAAGTGCTTTTGGTTCAACATAAAAACGCAAAAAGGTGGCGCTGGCGTCACTTTTTAGTTTATACAGGAAGGTAGCCTGCATCGTTGCTGACTTCGTTGCTGTCTCCTCGAAGCAGTCAACGAAGACTGCTTCGTTCGAATTGGAACGGGGCTTAACATGGCGTACTGTCCGCGAAGACGGCAACGAAGCTGTCTAAACCGTAGATTGGAACGCACCCTGAATGAAGAAAGTAGTGGGAAAGGTATGAGGAGCGTTCATAGACGCAGTTACACTTGAATTGGTAGCGCAGTGGGCAGAGCGCTGTGTACCTCCCGTTGCGGTGAGAGAGTTCGTGGCTTGAATCCGGGTGCAGCCGCATCAATTGAACCGGCTCCGGCGACGCCATTTCCGTGACGGATATGACACCGCTCTGATCGCGGTGTACCCGGTCATAAAACACATTCGTGTTAAAAAGGGCCACCAAAACCGATGCGTTCCAAACTGTGCAGTAAGGCGTCAGAACGTGCGAGATCCTGCTCGCTCTGTTTCAGGCTGGGGACGCACGAGCACTGCCCAGGCGTGAAATTTGAATTGTATTGGACAAGCCTCCGTTTAATCCATGAAGGCAGGAGAAGACAGGAAGCCGAAGAGCGTGACGGTTGGTAGCAGTGTGCCGATAACGGCGGCACAGCCCGTGACTGCAAATCCGTGCTCGGCACTTCCGACAGCTTTCACGTTGAGTGGAACGGCTTTAATTTCTGTCTAAAAAGTTTCTTTTCAATTTTTTTCAACATTCTATTCCACCAATTACCCCATTACGAAAATTTAACGAATAAATATGGCAGCTAGGCCAGTTATGCATTTTTGCGAAATTAAAGGGCGCTGCACGATTAGCTCATCTTTGCTACTTTTATTTGCATCGGAGCGCCATTTCGCGTTCGTTCTAGTGTTTAGCCTTCAGTTGTTTGAGAAAATGTACATCACTCATATTTTTAAGTCGACGGATCGCTTCTTTTTAAATAATGTTTTTGCTACATTTTCTCATTTTTGGATTTCAAAAATTCCGCTTAACGTAATGATTAAAGGGGACACTTCGGCCAGTTTTGCACCATTGTGGGAATTCAGGGAGTTAGGCGGTTTACTCGTGGTCGCTACGTTTTAACAGTGAAGCTGCTGTAGCTGGCCGGAAGTTGTGGTCCGTAACGCGTAAGGCAGGGTTCATACTGTTGCCACAAGTACCTTAATAACTTTAGAGAACGAAGTCCTTTCACATCCCAGCCAACCGAACAGCGCGACACGCCGCTTTTTTACGTCCTTAGATCACAATATGTCTTTTTCGTCGTTTCTCGGAACATAGCACAACGCGTCAAAAACGCTCGGACAATGCCGAGCGCTAGTGAACGCGTGCTTCGCGGCGGCGTCCGACCGTTCCCGGCGCGGGCACTGGCTTTAGCAAAAAAAAAATACTGGCATAAACCTTAATGAGCGCCTCGCGTTGCCTAGAAACCAACAACGACACAGCCGGCGCAGGAGATTTTCCACGGAACGTCGACGCCACTCCAGGAACGCCTATCACAAGGTAAATATAAATGGTAGCGAAGCTTCGGGCTAAAAGCGGTTCAGAACCTATTGCCAGCGGCATCAGCATGGGGGCTTATGGGAGTGGCGATTGAAGCGCGACTAGGTGAGGAGGGAACAAACACTAATAACAAAAAACCAAGTTTTGTGTAGCAATAAAACAACATTTATATTTTACGAACGATATTTATTTATGAATCACATTTATTTAGGCACATTGTGTAAATAATTTATGAAAATGCTCTTCATTCTCAAAAACCTTTTTTGTAGCGCTCTCTGAAGAATGGCACAAGTCATTGCTCTGTGATGCAGTCCTTGTAGAGTTCCGAGAGGCGCTCCTAAAGTTCGTCTGCTGGGAAACGCCCCTCGCGTGTTTTGGTGGTGCGCATTTGCATTCGTTTTTCTTTGTTAATTTGGTGTGCACTTAATTTTTGCTGTGCGTGGAGTTGCGAGGTGCGTTGTATCGTCGGTGAACACGTTTAGTACCGTGCCCGGCGGGCACGGTGAACTACGGGACGATGCTGACAATGGTTGGAGCGGAGCGCTTTCCTCGGTACCTACGGAAACGATGTGACGTAAAAGTTTGCAACAGCAACTCCCGTACGCCTGGCGTTTTACTGCACCATTTTCCTCTCATTTCCACAGGTAACGCGAAACTATAGTACTCTTAATACGTGCACGGGGGTTGTGTAAGGGGACGTGGTCGTGCTTCGAAAAAAAAATGGGTCTAAAGCTTTGTTATGTCACAGTTATCTCTTGATTTCACCTCAGGCTCGCTCGGAGCAAGTGGTGTCAATTACTCTAAGACTTCTCAGCGTAGTACCACTCGAATTTAAACGAGTCGCTTTAATTGTCTATCTCCGTGTCTTCTCTATTCCATTACAACGCTTGTAGTGCTCGTTGCTTCCCGCACTTGTTTGCGCAAGCATTATTTCCATCGCAGTACTGTGTTGTGCTGCTCCGTGCTGCGCTGCTGCAAGATCTTTCCTGCTATGTGATTTTACATACTGCCGTCGCTTTCGTTTGAATTGATTTATTTTTCCTCTTTTTACTTATCTGTTGCCACACTTGCCTAATAATGCAACCAGGAAATTGCAGGCGTGAATGCTGAGTGAACTCTGTAGAAACCCATGTCTACTTGATAAGACGCCGGGACAGCTGCGGTGTGCTCGCTGCACTTTCGTGAATCGGCATTCCTGCGGCCCGGTTTTCTGCGTCAAGACGCAGTGCCTGGTTCTTTTCCCTTGTTTCGAAGTAGTTCTGCTGTTGACGTTTTCATTGCTTATAATGCTATGTGTTACGGGTAAAGTCAATTTGTCGGCACGTAAGGAAAATCATAATGCATGTAGTGCCCACGAACATTTTGTACTTGTTGTATACGTGCTGATTTTGTGCAGTGTGGTAAATTTGTTTTATGTTTATCCTGGAATAAAATTCAAATGTCTTGATTATAGCATGACTATGCGTTATTTCTTCTCTTAGAACAGAAGTACACAAACTGAGCAAGCATTATATAACCTTGATCTATACTTAAGGCACGCACGCAACCTGCGTTTGTGCGACGCAATTAAACGCAGCAGTGGCGTTGGTAGAAATTGGTATCGTGGTAAGGAGTGGGCACGCTTTTTATATGAAAGGGGGGCAGGGGAGAGTGGTCAATTGTAATTTTGTGCTCTGTATCCCATGCAGAAAAAAACTCCGGTCCGGGGGGGCGGGAATGGGTACGTTTGCCACCCACTGCCATATCAAAATAAACAACTGATTGCTTTTATACAGCAGTGGAAGGCATGAATACAGAATAAAGGTTCAGAGAAGATGGAAGATGTTTTTTATAAATACCGAGGCGAATCATACGACAGTATGCTAAAGTGCGTTTCTCTAGTCACGAGTATAAGCTGGCGTTGACTTGAAGCACACACGCCAAGGGCTCGCCAACTTGAATCAGATGGCAATGACATGAGCCCTCAGCGATCAGAGGCCTCTAAGGCTATTTTGAAGTCAAAGTTTCCCGCTAATGCCACCAAAATGACGTCACTTTCTGACCGGATCTTGCGTCAGATCCTGTTTATTTTTTGTTCCGCCGGAAGTGTTCCCTCCTCACACAGATGGCGCTAAGCCCCATGAGCAGCTTAAGAGCCGCCATTTTCTGAACGTAGGGGCTTCTATGGAAGCTTCGCTACCAGTTATATTTACCTTGCCTATCATGCGTCGTACACGTACACTCATGGACCATTGTAACACGAAACAACGAACGCACGGCCCAAGATACCGGTTCCGTCGCCTGGCAGCGGCCGTCGAAAAGAGAATGACATGTGCCGTACAGCTGTCGGTAGTGAGGGTGCGTGTTCCTCTGCGATATTGTGCCCTCTTCTCGCGCGCACGCTTGTCTTGTCGCCATACCGCAAAAGCGCTGCAAGCGCTGCAAGTACTACCTACTACCGCCGCCGCAGCTGAGGGTGTGGGTCATGCTAAGGGCAATGCGGCACGTAATTTCCTGCAGCAGCGGCCAGTGCTTCCGCAGGAAACGCGTGCACGCTCTCCGAAAGCATACTGTTCAGTACAGTATACGTTCTTGAAGAAAACCAGCGCGCGGCAATATTGACCAAAAAGCATGCCGCCTAACTACTGACGGCACTGGAATGTTTTGCGTTCGTGGTGCTTTGGCTCGGGAATCAAACAATGAGCTGGCTGCCAAGAATACACCTTTGTTTGACGCAGTCATGGCTGAGTCACTTCGCACATTTCATGCTTCTAGAAAACCATAAATATATCACAAGAATCTGTCTCGAATGATATATATATATATATGCGAGCACTGAGTGCGCTGTTATCATTCCTAATTGAATACTAATATTCATACAAAGTAAGAAGCTAGGACGCTTCAACCATTCAATGGGCCAGTTGCCCTTGCAAAACAATGTTGGCGACCCAAGATTTTTTGTTGTTTTGTTTCGCAGGCACCTCAGTGCTTGTAGAACCCGAGCTGGCAGCACTGAACATGGTTTTGCGCATGACCCAGGTGTCCACCGGTATTTGCTCAAGTTAGGGCACCACACATATCGGTACATATGTCAGAAATGTGACGCCGGCACACACGGGGAGCGAGCGCTCGTGTGCGCCGCTCACGCAGTGCCCACAGGTATTATCTCGCGCCGCATCGCTACCAGAGTTGTTTACAGTACTTCTGCGGCATAGCGACAAGGCAAGCGTGGTAGCCAGGAGAGGACATCATATCGCATTGGGACACGTACACTCGCTGCCGAACCGTCTACTGCACATGTCCGTCTCCTTTCGACGGCAGCCTCCAGGTGACGGCCCCGATATCTTCGGTTGTGCGTTCTGCGGTTCGTATTTCAATAGTCCATAACGGTACGGGCCGCCGCTGCATTGCAGCTGTCATCAATTGATACTGCGCAGATAATGCTTGACATGAGGAACACAGTGCCATCGTTGCATATGACGATGACTACTACCAGCGCAGTAAAAAAGACGACGAAAGATGAAAAAAAAAAACAGTTTCAAACTTGCAAAAATGCGTAGGGATAAAACTTAGACTAATGCGAGGTGATGTGTCCATTAGTGCTCACGCAGGAAGAAATCCCAGAACTTCGCTGTGGTGAAAGCCGTGCGCCGCTCAGTGCAAGCTTCGCCAGTTATTTTATTCGTATTCTGGATGTTCTTTTGCGGCAATTTTTGTTTAATCGTCGCTGTTTGGAGTGGATATATCACTTGCATAGATTGATCACCTTAATTTTTTTCATTTGTTGGATTTTAGATTTTAGTCAAAATGCTGTTGTACCGTATACCTGAATTTACACTATTAGGCCAATAAAAGGGCTACTTTCGCCAGTTATCCATTTCTGAGGTAATGCAGGGCGTTACACAGCGTGCTCAGTCTCGCTACTGTTTTTTTTTGTTGTTTTGTTTTCCGGACGTTATGGTGATTGCTTTTTTGTCTATTCTTCGGTATTTGATGAGTGTGTACAAGCTGCACATATTTTGTTTTAGATCCTTTCTGTGAACTGTTCTTTCGAAGATACGCAGATACGCAGCCAATGTATACTTTTCTCAGTTATCGTATGTGGATGCCGCCGGCGGGTTTTCTGCTGGATGAGCTGTTTGACGCTGTTCCGTAAGTCTGCTGTGCAGCTTCATGGTGTATCATCGTGTTGGCCGAGGAGAATGACGAAAACATAGGACAGGAAACGGAGCATAATCGGATATTTTGTATAAGCCGAATTCTGCTGCCTCCTGCACTCTTTAGACCGCCAATCTCAAATCCGGGTGTGTTCCCATTTACGAATTCATCTCAAACTTAAATGTTTGTAACAGCTTAAGTCAGAATAGTCTGTTGACATGCGTTTGTGTTTTGGAGGAACATTCCGTTAATATAACAAGGGAAACGCAGGCGCCTACGTCCCACCAAAAAAGAAAAGATGGAAAAATCAGCCTTTTTTTGTCAGAATCCCCAGATTCAAATACTCGGTTTCTTCAGAGAATGATAGAAGAGTGGAACGCGGTGTCACATGCTGCGATTGCATACTTTAATCACACTTCATGAGTTTGAGTCATCTCCGCTCAGTCACGCTGCTTTCCGAAGCAATCGTTAGCTGCTCCTTCTTGCTTTTTGTTTTTTGGCGGTGAATTACTTCACCGAAGTCTGTATTTTTTCGGTGTTACCAGCGCGCTCTGTTGGAACACAGATTTCACGAAGTAGCTTTTACACATATCTCTTCCGCATTATTGTTGCTTCTTCCCGAGTATTTTGCTCGGTCACTGTTTTTTTTTTATTTATTTGATTGTGGGGTCAAACGCGCCGACGGAACGCAGCCCATGAGGTGAGCCGTAGTTGAGTGCTGCGGATTAATTTTTACCATCAAGAGATCTTTGGCGTGCGGAGAAATCTCGAACACACTGGCGTTTTTGCTTTTCTCCTCCATCAGAAAGGCGGCAACCGTGGCCGGGAATAAATCCCGCACCATCGTGTTCAGCAGCAGAACGCCTTGGCCACTGAGCACTGATTTTTTCCTACGTACGCAAACTGTACAACACAGTTACTGCAGACGTTGTTGTTAAACACTTGCTGATCCTCTGCTTTTGTAGATTTGGTTGGCGTCTCTGTTGAAATTTTATTTGTGCCTAGCTATGTAACGCAGTTTTCGCTTCTATGCATACGGCAATGTTCTCCTTTGTGGCTAAGAAGCTTTGTTTGCGTCATTTCCCTTGTTACTATAAGCAGTCCAATCATGCAAATGCCCCACAACGGCTGACAGCAAAAATAAATAAACAAATAAATAAAATCCAAATAAATAAATAAATAAATAGCAACAAATACAGACGACATTCCCAGCCACGCAAGTGCGGTGCATCATCCCGTACCATCACCTGCGCCATGTCTCGGGCATCCCGTCAGAACATCATAATCACCAGTGTTCCGAAGGACAGACTCTGATCGGCGTCGTTATGACGGCTTCTTAAGTGTTTGCACTTTCCTGAGACTTAACCATAAATCCTGTTACACTTTCGTGGATGGCGCGGGTTCACCCACATCGTGCCCCCGAGCTTCCTGTCGTCTTAGCTTTCAAAGCGCACTCCTCAACTCAAGGCCCTTGCGCTACCATAACCCAGGTGGGTCATGGGCCCGACCATTTCCTAGCCCCGTCCCCCCAACCTATCACCAGACCAGACAAGTCGAGACTTGACAGCCGTGAAATGACCGCACGATGATTCCGTTCTCCGGCCCTGTTCTCCGGGGCGTCTTCAAGGGCTTCGGGAGTTTCTTCATGGCGTCGGCAGATATCACTGTACCGGGGCCTGTGTTCACCGATTTCATCATTCTCGTCCTTTGCAGCAACTTTATTGTATATTCCCAATTCATTTTCCGTGCTCTCAGCAATCGCCTACTTGCTAGGGCTTCGGCCGGGGCGGTCGCACTCTACGGGTGCGCTGTGTGACTAGAAGACGGTGATGACGCGAGTGCAACATAGTGCGACGGGACCAATGACTGAGGAAAAATAAGCTGTGCTATCATTAATATTATGCTCCACCTTTTGCACTATTTACATGGAGGTTATACAAAAGGCCATGCCGGCAGCGCTAACACATCTTCGTCCTCAATGACGGAGAGCACAGCGGTTCATCCCGCTGCTACGTTCTATGTCTTCTTGAGACAATAAAAAAGAAAATAAAGATATAAAAACCTTCCCTTCCGCGCATGGTAAAGTAGTATTATCCATTCAAGACTCAACAACAGAAGTGCCACCGTAATCTGGGCTCATATTCTAGTGTTAATTTCATTGAAATTGAAAACAGCTTCAGATTGGGGGAGTTGGCTCATGGGTAATAACATTGTCCACTTGAAAATCAATACAAAGCGTGGTGGCGAAGTACATAGAACAACTCCTGGGACTCTTACTTCCGAATATTCTCTAATAGGTGTGTGGGCACTACCTTCAGAGCCTGTCTGAGCCAGAACCTCATCCACAAGACATGGCTGCAAAAACCGAGATGGAAGCCGTGAGAGTTGCGTTGCAGATTGTCAAGCGCTGCCCCCCAATACCCTGGGTTGTTTTCCTGAACTCCCGCTCAGCGCTATATGCTCTTCTAAAGTGAGCATGCCATCAAAGCCAGCTGATTCATAAAATCAACATGATACACACAGAGATACTGCAGAAAAGACACACTATTTTGTCGAAGTGGCTGCCCGTACACTGTGGCATCATGGGCAAGTTAACATCTGATTGCCTTGTGCGCTGGGGCCATTATACGAGGTGAACAGCCCAACTTCCTTTAATCGAAGGAGGGAATCAACGTACTAGTCACAACTCTTGGATGGCGCATGCAATTGATGCACTGGATGAATTCGTACCTGCAGTATGCCCCCATTTAAGCTGTCGAGACGCAGTCTACGTTTTGTATACCACAGTTTGTCCAGACCAACTGAGTCTGCTATATATTTCCTGCGCTTCAAAGTAGCCTATACCAACAGCTTTCTTTACAAAAGCGATGTGGTGGCATCACCTCTGTGGCCCCTTTGCAGTGTCTGAGAGGACACCGGTTGTATTTCCGTTCACGCTTCTCCTTGACAGGAATGACTCCAAGAAGTAAAATACGGGCGAGAAATGTCAGGCTGAGGGACATTGTAGGCTCTTGTAATGGCAAGAACAGTTCGGTGAGCGATTTTAGTGCGCTCGTGCGTTCGCTGGGAGACTCTGTACTAAATTCCAGCTTGTGACTGCCTCTCTAGCTCTTTCTTGTGTATGTGCGCGTGTGTGTTCATCTGCTGAGTTTTTTTCTTTCTTTTTAATATTACTGTTAGTTTTTGCATTTAACCTTCGTTAAATATTCGACAACCACTTTAAGTAGCAATCGGAGCATTATGCATGGTAGACCTCTACTGTCTCTGTGAATAATTGGCTCTACAACGAAAGCAACGTATTTTCTAGAGTGGGTCACCTTTAGGCGGTTTTCTTGATACAACGTATCATGGAAAAGAGTATCCGAAAACTGCTGCGTTCAGCGCATTTCCCTTCTTCGTGCTTTGCTTTAAAAAATCTCTATGTGATGTGAATCACTAAACAAAAAATTGCCGCTTTTGTTGAAACTACTTTCTTGTTTTGAAAATCGCCACCACTACAAAAAGTGCATAAAATACATGCAAGTGTATGTGGCATTTTCTACCCAGAGCAGGAAAACAAGTGAGTTGCCACAAGAGTTATTTACATGGAATAGCTCTGCCTAGCGCTGAACTACCTTTTGACGTGGGTGCCTGAGGAACAAAGGCATCGTAATCCGGGAAAACATGTTTGCACGAATATATCAAGGGCACCCTAGCCATGCAGAGAAAATTCTAGGGAAACTAATTCGTGGGTCACTAGACTAAGTCTTGATTTATCTCGTACCGCAAATGATGAAACAAAAGGGATTATATCAATCTAAACACACAGCTATAGTAACAAAAAAACTCACGAAGCTTGCACTAAGTCGCGCAAGCTTGAACCTTAGCGAAGCTGCAGTATTCTTTCGTTAGTACTGAAGGACACGTCACCTCACATTTGTGCAGTTTGAAATTGTTTATTAAAATGCCGTGTCGTTGCTTTGCACTGTGCTAGTAGCAGTACACGCCATATGCATTGATATGGTCGCGTTCCTCATGCCAATAATAACATGTGTGGCAGCGCGTGACGACAGCTGGAACGCAGCGGCGGCGCGTGCGTGCACGACGCACGCGCGGAGTTCCTGTAGTCGCATCGAGGTTACGTGGAGCAGGTGTTTCGCCAGCAGTTGTGTTCTTGGTTGCCGTGCAACTCCAGCCACTCCTTTGGGTTTTCGCAAGTTTTTAACGTGATAGCGTTATTAGGTTCATTGTTCGATTTCCCCGTGGCTGCTAGCCGTCCGCTATCAGCCGTGCTTATCAACTGATTTGATTGATTGATTGTAGGGTTTAACGCGCCGACGCAACGCTGGCGATGAGGGCCGCCATAGTGGAGTGCTCCGGATTAATTTTTACCACCTGGGGATCTTTACGTGTGCCGAAATCTCGTACACACGGGCGTTTTTGTTTTTCGCCTCCATCAGAAAAGAGGCCGCCGCGGCCAGGAATAGAACCCGCGACCTCGTTCTCAGCAGCGCAACGCCCTAGCCACTGAGCCACCGCGGCGGATCGCCGTGCTTAACAAGTGTCCACGCAAATAGGTCATTGCTGCAAGCCGTGAGCTATGACTGAAGCAGCAAGATTAGATGGCTGGTCAGAATCCGGAAAACAGAAGTGTGGAAAGGATGAGAGTAATACTACGGCGGAGACGAAAGAAACGACACGCACTTCAGCAGGTGCCGTGCCTGCGCAGTGAAGTTTCTTAACCACCAAGTCGGTGGTAGCATATTCGACGCACACGGTCACCAGCCATGCCCGCGACGAACGCCACCACATCAAAGCATCTTTCGAGCGAAGGATAAGAATAATATTCCGGTAATTCATGAGCCGAAGCTACACCTGGGCTACGAGGAACGATGTAGGGTAAGTTTCCCGAAGATTTCGAACAACTGGCGATCTTTAACGTGCGCGGAAGTGTCTACACACGGCCGTTACACTTTTCTCCTTCCATTAGATAGACGGCCGCCGGGGCCGGGAATCGAACCCATGATCTTTGGTTCAGCAGCACGACACGATATCAACTGGGCCACCACGTGGTGTTTTCACCGGTACCGATGCCGGCACCATCTTTGGGTTACCTAATTAAAACGGGGGCAGAGGAATAACGCCAGTCTCTGTGTACTCACGGAAGGCATCAATTATGAGTAGAAACGAACTATAATAAGACCCAAGGGTCTAATCACATAAATGTTCAAACTACTTTGCAATATTGCCGTGGTCCTATCTTCGTTTGGCAAACGACGGAGGGTGCTGTGCGGCCAAGTTAAAAATCACTCTAAAAGACGTACGAATGTCCTCCAGAGAACAGTCGCATAAGGGTGCTGGGCGTAGCTCTAAAGTAACGTGGCAGAGCTTAACTCACAATCACCATAAGAAAGAAAATGTGGAGCCAATTGCCCACATTACAAAACCCCTATCCAATAGGAGCCAGGAAAGAAAGAAAGAAGAAGCAGTAGCCCTTATTCAGCCACTGATCATGAGGTGGATATTGCAGAGCTTACCTTGCCACAAATTGTCCTGCACCGAAGTAAATTAAATAAAAACACCATTATCGGGACAGCACATAGCAAATTTGACTGTGAGACGAACTGAAAACTGGTGGTCCACAAAGTAACAGAATGGGAAGCCAGAGATGGCTGTAGAACAAGGGGAAGGCCAGGAAGTCGATGGAGGGAACAAATAGCAACATTCAGAGGCAAAGAATGGTTTTGGGAAGCGCAGGACAAGACCGGTGAACGTGAATGGGACAGGCCATCGTCCTACAGTCGACCTAAATAGGATGTTGATGATGATGACCGTGAATAGGCCCCCAAATTCTGTCTTTAGAGCGCTCTTGAAGAAATCTGGAAGGCCACTCTCTTAGCGCCAAGTGAGCAGCTGGGAACACAAAGTTGGGACCGGCCGTCGCATGAAGCGCAGGTTGCCTATTTGAAAAGAAACGCGTGCGCGCCTTTATAAACAGGTCACCGATTCAGTGATGCCGCACAAAAACTCTCCTCTACCAAAAACCTGCATCCAAAGCTGCACAAGAACAGGCATAGGTCAGGACTCAGATCATTTGAGGCACGCCTAATACACATGAGACCACAGTATGCACCGACCCCGGCACGTACGAAAATACGAGGCAGCAGTTGTCGTAGTTGACTACTTAGGCAATCTGTGTGATTGCATTACCCTTATACGTACAAGAAAAAATACAAGTTGAAGACATCCTCTTGGCAGTAGCGCCAGCGGAGGTATCGGATAGAGTCGTAAGCATTGTTACAGGCTCTCGATAGCCATTAGACTGTAGTCTGCAGGCATAATAACTAAACCCTTCTGTAGGATACTCGCTTCCAGGATTTATAAAATTAATGACATCACCTGAACGCCCAGATACAATGGTCTGGAGGAGAACTAGGCACCGACCAGAAGACAAGGGAACTCCCATACCATGCTCTTTGCGCCGAGGACTACCGCACTCCCCTCCTACAAAAACGCCAATAATGTCTTCTCATCGTAAGCCTGAGAACACAATTTTTCCTTTGGTACAAGCAGGTCTCAATGCCGAAGAAACGCAAACTCTGTGGAGGATAAAGAAACACAAGTATCTAGAAACCTATCTGGGCGACATTGTTTGGTGGGAACATCAAACATTGACTTAACTCTGTTAAAATCAGAGAAACGTTCATTCTATTCCACGAAACGTAGCTATGTCCAAGGGTAGGGGGGGGGGGGGAGGAGAACAACTCGAACATTACGTATTCCATTTCTATTAGGACATGGGAGGCAGCTTTGACCAGCTGGTAACCTCAAGATCACGGCGAGCGGAGGAGACGGCAAGGGAAGGAGCTGCTGCATGTGGCGCCCTAGACATCAGGTTTCACCCTTGAGCCCCCTTACATCTCTTTCCTCCCCTTTCGTAAAGCCCAACTATATTTTCACCAATAAATATCTTCATAAACACAGTCTCTCTCTCACACTCACTCTCCCTCTCTTCGAGAAATGCGAAAACGGTCCGTCCGGCTTAAGCATCAGAGAATAAACACTTCAAAACACTGACACCTTCTCTCTCAAACTGACCAACAATCAACACGCAGGCGAAACCTGCAGGCGTAACGCTTACATCTTAAGCAACAGAAACGCAGGGGGACTTTGTCTCTCCTTCACCACGGCGAATAAAACCCTTTGCTGCTTGTCTATCTCTCCTCGTTTTCCTTCAGGGCTCGTGAAGCATAGATCGTAAATACAGTAACTACCATTCGAAAATGCTCCCTTGGAGTCGAAGTAACACTATCGCGTCTTACATCTTAAGACCCATACATAGATGTCAGCTCAACGTTTTTCTTCAAATGCCAGTGGGCCAGCTTGAGGTGCTCGGCGGTCACCACGACGCGCTCGCTCACACGCGCTCGGCATCTTCTTTCTCCTTGGGGTTTTCGCCAGTTCATGTTCTGATAAATCCACTACACGTGCCGGTGAAGCTACGCGGTCACTGGAGGCACCGGCTCACGAGCAGTGGGCAATTTTTCGCATTTATAAACCATTCGGTGTTTCGTGCCACATATTACGGTGAGCTACAACAGCACCGCAATTAAACAGCCTTTAAAAGGAATTCACACAAAAAAACAACGAAAAAAATAACCAGACAAAGGACAACAAATACGCCATAGTGTAAACATTGTTTAAAAGTTTCGCAAATTTTTTGCCTTTGAAGCCCGTAAGTAGACGTAAGTGCACCAATGAGTTTTATTACATTAAACCTGAATTACCCATTGGGAACAGTTTACTTGTAGCAACCTCCTTACTCAAACAAATTCACCAAAGGTGGCGCTATTGCCGCCAAGTGAAGCGAGGATAAATTCGTCACTTAGTGCTGCAAGAAACAGAAAATGCCCCTAACGGCGCATCTTAATCACTTTTATTCAATTAGAGACGAAAATCGTAAAAGCGCTTAAAATATTCGTTTGAAATGATATTTTAAGCATCAGAGCTGCACGTTGGGCATACTGGGCAAGGAAGGAGCAATGTAGAACTAAGCGATATCACCAGGATAATGGTCCCAATTACTAAACTTTTGGTTACATTGGCCTTTCTATGCTTGTCACAAAAAACTACCTTGGCACCAATCCTGTCACTACAAACTCAATTGCGCATGGCACTGTACTCACGGGTATACAATACCAAAGTATATCAGGTATTTTGTGGTCCTAGTGGATTCCGGTCATTTAGAAGCTTCCGCCAGGGTAAATGGAGCTTTTTCCGACATCAGGTTCCTAGCGGTCGCACGGCGACATAAGCAGCCACGGCAGGAAACATCTCGCTGTCAAAAAACTTGGGCACGAAGCATCCTCGCCGCCCACTTATTTCCCACCAAGTCTTCCTTACATAATTCCTTTCAGATGAAGGCCACTGACGCAGGTGCAGATTACTGAGGCTAATGTGCGGGGACGGAGGGCCGTTTTTTATTGTTTTTATTTTTTGACCCACAGTTTTGCAGCTATGTGCTCCCCGCTTTTGCAGCCTTTCTTTTCGTTTGTAAGCTTGGCCACTTTTCTTGGCAAGCTTTTTTTTGTGTGTAGAGCAAACTCACCCCGGCTGACACATGATATACGTAGCGGGAGATAAGGTTCCAGGTGGTTATTGTATGGTTTAGTGGTTGTCTAAGATTAGCTGATTATCATGCTTACTGCTGCTGAAACGATTTCTAATCTGGTTCAATCCAGTCCAGTCCAGTCCAGTCACTGCTCCTCGAGCATGCGCAGCACGGCCATCCAGGAGCCATG
Source organism: Haemaphysalis longicornis (assembly GCF_048455015.1). NCBI lineage: Eukaryota > Metazoa > Arthropoda > Arachnida > Ixodida > Ixodidae > Haemaphysalis > Haemaphysalis longicornis. Next base: position 1,711,070 of record NW_027526306.1, read on the forward strand.
CGAAACGGCTATCAAGCGGCTGCGGCGCACCTTCAGACTTGACTACTGCGCCACGGAGGCGCACAGCTGGGCACGCGCCAGCGTCAGTGCGTATGCCGGGGCAATGGCGTCACTGCTCTGGAATTGGCAGGCCAGCGAATGTGCAGACCAAATTCTGGACACACCCAATCAATTAGATTGGATTTCTAATACAAACCAATGCAATTCAATGTAAGCCAATACAAACCAATCCAAGTTAATCCAATGCAATCCAATGCAATTCAATCCTATCCAATGCTCCTCGCGCTTCCCTTCAAGGTCCCTTCAAGGTCCACGCGAAACTGCTCATCCACGACCAGTGTAGCTTACGCTACGTAAGCATGTAGCGATGAAAGGGTGCCGCGCTAGAAAGTAGTGGCTCCTTTTCAAGCAGCAGGGCGAGTACGACACAGGTGTTTATTTTTCCCAGGGCGACAAGATATGACGGCGGACGCAGCTCGCGCATACGCCGATTGCTACGGAATAAAGTTCCATTCATTGCCCCGCTTTGAAATAGCGGAAAACATCTGTGCATCGCTCCGCCACCCCTCCGCTCCCCCCACAACTGATCGTTACGCCTGCTTGCATGCAGTCTGTGGATACGAAACGAGGTTTTGTTGCCGGAAACACACGCTGCGCTTACTGTCGCTCGTCAGACGCGCTGTTGCGAAAAGGTCTGTAAATGTGCGGGTTTTCTCCCAGCTACATCGGAAACAGCATTTTCCCCAGAGGAATAAGCTATAGTGAACACACAGTGAAACAATTTCGCAGGCTGGTTTATGTCCTAAATTCAATAAGAAGGTCGTTACGTGCCTCTCCGATTTTGAAGTGGAAGCCCGAGCTATAGAGGATTCTGAAAAGATAACTGAGGGCCAATTCTTCCCTCACCAGCCACACAGCCTCCACCCAGGTACTTTAAAAACAGTTTTAGTATCCGAATTTTGTAATGCTACAAATATGCCACAGCATAAAGTGTATAGTCAGTAACGGATGAGCATAATTTAGTTCATCGCTGCAGCCACCTGGTGTAAAGAAATTTCGCTACGCAGGCGTCATCACAAAATGAAAACACAACTCCGGCGGGTTTTGATTTTTTAAGCTTGAGTTCAACGTCCTCTGTCGCTAATTATACGTATTTTTGATGAACCAGTTGGGTTTAACAAGAGCGAGCGGGTTTCACTTGGCGACGAGTTTCCTCGTCAGCTGTGCTCGTCTAGAATTGTGAACAAACGTTTGAAAGAGCAACGTTTGCCGAATGAGAGCCCACTGTGCTTGCCACCGGGATTTTAATAAAAGGATATAATGTGCGTCAGCTTCGTCGATGGGCTTGGGATATAGGCACAGAACTCAGACACCAAAAAGCAATATCGACCCGAACGTTTCACAAATGACAGGTACAAAATAAACCTGACAAATAATTTTATGTCGAAAACCGTTCTTGTATGTGCAGCACAATGCCCAGCCTAGGTATAAACCGATTACGCATCCACGTATAGCATGCATCCATACGCTTTCAATGTAAAGGATTAAAAAAAGCGCAGACAGCGACACATGTTCGAAACATGCGTATAAACTGTCATTTGTTCGGAGTGCTGACTCGTCAAGCGTCAGAGGAGGTTGGTGGGGAAATAAATCAGGAGTACATTTCGCTTCGCGGGCAAAATACAGCGTTGCCGAAGGCGAGTACACAAAATACTGTGATCCTGGCATGCGGACAATGCGATTGATAGGGGCGGTTGCTACAGTCGGTGACACGGGGAAACCTACCTCCACAGTGAAGAATAAGGGACCTGGATTGGAAAGCGAATGAAATTATTTAAATGCGTTTTCTGAATTTGGAATGTGTTGAAACGGAGGCGCTACGTGACTTGGAACAGCCGTTATTTCCGTGTAGCAGTTTTAGCAACAGTCCACTTTTCGCAATGTGTATTCGTTGCGCGTATGATTACTAGAAATGAGCATTACGAGGAACCTTTCACAGTAAACACAGGAACTGTCACACGAACTAAATATATGGGTGCGTGGGAAGAGTGATTAATAAATACTATGGCTCATTCCACAGCACGGAATAAACATACCAAATGTCATTACTACGCTGATAATAATCATTAGGCTGGTGCAGTCCCACGGACAGAATTATAATGAACGATTTGCCTATTCAATAATGACGGAAGAGTAAATAGGAAATCTTTTCCTTGCACCCTCTGCTACTTATTCTTACAATCAACCCTACAATCAAAAATTTGGATGGATATAATTGCATTGCAAAGGCTTGATTGTTTGATTGTAAAGTTTAACGCGCCTGTGCAACCCAGGTGATGAGTGGCGCGATAGTGGGGGGCTCAGGATTAATTTTGACCGCCTGGGGTCCTTAAATTGCGATGAAATCTCGAAAACACGGGCGTTCTTGCTTTTCGCCTCACTCACAAAAGCTGCCGCCGCGGCCGGTAATCGAACCTGCGTCCTCGTGCTCAGCAGCAGAACGCCTTAGCCACTAAGCCGAGGTGGCGGGTGCATTCAAAAGGCAGTTCACGGGCAGGCAAAACCAATACCGTCAGGCATAAAGATGAAATTTGGCGAACGCTTTCTTGAAGGTCCTTAGAACAAAAAATATGCGCCGTATCTGCCTACTTCACTGCAGCAATGATAAAAAAGGCAGTGTTTCGACAGCTGCCAAGTAATCCCTGCTCTGGTCTCCAGTCCTTCTACTCTCGTGTTTCTCCTCCCCTCTCGCTGATGTTATAATGAATTCACTGGAAGTTTGTTCAATGCGAACCAATTTTCCTGCATTCGCACTGCTCGTGCACCATGTTCAGGACGGACGGTATTTCTTCTTATCGTTTGTTTCTGCAATAGCTAAGCATACTCAGTGCCGTCGCGGTAGGCATCACCCCCTGTTTGCATGTCGGCGTGGCTCTTACTCCTGCCCGCACGAGTGGATGGAAAGGGGACTACCGAGGACATGTGAAATGTCCAACCTGCTGTGAGGAAACGGTTCCGGCAGACCTTCACCACCTACTATGGACATGCCCTGGAACTAAGGACATTAGAAGAAAATGTTTGATGGCAGCAGGCCTACATTTGCGGCAAGACACGCATTACCGTCGGTGGCTCCATGGTCCTGCTTACCGTTCCCTACTGGACTATATCCGGGAGGCCAACCTAGTTTCCTGGATATAGATCGGACCCGCTTGGTGTCTACTAAGCCTTGAGGCTATTAAATAAACGAACAAACAACAACAATGTCGGCAGGTTTGCAGTTTCATCGGGAACTCCGCGAACTGGAGTCCCGCAGCTGCATTGTAGGCGCGATGTGCTTCCTCTTGTGGTCGGGTAGGCCAGGTAGATCCTCGAATGTACCGACTGTGATCACGACATAAAACGTGCGCAGGCAGACTGAGCAGTCCAAACCCTCAAATGTTCCTTCAAACGATAATGTTCACAAATTTTCTGTTAATACATGCGCGTTGGAATGACTTCACCAAAACCTGCTGAGAGATTTAAAACAAAAAGATGTACAGGCGCTATTCACATGCCAACCACTCAGGGCTCTGGTTGCTTTTTTTTTCCGGCGGAAGGAGTTAGCAGACAACTGACATACGTTTTGCGGTCTAGAATTCGGGAATAAAAGATTCCGTGCTTGATCTTTTGGAATAGTTAGTACTCGTGGTGTGCCCTTTTATTATTACCTACATTTAGCATCAGGCAGTGTTGCACCTATCAAGTACGTAATAAAAACGTTAAAAACAATGTACAGTAATCTCTCGTTATAGCGCAGTAAGCGGAATGGCGAAAATGTCTGTTATAGGCAGTATCTCAATATAAGCGACCACTCGAGAAAAGCCAAAGCAGTTTAATTGCGCCACAACTGCGAGGAATGTAAAACTAGTGTATTTAGTGACGCAAAGCTTTATTCACGTGGAAATAAGGCAGTGAGCTTCGCCTGTTTGAAGTCCTTGGCGGCCGCGAGCAAACTCTGCTCCAATTTGACAGAGCGTTGCACGAGGCCGTGGTCACCGCCCGTAAAAGTGGCAGCGTCAATGGCCACTTTTATAGGGGGCGTGCGGGGGTCGCGAAACGCTACGCAATTTTCGCGCTCGAAAGCTCCGCAAATGGTGTGGCTCGAGCCTGAGGGTGTGTTTGTTGAGTTCAGAAAAAGGTTAACCGCTAATTGTGGGTACACCGCGAAATCATGAAAACTGACCGGTTTTGCAATATGAATTTTGCAGGGGCTTAGCGCCGTGCTGTCCCTGTTTTTTCTACTTTCGTTCCAGTTGTGTGGGCGCTCCCACATTCAAGGTGCATGCTTTGCACGATCACTAGTCAATTGTTTTCGGAGGCGTGCAGCCGTGAAATTTGCAAAAGAACAGTTTTTTGGCGCTTCGTTGTCGACGACACTGCTACTGCTACGGTTCGAGTTTTGGTGTTTGCGCACCGTCGCGTCCGCGCCATTGACCAATGTCTAGGAACAAAATTCAATCACCCTACCGCGCATTTGGACCGTTTGTCCGACGGCGCGAATCGAGCATGCCCGACTCAAGAAAATCGCCGGGGAAACACAGGCTTGCGTTGATCCGACATGTTTACAGCCTGACTCGCAGCTGTGTCGGCAACGCTCGGCGCCGTGTCCACTCACCACTTCGCTCTAAGCGGGTCAAGCGTCGTGTAATGCGGGCTGAAATGCATGCATTTGGGTTGGGACAGGAAGAAATTTCGAATAAAGCGATATTTCCAGTAAAAGAATTTCGGCATAACGAGTGCATATTCCCTCTACCTCTAAGTTCTGTTCAACAAGAGTCGACTGCATACAGTGGGGCCGATTAAGCATGTTTGCGATGTAGCGAACTCCGGCTTTAAATTTAAGTACTGGGGGCTGTAGCAAGAACACATTTTTTTGAAAGCAATATCTTGAGTACACACTTTACTGGGTGACTCAATAAGCTGTGGAACTGAAGATTCTGTGGTTTACATTATTGGTTTTCCACAATACATATTTGAAGCATAGAATTATTTTATTTGGTAACAGAAGCTGGCGCAGCTACCATTAGTGGTGCAGAGGTGGAGAAGGAGCAGAACTGCTGGTCGACCTAGATTCTCCCCACACCGACAGCGGATCTTACAGGAGAGGGAGCAGCCAGACCGCAGCTGTGCAAAGCCTTTTGGACGGCACTGTAAAGAAGAGACCACTCAAGTATCTACTGTGTTTTAATCAGTAGTAATCGTCCTCATCCTATTCGTCCGCGTCTTCCGATGGTACAGCGTCGTAGGGTCAATCCTCTTGCAGCGCCCCCTTCACGGTAGATCTCCGCTTCTTTGTCACTTGGACCGGTGGCCGTTTCTAGTTGTGGATTTTGAAGAGAACGTTTCACAGATTCGTCGCCCTCGTCTCCGCCGGCGTGGACCCGTGGGTAGATCGTCGCTACACAAGGACGACGATGAAGGCAGGAGCTCCATATGTTCGTAAGCCCACTCGCAGTTCTGGGCGACACGGGGCGGTTACCGCGAGGCACGCGCTCACGTGTGCTCTGGGTTTTCTGTCTACGTAAGCGGGATTTGTGTCGCCCTTAACGGATCTGCAATAAAAGCATTATGCTGGGCTGGGCGCTGTCCTAACCAATTTGAGATCATGTCTTAGCGCACACACGAAACCCGGTTCTTTGTAATTTATAATTTAGCATATTTCTAAATTAAGAGACACACTCAACGGCCTTTACTAAAACTGGGGACGTTGGCCTATGAAAGCAGCCTAGCTCGCTGGGACGGACGTAAGCTGATATTCGCTTTCAATATGGAATGGAATGGATGACTTTACTATAGGAGGAGGCCAGGGCTTGTTCAGCTTTCAATGTGGAAAAAAGTTTCTTATGCTAATTGGAAGAACTACCGTTCTACGCCAGCAAACAAGGGTGAGGCTGTTACCTCCTGGGTGCCTTTGTGACGCTGCTCAATAGCTTAAAAGCTTCGACTTTGTACTGTTCGTGTTCAACACGTGACCCATAATCTCTCACAATACAGGATGATGTAACAGTTTCAGCTGTTATGTGCATAGTAGTCCGAGCACTGAAGTATCATGTTATTTATCTTTGGATACTTCTGGAGTAACCCATTTCATGTGTCATATTTCTCACTCAGAATATGGTATAGTCAGTGGAGACCGGAACTGCCATACCTTTGCACTTCACTGCTAAATAACGAATACAATTAGGTGAAACTGCTACACTATTGTATTCGTCTTAGAAGTCAGTGCTACAGTAACGGTTTTCAAGACATTACAAACACTCCAGGGATAGAGAATTTTCGCAGGGAGGTAGGCTGGCGTCGCCGCACAGCTCGCTTTGTTTGGATAACTCCACAAACGTTCTCCGCACTGTACCATTTGCACCCTTCGTCTAAGAGAGACGCACACGTTATTATCGCGACGCGCTGGGATTTCATTGTCCAACTTCCATTGCGCACTAAAAGACCTCACTGAAACCGCAAGAAGGCGAAATGGATGACTTCTTGAGGCATTTTCTTTTTCGAAATAACCGCCAGATCCAGAAACCAAAACTAAATCGAATAAAACTGCAGCGACAAGAAAAACTGGGCAACTTTACCCTAAAAAAGGGGTCGCAAGAAAATAGCTGAGATAACGCCCAGGAAAGGTGTACGCAGAGATAGTAGGCCGTATCAAAAATAGGCCAGATCATGCTGTTTCATGACTTAAAATGAGCCGAATTAATTTTTACAATGGAAGTTTGCCCCCGGCTTCACTGTTCAGACTGTTTAATGGGTGTTCCGGAAGTTTCTTTTTCCGCTTTTTGGAGCTGGCTTATTTTCCATTCAGACGCAATTAGGGGATTAGCGAAAGATCTGTCCCCAGATGTCAACGACGAGTGAACGAAATGAAACTGATACTGAAATAAAACGAAATAATGATTTCATTTTGTCTCACCCGTCCACACGAAATAATTCTGGTTATATATTTTTTTTACTCCAACACCTATTATTTCAGTACTTAACTAAATAGCTGCCGCTTACAAGCCCTGGCAAATCTCCCCCCCTTTGAGAGCACGAATCACTTAATTGAGCTGAAAAAGAGGATATGAGAATACCTCTTGTGAAGCGTTTTGGAAGCTCATTGCAAAGCAATGCAAAACTTGCTTACTTCGTGAGGGCCTTCAGACATGCCAAAGAAAATTATCCTAGGGGAATTCAAAAAGATCTGATAATGGTGCCAATATGACTCACCTGCTCTCCTTGCATATTTCTACTGTTCTTGAGGTGCTGTTGGATATTTTTGTTTCCTTGACCACCAACACTCAATCGTACCATCCTTGAAAGTCAATTTAAATAAAGATTTCATAAGAATTCTGCATCAACCTGAGGTTTCAATTCAATGTTAGCCAAATTCAAATTTATCACCCCAGTACTGCCCACATTTACGGCATAATGTTTAATAACTTGCTGCCGTATTCTTCGCCTAGCTGTCATATATAATATATCATATATCGTGTTTACTTGCGCAATGAACGCCCTCGCATAATGAACGCACCCCCAACTTTAGTCGCCAAAATTAGGTTTCTTTTTTTCCCCGCCTAATTAATGCACCCCAATCTTTTGAACCCTGCAGTTCCACGAATGTGTGTGTGTAGTTTTCTCTCTTCATTCTCTCCCGCTGATGGTGATCGCGCATATAACCTAGAGCCATCTCTCGGAGTAAAAGCGAACAAACACTCCGGCGCGGCGTTGTGGGACAGCCAGTCACAACGATGCTCAGTCTGCTGAGTCGGGCGAGCGTCTAGCCCGGCTTTCTTGTCGCGATAGTGTTGTTACTTACTCGCTTTTCTGCTCGTATTGCACCTTTCAGTCGTCAATGGGCCGAAACGGCAGTTAAACGGCAAGTTTTAGGTTAGAGACTCTTTGGTACGCAGTTGAGTATGGGAACCGCAACGCCGGTATAGACATGTCGGAATTGACGAAGTGACAAACGAACGGGCCTTGACAAACGATGCCTTCATAGACGAAGCCTTGATAAAAACGGGCCTTGACAAACGAAGACGAGTGTAGTTAAGTAAAAACGCTGTTTGTTTACAAATTCTGCACGCGTACATTTACTGCGAAAGGTTGGTTATATAATGCAATATTTTTTGATGCTGCCTTCTTTCGTCACTTAGAAAAAGTTTCCTGATATTTACCATGCGTAAAAAGGCAGCCCCAACTTTGCTTCTGTTTTACGCGAAAAAAAAAGTGCGTTCATTAGGCGAGTGAATACGGCAATGGCTTTGACAGCGTTGCATTTAGGTCCGGTAACAAAGTTCCGTTTGTTTCAGAAATTCGCGTTAGGTGGATATGGCTCATTTAAAAAAAAAAGCCCTCATATTTCATACGCAGAGAATAAAAGTCCCGTGCAGCGAATGCAGGATCTGGGCTCGAACTGAAATGGTCGCGGTGAAACAGGAGGGCGCTATATGCGGACGCGATGTCACGGTACAGCTGTTCTGCCGGTCGGGAGCGGCGTTTCGTGCCAGTTGGGCGTGGTGGCTTACTTCACTCAGGCGTAAATTATTGGCTCCGCAGAGTGCGTTGTACGGTGAGGAAAGCAGGATGAAGTGAATGTGCAGTCCGTGATAAAACAGCTGCTGCTTCAGCAGGCAGACAATCGCGGTGTTTTCCAATTAAATTTTCGGTGCGCTACTACTGTCCTCTACAATAGCACGGTGCTAATATGCTCTTCCGGGAAACGTACGCCAATGTAGCAGTATATAAATGGAAGGCAAAACTTTCCCATTGTGGGAATAACCAACGTTAGCGCTGTTGTCCGGCAAAGCAAATTTCCAACATTGTAAAGAGTAAATGGCGGCCATTTCAGTTCCCGCGGAAATTGAGCTCCTATATTCAGCGAGCACTGAAGAGGAAAGTGCACAACAGCTGCATATTACCGGTACTCACCTAAGGGGCAGAAACTGGGCGGGCTCACTAAAATGGTTCAACGTATGTTGAGCACGACTCAGCGAGCAATAGAACAGTAGGATGATAGGTGTAAAGTTAAGGGAAAAGAGGCGGAGTGGGTCAGAAAACGAACGCGCGTTAAGGACATACTAGCATAAATTAAGAAGAAGAAATGGATGTTGACAGGGAACGTATTGCGAAGGCGAGAAAACCGTTGGTCATAGAGGGTAACCGAGGGGATCCCTAGTGTAGGCAAGCGTGGGAGGGGGCTGCAGAACGTTAGGTGGGCAGGTGAGATCAAGAAGCTGGCGGGGATAAATTAGTCGCAGTCAGCACAGGACCTGAATAATTGGAGATCTATGGGAGAGGCCTTTCCTTTGCAGTAAGCGTAGACAGGATGATGATTATAATTATCACTTTTATTTAATATAATATTATAATAGTATTAATATTATAGTAATAATAATAATCAATCAATCAATGAATTTATTTTCAGTGCCCACGAACGACGGTGATGTCTTAGTGCCGGTACACGAACAAACATAAAAACAAACAAAATTGCATCACACATACAAGACGTATCACTAAAAGTACGCTGCACTAATAGAAGCACAAAGAACGGTAGTAACAAGGACATCACACTCTATGGACGGAAGAGTTAGCCACAAATAATGTACTTGTTAAGTGAACATACAGCCAATTAGAAGATAGTGAGGTAAGGATAAAAGTTAAAAAAACGAGAAGCTGAATAAAATGCAGTAACGAGCAAACAAAGGAAGGTGGCATAGCAAGATTATGTGAACGGAGTGAGACACATACCGTTGGCTACACACAGCACTACTCAGCCCTGCACAAAACTAAGTCAGAGATCCATTAAAACATCCAATTTGTTACCAAGAAAGTTGCACAGGCTTTGCAGTCGGTGGATTCACGAGTGACGACTACTAGTTGCACCAGTATTGAATGGGTAGCGCGATCGCGTGCACTTCTGGGGAACTGGGAGCATAAGCTGGGACAGAAGTTCTTAGTAGTATCCCCATGATTGAGGGACACGCGCCGCCGAAACCTGATTGCGCCCTCTCCCCGGGCGCTTCGCCCGTCCGGGGCGGAACTGAATGGGACAGAAAAAATAAACGGCCGCAGTTTAATAACGAAGACAGGTAGAAACATCTGTCTGGGATATACGCAACATGGCTCTAGCGGCACGCCGTGGCAAAAGTCTGGGCTGGTACGACTAACTTACGAGGTTCCCAGGCCGTCTAAACGTTTTCTGCTGCTGCATATGAGAACAGGCTGGATTTTAGGTAGTTCCGCACTAGTTAACACAAATTTGTGGCGCTCAGAGAACAGGTAGAAAAAAAACTCCCACCTCCCCTCGCGGGAACCCCTGTGTAGATGCGACGCATAGGCGGAGCGGCGAAGGGACCGCGTTTTATAGCGCGCATAACGTTGAGGGAACTGCGTAAGCCGGTCCCAGTCGATGACGACGTTGGCGTACTTGTAAAGCGGCGTGGACTCTAGGTGTTTGAGCCAAGCGTGGATGTTGCTTCGCCGGAGAACGGCACACCTGTTTTATGCGCAGCGCGCCCGAAGGAGAGGAAACCGCGGAAGAGAGAGTACTGCACATGCGCCGGCCTCTGCGCGTCTGCCGCGGCTATGACGCAACGCAATCCAACACAATCCACTTTAATCAAATCCAATCCACGCCAATCCAATCCAAGCCAATCCAATCGAATCCAATCCAATGCCCCTCGCGAGAGAGTGTTCGCTATCGGAGAGGAGAGGGGGTGAGCACAGCTGGCGCGGCGAGGAGAATGCGGGAGGGGTGGACAACGCCGACAACGACGACGACGACGGCGGAGGGACAAGGCGAGTGAATCAGATGCTCTGCATCTAAAAAACTTGTTATGGTGACGTCTTTAGGCCAAGAGTACGTCTAGGCCACTTAAACATCCCCCTCGCGAGGGGCACGATCAAATGCAGAGCATTTCCGGGGGCGCACGACGTTAAGTAGTTTGCGTTACGTTAATGTTGTTGCACTTGTGGTAACTGCTGACGAGAGAGCGCGGCGATGAGTGCGTTCCAGCCTTTATCACGCCACGATCGCGCCACGCGCGCGATGCTGACGTCACGATCACCGTGTAAGTAAGCGCAAAATGGACAAGGACGAACGAAGTGAACGGGACACGGCGCAGATGTTGTTGATCCCGCGACGCGCGCGCCCCCACCTGTTGGGCGCGAACCGACCGCGGAGAGAGCGCGCGATGCGAGCGGAGAGTAGGCGAGATGGAGCGGGGGAGAGGGTGCACCTGCGAGCGATGCGGACTACTACGGACGCCTAGAACGGGTGACATCGTGAGTTAAAGAAATGCTCTGCATTTAAAACAACTCCCGGGTTTGAGTACTTCAGGTTGTGGGCTACAAACTCTTTATTGTAGATTTCTTGCAACTTTGTGTAGGTTCCCTGCAACACTTTTCACGGCCGGGGTGAGGCGTATTGCCACAAACTTCGAGAAACTGACCCTACGTGGCGCCCATCCCCCTCCTTTTTCATGGAAGAAGTGGAGAGGAGGACCGTCTCCAACCGAACACCCGCCTCTCCACAGCGGAACCAGGGAGGGTTCCCATCTGTTGTCGCTAATAGTAACAAAGAGGCAGTCGGTAGTGTGCGCGAGGACGAACAAGGCCTGCTCCCCTGGTTTATCCCTACGAAGTGGGGGAGATAATTGCTGCCACTGAAAAGATTTGGCTGACTGTGCTGAACTTCTCTCCCTCCCCCTTCCCCATTTTTAGCCTGCGCGGAGCAAACAAAGCGTGCTACCCTGGTGTTTTTCGCGAGGCGGGGGGAGCGGGGGGGGGGGAAGACTATCTAGATCAAGAACTGTGCCTGAAGGACCTACGACATGTCCACACGCGCTACTGTGTACAGTTTTTGCTTCTTCGTTTTCTTTTTTTTTCTGAGGTGGCAAGTAACGCTATGTTAATACGGTGTCAAAGGTGAAAATAGGTTATCGGTTCCTGCAGTGATGCGTTAAAATGTGTAAAACGTATATGTTCGCGCGCAGGTATGCCATTTTGTCTCTTTTTACATACGGATTAGTATGAAAGTATTTGTAATCTGTTCAGCGTTTTCTCTTCTTTTTTAGGGGCGAAGCTCCTTAAGTCATGGGTCTGTCCATCCATTGTGTCTCGTGGTACGTGACCGCCACATGCTTTCGGAGATGCCGCAAAGTGGGCCGCGTTGCACGCGCAAGAACCTGCTGCAACCGGCAGCGCAAACTCGGCACCGGGAGCGCGAGCTTGTCTGTGTTCGCCAACGGAGGCGCGAGCGCACGTGCACTGCGAGGGGGAAATCACGCAAGAGATCACGCCACGAACGCAGGCAGTCGTTCTCGGAGATCGAACGAGACGCAAGGACCTTTGCTCGTTTCCTCTCGTCTTGTTCGGGCACAAGTCCGCCCTAAATAAAAGTTATTTCTTTACCGTTGTGTCCCATCCTACGTGGCAAATTGTGGTGGAGTTGCGGGGTAGTCCTCGATGGCGCGGGGTCTTTCACCAGGTCTGGGCCTGGGAGCATTGACTCCGAAAATAAAAGTTGATTTGTACAATGTACGCACACAGTCTTACGTATTTCTTAATAATGTATTGGGCGAACTTTCACGGGAGAGTTACGGTTACCGATGATCTCCCCCTCTCGAGCTTCGCCCCACTTATCATCATTCATTCCGTGGATATGGCGTGATTTTTTTGTATTGCGTTTTTGTTATGTATACAGTTAATTATGCCATCCTTGTTACTGTATATATCTATTCCCACACATGCCAAAGTCCTGGCACTCAGGCTGGAAGTATGAAATAAATACTAAATAAATAAAAATAAAGCACCATCTTTAAGTTTCTGAGACTGAAATTATGACGCAAGAGGGGTTGCCAAGAGCTGAACAACCGCTGTTTTTTTAACGCTATTACATCGAAGTGGCGTCCGTTTTATCAAAAATCGTTTTCTCGAATGCCGGTTTATAGAATCACCAATGCTCGTTGGTTTCTTGTGTTTTAATTGTTATTTTATTCAATTTATTTAACATTCAACCCACTTCTATTTAAACGCTTTTTACGAGAGGGAATATATAATTAGAGGTGCGTTCCAGTTTAATAATTGTTTTTTCATCATTATGAAAAATTCCCAGTATATTGGCGTAGTTTTGCAGTTTTTCCCGCAGCTTTTTGTTCAATATTTGTTGCCTTTAGGCTTAGCGAATTTTCTCATTCTTGTGTGCGCTCTAGCGAATTTGTTTGATATTTTGTTAATTGTAAATAATAAAATTGTGGCCGCCCTCCACTGCTTCCAAGGCGCTTCCATCGGAACAGCACCAGTTATAAACTGATATGCGTTAAAAACGGTTACAAAAAAGTATAAACGACGCCGTAAGAAGCATGCATACACGTGAAAATGTCAATGGCGCTTAACCGATTGGAAGCAATTATACATATACAGCACACTGTTACAGTTAAAGTGTCGTGAAATATACGAACGCAACGGTAGTGCTGCACCTGAAATTAACCCCAATGTTGAGAATTGATGTTCGAGATTCCAAGTCACTACTATTTAGACGCCTATGAACCGCCCATTTTAGACGGGTCTAGGACATTTCGATGTACTGGGACATTTCAATGCAGGATGTTACGGTGCAGACATTTCGATGCACCGACATTTTAGTACGCCAACTTTTCTGCGAACGAATTTGTGTGCTTATTTGTGTGAAACTTTCGGCAACCTATTAATTGCGTGTATTAGGTTCTGGATTACTGTCTACGCACTGATTTCATCGTTTGTGTTTATGCTTTGAAAGTTTTCGGTCAGAAGTTGAGATTTTTTAGGGCTTTATTTATTAACTCGTTTAGGCAATACCAATTATTATGTATCTTAATTTTTTTCTAGGGGCGCGGGCGAGGGTTCAGAAAGCCGCAAAAAGAGCAGCTTCTTGCCGCCTTGTGTGGCGCCTTGCATCTGCGCAAAAAGAGATATTTAACAATGTTACGGCACATATAATGTTACACTGGCGTCGAAAGGGGCAAATTATGCAGCTCTCAAAGCTTTATGCTGTCGCTAGTGAAACTTTGTGTAAATGAGCTGAAGAAATGGTTCCGGTGCATATAAAGTGGTTTTTATTAAGACTTGTAACAAATAAAACTTGCTCAAACGTAGGCACTTCCAAAAAGAGAAGTCTATTGCTAAGCTTGCGGACCAAGCTTCTGAACTGTGACTTTTCTGTGCGCCCTTCGGTGCCACACACAATAATTGCAGCTCTCTATCCTGGGTGTAAATTACGAGGACACCTAAGCACTTTTTTTATGCTACAGTGAATGAGAAAGCATTAGTGTCCAGTTGCCCAACGTGCACTCTCAATCGTCCTTTTTTCTTTTCTGTCTGTCTATCTGTTCGTCTGTCCGTCTGTCACTCGATTGAGCCGCCGGGCCAAATATGAAACAATGCTGGAACAGGGAGTATATATAGGCAAAACCGTCCCACGCTACTGAACCTGGCGGCGTGCATATATTCCTACATGTCAATAGTGTTCTGAAGTAAAACTTGGCGGCGTATCTGCTCGCTTGGCTGCAAATGTCGTCGAAAGGCGATAGTCCTCTGCAGCCCCTGCCATTTCATACGTTCTCCCCATTCCCCCCCCCCCCCGCCCCCCTCCCCCTCTCACTCCTCGCGCGTCTGACGTGATGGAGGTTAGCTAAATTAAATCCAATTTTCCCGCGCCGCAACGCTCACACGCCATCTGTTCGAACCTTTGCTACTGTTCGGCTTGGGGTTGCGTTCGAGCTGGAGGCTCGGGCGCCAGCTTCTTTTTGTATTTTTTGGTCAAAACATTGTTTTTAATGCCTTTTTTTAATTTTCTATCGTGAAAACCAAGGCCACGTATTCTTATTTAAAAGAATGTGCGTAATCCCGGTTATGTACTTACATTTGGCTTCAAATGTACGTGGGGTTGACTTCGCGCTATATTATTGGGACATGTATGACAAATCTTGGCAGTTTTAGAAGTTTGGAACGGTTTTGCGTATATGAGCATCTCGTTCAACAATAATTATAATTTTTGGACCAGTGGCTGAACCGGTGCCGTCCACCGGGCGGGTGCCCTAACATCTGCGCTTGATGCTCGCCAAATAAAGATTTACCAGTCAATCAATCGCGTTTAAGTAGCCCAAGAAAGACTATCGTCTTTAAAAAAAGCATTAGGCACAATTGAGACAAAACATTAGTGCATAACTGGCCGCAGCGGCGTTCTTTTATTCAAAAATAGACTGGTTTTAATAAAAATGCGGTAAAAAATGGTGTCAAAAACAGGCCAGCTAAATGTAAATAATAAAAGAAAGATGTCTCCTCAAGAGTGAGAGAGAGAGACCTTTATTTGGGGCAAGGCGGGCCCTATGCCTGATGGGGGAATAGGATTAAAGGAATGGGTAAGGAAGGGGAGCAGACCGGCCGTTCTATACTGCTCGTGCTAGACCGCTTGTGACTGCGAATATAGCAATGTTCTGAAGGGTGGGAGTGTCCATGGAGTGATGGTCTATGGCTATCGTGGGATCGTTGGTGGGAGCAGAGAAATTTCTATAGCGAGTTAATTTGGGGCAAAGCCAAATGAGGTGGCACTGTGGGCAACGTGGTGTGGTGGAAGGCGCGTTTTTCGTAGAGTTTCTGGTGCATGACTGGCATTGGCAAGGTGCTTGTTCACGAATACCTCAGCAGCTCTTGGAAGTGTAGGTAGAGAAGCCAGGAACCCAGGCGGGGTGAGGTTTTTGAGGCGCTGTTCCAAGAACAATGGAAAGAAAAGGTCCCAACAGGTGGTGCGCGAACCAAGAAAACGAGGGAAAATTGAATCTAATTAATCAAACTTCAATTGCCTTAATTATAGGGGAGGCAGGGGGAGAAGAACACCGTGAGGGGGAGAGCGGAGGATGTTACGAGGCGGGGGCGGCCGAAGGCCATGGTAATCATTTGCAGCGAAGCAACCAGATACGCAGCCAATTTCTTATCTTCTCCTTCGTGACTATGACTCGGCACATACCCGGGGAACGTACTGTAAATAAAAATACTACTTACAGTACGGTAGCATACCCCATTTCAGGTACTATGAAGGACAGGGCGTTTCACGTAAGAGCGCTAGTCCAAGAATATTGCTCACTGATCATGTCCCACACTGGCCGGTGGTTGAGGCTGGGAGTATTAAAATATTTTAGTGTACGTCTAAAAGAAGAGAAGAACTTACCCGCATTCAGTAGCACTTTTTCAGAACTTTCACCTACAGAACTATGTTTGCGGTGCCAGGTCCCCGAAACGATCAAACATTTTTTTCTCGATTGTCGCCGTTTCTCAACTGCTAGACAACTGTTTTTGAAGGAGCCGATTGAGCGGTTGGGGTTTACTTTATCGATAACACTTATATTATCTATTGGCGCATCACAGCTGGGGGTTGCAAGAAGAGATATATATATAATTGCATTCAAAATTTTCTTTCTGCCTCAGGTCGTTTGAATTGCTAAACGGGGCTGATTAATGGGTAATTCGGGTTTCATTCACAACTAAATTTCCTGTTACAGCCTCTTTCCGGAAATAAGTATTTTGAAGTCTCCACGTATTTAACCGGTTTAGCCCTGGCCAATCCCCCTTGTGGGTACGTGCCAAAATATTTGAGGACATCATCATCATCATCATCACCTTTCTCTTTCTGAGCAAAGCTGCCTCAGGGGCTAGCGCGTGCAAGTCGATCCAGCACGTGCTCTTTGCAGAAGCGTTCTCGTCGGGCCGGCGTGCGTATGTTTTAGCTTTGGAGGCACTGGAAAGCCCATTCAGCGGACGCGTCCCACACAATAGAAAACATTCATAACTTGTTTTTTTTTACTTGCCAAAGACTTGCATACGCTCATCTGCTTGTTTCGGCACTGTCGCGTTAATTGCGTATTTCTTTGTTTTTCGTTACTCATAATGTAATTATAGTTGCACCTCAACCTTAACGCAAAGTAGGTAAGGGTTGAGGCATTTGCTTTTTGGTTTTTTATGAACCCCGAAATATTAGATTATGACCTTGCTCTACCGCTTGTGCTTTGCAACAATAACGCAAAATGTTTTTGTGCTGCAAATCATGTGCCGACGCAGATATTAGCATAGGACAAATAATTTTCCTGAATTCGGGTGTGAATGTTCGCGAGTAGAAATTAAAAGCGAGTAGAAAAAGAAAAGCTCGTTCCGTTTAATCGCATGCGCGTTCAAAAGACGTCCCACATATCAGACACCTCATTAATTCTAATGTACGAATCAATGTACCAACACAATTTGTGCAAGTTGCTCAACGGCAAAAAAAGGAGATCGGGATGTGCCAAGTGCGAACAAGTATCGTGCAAGCGGAAGGAAATAAAAATTCCCTGTGACAAATTGAACAGATGACCCCTTAGTGTCGAAAAGGCGGCCCATGGGGCCTGAAAGGCTTTCGGAATCGACGTCCCCCAACAACACGTTTCATCCCGTGAAATAGCCAGGGCACTGGGCTGGTCCAACGGCGCGGGGAGCAGACGATGCGTCCGTAGCAGACAAGACGAACACTGGCAAAAGTTAACTAATTAGCGACACTGCAGTTGACCCGAACATGCTCCATACGTACTAACGCACATTGTTTCACAAGTCGAAAGAAAAATTTACCCGGCTCTTTCCTTCGAGTGAGAAATGCGGCACGAGCGCCACGAAAAAAGCAGGCGTCCGAGCGTGGCGACCCGTCCCCGGCCCATAAACGAGCCTCGTCCACACGGGGGAACGCAGCCCATGCGGGGTCTTTCGGTGAGGGCTCCCCTCTTTTTTTTTCTTCCTAGTTCGGCGAATTTCAACGGCGAAAAGCTGGCCACTTTGGGAAACCGTCGCGAGCGGCTAGACTGTGTGTGAAGGCCCTGCTTCTCGCGCCGCAGGGGAGAGAACAAGAGAGAGGGAATTGTGTCTCCAGGTCTGCTACGCCACGGGGTGTCAGTTTTTTGAAACTCGACGCCGTGTCCCGAAATCCTGGCCATGCTTGTGCAGAAAAAGGTCAGGTCGACGACGCCTAAAACTCAAGGGAATAAGCTTAGGAACCAGCTTAGGAAATGAGCTTGTGGGACGAGCAGCATTCACCATCTGCTCCGGGGGGAGTAGTAGGAGTTAGCGTAAACTCCCCCCTGCCCGCACCTGCCTCCATGTGGTGTCCCACGGGCAACGTCGGCGCTCACGAGCTACGGCTAAAGGGGTGCGTGGCAACCGGCCTAAGCGGCCGTGTGGTGGGAACAAGGGTTTCAATGTGTCAGGAGCACCACGCCAACTCAGCCCGGCGTCCAACCACCACACACCCGGGGTTCACGTAGTCCCGGACTTGACAACCAGTTCGGCCTAGCTGGGATGGCCACGGACTCGACCTACCCACCTGGCGGCTCATGCACAAACTTTGTCAGGGCTGACCTCTACCCCATCCGGGACCCCGGTGAGCAATCGGCCGGAGGTGTCCGTTCGGGGCAATGTCCCCCTAGACCAGTTGCTCGTCTGACATGACAGAGTTCGCGAGTGGTTTTACTCGGCCCTGGACACTACGGCTAGGGTGGTTATCTGTATCGCACACTACTCCCCCGTGGACGCGTCAGGCTTCCGGGTACTACTGCGCACGCACTGGGAACTCTGCTGGAGGCTAGTCCTCAACTGCTAGTCGCTCTTTGCGCAGCCGTACAGGGAGCGTGTTCCATCTTGCGCGTCCCCAGTAGGAGACGATGGGTTCACCCTGTCCCTGTAATTCGACAGGTGAGACTGCGATGGGCAGTGCTGGAGCTTCGGGCAGCCCCCACCTCCACGATTCTGACCCCCGCACCCCAAACAACCAACAACGATGTTGGCAGTTAGGTTTCCACCCATTTCTATTGAGGTGAGCGTATTCTTTTTCTCGAGAGTCTTGTGCTCCTGCCTTACTCATCCCAGATGACTGGTACATGGCATCTGGTTGAGCAGACCGGTCTCGTGGGTCATCCTCGAGCCGGAGTCTTTCTCACCGCGGGTGGTCTCCGCATTACAGATCGTCGCTGCAAAGCGGCGTGTGCATCAAGGTACGTAGCTAATGTTGACTAGAGGACGAAAGAAAACTGCGTTCTAGACGGTGTTTATATATTGACAGGATTTTTTTCTCCTTCACGTGACTTAGAACAAAAAAGAATAATCTGTGGTACAATAGAGAATCGGAAGAAAGAGGAAGGTAATGCCGATATAAGTGATGTCAAACCGGATAATACGATGATTTCAATCAATCAATCAATCAATCAATCAATCAATCAATCAATCAATCAATCACCTTTATTTTGGTATCAACAACAACAACAACACAGATACCAGGGGCACAGACAAAAAGCCAGAGAAAGAAGGCTTGACGGGGTCTGTGCCCCTTTCGTAGTAATGTACAAAAAAAACTAATCGTGCATGTGAAACGGTAACAAACTAATACACACAGTTGAAACTTTATACAGCAAACATTCTTGATCAGCACATGCGCGAAGACACCTTTCAGACACAAAAATGAGAAATACTCTATAATAACAGTTTCACACAAAGGAATATCTACGTACCCAGCGAGTTAAGTAATGACGGCAATGTAAAGGAGAGCAACTGGCGACCATAATTTGTGCGTGTAAGGGGAATCACCCATGTGTCAGCATGGCGAGTATGACGAACAGGACAGTTTCGTTTCATAGTTGATAATTGATCGATGATAATGTTGTTTCTCTTCATTCCTGCGTAGTAACGCTTGAGGAGCGTGTCATTATAAAATTGTGGAACAGCGCGGATACAATGTTCTTTAAAAATTGGTGCAGTGTGAGCATCATGCGGCAGGTTTGAGATAGCTCTCACAGCTTTCTTTTGTAAGATATGAAGTTTTGTTATGTTTGACATTGTTGTGTTTCCCCAGACCAACTGGCAGTAATTTAGTTTGGATACAAAAAGGAAATTATAAATTATTGTCTTAACACTTGTTGGGAGATAGAAACGCAGCCTTGCAAGAACACCTGTAATACGCGCCAAGTTTGTTGAAATCGCTACGATATGCCTATTCCACACCATGTGTTCTTCGAATATCACTCCCAGGCTTTTCGCGTGATCTACTATTTCTATTTTAGACGTACCAAGCATAAGATCCCCATCAACATTTCATTTTCTGTTTTTTGCTCTGAAAAGGACAGCCGTCGTTTTAGTGGTATTTATGTTTAACGAGTTGCATACGCTCCAACTATGCAGTGTACTTAATGCACGATTTGCTTCAACCAATAGCCTTGTACCATCCTTACAGGTTAGAAGTAATGTAGTGTCATCAGCATAGATGACGAATTTGATTGATGGGCCAATGTTCACTAAATCGTTTACGTATAGAATGAAAAGTAATGGCCCAATGATGCTACCTTGAGGAACTCCGGCTGTTATAGGTTTAATTTCGTGCAAATGAGTGTTTATTGCAACGGTTTGGCAGCGGAACTGAAGATACGATTGAATCACATTATAGAAAACTCCCCTGAAGCCATAATGGTCAAGTTTTCTTAGCAGCGTCGCGTGATTTATCCTATCGAATATAGGGCAGCACAGATATAGGTCGGTAATTCGAGAAATCATTCTTGTCACCCGCTTTAAATACAAGACAGACTTTTGCATGGTGCATGCGGGCTGGAAAGGTTCCATGCTGAAAGAAAAGGTTGTAAATGTGTGCAAGGGCAGGGCAGATTATATCAATTGCGTGTTTGACAGGCCCAATCTGTAGGTCATCTACATCAAGTGCTTTGCTATTTCGGAATGAACTAAACGTGGAAATGATTTCGTGCTCGCTTGTAGGTGCTAAAACGCACTTTTGCAGTTCCTGGGTGCCATATACTCTAAACAACGTGGGTCGTAATAGCTCTCACCAACAGATAGAAAAAAGTTATTAAAAGCGTTGGCCAGCTGCTGACCGGACATGCGTATCCCATTTTGCATTACTTCGGTGCCCACAGTGTTATCTTTCTCACGACCAAGTAAAGTGTTTAGATTCTTCCACAGTAAGTCGCTACGTCTTAATATTTCAGGGCTAAATAGATTGTGTAGGTAATTTTGTTTGGCTTGCCTCAAGTAACTTGTGACTTTATTACGAAACGTTTTAAACGTGCGCAGGTCGTTTCTGACACATGTTGTGGTACTTCACATAGAGCGAAAGCTATTGCTAAACATTCTGCCATGAAATCGTGTGTGCGGTCCGGGACTCGTAGCGAATAACTCCAGCCCTGAAATTGTGATAAAAATACCAGTTGCAGCTGTATTGGGCGGATGGTCAGTCCGCCCCTTTCTTTTTCACTTTTCAAGAAGGCGAAGAGGAGGCCCATTCTACTAATTTCGCTCATATCATTGATTAAAAAGTTATGGCTTTCTCGTTCGATGATAAAAGGCAGGCTGCACTCGAGGAATTTTTGAAGCATGCGATTCCTTACATGCTCTCCATCTCCCCAATAGCATCGTACACATTTTGCTGTTTACCTTTGTCGGTTAAAACTTTCATGAGTTGGAATTGAAGTGGCGCAAAGCTTACAGTTGCATTTTGCGAGCTTTTACTCAGTATGATAAGCCTGAGCAGTAACATTTATCACCGATAGTAACTCTGTTTTGCTGTCTTCGAAGGCAGTGTGTACCTTAAACAAGGACTCGCGACCGATAATGATAATACACGCTCGTAACTTGCGGATGGTTGCGCTTTAATTGATAATCCTCTGCCTGGCGAGCAGTGCATTTAGCTTCGTTATCTCCTTGGATAGATTAAATGTTATGGTTTCCTTTTATTAGTACTACCAGTGTTTATAACAGGTACCCGCTGTGATTTACTGACCGACGCCAAGCCATGGAAGTTTGCATTTCGTGCTATTCTAAATATTCACGCGCAGGAATGCACTGCTCCGTGGCCGGCGGGATGAAGGCAAAACAAACCATGGAAAATATAACGATTAATTTACACAAAGTCAAAGGTGGCCATGGGGCAGACCAAGATAATCAATGTTCCCCCACTCAGCTTCTTTGCCGTCCCGGATGCCGGTGATGATGATGATGATGTCCTCAAATATTTTGGCACGTACCCACAAGGGGGGATTGGCCAGCGCTAAACAGGTTAAATACGTGGGGACTTCAAAATACTTATTTCCAGAAAGAGGCTATAAAAGGAAACTTAGTTGTGAATGAAACCCGAATTACCCATTAATCAGCACCGTTTAGCAATTCAAACGACCTGAGGCAGAAAGAAAATTTTGAATGCAGTTATATATAACCCTTTTGCAAACCCCAGCTGTGATGCGCCAATAGATAATATAAGTGTTATCGTTAAAGTAAACCCCAACCGCTCAATCGGCTCCTTCAAAAACAGTTGTCTAGCTGTTGAGAAACGGCGACAGTGCTCAAAGCTACGCGGCAGCGCCTTCTTCTTTGTCTTCTCCTAGCGCCACATTCACCAGCGAGTGTCTCGCGCTGTCTCTGTCATGTCCGTCATGTACATAATTTAGACACATCGATGGCATCTCTGTAAATACATCACTTCAGCAGCTAGCATGGATCGACTTATCTCTTCTGCCACCACATAACAATGTCTACAGAGCAGCCCATACCCATTATGATTAATAGCGTTAAGTTTGCCAGAAGGTTTTTGTTTTGCTTCGTGCGGGTTTAGAAATTCGCACAGTGTCGCATACCGACACTAAAACATACCTCAATATCCGAATTGGCCAAAGCTTTTCCGAGGATTTTTGGCTGCTAGTGAGTGACTAAACGCACACGACATCAACAAAATTGCACTTCGTGCACATACCCACTGATGCTAGAATGACAGACCACTATTACCGACTTTGTTGATGTTTGCGGGATAAAGAGAAGCAGAAAATGAGAATTATTCTCCTTCAACACACCTTCAAAATTCAAACCAAGCGTACGCATTTTCTCACTTCTATGCTAGAAGGACACTAATTAGGCACACCGTACTAATAGTGTTTGCACTTGGTCTTTACAACAAAGCGATTGCCACTGTCATTATTCAAAAGTGATGAAGCCCTCCATATTTCATTCAAGAAAGGTTCGTTGCAACGTCTCCGCTGTACTTGCACTTACGTGAAGTTTGGATGGCCGAGCCATAAAGCCTGTTTTGCTAGGGCCAGATGTACTAAAGCGGAATTAGTAGATGACTCCGTAGGTCGAACATCTGGCCCCGTCAGTGGAGTCGTAACATTAAAATCGGAAAGTGTCCGACGGGACAACGAAAATCAGAGACAAATAAAGGCGTTCAAATGAAAACTGTATATTTGAGTTTGAGTGAGAATCAAACCATGCGGCTCCGGAATGCCGCAGTGGCACGCACGCCAAACGCCTCAATGGCTCTATCAAACTGAAGGTACAAACACAGTGAATTCGTCCAAGCCTTCAAATAAGAAACTGCTTTGCAGAAATGCACTGAGGCAGACATCGACAATACGACAATGCTGATTAGAGAAGCGGCTTCGAAGCCAGCCGTAACACATGGGGCAATCAAGTGTAACATTTGCTTCTCAATGCCAAGGCCATGCCACCTGGGTTATGTCATGTTATCATGCAACATCCACCAAACCCGCGATTCTAATCGGCTGCCCAAGCAGGTGCCTTACGATCCGTTCTAAAATTGGTGTGTGCTGGCCTGCGGTTATAGCAACGTTACGATATAAGCTCTAACGTCGTCAACCGGCGCCCGCAGATTGATGTGCAGTACGTTTTACTTCGCTTCAAAGCCCACAAGGATCATGGTTACGTCTCCGCAAAGTCAAAAAGAGATATCCTAAAACGATGACAATGCCAATGGATGGACACGGCCCAGAATATGACACTTATGGTGTTCAATTCATTACAAATATACGAAATGTTGCGGTGCTTTCGGAATTCCTCATAAGATCACAGAATCTTAGCAATTAGTATTTATGGTAAAAAGATTGTGCAAGCTAGCCAACGGGTGAATTTGTTATTGTGGCCGTGTCTGCGTACCAAAGGACACGGGGAGCCGAATGCGACCGCAGCGAAAAGCCTTTTTGACAGCAGACTTCCAGATAATAAGAGGCATTAAGAAAAAACACGGTATCCGGTTGTTTTCATTATAGCTCGCTATTTGAGCGCAGACTGTCATGCCATAGCAAGAGATTTGAAAATTTATTTGTCTTTTTGACAAATTCATTAAAACATTTAAACTACAGGTTCCTTATGGAGAATTTTGGGTTAAATGCTATTGAATAGAGGAAAACAGAAAATGTACAAGTCTGTATGGTAAGAAAAAAAACGGCATAAAAAAGAGCGAAACAGGGACGCCACTGCTTAGCTTATTGAAAATACGGTGCGGTTCGTCGATAAATAATTGGAAGATAGAGAAAAAATGTTAATTTGAGGAAATTTTCATTGAAATGCGCTAAGGATGTAGCCAACCTTTCAGAGCTCCAGTTTCCTTTGCGCGTCTCCACGCCAAGAGTGTAAAGTTTCCGTTACCCTGCTGTGGTAGCTGCCACACAATGCTCCTCCCATCTGGAAAGTCTCTTTCTTGTTTCCTAAGAACGACCATACAAAACGGCAAGCGCAGGTGGCTGGAACTAGATTTGATGATTTTGCGTTCTTTGATCATATGTTTGAGCAAACACACTTGAAAGTCTAGGTTTGCTAAATAATCTGTTTATTGGGATCTGCTTCAGTGACTAAGGCTTTGCTGGCGTTAGTATTTTGTGCGAAATAAGAAAAAAAGGTAATTTTTGCTATGGAGGGGGGGGGGGTTGAGTTTTTCAGAAACAATTTGAAGAATTGGACGCCGGAAAGAGCTCGAGCTGTGTTTTGAGATTTTCGTGACGTCCCGAGTAGGTTGTCCCGCCATATAGCGTTCCATTAGCTCTTTGTGTCCCGGAATAGAAATGTTGTTGTAGATGCGCATCTTTATAAAGTGCGCGTTTTTTTTTTGGGGGGGGGGGGAGGGTGGGGGTAGGGGCTAGGGGGGCTTGGAGCTCGTTTCGATTCTGCCGTGCGTGATATTCTGAATGAAGTATTAAGCTACTTGAGTACTATATATGATATTGTCGTTTTACCTCTGTCCATAAAAACATGACGACCACGCACTGCTGCGATAAATCATAAATTACGCGCAAAATCTCGAAATATGCCTTCGAAATAAAACTGAGGTGGTCACAACCAGCCTTGATAACAGGAATGATAATGGTCAGTTCAAAGGGTAGGAACGGATAATCATGTAATTAGGCACAGGTTTATGTGGCAGGTATCTTCTCACACATGATAAAAGCGGAGGAGTTCTGCTAGGCATTTATTTCGTAAATCGGGAAACATATCGACCACCATTCTAATAGAAAAACCAGCAAAAGCCGGGACCAGAAGTAGGAGAAGACCAATGCGCAACAAAAACTGAATCGATCCGCTAAGAATAACCGCCTTCGGAAACCTATGTGAAGGGTCTCTGTCTAGCAGAGGCCATGAATAGACCGATGATGATGAGGTGGCCGAACACAAGAGTCCCGATGAGCATGTGAGCATGTAGGTAAAGATGATAATTATGTGTCAACTTTTTGCATTTCATGCACAATGAAAGACGAAGTCTGGGAGTCTGCGTGGTCGCTTGCTTCTAAGCTGCTTGGTTTTTCGCTTTCCTGGTTCAGGTGATCGGCCAACCTTCAGGCGGATTAGCGGTTGTTTCCCGCCATTCTTTTGGTCTTTTCTTTTCTTCCAGGTTGCTGGTTTCCGCGCCTGGATGTCTTTTGAGTCTCCTGGCCGGGGGATTTCCCCCTGGGCGGCCTCGATTCGTCCGCAGGACATGCAATTGGAAGCCCTAAAGCGCAGTGGGGTGGGCAGCATCCCCGTGGCCATGGTGCCAGTAAGTGGCGGATTCATCCGGCTGAAAAACCCGCGGGCTGTACAGGCGGCACTTCGAGCGGCTACTGAGAAGTTCGAGCACATTACGGAGGTCCGCCCGTTTGGCAAAGGTGGCGTCTTGTGCCGATCGTCAGACGAGACCTGTGTCGCTGACCTCTTGAAATGTACAATGTTTACCTCTGTTCAGGTGAGTGCATTTATCCCCCCTCACCTTGCTTGCGTGAAGGGCATCGTTCGAGGTGTTGATGTTCAGATGACACCTCAGGAGGTACTAGAGCAGTTTTCGGTAGCGGGAGCCACCTCAGTTTACCGTTGCAGCCGTGTTGTAGAGAAAAACAGGGTGCCGACAGAATCTGTCATTGCTACATTTGTTGGGACGCAATGTCCATCGGAGATTAAAGTATGGCCTCTCATTTACCGTGTGGAACCTCTCTCTCCCCGGCCTCTTCAGTGCCACAACTGTTGGCGTTTTGGCCACACATTCAAGGCATGCAAATCGTCTCCCCGGTGTCGCGCATGCGGTGAGAGCCATTCTGTCGAGCTATGTACTGCCCAAGATGCCAAATGTTGTTTGTGGGGAGCGGCACACCCAGCTGACTATTCTAATTGCCCTGCGAGAGCTCAAGAAGTCCAAGTTGTCGAGGTCATGGGTAAGCGTCGCTGCTCGCGCGGGGATGCTGTTACAATTGTCAAAGAAAGGACACATGGTTATGCTGGAGTTACGGCCAAACACTCTCCATCACTCGCTGATGCAGCCGTAGTGAATACCATTGTTGCAGCGGTTGAACAAGCCGTTGCCATGCTCCAACAGTCTTCCCTCGCTGACCCAGCTTTTGCTTCCGTTGTAGCAGCGGCTGTTGAGAAGGGTGTCTCTTCAGTAATCACCCAGTTAACTTCCACCATAATCGAGTGCGTGTCTCGCACAGTGGTGACTCAGCTGGCGCCACATTTGCAGCCCGCTCCCCTTTTGTGTACCTCCTCTCCCCAAGTGATCCAGCAAGTTTCCACCGTCCCTGAAGGTCCGCTGCTCTCAGCAGCTAATCTTGCCTCGGATTCTGTTAAAGTCTCGTCTACTCTCGCTACTTCGGTGCGTGGTTCGGAACATCCTACTTACGCTAAGGCTGGTACTTCGTCTGTTCATGGTCCTAGGCCGACAACGAGTATATTCCTCCCCTTTCGCCCTCTTTAGACTCGGACATGGAGCTTCTGGCTTGGCCTATGGAGACGGTTCTTCAGTCTAGTAAACGTTCCGGATAACCTAGTACCGAAACCCTGGAAGTGCAGCCAAAAGCAAAATCCAAGAAAGGTAAATCTGTTTCAAAGCCAAAGAATCAGATATTACAAGCTGCAGTTGCTGCAGCCGGTCTCTCTGAATCATAGGGGTTCTAAAAGTCGTTCAGTGGAATTGTCGCTCCGTTTCGGCAGGCTTTGCGGATTTACTTTGTTTGTGCTCCCAATTTTCCCCAGACGTAATTTTGCTACAGGAAACCTGGCTTAGTAGCAACCAAAAATTTGGACTTTATAATTACCGCACTTTTCGACTAGACAGGCCAACCCGAGGTGGCGGTCTGTTAAGTTTGATATCTACAAAGTTTGCCCACACCGCGAAGGTGTCCTTCCAACTTCAACGCCCAGACTGTGAAATTTTAGTGCTGGAATTAAAGCTACCTGGTTGCCTCCCCTGCTCATTGGCCAACGTGTACTTTCCTAGTGGCGTCGTTGATTCCGAACCACTTGATTTGGCTATTGCTTCGGCTGTACCTCCCATTATCTTTGCAGGAGACTTTAATTCCCACCACGTTACTTGGGGCTTCCGGACGAATTCTTGCGGTAATCGCTTGTTGGATTGGATTACAGATAACTTAACATGCATAAATTCGGATTCTCCAACCTACCATAAGGGACAAACGCAATCTGTTTTGGATTTAACTATATCTTCTCGAGGTGTTTCAGTGCCTTCTTGGTCGACCGTTGATGGCGGGTCGAGTAGTGACCACATCCCAATAGTTTTTGACATTGGGTGTCCCATCCGTTTCGTTAACCGCCAGAGCCGTTCTTTTGTTAACTATAAAAGGTTTCAAACCTCTCTGAAGGAGTCCCTGTCCTCTCTGGTCACACAAAATGAAGCTGAATGTGCGACAGGCCTTTGTTCCGCCCTTTCCTCTTCAGCTCAGTCGTCATTATTTGAAGTGATGTCGAAGAAGTCAGTATTGCCGAGTCCCTGGTGGGACGAAGAATGTTCGCGCAGCTTTAGACGTAGAAAGGCGGCCTGGAAGAAACTTTGCCATAACCTATCCCCGCTTAACTGGTGCAACTACAAATATTTTTCAGCGGTATTCAAACGCGCTGTTTCTAATGCTAAACAGACTTATGACACAGATCGATCTCTGTGTCTCTCCAAGCCTAACAATAAGCGTGCGCTTTTTCGCTTTCTTCGATCGCGGAAAGCAGTACCCTCTCCAGATAATACAGACTCCGTGGTGCTATCGTCAGGTGAACTCTCAGAGTCCCTAGAGTCGATAGCTGATGGGCTTCAAGCTCGTTTTTCATCCTTCTTAGCGATGTCATTTACTCCGCCAGACGTGGTAGACGACTTCATAGAGGTAACGCTATCAGAGCTCGCTGACGTCATGACTAAATTGACTGCTGCAGCTCCTGGCCCAGATGGCATTACAACTGAAATGCTGAAGTTATTATTTGACGAGGTTCCCAATCATTCACTTAACATGATCAATTATTCTATTCGACATGCATGGATCCCCGATGTCTGGCGTCTCACCAAAATACTTCCGGTACTTAAGAATGCTGGGCAGGGCCTCTCGATTGAAAACGTCAGGCCTATTGCGTTGACATCTAATGTGGTTAAATTAATCGAGTGGATTTTGCAGCAGCGCATAATGCAATTGGTGTCCAGTTCTAGAATCTTTAGCCCAAGACAAATTGGCTTCCGCCCTGGGTGTTCGATTTGGAGTGCGCATATGGACCTTGAAAGCCGGATTAAACTTGCCCGTCGCACTAACCAGTTTTCGGCCCTAGTAACCCTAGATGTAGCAAAAGCTTTTGATAGCTTCGAATACCCTGTGTTGTTGTCCCGGTTACAAGTCTTAAACTTCCCAAGGTATATCATAGCTTGGATTTGTGAATTTCTGAGAGACAGGCAGTTCAGTTGTGTAAAATTTAATGTTACCTCCTCACAGCGGCCACAGTCTAGGGGCGTACCGCAAGGGGCGGTCCTTTCCCCGGTTCTTTTTAACATCCTTGTAAGCGCTATTCCGGTGGTTTCTGGTGTTTCTACATATGTATATGCCGACGATATTGCGTTTTTTGCATCAGCACCTGACATTCAATCTCTTTACAAATTATTGCAGTCTTATCTGAATATTATTGCCTCCTGGTTGGACAGTATTTGTCTCTCTATGAATGTGAACAAATGTTCCTTATTAGTTTTTCCAATCTCAGGTCCTGTTAACATTAGTCTCAGTTACCGACAGTGCATAATTCCTCAGGTTCCTTCTTTAAAGTACCTCGGGATTATTTACACCAGTGAACTTGACTGGACCCCACATATAGCCCTCATTGAGGCCAAAGGTGCACGTGCTGTTGGGATGTTGAGAAGTCTCAGTCATAGAAAGAAGGGCATGCGCAGAGAGACCCTTCTTATGATATATAGAATGTACGTTCGCCCAATTTTAGAGTTTGGGTGCGTGTTATTCTCTGGGTGCGCCGCGTATAAGCTTCATCGTCTGGTTATTCTGGAGCGCCAGGCTCTTCGCTGCTGTTTAGGGTTGCCTAAGAATGCAGCAAATGAAGTAGTTTACTTGGAAGCGCGCGTTCCTCCTCTGCTTAATAGGTTCCGGATTCTGACGGTTGAAACTTTTCTGAGAGCTTATAGCTCTGAGGTGAACAGGGAGCAGTTTATCTTTATTGCAGAACCAAGTGCGTTTATGGTGCACCAATGGCCCAGGTCCTTATGTCCACAAAGCACTTTGATACAGAGCTTCCTTTCTCCATTGGGTGTAGCAATAAATCAGATTATTCCATATACTGACAGGAGTTCACCTCTTTCTATCAATTTCCGGAACATTTTCCCCAAAAATGCTAAACTTTTACCAGCCCAGCTACTCAATGGCCTTCTCGAAGATTATTTGGCCTCTATGCAGCCAGGTGCTATAATTTATACAGATGCCTGTCAACGAGAAGAAAAATCCGGTATCGGAATATTTTCCCTTTCCCTTAACTGGACCTTTTCGGTTCGTCTGCGTGATTTTATCCCCATATTCTTTGCGGAATTCCTGGCAATTGTCCTGGTGCTACGAAAGCTGGATGTGTCAATTACATCTCCAATGATAATTTCCGATTCTTTTTCTGTATGCCTAGCCCTTTCTTCCCCTAAAGACACTCCCCTTCTGCGGACGTTTCGGTCACTCCTGCCAGCTCACTTCACTGAAATTCACCTTCTTTGTGTTCCTGGTCATGCAGGGATCGCATTCAACGAGACTGCCGGCTCTCTAGCAAGGGTAGCACTTTCTGGGCCTGTAGTAGACGTCGTAGAGCCGACACCTTTAATAACAGCAGCTAGGTACCGTAGGATGCTGAAACTCCAAGTACAGCAAGAATCGGTTTTATTATCATTAAGGAATTTTAATCATCTTAAATTTTCATGGAAACCTGAATGGTGCCCTTCGCGCAACTTAGAGGTGATTATTACAGCCTTAAGTTGTCGAGTACCCAAGTTAAATAGGTATTTGCACAGGTCTCGTCTGGCGCCAACAGCTCTGTGCAGCTATTGCAACGAAGACGAGTCTGTAGATCACTACCTTTTGACATGCCGACGTTTTTCCCGACTCAGACGTCAGTCCCTGGAGGTGCCGCTTAACAGTTTGGGGATATCCCTAACAGTGCCGGCTATTCTATCGTTCGGGGCATCCGAAACGGGGTTCTGCCGCCGGGATGTATGCTCTGCCCTCCTGCGCTACATTGAAAATTCAAAACGATTCTCTTTATGATTGCGATTGGTCACCCTCGCTTTGATTTTTCAGGATTTTTTTTCCTTTTTTCTCAAAAATGTTTCAAACCGGTCTAAAATATCTTTCCTAAACGTCGCGTGATTAGAAAAGAATTCCATTCATTTTAACCATCCTCTGTTGATTGGCCGATCCCCTGATTGGGTATGTGCCATACCTAAAGGCGCAACAACAACAACAACAACAACTGCAATGAAACTGGGCCAGCCGCCGGTTGTGGAAAGGTCCACGCAGCACCTTGATGCGGAAGAAACGGTGTGGTACTACCCTAACGAAGAAGGAAATGACTCGAAAGAACAGGAGAAGTCGCTGGTTGTCCGAGAATTACGCACCGACCAAGCCTACGCGGGAGACAAACCTCCGCACGAACTGAGCGAATTTCCAGCGCTCGAACCAATGCGTTTGGCCGCGCCAGTTGCAGCTCACACTGAACACAGCGAGCGTCTGCCAGGTGTACTCTGCGTCGTTGCGTGCCTGCTATTCCTGGTTATAGCTACGTTACTCAGCGTGTATCTCATTTTCCGTCAAGTGCCAATTCAGGAGGAAGAGCTGATTAGTACAGATAGCCAGTCAACGACGACGTACGCTGTTTGGCTTGGGGCCTCGAACCAGACAGAACAATCGTTTGCGCTCGTAACCGCTGCACCCACGTCAATTACCGAAGAAGCTGACAGCGAGAAAGAGACATTATCGCCAGTGCTTACGAATATTCCCAAAGAAACAATGGTTAACGCAAGCGTCGTGAACCCTACGACATTGACAGAAGGGGCCTCTGTATGAACTGTTGCTTTATTGTGATTATAAATTTACCTATAAACCTAACATATACAGGTCTAGAGTATTATTAATAACTTTTTTTCAGGTGTGCTTGCAGCTTGACACGCCCCCACTACGAGACTTTCTGACTTGTGAAGTCCCATATTGAATAAGAAATCCCTCTGGATACGCGACGTACCGAGTGAGATACTAAAAAATTTACGCTTATAAAGCAATGACTATGCCCTAATTCGATGACAAATTAACTCATTTGGGCTGGTTGGATAGGTTTTTTTATTGTACATACCGCAGCCCTCAAATATTTTTCGGCGTTAAGGCTGCGGTGTTCGCTATCAAGGTGCTTCAAAGAAGAAGTACCCTGCTCTATTTCAAACCCATGCCCTGGGCAGGGATTCTGTACCGCGCCACCTCCATTAATTTTTTCTTCATGTTGATTCACATGCAGACAACAGTGTGCGGGTTCATCTCCATCCTGGCCGCCAGCATTGCATCTGTTCGAACTGGGCGAAAGCGCGGAGTATGGACGCCGTTTAGTATGGCCCGAAGCCTACCATGAAAATCATTTGACCCAGCCCCTATTAAAAGCCGAGACGAGAACGATCAAAAACCCGCGGCCCCAGCCCTCTCGTTCGACAATGTTCGAATACCTTAGGCGTTTAGACCCTGCCTTCGAGATATCACCGTTGCGGGCCTAGCCATCAACGTGGACAACACATCCATTTCTGCGACAAGGAATGCGTTATTTTCATCTCTATTTTTATTTATCCTTTGCACAAAAGGCAAGCTGACCGAGCGTTTCGCCGCCTGATACGCAACTTAGATGATAAAGTTTATGGACCTGCTTCCAAATTTGCGCTGCCCTGTGCCCATGCTAGCACGGAAGAAAAGTGTGCAATGTTTTTGTACATCATATTGTATATTCTGTTTTCGCTGTGTACAGCGTTTAAAAAAACAAATGAACTTTTTGCGTTCACAATGGATCACACTAGTTTGCGTCTCTTTGTAGTCTTGAGTTTCCATTTTTGTAACTTATGAGAAAGTTCAGTTTTTAGTTGTCTTCGCGCTTTTATATTCTCAGCGATTTCAAGGCGTTGATTCAGCAGACACAGTACAGTCCGCCTTTTGTGTTTTGGTCCCTTGTCTCTCTGCAGTGTTCTTTATTCCTTGCCAGCAACGGCGTAGCCAGAAATTTTTTCAGTGGGTGTTCTACAGGGGAATTGAAAAAAGAAAAAAGAAAAGAGCCGGCACTCCTACAATAGGTTTGTCAATTTTATGCTTTTATGGGCCTACATTGTTCTTACTTTTTTGCTACATTTTTCTTACTTGATGCGATGTGTAAATTTCCTGGGCTAACAAAGACTGAAAGTTGGAAATGCAGTGCTCACGAGAATTCGGGGATTGTTCTGACACCAAAACAACCTGTGGCATCACCCCTCTTTCAAGTATGCATTGCGCTTTCGCTCTCAGCCTTATACTTTATGGGGCGTTATCTGTGCATCGTAGCACAATTATATTATTGATTGTACAGCCTCCAAATTTTTGATAACATCGCGGGAGTGACGAACCACCGGCATGTCACCGCCTTGTCATGGTGCCCAGCAGTGAAAGAGACGAGATTACGCGCCCGCGCATAGGGCTATCTGCTCTATGAATGTCGTCTGCTACAGTGTTTTCTTACCCGCCGCAGTGGCTCAGTGTCTAAGGTGTTGCGCTACTGATCGGGAGTTCGCGGGTTTGATTCCCGGCCGTAGCGGCCACTTTTCTGATGGAGGCGAAAAGCAAAAACGCCCGTTTGTACGAGATTTTGGCGCATGTTAAAGATCCCCAGGTGGTCAACATTTATCCGGAGCCCTCAACAACGGCGCGCCTCATTGCCTGCGTTGCGTCGGCGCGCTAAACCCTACAATGAATCAATCAATGAATGCTGATTTCTTGAGAGAGGTACACCAGTGTCACTGCATCTGAAGACTTTATGCTCCATGCTGCTTAGCTACCTTTGGCGGTAGCGAAATGGCCGTTGAGAATAAGAAAAACGGGGTGTGTTGCCCTGAGAGGAGCAGCAGATCAGACGGTGCTCCCTCAGCAGATAGTTCTATGCGCGTGCGCGTACCCTCGACTATTTCGCCCGTGAGCACCGCTATAAGGCGCTGACATGCCGATTGGGTGTCGCTCCCGCCATAAAATTAAAAATTTTGGAGGATGTAGACTCTACCCCGTGTATTTGCCTTTTTTTATTTTTTTATCAGGTAGCAGCCCCTGACTGCTGAGCTCCTGTCTTTATAATGGTTATTCCATAGAAAATAAACAAAAATATGCAGAGGTCATGATGCGCTGAAGCCCGACGACGCAGCCGCAGCCATCTGAGGCGGCACAAGTAACTGGGGAGGGGGGGGGGGGGGGAAACTGACAAAAAAAACTTCCGCCCATGAAAGGCAGGCGTTTCATTGTTCACCCGTTGGAATGACTAGCAAACACTTTTGGTTTCAGAGCGATGGCTCTGTCATAAATTATTTAGATAAAGGAGTGCTAAGAAAGTTTTCGAAAAAAGCCTGCAGAAGCACGACGTGTTGAAAGAGGTGTTGAACATGGAATTAGAACGAGAAGTGAAACATGAAACAATTTTAGCCATTACTCTGTTATTCAAGTGCTGGCTAGCGTCTTTAAGAGTGTAGTGTTTTGTTTGTGTGTCAAAGTATGGCAATAAAGAAAAAAAAAAGTCAAGATAGCTGTTTGTTAACGCGTCCGTTTACTGTTTTGTAGGTCAATGGTTCGATTCCTCGTCGAACGTGGTTTTTTTTTTTTAGGTGAGGGTTTCATTAGCGCATTTTTTTACGACCAGGGTAAGCGCCTGTTCCTTGCTTTCTATCACGCCGACATTTACCGCCCTCTTCCTAAACCCAAACTAGCTCGTTTTCTCGCACGTTCTCTCTGGAGAAGCCCGCCGTGAAAACAAAACCAAAACAAACTTCAAAACCTCTTTACAATGTCAGTATATATGTCAATTACTTTATGTGTATTCACTTTTTGTGTTTAAAAACCTTAAATTTAAGTTATAAACACATTTCAGACTTTGAAAGCAGAAAGATAATTACCAACAATACAGTACTAACACAATTTTCGTCAAACTTAGAGGTGCTGCATTTGAAGTCTGGCAACTATCTCTCACTTTTTGTGTGTTTTTTCATGGCGTTTTGTGCCGAGGGGTTGGTGGCGTGATTTAATCTGTTTTATCTATTTCAAGCTTAAATCATAGTTATAGAAGCTTTATGGGTGATGTCTACCCTTCCAACCTACGCGTGTGTTGAACATGCGGACCCCGGAAGAACGATCATCGCCGGATAAAATACTGCACGTCAAAAGTGGATGACATTGCATCAGAACAAAGCGTGTTCGTGTGTCCGCGAGATGAAGACAGTGAAGGAGAATTGTACGTTGGAAACATCGTTTTTGCTCGGGTAAGTACGCATTTTTTATTATTCTGTATTTGGTTGGAACGAGTTCTGGTGTTTATGGGTCAGTAATTCGCTAGACCCCCATCTCGTTTGCTCTGAGAGCCTACGTGAGTTAGTATACTTGTTTGGCGCCCAGTCCACCGTTTCCGCAGAAGTCAGCATCAATTTACGCTGAAGCAAGACCTTGGCTACGATGCTCGCGCTGTGGTACACGGCTGCTAATAATTTCACATCACGCAAGGCTCTTTAACACCGGGGCGTTTGTTTATGTGTCTCTCAAACAGTGCCTTTGCGGTTGCAGATCGCAGTCGCAATTTCGCGTGAGTGGCACAACGCTGTGATTAGTCCTCCCTCGTGAATACCCGCGGTATACCAAGAAATAACATGAACTGGAGGTTCCGTGGAAGTGCATGTAAAAAAGCGTACACTTGATACCATGGCTGGCGTCTCGTAGGTGTTGTGATATCTCTCCCCTCCCCACCCCCCCCCCTACACGAATTCCGTGCAGTGCGCTTCGCAGCTATTGCGCTCGCGAGACCGGCGACCATACCGGCGTCCTTTCCGAGGTAGTTGCCCTACACACTAAAAATGTTTACGCCCAAAAGGGTGCTTCAGCTTGTCGCCGCAGGAGCACCCTAAAAACTGTAAATTTTGCACCCTTAGGGTGCTTGGATTCTGTCGCCGCAGGAGCACCCTTTGTGAAGCACCCCAGAAGACAGGTGCCTTATAACACCCTTTTCGACCTAAAAGTATCCTAGGGTGCTACATAGCACCCCAATCTGTAGGAGCATCTTCTGCAAAAGCACCCACCTAAAGGGGTACAAAAAGGGTGCGTCATCCTCGGTTCACAAATGGTGCAGCAGGTGTGAGACCACATATTGCACAATATGACACACGATTATGGTATGAAACATTCGTGCTTTCCAAGCTCGGTTCTGTGAGACATTCTATTGAAGCTCAACGTCAGCTGATAATTTCCTTAAACTTGTGTCACCGCTTGTTAAAACATAGATTTAAAGAGTGAGGAGCCACATCTCAGTACAGAGTTATAACTTTAGAGGTAGTGGATTATCCAAAACTTCGTAAAAAACCAATTATATGTTGACTTTGCCGAACTGCAGTACACATCCTTCGAGCTTCACTGCACAGCATAACCATGCTATACAGAGAAATCAATTAGGTGTGCAACACTTCAACCACACAAAACTTCCTTGAACCTTAAAGCCCTTGGCTTCTCAGTATTGCATCAAACTTCCAATCACGGTAGCTACCTGCAATGTTTAGTGCCTTATTCTTGAGCTGAGCAGGAAGGTTCAATATGAAGGAAGACCAAATGCAAAATGTATTGTTTCCTCCGTACTGCGGCTCATAATATAGTTCCCTCCTTACTGCGGCTTATAATCTACTTATAAAAGTTGGGTACCCAAGCCATTTATTTTCGTTTGCATTATTCTTTTTGCTTTACAAAAAAATATTCATATGGTACAGCACGTGCAAGGTTTGGTGGTATACGGAGTTTTATAACCATACATTTAGACTTAATGACCCCACATAGCAATAACAAGAACTGCAAATATCACAGAACAATGCATACAAGTTCCCTGGTGAAGCCCATGGTTGAAATGTAATGTCATGGTTCATAAAACATTATTTTATCATGAGGCTAGCTTGTAAATGGTGCCTTGCATTATGTCCCTTCCGGCAGATGTGGGGTCATTTGTCACTGTTGCAAATGAAAAGCCAACAGCCGGGGCCCATTAGTTTTCGCTAGTATTACGAGGTGCCTCACGGCAAGCATTCTACGTCGATAGACTTTTGTAGAGTTGACTAGAACTGAAATCAGCAAAAGATTCTCTACAAAACATTCAGTCTATCCGCAGCTTTAGGGTTTCCTAATTTGAATATTTGGGTTTCTTCTGCCTTTGTTAACAACATTTTTCCTTTGATAAGAAGGTGCATAACCAAAAGCAAAAAGCTTTTCTGTAAACCTTTGGTAGCTATATAATTGTTACAAAATATTTTACTCTAAATATAGCAGCTTAAACTGAGAATATTTGCATTGAAAAACAATAAAATAAGTTTAAATTGATCATAAATTTTTAGCTGTTTTTACGCAAAACAGTACATGGGATATGAAGTGCACCACACGGAGTGCTCTGAATTAGCTTTAGCAAATTTAAGACATTTAAGGTGCACTGAAATCTCTACACATGCGCTTTTTACTTTCTGTATCCACCAGGAAAATGGCTGCCAATTTAGACAGTGATTCTTAATAGTAGTTGACGTGCATTTTAAAATAATCTCAAACATTATAGCCACAAAATTAATTTTTACAAGTTGTAGACATTGCGCATTACACCAGACATTGGGCTACATTGTCAAGAGCTTTGACATCTACAATTACCTCTACAAAGCAAGCTTATGCTGGTAGAATGTTTCATACCATAATTACTGTGTGTTCAGAGCTCACGTGTGAAGTATGGATACTGCTGCTTCAGCAAGAACCGAGGATGAGCACCCTTCCTGGTTCTGAAAAAAAATAACAGAGGAAATTCCTTAAGCAGGATTCTGAAACAGGGTTGAAAGAAACAAGAATGAACAAGAAATTCTTTCAGAACATGTAAAGCAATGCAAACAAATATTTATTTAAACTTCATTTCTACAAGACCACCTCATGAAGACTGGTGATGGGGTATTGGCTCAAAAATAGAGCAGAGAGCACTTATATAAATGCTACAGGGAGCCTTCGCAGCCAAAAATTGTTTGAGCACCTGAACTAATCACTGTTCAACAAACTCATAAAAAATGTTTGTATGCCTAAAAAACCAGTGGTAAACACAGGAAACAGTTAAAACAGAATGACGGCACAACATTGTCCCGTCGTTCTCTTAAAAAAAGTGTAAAGTAGGTGACAAAATTAAAACGACAGCAAATTGGTTGGCTTTTAATTTTAAATGATAATATAAAAAATAATGGCATGAATGAAAGTGAGCAGCACGCAAAGTACCATGTTGCTATCCCGACATTCCACTTTGAAGCAGAATGTCCGCTTTCAACACTACATAGGCTAAACATGCAATGATGCATTCCTTTAGGCACACAAAATAAGCCATAATTGTTAAAAAAGCTACGAATTAGTTGAAAAAACCTGACCACAACAAATTCGAATTGGTGACTAGATACAGTTTCAGAAATACACAGCGACATCATATAAAAATATATGGTTCTCATACAAAGATTGATCATAACAAAAATTCAGGACTACATTTATCAGACTGGCATCAATGTGCAAAGCAGCTTAATGAAGGACGACGGTCTTCACTAAAACATGTTAATATTGAGAGCTCATGTGCTTCCCTGCAAGTTGGGTGTGTAAACCCGCTGACACCTTAACTAACCCGCCTGAATCATCACTTTATAGACATTGAGGAATTTTACGAATTGGTTTATTGTAGCGAGCTGTCTAGTTTATTTCCCTTTTTTTCTTGGCATTTCGTGTCTAATTCTAAATTTGGTGACTAGATAGCTTTTACTATGGTCATACACTGGTGACAACGAATATTTGATTTTACTTAAAAAAACTTCAGTTTTGTTTTATTTCTCACCAGCCAATGATCTGAAATATCACAGGTGCTTAAAACGTATGTTGGCATTTCCTTCCTGCACTGTAGTACAAATAATCATGACTTTTACCATAATTTGTTCACAAATCGTAATATTTGGAAAGTATTCAGCCGAATGAAGATGTCATTTCAGAAGCATGCAAAAAATCAACAAGGCCTCAATGACTCTCACGACGAGGTTCACTTGTTTCTGTCACAAATAACCCGAGTGCAGACACATTCCACCGAAGACGAAGGTAACATGCCCTCGTGGGTGATGAATATTTAAAAACCCTTACGAGTAAATTAGCTGCTGAGCACATGAAATTGTGGCATTAAAACAAAAGATCCCTCTGCGGCATCTTTCACTTGGAGGAGCGCTTGACCACAAACTTTGAGAAGCTGGAAAATGTTCCATGAGCCGCTCCAGCCAGCAGAAACGATGCAGGACACAAGTTGGTAGGCGGACCGTTGGCAACCTGCGATTGTGAAGATATTTCTGTTTAGTAGATGCTCTTCTTTTTGTACCACTGTTTATTTCAACTTTAACAAGCAGCTGAACTCCTTAACGTTTCCATAATAAAATGCTGCAATGTGGAACAGTTAGCAGGGTTACCTCAATTTTGCTTTTCTATGAATTAACACAATGTAAGTAATCTGCACACAACTACAATCAAAGTACAATTTTCACCTACTTCACTGCTAACATCAGCGATTGACTGCTCAAGCACAAATACAGGTTAGACATGTGAGCAATCTGCTAAACTTATCCCCACAAACTGAACAATCAGGCATCATAAATCGGCAAGGAAGGAGGTGTCACCTTTAAATGGCCCTTTTTTCGTTCAAAACATAAAAAACACCTGGAAGCTTGAAGCATGAGAGGGGGTATTTCACGCTGACAATATCAGAACATAGCTTGCTAGTGGGCACGTGAATGATGTGCACAATGTGTTTCTTGAAAATGCGTGCAAAAGCTTGATTGATGTGCAGGACGAGAATTGCAGCATGTTTTGACACAGGCCTTGTAGACGCTTCTGCCTGCTAATGTCAATGCGGATTCCTGCTAGTCGCCCTCTTCGCTTCTTTCTGAATATAATGCTTTAGGCAGCCACAAGGACTGCATCAAAACGTGCAGCAATTACCTACGTCCCACACATCGGTGAAACTCTCGCACACACTGTCGAGAAACGCAGTGCATACATCGTGCATGTGCCCACTAGCAAGCTATGTTCTGACATTGTCAGCGTGAAAGACCCCCTCTCACACTCCAAGCTTCCGGGTATTGTTTATTAGATTCCATGCGCTGAATGCAAGTCAGTGTACATTGGCGAAACGGGCAATCTGCACAGAAGATTAATGCAGCACTGGAACGAAGTGAACAAGGGCCATGCAAAAACAAGTCCACTGGCAGAGCACCGTGAGAGGACGGGACACGTGGTCGACTGGAACAAGACAAAATTACTGACAACTGAGTGCAATCTATCTTCTCGATTACTGTTCGAGTCCCTCATCGTTCAGACGACGCCCAATATTATCAACATAATGGATGGCAATCTGCACCATATCTATGCAAACTCATTGCGCCGCGTAATGCCCAATATATAGCTTCGTCTTCCACGACACATGCTCACCGTGAACAAGCAACAAACCGTTAAATGGCTTTCTTGACTTGGTCAGTGACCTACGTTTCATCACTGCAATAATGCTTTTACCTGCCTACACGGCATTCCGTCAAACACTGGACTACACCACATGAGCCATTGCCGTTCTTAACCTGCACCAGAGTATATAACCTTTCACTACTGCTATGAGATAGACCCATAAACGCACTTCAATATGGCCTTTATATTTAGCTCTTGGAAACATTATGTATAATTTTACCTTTGAGTTGCACCTGCTACAGCAGCTGGTAGTATACCAAAAACATGAAAAAAACGGTGGTTTAACACGCCAAAGCTACACTTGGGATATGGGGAGCACTGTAGGGGAAGGCGTCGCATTAATTTTGACCACCTGGGTATTTTTGTGCGCATCGAAATCTCAAAACACGGGCGTCTTTACGTGTTGCCTCCATCTGAAAAGCGGTCACACCAAGCGCTATCTAACCGACATTCGCCTCCACAGCACACCACCCTAGCTACTGCAGTGGGTTAAACATATGAAATAAAGCGAGTTTTGGAGTGCAAATGAAAATATTAATCACACGTCTTATTGTCGCAATCGATGTACCTTTTGAAATCCACCATGCAATCCCCCCTCCCCTACCGCCCTACCAAAAC
This sequence comes from Haemaphysalis longicornis, assembly GCF_048455015.1. Classification (NCBI taxonomy): domain Eukaryota; kingdom Metazoa; phylum Arthropoda; class Arachnida; order Ixodida; family Ixodidae; genus Haemaphysalis; species Haemaphysalis longicornis. The sequence continues at coordinate 1,752,091 of NW_027526306.1, forward strand.
ACCTTTGTCTCAAGAGGTAATCAGGCTGTTGTTAATGAAGTAAGTATTTACAATTCGAGACTTGCCACCGTTAAAGTCATGCACTTTGTTTTAGAGATAAGCGACATTAGCCATTTGCAGCACCAGGAGTTAATTGTGTTAAGATCAGATTGAAAGCATTGACAGTAGTAGTTGAAAGAAATTGTGTGATAAATTACAACATCATATGCAAATAGACCTACATGGGAGGATATGCAACATGGAAGATAGACCAAGCAACCTGCATGGGGGGTCAACAAAGTCGCACGAGCAAAACAAGTATATAGTTATTAGAAGTAGACTGCATTTGAGAAGAATGAGAATCTTTCGCTCATGTGAGGACATTAGGGTGAAGTTTGAGAAGTAGTCTCTGGTGTGCAATGCGATTGAATGCTTTAGAAAAATCGAAAAAAACTACCGCAGTTTGTAAGCCTGCGTCAATGGATCAATGTAGATCGTGAACAAATCCTGAAAGTTGTGTTTCTCAAGTAGCCCTTGTGAAAACCGTGGTGATACTCGAATGTGATATTGTGATTTTATAAATAATTAGCGACTTGAGAGTGGATGAAATGTTTCCCGACCTTGCATATGGTGCTTGTTAGGGAAATTAATTGGTGAAGTACCGTCTCCTGATTTAAAGATTGGTGCTACCTCGACTATCTTCCAACCATTGAGAATAGTGCCTGTCATGAGAGACTGCGAAAAAAGCGCTGTCGGAATTCTACAGACTGCGGGATGTACTTTTCGGTATAGTATGATTAATACCAGTATGATCTAAAGTAGACCAGTTTGTATTGCAAGTTTAAAACAATATCGAAAGATCCTAAATGTTTGCTTGGCTTGATTACATACGAATATTTGCTTCAAAGTCAGTTCAATTTCTCTTCTTGCCCTTTAGTCGTCGGCCCCAGATTCTCTTCAATATCTCTGCTAAGCAATGACACGCTCCATACGCACAGCACTGCTTCATGAAAATGTTTCAAATAATCAGAGGCCACAGCACTGCTAACAGGTATACATCATGGCAGGTTCCACAATATGCAATAACTAACCTGAAAGTACATAATCGGTGGGTGCACCGATATGGCAGCAGTGCCTGGACCGATGTGTCGAGCAAATGCGCTGACTTCTGAACGGTTGGTCCAAGCGGCCAGATGATGGATGAATGACCATTCCTGGCGGCAAAGCGTACGGAGCACCAACGAAAGGCCAGGCAGTACTTGGGTACAGCAGGTGCAGTGTCGGTTGGCGAAGGGAGGCCCTGGCAAAGCCTTTGAAACTGGACTGGAAGGCAGCTGACCCAGGACAGCCAGCAGCAGCACCTGCAGGTGCATAATCTGTGAGTGTGCTGACACTTGTTGAAATACAAGAGCACACACAAAGCACGAATGCTTACATCAAGTAGATTTTTAATCGCTTAAAGACAGTAACCTCCAAGGCACTAATAGGAACATTCCCGGAACACCCCAAGTGAAATTTAGGTCACAGTAAGAATGTATTTATTAGACCCGCAGGTACTGTGAGTGAGGTATGCATGATATATGCAAAGCTAGCTACTGAGCTAATTTGCATGGAACGCATGCTAGCAGCTCATCTGTATCCCTTGCTTTCAATCGGAACTGGTGTGTGATAGTTGAGGCTCCTGCATTTCAATGTCTGACTTGTATCTGCACGTTCAATTCTCCAATATAAATCGAGTTGAGTGAGTGCCTACAGCTTTCTTGTTAGTCTCTGTATGGCCTGCGGTTTTGCGAAAATGAGAACTTGCGAATTGGCTCAATTATCTGCACTATTTTAAACAATACATTATGCCTCTGATATCAAGCCCCAGACTTCCCGAGAGCTACTCTGACGGAATCGGCAGGCGCCTCGTAGGCGTTGTGAAATCTCCCCCACTACCCCGAGACTATGCTAACTCCCTGCGAGGCCACATGCGCGCATTTCACCTTCAATTTGCACGTATGTGAATTCTATACCTCTATGAACTCTCAGACGGGCGTCGTCATATTCGTACCAGACTCGTGAAGCTCGGCAACGTAAATTACCGTACTCGCTCGCTGGTGCGCCGCCCGAACTCTCTCACCGTTTCCTGCCCTAGCATACTATTTTCTCCCCCTTGCACTTTGTAAATTCTCATCTGTTTAACGCGGCCCGAACTCTCTTACCGTTTCCGGCCCTTGCACACTATTTTCGCCACCTTGCACTTTGTAAATTCTCATCTGTTTAACTACACCTCGTGCGCCCTCATCTCTTGCCTGCTTTTCTTCCAGCACAACTCCGTCAGCACCCGGTCGACGAGTACGCTGTCGGGGCGCGTTGGCGAGCGAGTACGGCAATTTCACGACGCTGTTGTCGAGCTTCACGAGAACAGCACACATATCGCGGCCCGAAGACCGCGAGGCGTATGGTCGGCGGTCTCGCGAACGCAACAGCTCGAAGCGCACTGCAAGGAATTCGTGTAATGGGGGGGGGGGGGGGAGATTTCACAACACCTACGAGACGCCAGCCATGGAATCAAGTGTACGCTTTTTCACATGCACTTCCAGGGAACCTCCTGTTCATGTTATTTCTTGGTATACCGCGGGTATTCACGAGGGAGGACTAATCACAGCGTTGTGCCACTCACGCGAAATTGCGACTGCGATCTGCAACCGCAAAGGCACTGTTTGAGAGACACATAAACAAACGCCCCGGTGTTAAAGAGCCTTGCGTGATGTGAAATTATTAGCAGCCGTGTACCACAGCGCGAGCATCGTAGCCAAGGTCTTGCTTCAGCGTAAATTGATGCTGACTTCTGCGGAAACGGTGGACTGTGCGCCAAACAAGTATACTAACTCACGTAGGCTCTCAGAGCAAACGAGATGGGGGTCTAGCGAATTACTGACCCATAAACACCAGAACTCGTTCCAACCAAATACAGAATAATAAAAAATGCGTACTTACCCGAGCAAAAACGATGTTTCCAACGTACAATTCTCCTTCACTGTCTTCATCTCGCGGACACACGAACACGCTTTGTTCTGATGCAATGTCATCCACTTTTGACGCGCAGTATTTTATCCGGCGATGATCGTTCTTCCGGGGTCCCCATGTTCAACACACGCGTAGGTTGGAAGGGTAGACATCACCCATAAAGCTTCTATAACTATGATTTAAGCTTGAAATAGATAAAACAGATTAAATCACGCCACCAACCACTCGGCACAAAAAGCCATGAAAAAACACACAAAAAGTGAGAGATAGTTGCCAGACTTCAAATGCAGCACCTCTTTGTTTGACGTGACGAAAATTCTGTTAGTACTGTAATGTTGGTAATTATATTTCTGCTTTCAAAGTCTGAAATGTGTTTATAACTTAAATTTAAGGTTTTTAAACACAAAAAGTAAATACACATAAAATAATTGACATATATAGTGATATTGTGAAGAGGTTTTGACGTTTGTTTTGGTTTTGTTTTCACGGTGGGCTTCTCAAGAGAGAACGTGCGAGAAAACGAGCTACTTTGGGTTTAGGAAGAGGGCGGTAAAGGTCGGCGTGATAGAAAGCAAGGAACAGGCGCTTACCCTGGTCGTAAAAAAATGAGCTAATGAAACCCTCACCTAAACAAAAAAAACCACCCACGTTCGACGAGGAATCGAACCATTGACCTACAAAACAGTAAACGGACGCGTTAACAATCAGCTATTTCGGCGGGCCTTTTTTTTTTGTAACAGAAACTTTATTTACAGATATACATACAGGGCCAGATGAAGTGGTTACAAAGGTTTCAGAGAACAGTGTAACATCCTTTGCTCACACAGACAAATAATCGCGTTCGGGAACTGAACAAGCCAAGACAAGATTCAGCGTGTTTCGCCAGAGGAGTGGGAACCATTCGTAGGCAGTGCCGGCAAAGCCACGTAGTGCTGGCGTGGTTCCTATTAGAAACACTTACAAATGGGCGATGGTGTCATTTGTTTACAGTAAACGGTAATGAAGTAGGGGCAAGGGGTTGGGCATAGAAGTCGTTAGTGGGCCGTGTGCGGGCCGTCTAAAACAACTCTATACTTACGTACGTTGTCAACGAATATTGTCGCTTGTGTCTAGTTTATGCTGCATTTTTGAAATTCTGTCTGTCCTAACGCTTGTTTCTCACGCACCGGTCTTGCAGACGAGGCCGCATTGCTAGCGCTGCAAGCGATTGAGCCAAAGCTCCTTTATTTGACTCAAGAAAAGCTATCGCACTCAACCCGACCTTTTCTGCGCACGCCACGGTAGCCACAATATAAATGGAATGTGCCGTTAGAATTATGGCTTTGATAACGCTTGTTTGACCGGCACCGTCTTGCAGACAAGCAACGTCGCTCTAATACTACAAGCGATGTCACTCCTTGCATGTCAGGCGCATCAAACCCATCGTGTAAAACGACTGCTAACAGTGCGAAAACCTCTGAGTTTGTAACAAGTGGGGATTATTAGAAAGCGACCGAAGCATGCGGTGGCGGCGACGTATACAGCAAGCAGGTAGGCAGAACAGCAGCGTAGGGTTACCACCTTTCCCCGAAAAAAACAACGGGCCTTCCGGGGGGGGGGGATATGTGTTGAAAAAAGACGCCATGTTTTTTTAACATGAAGCGCCATTTATGGTAGTGTTTTCTTAGAGCGAAATCAACATAACGTTTGTACTGAAAGTGATTGAGAGCTTGGTTAATCGCTCTGCATGTGCTTCACTGAAAAGAAACCGCAATTGCTGACCGCGGCGGTAGAAGTTCGTTATTTTGTTCTTCCCAACCTGGGGCGACGCACGTCGTGACAGACAGCAAGAAAGCCTACGCGAACTACAGCGGGGGGTTGATCTCCTCCGAGGCGGCACGCGTCCTCAAACGGCACAAAATACCAGACAACGAGGTCGAACTGATTTGGACCCCCGCGCACTCCTCCCTGGTCGGCAACAACATCGCCGACTATTACGCCCGAGACATGTCCCGTCGGGAGGTGGAGGAGACGGGGGTCGACTCATTGACACCAATCACTGCGTATAAAGATATCATTACAATGTACAGGGAAAATAGACAAACGCTACCTGAGCCTCATCACTCCCTCACCCGCAGGGACCAGACGATAATACGCGGAATACAGGCAGGGTCTCTGGCCCACCCAACACTACTACATAAGATGTATCCGCACCAATACTCCGAACTGTGCCCGTTCTGCAACACTAGCAAAGGAACGTTAAAACACGTCATCCTAGAGTGCACCGCACTAAAGGCACCAATACCCGACACACCCTCCCCTTACCCCCTTCCCCTTAATGAGCGATGGGAGATCCTTCGGCTCAGCCCCTCCGCAAACGTCCACGCGAGCCTAGCGGCCCGTGGGCGGGAGTTGCTAGCCCGGTACGGGGCCTGTGAATGAGGCTCCGCTCCCGTCGACGGTTCCCCCCCCCCACCGGAGGGGGCTCACTCTTTCGCATAATAAAGTTTGATCAATCAATCAATCAATCAAGGTCCCCCTCCATCTGAGGCAGCGCGCTCGCCCGTGTATTTTCTCTGCTCGCGTGTCTTTGCGCAGCTTGTCGACACGTATTTATCGTCTTAGTTGTTGACTTACGCTTATAAAACGCCAAAACGGACATAATCACGGCACAAAAGCCAAAAAACCGGCTGATGACGGCCAGTTTTAGGTATGGACCGGCAACCGGCCCGCTGTTAGAAAAACCGGTCGGGCCGGTCCAAAACCGGGAAGGTGGCAACCCTACGGCAGCGACGAGCGAAAATGATTTTACACGACCGCCCCCGTCGGCCTGTGCAAAAAAGGAAGATAGACCCCCTGCATACACGCCCTCGAAGAAAGCTGTACAGCCGATTCAGTTTGTTGTGGACGAAGAGCAACCGAGGCTGCAGCCACAAACGATTGTGCTTGCCGTGGTATGAGCTAAAGCATATCTTCACATCGTTATGTTATCGTCCGTCTGACTGTTACTTATTGAAGGGAAAATTCAGAACACAAACGTTGACGTCTAGCGTCTATGCCAGACATAGACGCTGCAGGTTTAGGCCCTAAAACCACCTTCAGGGCGTCTGTCAGTTCTGTCTGATGGCGCGCTCGCGCCGCTGATAACAAACAAGTCGTCTGTTGGCGTTCACTGATCGTGTTGGCGAGCCGGTAAACGCCATCACGGTTAAACTCCCTGTTGGAAGACTACGCTGTTGGGACGGCAGAGTGCCGACAGAGCTTCTTGTTGGCCCCACAAACGCCATCAAGGTTAAACTCCCTGTTGCAAGACTAGGCTATTGGAACGATAGAGTGCCGACAGAACTTCGTATTAGCCCCACAGGCGTGCTGTGAGCCCAACAAGAAAGTCTTGTTGGACTTTTTGCCCGGGGCATAATAATACGGGAACAAATTCTTAGGTAAATTCGATTTCGTTGAGGACACGGATGCCTTGCGTAAAAGTTTTATTTATAGGACTACAAGAGGCATTTTGTAGCCTTCCCTTCCCATGCACCCAGACATCGAAACGAACCTTGTGATACACTCGAAGAAGTAGATTAGTGCAGAGTGGAGTTCAAGCATTCAGCACGTTTTGTTCAATTTACGAACAGCAATTTTAGAGCATTTCCCCTGGTCTATGTGGAGAGTTCATATTTAAACCTCTCAACGGGAGGTGAAATAGTGCAATGTGCGGTTTAAACATTCGGCCTGTTTTTGTGCAATTTTGCATGCTTGCATTCACACACCGTTCTTTTAGGCACCCTAACGATAGGGTGCCGTGGTAACACCCCAATCGAGAAGGAATACTTTTTAGCACCCCTTTAACGGTCATAGCACCCTTTGAAACTGTTGATTACACCCCTGAATTTTGGCACCCTCGAGGTGGGCACCCGACCAATATTTGGGCGCTTGAAAGGTGCAAAAAGGGTGCAAAATGTTCAGTACACCCCTTTAACACCTTAAAGGGTGTAAAAATGTTAAGATTTACACCCCTTAATTTGTGGCACCCTCATGATTTGGTGCCGGAGCAATGTTTTGGTCCCTGAAAGGTGCAAAAAGGGTGCAAAATGTTGAGTGCACCCTTTTAGCACCCTAAAGGGTGTTACAAAGTTTAGTGTGTAAATACATTCTTACTGTGACCTAAATTTCACTTGGGGTGTTCCGGGAATGTTCTTATTAGTGCCTTGGAGGTTACTGTCTTTAAACGATTAAAAATCTACTTAATGTAAGCATTCGCGCTTTGTGTGTGCTCTTCTTGTATTTCAAAAAGTGTCAGCACACTCAGAGATTATGCACCTGCAGGTGCTGCTGCTGGCTGTCCTGGGTCAGCTGCCTTCCAGTCCAGTTTCAAAGGCTCTGCCAGGGCCTCCCTTGGACAACCGACACTGCACCTTCTGTACCCAAGTACTGCCTGGCCTTTCGTTGGTGCTCCGTACGCTTTGCCGCCAGGAATGGTCATTCATCCATCATCTGGCCGCTAGGACCACCCGTTCAGAAGTCAGCGCATTTGCTCGACACATCGGTCCAGGCACGGGTGCCATATCGGTGCACCCACCGATTATGTACTTTCAGGTTAGTTATTGCATGTTGTGGAACCTGCCATGATGTATATCTGTTAGCAGTACTGTGGCCTCTGATTATTTGAAACATTTTCATGAAGCAGTGCTGTACGTATGGAGCGTGTCATTGCTTAGCAGAGATATTGAAGAGTATCTGGGGCCGACGACTAAAGGGCAAGAAGAAAAATTGAACTGACTTTGAAGCAAGTATTCGTATGTAATCAAGCCAAGCAAACATTTAGGATCTTTCGATATGGTTTGAAACTTGCAATACAAACTGGTCTACTTCAGATCATACTGTTATAATCATACTATACCGAAAAGTACATCCCGCACTCTGTAGAATTCTGACAGCGCTTTTTTCGCAGTCTCTCGTGACAGGCACTATTCTCAATGGTTGGAAGATAGTCGAGGTAGCACCAATCTTTAAATCAGGAGACGGTACTTCACCATTAAATTTTCCTAACGAGCACCGTAAGCCAGGTCGGGAAACATTTCATTCACCCTCAGGTCGCTAATTATTTATAAAATCACAATATCACATTCGAGTATCACCACGGTTTTCAGAAGGGTTACTTGAGAAACACAACTTTCAGGATTTGTTCACGATCTACATTGGTCCATTGACGCAGGCTTACAAACTGCGGTAGTTTTTCTTGATTTTTCTATAGCATTCAATCGCATTGCACACCACAGACTACTTCTCAAACTTCACCCTAATGTCCTCACTTGAGCGAAAGATTTTCATTCTTCTCAAATGCAGTTTACTTCTGATAACTATATACTTCTTTTGCTCGTGCCACTTTGTTGTCCCCCCAGGCAGGTTGCTTGGTCTATATTCCATGTTGCATATGCTCCCATGTAGTTCAATTTGCAGATGATGTTGTAATTTATCACACAATTTCTTTCAACTACTACCGTCAATGCTTTCAATGTGATCTTAACACAATTAACTCCTGGTGCTGCAAATGGCTAATGTCGCTTATCTCTAAAACAAAGTGCATGACTTTAACGGTGGCAAGTCTCGAATTGTAAATACTTACTTCATTAACAACAGCCTCATTACCTCTTGAGACAAAGGTGTTTTGGTAGGCTGGTAGGGGAGGGGGGATTGCATGGTGGATTTCAAAAGGTACATCGATTGGGAAAATAAGAGGTGTGATTAATATTTTCATTTGCACTCCAAAACTCGCTTTATTTCATATGTTTCACCCACTGCAGTGGCTAGGGTGGTGTGCTGTGGAGGCGAATGTCGGTTAGATACCGCTTGGTGTGGCCGCTTTTCAGATGGAGGCAACACGTAAAGACGCCCGTGTTTTGAGATTTCGATGCGCACAAAAATACCCAGGTGGTCAAAATTAATGCGAAGTCTTCCCCTACAGTGCTCCCCATATCCCAAGTGTAGCTTTGGCGTGTTAAACCACCGTTTTTTTTTTCATGTCTTTGGTATATTACCAGCTGCCGTAGCAGGTGCAACTTAAAGGTAAAATTATACATAATGTTTCTATGAGCTAAATATAAAGGCCATATTGAAGTGCGTTTATGGGTCTATCTCATAGCAGTAGTGAAAGGTTATAAACTCTGGTGCAGGTTAAGATCGGCAATGGCTCATATGGTGTAGTCCAGTGTTTGACGGAATGCCGTGTAGGCAGGTAAAAGCATTATTGCAGTGATGATACGTAGGTCATTGACCAAGTCAAGAAAGCCATTTAACGGTTTGTTGCTTTTTCACGGTGAGCATATGTCGTGGAAAACGAAGCTATATATTGGGCATTACGCGGCGCACTGAGTTTGCATAGATATGGTGCAGATTGCCATCCATTATGTTGATAATGTTGGGCGTCGTCTGAACGATGAGGGACTCGAGCAGTAATCGAGAAGATAGATTGCACTCAGTTGTCATTAATTTTGTCTTGTTCCAGTCGACCACGTGTCCCGTCCTCTCACGGTGCTCTGCCAGTGGACTTGTTTTTGCATGGCCCTTGTTCAATTCGTTCCAGTGCTGCATTAATCTTCTGTGCAGATTGCCCGTTTCGCCACTGATTTGCATTCAGCGCATGGAATCTAATAAACAATACCCGGAAGCTTGGAGCGTGAGAGGGGGTCTTTCACGCTGACAATGTCAGAACATAGCTTGCTAGTGGGCACATGCACGATGTATGCACTGCGTTTCTTGAAAATGTGTGCGAGAGTTTCACTGATGTGTGGGACGTAGGTAATTGCTGCACGTTTTCATGCAGTCCTTGTGGCTGCCTAAAGCATTATATTCAGAAAGAAGCGAAGAGGGCGACTAGCAGGAATCCGCATTGACATTAGCAGGCAGAAGCGTCTACAAGGCCTGTGTGAAAACGTGCTGCAATTCTCGTCCTACACATCAATGAAGCTTTTGCACCCATTTTCAAGAAACACATTGTGCACATCATTCACGTGCCCACTAGCAAGCTATGTTCTGACATTGTCAGCGTGAAAGACCCCCTCTCATGCTTCAAGCTTCCAGGTGTTTTTTTATGTTTTGAACGAAAAAAGGGCCATTTAAACGTGACACCTCCTTCCTTGCCGATTAATGATGCCTGATTGTTCAGTTTGTGGGGATAAGTTTAGCAGATTGCTCACATGTTTAACCTGTATTTGTGCTTGAGCAGTCAAACGCTGATATTAGCAGTGAAGTAGGTGAAAATTGTACTTTGATTGTAGTTGTGTGCAGATTACTTACATTGTGTTAATTCGTAGAAAAGCAAAATTGAGGTAACCCTGCTAACAGTTCCACATTGCAGCATTTCATTATGCAAACGTTAAGGAGTTCAGCTGCTTGTTAAAGGTGAAATAAACAGTGGTACAAAAAGAAGAGCATCTACTAAACAGAAATATTTTCACAATCGCAGGTTGCCAACGGTCCGCCTACCAACTTGTGTCCTGCATCGTTTCTGCTGGCTGGAGCGGCTGATAGAACATTTTCCAGCTTCTCAAAGTTTGTGGTCAAGCGCTCCTCCAAGTGAAAGATGCCGCAGAGGGATCTTTTGTTTTAATGCCACAATTTCATGTGCTCAGCAGCTAATTTACTCGTAAGGCTTTTTAAATATTTATCACCCAAGAGGGCATGCTACCTTCGTCTTCGGTGGAATGTGTCTGCACTTGGGGTATTTGTGACAGAAACAAGGGAACCGCGTCGTGAGAGTCATTGAGGCCTTGTTGATTGTGCATTCTTCTGAAATGACATTTTCATTCGGCTGAATACTTTCCAAATGTTACGATTTGTGAACAAATTATGGTAAAAGTCATGATTAGTTGTACTACAGTGCATGAAGGAAATGCCAACATACGTTTTATCACCTCTGATATTTCAGATCGTTGGCTGGTGAGCAATAAAACAAAACTGAAGTTTTTTTAAAGCAATATCAAATATTCGTTGTCACCAGTGCATGACCAAGTAAAAGCTATCTAGTCACCAAATTTAGAATTAGACACGAAATGCCAAGAAAAATAGGGAAATAAACTAGACAGCTCGCTACAATAAACCAATTCGTAAAATTCCTCATTGTCTATAAAGTGATGATTCAGGCGGGTTTGTTAAGGTGTCAGTGGGTTTACACACCCAACTTGCAGGGAAGCACATGAGCTCTCAATATTAACATGTTTTTAGTGAAGACCGTCTTCCTTCATTAGGCTGCTTTGCACATTGATGCCAGTCTGATAAATGTAGTCCTGAATTTTTGTTATGATCAATCTTTGTATGGGAACCATATATTTTTGTATGATGTCGCTGTGTATTTCTGAAACTGTATCTAGTCACCAATTCCAATTTGTTGTGGTCAGGTTTCTTCAACTAATTCGTAGCTTTTCTAACAATTATGGTATATTTTGTGTGCCTAAAGGAATGCCTCATTGCATGTTTAGCCTATGTAGTGATGAAAGCGGACATTTCGCTTCAAAGTGGAATGTCGGGCTAGCAACATGGTACTTTGCGTTCTGCTCACTTTCATTCATGCCATTATTTTTTATATTATCATCTAAAATTAAAAGCCAACCAATTTGCTGTCGTTTTAATTTTGTCACCTACTTTATACTTTTTTTAGGAGAACGACGGGACAAACTTGTGCCGTCATTCTGTTGTAACTGTTTCCTGTGTTTAGCACTGGTTTTTTAGGCATTGAAACATTTTTTTATGAGTTTGTTGAACAGTGATTAGTTCAGGTGCTCAAACAATTTTCGGCTGCGAAGGCTCCCTGTAGCATTTATATAAGTGCTCTCTGCTCTATTTTTGAGCCAATACCCCATCACCAGTCTTCATGAGGTGGTCTTTTGTAGAAACGAAGTTGAAATAAATATTTGTTTTCATTGCTTTACATGTTTTGAAAGAATTTCTTGTTCATTCTTTTTTTGTTTCAACCCTGTTTCAGAATCCTGCTTAAGGAATTTCCTCTGTTATTTTTTTTCAGAACCAGGAAGGGTGCTCATCCTCGGTTCTTGCTGAAGCAGCAGTATCCATACTTCACACGTGAGCTCTGAACACACAGTATTTATGGTATGAAACATTCTACCAGTATAAGCTTGCTTTGTAGAGGTAATTGTAGATGTCAAAGCTCTTGACAGTGTAGCCCAATGTTTGGTGTAACGCGCAATGTCTACAACTTGTAAAAATAATTTTGTGGCTATAATGTTTGAGATTATTTTAAAATGCACGTCAACTACTATTAGGAATCACTGTCTAAATTGGCAGCCATTTTCCTGGTGGATACAGAAAGTGAAAAAGCGCATGTGTAGAGATTTCAGTGCACCTTAAATGTCCAAAATTTGCTAAAGCTAATCCAGAGCCCTCCCTGTGGTGCACTTCATACCCCATGTACAGTTTTGCGTAAAAACAGCTAAAATTTATGATCAATTTAAACTTATTTTATTGCTTTTAAATGCAAATATTCTCAGTTTAAGCGGCTATATTTAGAGTAAAATATTTTGTAACAATTATATAGCTACCAAAGGTTTACAGAAAAGCTTTTTGCTTTTCGTAATGCACCTTCTTATCAAAAGAAAAATGTTGTTAACAAAGGCAGAAGAAACCGAAATATGGAAATTAGCAAACCCTAAAGCTGTGGATAGACTGAATGTTTTGTAGAGAATGTTTTGCTGATTTCAGTTCTAGTCAACTCTACGAAAGTCTATCGACGTAGAATGCTTGCCGTGAGGCACCTCGTAATACTAGCGAAAACTAATGGGCCCCGGCTGTTGGCTTTTCATTTGCAACAGTGACAAATGACCCCACATCTGCCGGAAGGGACATAATGCAAGGCACCATTTACAAGCTAGCCTCATGATAAAATAATGTTTTATGAACCATGACATTACATTTCAACCATGGGCTTCACCAGGGAACTTGTATGCATTGTTCTGTGATGTTTGCAGTTCTTGTTATTGCTATGTGGGGTCATTTAGTCTAAATGTATGGTTATAAAACTCCATCTACCACCAAACCTTGCACGTGCTGTACCATATGACTATTTTTTCGTAAAGCAAAAAGAATAATGCAAACGAAAATAAATGGCTTGGGTTCCCAACTTTTATAAGTAGATTATAAGCCGCAGTAAGGAGGGAACTATATTATGAGCCGCAGTACGGAGGAAACAATACATTTTGCATTTGGTCTTTCTTCATATTGAACCTTCCTGCTAAGCTCAAGAATAAGGCACTAAACATTGCAGGTAGCTACCGTGATTGGAAGTTTGATGCAATACTGAGAAGCCAAGGGTTTTAAGGTTCAATGAAGTTTTGTGTGGTTGAAGTGTTGCACACCTAATTGCTTTCACTGCGTAGCATGGTTATGCTGTGCAGTGAAGCTCGAAGGATGTGTACTGCAGTTCGGCAAAGTGAACATATAATTGGTTTTTTACGAAGTTTTGGATAATCAACTACCTCTAAAGTTATAACTCTGTACTGAGATGTGGCTCCTGACTCTTTAAATATATGTTTTAACAATCGGTGACACAAGTTCAAGAAAATTATCAGCTGACGTTGAGCTTCAATAGAATGTCTCACAGAACCGAGCTTGGAAAGCACGAATGTTTCATACCATAATCGTGTGTCATATTGTGCAATATGTGGTCTCACACCTGCTGCACCATTTGAGAACCGAGGATGACGCACCCTTTTTGTACCCCTTTAGGTGGGTGCTTTTGCAGAAGATGCTCCTACAGATTGGGGTGCTATGTAGCACCCTAGGATACTTTTAGGTCGAAAAGGGTGTTATAAGGCACCTGTCTTCTGGGGTGCTTCACAAAGGGTGCTCCTGCGGCGACAGAATCCAAGCACCCTAAGGGTGCAAAATTTACAGTTTTTAGGGTGCTCCTGCGGCGACAAGCTGAAGCACCCTTTTGGGCGTAAACATTTTTAGTGTGTAGGGCAACTACCTCGGAAAGGACGCCATAACAGCGCTGCATAAGTAGAAAAATTGAAAAGAGCCCCGTTAGGTTTCCGCATTGCTCACAGCGATGTGCGAACTTACCGATTCTCGTGAACGTGTAATATCTGGCTTATGTATTCCAGGGTACTGCCATAAATGTCACGAAGGTATATAAGATCTGATGAAAGAGTGTTTGAGAGTTTGTTTTAAAATTACTCGCATAGTTTAAATATGAGTTATGCCACAGTGTCAGGGCAAGAAAGTGCATACGAGTAGCGCTAAAGAATGTAGCGTGAGTGGGCCAGACCAGGGAGGAAACTGGCGTGATTGGAATTGCCAAACATAGCAAAACAAAATTCAAAAGGACTGCTGTCGAAATACAGAACACTTTCTGCTCAATATTGGAGGAGTGTCTTTTTTGAAAGTTGGAAAACTTGGTGTGGAGTAATATGCTGTCGTGTGCGCCGAAATATATTTTCCGTATTTGCTGTGTAGTTGAAGTACAGCCTTAAACTAATAGAGCCACTAAAGTAGAACGATTAGGTATGCGCACAAAGAAGAAACGTATTGTTGAATCTGATACCATATCAAGCTAAGAGAGTGTTTTCTTCTTTTGCGTATGTCAAGTCGCAAGAAGAGAGTGAAAAAGTTTCTTAAATTTCGAGAACAATCTGCGAATAATTAACATTCTTACGCAACCTGTCTTCTTTGTTCTTTTTAGAGCCTGATTAGGCCACGAGCATACGTTGGGTTATCGCTTGGTTATGTTTTGCTTTGTTTCATTTTCCTAATATTGCAAAGCCTCCGAAATGTTTTATAATATCTCGGGAGAGGCGACCGATCGGCATGTAAGCGCCTTATCAGGGCGTCCAGAAGCTAAAAAAGCGAGAGTACGAGCACGCGCGTAGAACTAACTGTTGTATCAGCGTCGTCTGCTCCGCTGTTCTCCTTAAAGCGACACACCTCGTTCTTTTTATACAGGCGAAAGCAGTTTGCTCGCTGTCAAAAGAATCTAACCAGCGTGAAGGCTCCTAATGAACGTTCCGGATAATATCTACGAGAGAAACATAAAGCGCAATGCAAATGCACATGCGCTTCAAATAACCCCGGTTTCTAGTCAATGATTCATCCAGATACAATGGCAGGGGGAATACCGCTCTCGAAAAAACAGTGTAGCAGGCGATGCTCACAGCGGTTAGGGCTTTATGCGTGTGCGCGTACTCTCGCCTATTTTGCCGCTGGCACCGTGATGTGGCGCTGACACGGCGATTGGTTGTCGCTTCCGTAATATTATTAAACATTTAGGAGGCTGTACACATACAGTGAAGGCCTGTTAAGACGAGCTCGGTTAAGAGGAATGCTTGCTTATGCCGAAAAACGTGGGAATGTTTGTTTGGGTTTCCATAGACCCATTGCAAAAAAAAAACATCCGCTTAAGACAAAAAGCCTTGCACGTACTGTTCTAGAAGCTAAGGCGAACCACGTTTGGGCTGACCACCACTTCTGGCGATTCTGGGTACCAACATGGCAGTCTTTCCGTGTTGCGGTGGGGAATTCCCGCGACCAGAGAGAAAGAAAAGTAAAAGGAAACCACAGCGCGCGAAGCGAATTCGCACCACGAAAAAAGGGAGGGAGCAAAAAAAGACACGCGGATAAAGAAACCACTTCTAGCACCTTTCAGGCCATGGAGACAGCGGGAAATAAAAGAAAAAAAGTGGTTGATCTTTTGTTTGTACGAATCATATGATTATTGTTGGGTTTAACGCGCCCACGCAACGCAGGCGGAGAGGCGCGCTGTAGTGGAGGGCTCCGGATGAATTGTGCCAACCTGGGGTTCTTTAACGTGCCGCGAAATCTAGTACACACGGGCGTTTTTGCTTTTCGCCTCCATCAGAAAAGCGGCCGCCGCGGCCGGGAACCGAACCCGCGACCTCATGCTCAGCGGCGCAACGCCTTAGCCACTGAGCTACCACGGCGTGTTACACGAATCAGTAGCACGAAAGTGAAATGTGCCTTCACAGGAGCATTTGAATGTTCATTGTTCATCGATATGAACTTGCACATCGCTATTTATATTTCGTCGGTAGGACACCGTTAGACGAATCAACATTAGACGCTGGATTGCACGCCCCGGAGCATTGAGGTAATCCCATTGAAAGCCCAAGCGCTTGCAAACTGTGCGGACGAAACGGAACGGGTGGTTATTAAAGCGTTTGGTGAAGTCACAGTACGCGATAGTGAAAGGAGCATTAGTTGCGTGTCGGCAGTGGTCTTGTGAGAGTGGTGGGCGAGTGACGATCTGCTGGCAGGTGACTTAGGCAAACCTGCGACCACATTGGTCCTGCTACGTGTCGTTTGCGCCAGACGCTTGCGTTGCGACGAGGCCAGCTTGTGGAACGCGGCGGCGGCGTTCCACAAGTTCAGCGGCGTTCCACATATGCGGCACACGCATAAACACAGCATCATCGGCTGCTACACGCTGCCCTTTCTAGGCGCCCACTATCGCGCTCCTTAGCGTCACGACGCACTAGTTCACTTCACCTCTCCTAGACGGCAGCCCCATCTGAATGAAAAACGTAGAGGGAAGGACATGAGGAGCGTTCGCACGCCCTTCGGGGCATGAATTCATGGCTCAGTCGGTAGGGTGTTCCTCACCTCCTGTGGCGGCTAGAATTATCGTGGGCCCGAAACCTAGCACCGCCGCGCCATTGGAACTTTTTCTGGTGATGTCATTTCCGTGACGGATATGACGTCGGTGAGGTTTGTGTACCCAGGCATAAAATACTTGCGTGATAAAAAAGGGGCGGGGCAAGTGTTGTGGCTGCTCGGCTCTAGAGGTCAGATGTGCAAAGCTTGCAGGAAAAAAGAAAAAAAAGTGCTTATGGAGATTTCTTGCTCCCGAACATAGCAGCTCATGCTCCAAGGGGAGCATGAGTTCGCTTGCGTTTGTGTGAAGGGAAAAATATAAAAAAATATAAAATTTTTCCTCCACTGTCAGCCTGCTTCAAACACTGTCTTGAAGCAAGATATTAGCCCTCGCCAAGGCGTGTTGCCGGTAAGTTTTGGGAGGGATAGCGATAAGACAAACAACTGATGAGACGAACATGTTATCATGTTCCTTTCAAGTTCATCTTAACGGGAGTTGACGTTACGCTGTTACAGCAAATAAGTACCTGTCAATTCCCATAATGAATTTTCGTGGAGATGCAAGCCGTAGGGCGTCATGAGTCCAGTTCACCAATTTTATGCGTCTTTTGATCGTTCTGTTTTGGGTTCTCGTTACCGGATGCTGTCAGCCGCCGACTTAACAAATGTCCCATGCCCAGAAACATGAAACCTGACCACAATCACGAAAGGCGACTGGCCAGAGCCAAGGCCCTCATCGAATTCCACGCGACCGACAACGGTACCTTGTACGTGGACGCGGCAGAATATCAAGACACCCCTGGAGCCTACGTGATTGCGGTGTTTGCGGTATCAACCGTGGAGACTACTACAGAGGAAGCATTTATACTAAAAGGTACATCGAGCAGACGAGGTGGCCATCGCACTGGATATCGCTGACCCGGCCTGTACGACGGTGCTGTGTGACTCCCGCACAGTATTGCTGAACTATGCCAAGAACAGGGTGTGCAGGGCAGCGGTGGACATCCTGCGAAAGAAGGAAGACAACGCGACAGCGGGATCAATCAAATGGTTCCCGGCTCACATGGGCCCACGTGTCTCGAGCAGGGTGACCGAGAACCACAACGAGACGTCCACTGCAGTCGCGCGAGGACTCGCCAACCGCGCAGCAGCCAGCCACGCCGACCCGGAGTGGAGACCGTTCGACATTAGCAAGGATACGATGACCAACTACAACGATTTCGTGAAGTGGTATCAACTGAATAGGAGAACTATACCACCCCTGAACCTGGGACTCACCCGAGCGGAGGCAGTGCTTTACGGACAGCTGCAGACTAGATCCCTGATCACCCCGGTGCTTGCAAGTACATTTGCCCCAGTGTGTATGATAGTGACGTGTGTAGGTTGTGCGCGAAGGAGCGAGCTGGGGCAGCTCACATCCTGTAGAAGTGTGAGGTGAACCCACGTGAGGCAAGCGAGAAAACAACGATCCAACCGCAGCTGGAGTCTGCAACAAAGAGCTATCACTACGAACTACACCTCCAGGCCGTCCAGCAGGACGCAGCGACCCTCGAGAAGCAGCGACCGGGAGAAGCCACGGGGGAGGGGGCGCAACCCTTCCTGGACCCAGGACGCAGTCGCGGCGACGTCCAGGCCACGTCAGGGTGACGGACCCCATGAAGGGGTAGCCTAACCTCTCTGCAGGCGTTTCAGTAAAGTTTTTCGCTCTCTCCCTCTTTGGCTTTTTATTTTTGTCTTTTTGTGAGACGATGGGCAGGATGAGTAATTTTAGATGAGTAGGTCACAATTGTTAATGCTCTATTTTTCACTTTTTCCGCTTTTGGTTTTGAAACTTCCCTTCTACCAATCACCTTCTGTAGGATAGCACGCTGCTTAATATGTTATCTGTGCCTACTGCGTATTTTTTTCTTTTTCGAATGCAAAGCGTTAAACGGTGGGCTACGTTTCAGAGTTTTTCTCTTTTCGGGTTTGCGTCAGCCTACTCCGGTCTTTCCTAATTTTACCATCTTGGTGTTACCGAGACTATCTGATAGATCCATAATATATGTACAGAAAGCTTCTAGCTTGAACAGACCCGCCGCAGTGGCTGTGTGACTAAGACGTTTCGCAGCTGAGCCGAAGGAGGCTGGTTCGATCCTGACCGCCGTGGCTACTTTTAGGTGGAGGATAAAAGCGAAAATGCCTTTGTCCTGTCAGGATTTCGGTGCTCTTTAAAGATCTCCAGGTGGTACGAATTAATCCACACTCCTTCCCTCCACTGCGGGGGTCCTGATAGCTCAGGTGCCTCGTCGGTGCGTTAAGGCACCAAAGGTTGAAAATTGTGATACTTTCACAAGGTGTCCTGTAAAAAAAGAACAAGCGTGCATCGTGGTGGCGGGGCTCCATACGCGTGCAAAATTCGCGGACATGTCGCAAGCATCAGACACGAAGGACAGTGAAGAAGCAGGGCAAAAAACGTAAGGAAAAGAGCGGGCTAAGTTGGCCAAACCGTCGCCAATCTCAAAACTGCCATGAAGCGCTCGAAGTGAATAATGCCTCTCAGCTGTCGGGAGAGGTTTGCGCTCTCTATCGCTGCATTTAGACGATCTTGGGAAGGTTTGTTGATATGAAAGAGCCTCTTACACTTCCCTTGTATGCTGATTTGTGTGTTTGAACAACACGGTTGTGTGTGATAAAACCGGTGTAGATAGGGGTAGATAGGCTGATTTATTGGCTGACGGCGTAGATTGTCTGAAGAAGATTATGATGATGATACTATCACCGCAAGACATTTTCTGGTATTCGTGCTAATAAAGTGTAGTTTGCCTAATTACGCAAAAAATTGTATCGAATAATTCTGCGAAAATGCGTACCACACGGCGTGTCGTGGACACTTTGTTCCCTCGGCATTACAAAAAAAATATTTTTTTGGAGTTTTTATTTTTTATCTCCAGTGCGAGTACATTGTACAAATATAACATTAGAATGACTGAACAAACAATGTTTGAATGGTATCAAAAAGAACCAAGATTCCTCCGCACGTAAGCACGAATTGTTCAGGGGAAAAAGTAGACAGATTAGCTTATCCCGCGGACATCAAGTGTAGAATGTGCAAATGACGCCGACTAAGAAAATGTTACGAGCACCGGATAATTGAAAATGCGTTATTATATGATGTCTGTGCTAAACAGAAAACGTAAAAAGTTCACAAAAGTTTCCTTTCAAATAAAAACTCAAGAACAATGGTTTGATTAAACTTTTTCAAGCCCCGCGTGTGTGAAGACGGCGATCTTTTAACCTACTTACCGGCAAATATTGTGCGGTTTTCTTCACGTATGTACGGGAACTTCTTTATATTTTCCGTAGGAGCGGCAAAAGGTACTTCAATACCTGAATGAACTGCCTGATGGCTAAGGAAGAGAAACAGTGGCTGGAAATAAAAATTCACAATGAACAAACAGAGCAATGCTACTGTCGAAAATATGCATTCACGAACATCCAATCTCTAAAAAAACTCAGAATAACATGGCAGCCGCGCTTCACTGCAGACCGCTGTGCATACTTTACGTCCAGTACAGCACGGGCTTCTTTTATTTAAATAGTCTAAACCAAGCTCCGTACAATTTGCTGTGATATTTCACGATCATGTCTGTGTGGGCCCGGCTGCGTGTAGGCGGGCGTTCGGAGCGTGCATGTATGCATGTGTGTGTGCGTGTGCGCGGACATTGGGAATCTGTATGAAGTAATTATCAGGTATTTTTTCTTTGCCTTTTCAATTTTCTTGTCGATTCAAATAAATTAATCCAGCATATCTAATTACAGGCGTACTAGTACGCACCTATAGGTGCTACCGTCACTACCCGCTGTATCCGCAAGCGCCAAGTGCAGGTGCAAACAACCCATTGATCTGTACCTGTATGACTTCTGTTTTGTCAACGACACTGCTCAAGCGAGCTGCCACAGGTGTATGCTAATGATATACACTTTCTGTCTAAGCAAACGTATGTGCAGTAGCGAGATTCTAGCTTCGTTATCGCTTTGTAATTATTGAAGATAGTTGTGCCTGTTTTAAATTTATTCTATTTTTCTGCCTCTGTTACGACTATAGTTGTTCCCTTCCACATATTAGCCTGATATAAATATTTATTGGTAATTTTCGTGTTCAAAATGCAGAGTTTTCATTCCGCTTTTGTTCGCCCACTCTCGCGTTCTGTCTGCCGAGTATGGTGGCAAAATGTTTTATCAGAATATCTCTAGGGTCCACTTCTGGCTACGCATGACCAGTGCATTAGTACCACGCTGCGTTTTCTTATTAGAACTCCGTCCGATAAAACATTATCTCCTAGCTGCATGGGAATCGGCTGTGACAGCTGCTGACCCCTCCCAACGTAAGTTCATGCGTATATCCTCGGCGCCGCGGCCAGGCTTGGTGCTCTCTTTGCAGCGCACGCATCTTACCGAGCGTTTCTTCGTCAGCGTCAACCGTAACGGAAGTATAAAAGCTTAAATAACACATAAGGTAATGGTTGAAAACAAGCCAAGCTAGGGATATGGGCTGCACTTGAATGGCTGATCTAACAAATGCGTTTTCTGCTGGTGAGTGAGATGTATGTTGAGCTAGCGTTTTGACTGTCGCTCAGAGATATCATGGTAATCGCACGACAACATCGTACGTCCAACCGCACCCTTCTGTCTTGTGAACAAGAGATAAATAGGTTCTCATTTTTGTATGTAAAATTTCAACCTGATATTTTTATAAACAGCCTGCACCTTGTATAACGGGGAACCTCAAAACGTTTTCTAAAGAGTTGTTTTTGAAGGCGCCTCGATGTTATTTTTATTGCCTTGTTTTAAGCTGGCGGGACGGGTAGTCTATTGGAAGGGTCAGTATTTTTTCTACGGTGATGGGCTGAGTATATCATGAGTGATATACGTTTGAAAGGGTAACTTAGTCTGAAATATGCAGTCTTGCAGCCAGGATACAACAATAATACTTTACTGAAACAAAGCCATAAACGTACATTCCGCCGCTTTTCCATGGGAAAGAACCAACTCAACGAGCGAGGAATACGCATTAGTGAAACAGGCGCTCTTCGGTTGGTTGGAAGTCTGAACACCTGTCACTAAACTGTGCCTCCCGCATATGGTATGAATAGTTAGGACCTGACCATGCGGGAAACAATTCGTTCTTGCTTTTCATACCCTCCGTTGCTAATTTGGTTGAAAAATATTTTGCAAACAAATTTGCTGTTTTTCATCGAAAGTTGTGATGCCCGCTACTGTCTATTAAAGACAATACTTGACCGGACACACCCCTGCTTGTCTGACGTACAATCAATTAAGGCCATTGCACTCTGCCCGGGAATTGACCGGCAAAGCACAGCGCAGTCCAAAGAGTGCACACAATTAACAGGTTTTTTATGTGCCACTACCCACGTTTTAGTCTAGTGCACAAGCGTGAATCTGTCCTGTTTCGTACCATAGAATATCGTAAATTGAGAGCAGGCGGGAAGTTCACAATATTTCCACCTTTATTCTGACCAACGAAACCACCAATAGTAATGAAACTTGGCGCTGCCCTTCAGGGCTGCCCCTCGGCTAATTTTTATATAGGTCGTTTCCAGGTGGCTTCGACTAAACACGAGTAGCAGCTGTTTTCTGTTAGCGTACTTCCTACGTAAATTACTATGTACTCTCAGCAGACTGAAATTCTATGTGCCTAAAAATTTATTTGGAAATATTTACATTTTGGGTGAAATGTCGCGTATGTAAGGTGATCTCGGCAGCAAATGGTTGTTTAGTCCTTTTCTGATGGTTTCAATGCCACATAATTTACAGCCACTTTCTGTAAACTCACACTCTGCAGGTTGCCATGTATAGACGCCAGACGTGAATTCTGAAGCATATAGAACTTCACTCAGTACTAGTATTAGCCAATAATTTACCTGAGGGGTAATGGTGAGTAGATCAGTTTTATCTGACATAAATAGATCAGTTGATCTATTGATCAGTACATAAATAGATCAGTTTTTTTTTATCAACGTCAGTATGGCTTTCTATTCAGGGTACATAAGAAACGTTAGGACCTACGGAAAATTCACTAGAAATTCCCCGCATTTCCCCGAGGGGAAGAATGTGAAAGTGCGAATGCACGAGTTGAATTTGCGCGGTTCGGTAATGTTCGCGAAAGAGAGATCACACACACACACAACTACAAAGAAAGAAAGATGCATTTATTCACAGACACCTATTTGTGTTGTCGTTGTACTTCATTGCTAGAGCGGATCTCAGCTTTGAAATTTCGTGTCAGTACTCCTTTAAGCGGGTGCATTAGCCCTTCTCACGCCCGATTCCTGGCCAATCCCCCACGTGGGTATGTGCCATGTCAGCGGCCAGGCAGTGCGCGCCCATCTCCCCCCGTTGCCAAGGAAGACGAGGAGATTCCTGGCCAATCCCCCACGTGGGTGTGCTATGCGGACATCGCCGGTGGACGCAGGTTCAGGGTCGCTTAAGAAGTGCATCGCACTTAAAATCTCAACAGGGTCATTCAAGCACAGTTGTATAGCTGCCGAGAAGCGGCTTCCGCCGAGAAAAAAATATAGATTTTTTCCGCGAACTGGTACCACACCCACAGGTCCGTAGGTGAAGGCCTTGTTCTAAACAGATAGAAATGTAGCAGTGGAATCCAGCAGCGCAGCTCGACGAAGGTCAGTTCCTGTTGCCGCGAACCACAAAAATGAACATTCCACCGATACTTTAAACTTTGACATTCTTCAAAGGATAAGAGTACATCTGAATGAGTAGCGATTAAATTCCAATATCATCTTAATCTTCAAGGTGTAAAAAGAGCCAGATTAGATATGCCAAATGGAAGGAGAGCTGTAGCACGGGAAATGAGTTTAATGGTCGAATAGATCCTTACCCCTGGTGTCCGTATGGCCAGAGACCCAAGCCAAACGTACCTTCTTCACGTGCCTTAGAAAACACAATAACCTGCGGTGCAGTGGACAGTAGGAAGAGGAAGGTAATGCCGATATAAGTGGTATCGAATCGGATAATACGATGATTTCTGGTACATATTGTGGTACTTCACATAGAGCGAAAGCTATTGCTAAACATTCTGCCATGAAAGCGTGCGTGTGGTTCGGGACTCGTAGCGAATAACTCGAGCCCTGAAATTGTGATAAAAATACCAGTTGCAGCTGTATCGGGCTGATGGTCAGTCCGCCCATCTCTTTTTCATTTTTCAAGGCGAAGACGATCAAATTCTCCTACTTTCGCTCATATCATTGATTAAAACGCTATAGCTTTTGCGTTCGAGGATAAAAGGCAGGCTGTACTCGCGGAATTTTTGAAGCATGCGATTCCTTACATGCTCTCCTTCTCCCCACAAGCATTGTAGAAATTTTGCTGTTTACGTTCGTCGGGTAAAACTCTCATGAATTCAAATTGAGGTTGCGCAACGCTTACAGTTGGATTTTGCGAGCTTTTACTCACTATGATAAGCCTATCTGTAACATTTATCACCGATAGTAACACTGTTTTGCCGTCTTGGAGGGCAGTGTGTACCTTAAACCAAGACTCGTGACCGATAATGATAATACACGCTCGTAAACTGCGGATGGTTGCGCTTTAAGGGGTAAGCCTCTGCCTCGCGAGCAGTGTATTTAGCTTCGTTATCTCCTTGGATAGGTTAAATGTTATGGTTTCTTGTTATTACCACTACCGGTGGTTATAAACGGTACCCGCTGTGGTTTACTGACCGACGCCAAGCCATGAAATTTCGCATTTTGTGCTATGCTAAATATTCACACGCAGGAATGCACTGCTCCGTGGTGGCAGGATGAAGGCGAAAAAAACCATGGAAAATATAACGATTAATTTACACAAAGTCAAAGGTGGCCCTGGGGCAGACCAAGCCAATCAACGTTCCCCTATTCAGCTTCATTGTCGTCCCGGATGCCGGTGCACGAAGCTACGCGGCAGCGCCTTCTGCCTTGTCTTCTCCTGGCGCCATATTCCGCAGGTGGTAGCTTGCGCGGTCTCTGTCATGTCCGTCATGTACATAATTTAAATACATCGATGGCATCACTTTGTACATATATCACTTCAGCAGCAACCATGGATCGTCTTATCTCTTCTGCCACCACATAACAATGTTTACAGAGCAGCCCATACCCATTAGGGTTCATGGGTTTACATTTACTAGAAGGTTTTTGTTTTACTTCGTGCGGGTTTAAAAATTCGCACAGTGTCGCATACCTACACGAAAACATACCTCAATAGCCGAATTGGCCAAAGCTTTTCTGGGGATTTTTGGTTGCTTGTGAGTGACTAAACGCACACGACGTCAACAAAATTGCACTTTGTGCACATACTAACTGATGCTAGAACGACAGACCACTATTATCGAGTTTCGGATATTTGCGGTATAAAGAGCAGCAAAAAAATGATAATTGTGCTCCTTTACACACACCTTCAAAATGCAAAGAAAGCGTAAAATATTTCTCACTTCTATGCGAGAAGTACACCAATTAGGCACACCGTGCTTATAATGTTTGGACTTGGTCTTTACAACAAAGCGATTGCCAATGTCAGTATTCAAAAGCGATGAAGCACTCCATATTTCAATAAGGAGAGGTTTGGTGCAACGTATTCGCTGTGCTTGCACTTACGTGAGGTTTGGATGGCCGAACAATAAATTCTGCTTGCTAGGGCCAGATGTACTAAAGCGAAAGTAGTAGAAGACTCCGTAGGTCGAACATCTGGTCCCGTCGGTGGAGTCATAACATTTAAATCGGAAAGCGTCCGACGGGGCTACGAAAATGAAAGTGAGGTAACTGCGTTCAAATGAAAACTGTATATTTAACTCTGGGTGAGAATCAAACCATGCAGCTCCGGAATGCCACAGTGGCACGCATAGCAAATGCCTCGATGGCTCCATCAAACTGAAGTTACAAACATAGTGAATTCGTCCAAGCTTTCAAATAAGAAACTTCTTTACAGACATGCACTCAGGTAGACATCGATAGTATGACCGTGATGATTAGAGAAGCGGCACCGAAGCCAGCCGTAACATGTGGGGCAACTATAGTGCCACATTTTATTCTCAATGCGAACGCAGGCATTCCACCTGGGGTATGTCATGTTATCATGCAGCATCCACTCAAACCCTCGATTCTTCGGGCCTGCCCAAGCAGGTACCATACGATCAGTTCTAAAATTGGTGTGTGCTGGCCTGCCGTTACAGCTACGGAACAATATAAGCTGTAACGTCGTCAAACGGTGCCCGCAGATTGATGTGCGGTAGGTTTTACTTTGCTTAAAGCACACATGGATCAGGGGTGCGTCTACACAACGTCATGAAGAGATATCCAAAAACCAGGGCCAACTTTACAGAGTTGTTCGTGCTTTACTTGAAGTAGAGTTGGTCGTGCCTAAAACTAGCTGTGGTTCAAGGCTCACAGTCCCAGTAACCTGGTGAAAAACAGGCACAGCAAAAAGGATTACGATGACAATGCCAATAAATGGACATGGTCCAGAATATGGTACTTATGGTGTTCAATTCATTACAAATATACGAAATGTTGCGGTGTTCTTGTAATTCTTCGTAATATCACAGAATCTTAGCAATAAACATTTATGTTAAAAAGATTGTGCAAGCTAGCGAACGAGCGACTATGTTGTTGTGGCCACGTCTGTGTGCCAAAGGACACGGGGAGCCGAATGCGTCCACAGCAAAAAGCCTTTTTTATAGAAGACATCCTGATAATAAGGCGCATTAGGAGAAACGCGGTAACCAGTGGGGTTCATTATACCTCGCTATCTGAGCGCAAACGATCATGCCATAGCAACAGATATGCAAAATTGTTTGTTTTCGAAAACATTATTAAAACATTTAAACCACAGGTTCTTCATGGAGAATTTTCGGATGAATTCTCGTGATAGAGGGAAACGGAATATGTACAAGTTTGTATGGCAAGAAAAAAACCGCAGAGAAAAGAGCGAAAGAGGAACGCCACTGTTTAGCCCATTGAAAATATGGTGCGGTTCGTAGATAAATATTTAGGAGATAGAGAAAAAATGTTAATTTGAGGAAATGTTCATTGAAATGCGCTAAGGATGTAGCCCACCCTTCAGATCCCCAGTTTCTTTTGTGCGTCTCCACGCCTACAGGGTAAAGTTCCTGTACGCTGTTGTTGTAGCTGCCAAACAATGCTCCTCCCATCTCGAAAGTCTCTTTCTTATTGCCTAAGGACCATAAAAAACGGCAACAGCAGGTTGCTTGAACTAGATTTGATGATTTTCCGGTCGTTTAGCTCGTGTGATCTCATGTTTTAGCAAACACACTTAAAAGTTTAGGTTTGCTAAATCATTTGTTCATTGGGATCTGCGTCAGTGACTTAGGGTTTGCTGGCGTTAAAATTTCG
Source organism: Haemaphysalis longicornis (assembly GCF_048455015.1). Lineage (NCBI taxonomy): Eukaryota > Metazoa > Arthropoda > Arachnida > Ixodida > Ixodidae > Haemaphysalis > Haemaphysalis longicornis. The sequence goes on from NW_027526306.1 coordinate 1,779,087, forward strand.
TGCGAAATAAGAAAAAAAGTTAATGTTTTTTCTATGGATCCGGGGTTGAGTTTTGAGAAACAATTTGGAAGAATTGGACGCCGGGAAGAGCTCGAGCTGGGTTATGAGATTTTTGTGATGTCCCGGCTAGGTTGGTGCGCCATCTAGTGTTCCTTTAGCTGTTTGTGTCCCTCAATCGAAATGTTGCTGTTAAAGCACATCGTCATAAAGTGCGCGTTTTTTTGGGCGGGGGAGGGGGAGGAAAGAGGGGGGAGGAGGGTGGGGTGGTCGTTAACGATTCCGCCATGCGTGATATTCTGAATGAAGTATTAAGCTACTTCAGTACTATATCTGATATTATCTTTTTACCTCTTTCCCTAAAGACATGACCACCACGCACTGCTGCGATAAATCATAAATTATGCGCAAAAGCTCGAGATATACACCTCGAAATAAAACTGAGGTGGTCGCAACCAGCCTTCATAACAGGAATGATAAGGGTCAGTTCCAAGGGTAGGAACGGAGAATCACGTAATTAGGCACAGGTTTATGTGACAGGAGTCTTCTCACAAATGATAATAACGGTGGAGTTCTGCTGGGCATTTATTTCGTAAATCGGGAAACATGTCTATCACCATTGTAATAGAAAAAGCAGCAAAAGGAGGGACTAGAAGTAGGAGAAGACCAATGCGCAACAAAAACTGAATCGATCCGCTAAGAATAACCGCCTTCGGAAACCTATGTGAAGGGTCTCTGTCTAGCAGAGGACACGAATAGACCGATGATGATGAGGTGGCCGAAGGCAAGAGTCCCGATGGGCATGTAGGTAAAGGTGATAATTATGTGTCAACTTCTCGAATTTTATACACAATGAAAGAAGAAGTCTGAGATCTAACTGGAATGAAACTAGGCCAGCCGCCGGTTGTGGAAACGTCCACCCAGCACCAAGATCCGGAAGAAACGGTGTTGTATTACGCTAACGACGAAGGAAATGACTTGAAGGAACAGCAGAAGTCGCTTGTTGTCCGAGAATTACGCACCGACCAAGCCTACGCGGGAGACAAACCTCCGCACGAACTGAGCGCATTTCCAGCGCTCGAACCAATGCGTTTGGCCGCGCCAGTTGCAGCGCACGCAGAACACAACGAGCATCTGCCAGGTGTACTCTGCGGCGTTGCGTGCCTGCTATTCCTGGTGATAGCTACGTTACTCAGCGTGTATCTCATTTTCCGTCAAGTGCGAATTCAGGAGGAAGAGCTGATAAGTACAAATCGCGAGTCAACGACGACGTTCGCTGTTTGGCTGGGGGCCTCGAACCGGACAGAGCAGTCGAATGCGCCCGTAACCACTGCAACCACGTCAATTACCGAAGAAGCTGACGGCGAGAAAGAGACATTATCTCCAGTGCTTACGAATATTCCTAAAGCAACGATGGTCAACGCGAGCGTCGTGAACCCTACGACATTGACAGAAGGGGCCTTCCTATGAACTGTAGATTTATTGTGATTATAAATTTACCTATAGACCTAACATATATAGGTCGAACGTATTATTAATAACTTTTTTTCAGGTGTGCTTGCGGCGAGGTGTGCTTGCGAGACTTTCTGACGTGTGAAGTCTCATATTGAATAAGAAATCCCTCTGGATATGCGACGTACCGACTGAAATACTAACAAATTTACGCTTATAAAGCAATCACTATGCCTTATTTCGATGTCAAATTAAATCATTTGGGCTGGTTGGATAGGCTTTTTGTATTGTACATACTGCAGCCCTCAAATATTTGTCGGCGTTAAGGCTGCGGTGTTCACTATCAAGGTGTTTCAAACAAAAAGTACACTGCTCTATTTGAAACCGTTGCCCTGGGCAGAGATTCTGTACCGCGCCACCTCCATTAATTTTTTGTTTATGTTGATTTACATGCAGACAACAGTGTGCGGGTTCATCTCCATCCTGGCCGCCAGCATTGTATCTGTTCGAACTGAGCGAAAGCGCGGAGTATGGGGGCCGTTTAGTATGGCCCTAAGCCTACCATAAAAATCATTTGACCCAGCCCCTATTAAAAGCCGAGACGAGAACGCCCAAAACACTGCGGCCCCAGCCCTCTCGTTCGACAATGTTCGAATACCTTAGGCGTATTGACCCTGCCTTCAAGATATCACCGTTGCGGGCCTAGCCATCAACATGGACATCACAGCCATTTCTGCGACAAGGAATGCGTTATTTTCATCTTTATTTTTATTTATCCTTTGCTCCAAAGGCAATCTGACCGAGCGTTTTGCCTGATGCGCAACTTAGATGACATGGTTTATGGACCTGCTTGCAAATTTGCGCTGCCCTGTGCCCAGGCTAGCACGGAAGAAAAGTGTGCAATGTTTGCGTCTCTTTGTAGTCTTGAGTTTGCATTTTTGTAACTCATGAGAAAATTCAGTTTTAGTTGTCTTCGCGCTTTCATATTGCTGCGAACCATACATTTGGTTTGTTTTTTGTGTTTTGCTTTTACCGCCCGGCTGTGCCGGTCTGTGTTATCTCTGCGCCAAGGGAAGCGTGTGTTCCATTCTTTCTTTATGTGCCGCATGTGTTATCTGTTGTGATAGGGAGAGCATTCCGATCTAACGTGAACAGCCCAGAATAATCTTCTTGGATCTACTATGTTCTCGATGCGAATCGACGTTTCGAGAACCACGCGCGCCAAAAGATAAAAAGCCTGCAGTGCGGACGCCGGGGCATTCGATTCGACGACACTCGCCTGTGCAAGTCACTTTGTTGACCGCTGCTTCGCCGCCTCTGTATTCTTTTGAGTTGTTAGGGGAGCACAAGTTCGCTCGAATAAACGTGTTTCTCATTCAAGACAACTGCATCGTCCTTGCCTTCGTGACATCTGGCGGAGGTGTTGGGTACGCACCCTTCATGCCCACTAAAACCTCGGGAAGCCGCCAAGCCAGTCCAACAAGAGCCAGCCCCCGCCTGCAAGATTTACCACCCGAGTTCGGTTTGATGCAAGAAGGGCCCAAGAAAAGGAACACTGCAACCACCACCATGGTGCAAGAAACAACGTCGCCAATCGTCCTGCAGCAGCCCCGGGAACCGCCATCGTTACGGGGAGCCCCCGCTGAAGACCCCAAAGAATGGTTGGAGAAGCTGGAGCGCGTCCGCATCTTCAACAGGTGGGACGACGAAGAAACTTTCCGGCATGTCTTCTTTACTTAGAAGATGCTGCTCGAACTTGGTTCGAGAACCATGAGAGTTCTTTTACCGACTGGACTCACTTCAAAAGGGAGTTCCTGAAGACATTCACTACCGTTGTGAGAAAAGAGCGAGCTGCGCTTTTGCTTGAAACGCGGACACAACACCCCAACGAAGGGGTCGTGATCTTCGTTGAGGAGATGAAGCAATTATTTCGCCGCGCGGACCCCGAAATGACGGAAGAAAAGAAGTTACGGTTCTTGATGCGCGGTGTGAAGGAGGAGCTGTTTGCTGGACTGTTTGCAGCACGATTGAGAAGGTTCTCGAAATGCGTGCTAAGCAGTATGACTGGAACTTTGTTGGCACGGCCAATGCGAACTACATCGACAACATGCGGATTCCGGCTGATAGCCTACGCGAGACCATCCGCGCAGTAGTGAGAGAGGAGCTGCGGAAACTTTTCCCGACGACACCGCAACCCCAAGTCGCTTGCCTAACTGACGTGATACGGGAAGAAGTTCAAAACGCTTTGGGAACTTCTGTGGCATCCGAAGTACACTGCGAGCCTCAAGCTGTGACGTACTCCGCGGCTGTTCACCGACCCCGCCCTGCTCCAACACGTCGTCAAGAGGCACGTCGACCAGAGGCCCCGCCCTACCGCCGCCCACTGTCGCCCGCCCGACCCCCGGTAGTACAACCCCAGACGCCGAGGAAGACTGACGTATGGCGAACACCGGATAATTGTCCTCTGTGCTACCACTGCGGAGAGGCCGACCACATCTACCGTCGCTGCCCATACAAGAGACTCGGACTACGTGGTTTCTCCGTCGACGCACCACGCCCTCGACCCGGCCAGCACCCATCTGAGATTGAAGAATTACTTTCGAACACCAGCCGTGGACCAGCCCGTTTCAACCGTTCGCCGTTGCCCTACCCGTACAAGTCGCCGGACCGCCGTAGCAGTGCTGACTTCGCACGTGGAAGGTCTCCCAGCCCACGCGGGGGAAACTAAAGGCGGCAACTTCTGGAGGTGAAGTTGCTCTACGGCGAAAAACTAGAAACCCTCCAACGACGCAAGGACGCGCTGAAGACAGTGATTCACGACATGCCCTCATCCCGACGACCCGACCTAACCCTGACGAGACTCCCGAACACGACGACAGCTACACGGCGCGACGCGTACCCGACCTGACCGAGACGTCCGTTGAGAAGACGACGACAACGACGATGCACAGTGCCCGACCATCAACACGTACAAGCAGAGATACGACGCCCCGACGAACCCGGAACTCGAGGAAGACTGCATCTGACGTCAAGGTGTCCATCGACGGCTTTGACGTAGTCGCCCTCGTAGACACGGGAGCTGACTATTCGGTAATGAGTGGACCATTTGCGTCTAAACTGAAGAAAGTTATGACCAGATGGGACGGTCCGCACATACGCACAGCAGGAGGCCACCTCGTGACGCCAAGTGGAACGTGCATATCGCGCGTCACCATAGACGGCACAACGTACCCTGCGGCGTTCGTCGTTCTGCCTAACTGCTCCCGCGACGTGATTCTCGGAATGGACTTTTTGACGGACAACGGCGCAATAATTGATCTGCAGACCAAGTCGATAACATTTTCCTCCGATCACTCCACGACGCCGCAGCCGAACCCCGATCACCGTGCTGCTGTCAGGATCGCCGACGATCACATCACCCTGCCACCCCGCGCAAGCTTGATGATCGCCGTCTACTGTGAGGATGCTGCTTCTGACATCGACGCTATCGTAGAGAGTGATCGAAGGTTGCTTCTCGACCGCGGTGTCTCCGTCGCAAGAGGCATTGCGCACTTTAAGCAATGCCAATCGCGCGTTTTGGTCACTAATTTCACCGAAGAGTACCAGCATTTAAACAAGGGAGCTGCAATTGCGTTCCTCGAAGAAACGCAAGAAGCAAGTGATCTGGGGCGGTATTCTCGAGTTTTGTCCCTTTTGCGTCCCTTTCAAAAGTGTCCCTTTTGGCGAGCCCTGATTGGCCAAAAGCAAACAACCGGAAGTGACGTAGCGCAAGCACGGCAAACCTACTACCAACGCCCACTGCTTAACCGGAAGTACGTCACGGTGAAAGGGACGCAAAAGGGACGTTTTCAAAAGGGACAGTTACGAGAATACCGCACCAGATCGCAGTCGCCGACTTTGAACGCACACCCGTAGAAACCTTCAAGCTCCCGCAGCCATTCGACGTGAATCCGGCGCTACCGCAAGAACAACGGAAAAAATTATTGGCTTTGCTGCGTCGCTATAGCGAATGTTTTTCGTCGAGCGCAAAACTACGTCAGACCCCTCTAGCGAAGCACCGAATAATAACCGAAGATGGAGCCCGACCTACCCGACAGTCACCGTACCGCGTCTCTTCACACGAACGGGAAGCCATCCGGACTCAAGTCGACGACATGCTGAGCGATGACATTATACAGCCATCGAAAAGCCCCTGGGCTGCGCCCGTCGTACTCGTAAAGAAAAAAGACGGCACATTATGGTTTTGCGTCGACTACCGGCGACTGAACAAAATCACGAAAAAGGACGTGTACCCCCTCCCCCGAATCGACGACGCCCTCGACCACCTCTGCCACGCGAAGTACTTCTCATCGATGGACCTGAAGACCGGCTACTGGCAAATTGAAGTGGACGAGAGAGACCGAGAGAAGACTGCATTTATAACCCCAGACGGCCTATACGAGTTCAAGGTGATGCCGTTTGGGCTGTGCACAGCACCAGCGACGTTTCAAAGAGTCATGGACACTGTGCTAGCTGGCGTTAAGTGGCACACCTGCCTCGTATACCGCGACGACGTAGTGGTATTCGCCCGGACTTTCGACGAACACCTTGCAAGGTTGGAGTCTGTACTCGAGGCCATTCGTACGTCGGGGTTGACGCTGAAGCCTGAAAAGTGCCATTTCGCATACGGGGAAATCAAGTTCTTGGGCCACGTCGTCAACGCCGCGGGAGTCCTACCTGACCCGGCAAAAACTTCAGCCATTGCGAACTTCCCAAGGCCGAAAGACAAGAAGGGCGTGCGAAGATTTCTCGGGCTGTGCGCATACTACCGGCGCTTCGTCGCAAACTTCGCACGCATTGCAGAGCCACTCACGCGCTTGACGAAAGATAGCACCCCTTTCAGCTGGGAAAACGACCAAGAAAAAGCATTCGGTGAGCTGCAAAAACGCCTGCAAAGCCCGCCCGTGCTCGCTCATTTCGACGAAAATGCCGAAACGGAAATGCACACGGACGCCAGTGATATAGGCTTGGGTGCCGTCCTTGTCCAAAAGCAAAGCGGCTGCGAAAGGGTAATCGCCTATGCCAGCCGTGGTCTGTCGAAGGAGGAGAAAAACTATTCTGCCTCTGAGAAACAGTGCCTGGCTATTATATGGGCGATTTCAAAATTTCGCCCATACGTGTATGGAAGGCCATTCAAGGTTGTAACAGACCACCATGCGCTGTGTTGGCTCGCCAATTTGAAGGACCCCTCTGGCCGTCTTGGGCGGTGGAGCTTGCGCCTGCAGGAGTTCGACGTTACAGTCGTTTATAAATCCGGCAGGAAACACTCCGACACCGTCTGCCTGTCCCGCGCCCCCGTCGACCCACCACCACAAGACTCTGATGAAGACAGCGCGTTCTTCGGGATCGTGACGGAGAGCGACCTAGCCGCCCAGCAGCGTGCCGACACCGACTTACGCGTCATAATTGAGTACCTCGAGGGATGCAACGTTGCCGTTCCTAGGACCTTCAAACGCCGCTTACCAGCATTCAGCCTGAGAAACTCCGTCCTTGTGAAGAAGAATTTCAGCCCCGGAACAAGAGCGAATTACCTTCTCGTCATCCCCGCGGACCTTCGTGACGAAATTTTGGAAGCGTGCCACGACGACCCGTCTTCCGAACATCTGGGCGCAGCCCGCACTATTGGAAAAATCAAGGCGAGGTACTACTGGCCCGGCCTTACCTCTGACGTCACCCACAACGTCCGGAGCTGCCGTGACTGCGAGCGACGAAAAACGCCGCGGACAAGACCCGCCGGACTTCTGCAACCGATCGCCGTCCCATCGAGACCATTTCAACAGATTGGAATGGACCTTTTAGGCCCGTTCCCTACGTCACGATCACAGAACAAGTGGATTGTCGTCGCGACAGACTACATGACGGGCTACGCAGAGACCGCCGCTCTTCCGAGGGGGACTGCACAAGAAGTGGCGAAGTTCTTTATAAGCCAAGTTGTGCTGCGACATGGAGCCCCGGAAGTCCTAATCACAGACCGCGGAACGGCATTTACTGCGGAGCTGATGCAAGGAGTATTACGCTACAGCAACACGGATCACCGAAGAACGACGGCGTACCACCCCAAAACAAACAGACTAACAGAACGTCTGAACAAGACAATCGCAGATATGCTGTCAATGTACGTTGACGTTGAACATAAGACTTGGGACGAAGTGCTCCCGTATGTCCCGTTTGCGTACAACACGGCTATCTAGGAGACGACACAGCTGACGCCGTTCGAGCTTGTCTACGGTAGAAGGCCGACTACGATGCTCGACGCCATGCTTCCGCACGTAGAAGACGACGACCTCAACGCTGACGTCCACGGATATCTTCAACATGCGGAGGAGGCCCGCCAGCTCGCTCGAGTTCGTATAACGGACCAGCAGCTGGTGGATGCGGGCCGCTACAACCTCCGACGCCGAGACGCCGAGTACCAACCAGGGGATCGTGTGTGGGTTTGGACTCCCATCCGACGACGCGGACTCAGTGAGAAGCTCCTGCGACGGTATTTCGCACCCTACCAGATTCTACGACGTGTTGGCCAACTGACCTACGAAGTGATCCCCGATGGTGACTCCGGCACATCACGGCGACTCACGCGGCCTGAAGTCGTCCACGTGGTTCGCTTAAAACCTTTCTATGGACGATGACGAACTTTTATTTTCATTTGTTCGGACTGTCGCTTATGTTAGCATCGGGTCGATGCACTCTTAGAAGCGGGGGGGGTAATGCTGCGAACCATACATTTGGTTTGTTTGTTTGTGTTTTGATTTTGCCGCCCGGCTGTGCCGGTCTGTGTTATCTCTGCGCCAAGATAAGCGTGTGTTCCTTTCTTTCTTTATGTGCCGCATGTGTTATCTGTTGTGATAGGGAGAGCATTCCGATCTAACGTGAACAGCCCAGAATAATCTTCTTGGATCTACTATGTTCTCGATGCGAATCGACGTTTCGAGAACCACGCGCGCCAAAAGATAAAAAGCCTGCAGTGCGGACGCCGGGGCATTCGATTCGACGACACTCGCCTGTGCAAGTCACTTTGTTGACCGCTGCTTCGCCGCCTCTGTATTCTTCAGAGTTGTTAGGGGAGCACAAGTTCGCTCCAATAAACGTGTTTCTCATTCAAGACAACTGCATCGTCCTTGTCTTCGTGACAATATTCTCAGCGATTTGAAAGCGTTGATTCAGCAGACTACAGTCCGCGTTTTGTGTTTTGGTCCCTTGTCTCTCTGCAGTGTTCTTTATTCCTTGCCAGCAACGGCGTAGCCAGAAATATTTTTATGGGGTGTTCTACAACGGAATTGCAAAAGAAAAAAGAAAAGAACCGGCACTCATACAATAGGTTTCTCAATTTTATGCTTTTATGGGCGTACATTGTTCTTACTTTTTTGCTACATTTTAGTTACTTGATGCGATGTGTAAATTTCCTGGGGTAACAAAGACTGAAAGTTGGAAATGCAGTGATCACAAGAATTCCGGGATTGTTCTGACACCAAAACAGCCTGTGGCATCACCCCTGTTTCAAGTATGCATTGCGCTTTCCCTCTCAGCCTTATACTTAATGGGGCGTTATCTATGCATCGTAGCACAATTATATTATTGATTGTACAGACTCCCAAATTTTTGATAACATCGCGGGAGTGACGAACGACCGGCATGTCACCGCCTTGTCACGGTGCCCAGCAGTGAAAGAGACGAGATTACGCGCCCGCGCATAGGGTTATCTGCTCTATGAATGTCGTCTGCTACAGTGTTTTCTTACCCGCCGCGGTGGCTCAGTGGCTAAGGTTTTGCGCTACTGATCGGGAGTTCGCGGGTTTGATTCCCGCCCGTGGCGGCCACTTTTCTGATGGAGGCAAAAAGCAAAAACGCCCGTGTGCCCGAGATTTCGGTGCACGTCAAAGATCCCTAGGTGGTCAAAATTAATCCAGAGCCCTCCACTACGGCGTGCCTCATCGCCTGCGTTGCGTCGGCGAGTTAAACTCTACAATGAATCAATCAATGAACTCTGATTTCTTGAGAGAGGTACACCAGTGTCACTGCATCTGAATGGCTTTATGCTCCATGCTGCTTAGCTACCTTTGGCGGTAGCGAAACGGCCGTGCAGAGTAAGAAAAACAGGGTGTGTTGCCCTGAGAGGAGCAGCGGATCAGACGGCGCTCCCACAGCAGATAGTTCTATGCGCGTGCGCGTACCCTCGCCTATTCCGCCCGTGAACGCCGCTATAAGGCGCTGACATGCCGACTGGGTGTCGCTCCCGCCATAAAATTAAATCTACCCCGTTTATTTGCCTTTTTTTCATTTGTTTATAGCAGCCCCTGACTACAGAGCTCCTGTCTTTACGATGGTTATTTAATAGAAAATAAATAAAAATATTCAGAGGTCATGATGCGCTGAAGCCCGAGGGCGCAGCCGCAGCCATCTGAGGCGGCACAAGTAACTGGGGTGGACCTGACAAAAAAAAACTTCCGCCCATGAAAGGCAGGCGTTGCATTGTTCACCCATTGGAATGACTAGCAAACAATTTCGGTTTCAGAGCGATGGCTTCGTCATAAATTATTTAGATAAAGGACTGCTAAGAAATTTTTGAAAAAAGCCTGCAGAAGTACGACGTGTTGGAAGAGATGTTGAACATGGAATTAGAACTAAAAGTGGGGAAAGCGGCGCTTCACAGTTTGCTCATGCATAAAAGCGAAATTCGGAATAACGAAGGGAAGGTTACAACTTGTAGAGACTGGGACAATTGAAGTGCGCATGGAGGAAGAAGAAAAGCTGGACAAAAAAAAACTGAAATGACAAAAAGAAATTATTTTTGATAATATGGCAATAAGATGGAGTAAAATTATGACGCCCCCTGGTCATCCAGTTGGCTGCAATATAGAATGAACGACGTATTCGAGCAAACAAAACGGGATTAAAGCTATGCAAGTACCGGAAAATCCTGATAATAACAGTATCAAGGTAAATTATACAGCTAGTAGCCACAGCGCCTAAGCAAACTCGCACAGACTATTACAGCTAATTCAGTGGTATAAGAGATTCTAACGCAGGACTAAAGACGGAACAAAAAGATTGCGTGGAAGAAATGAACACACTGTAAGAGCTAGAAACCAGATTCAGACGAAGTTGGAATTTAGAAGACAGTTTATTTCTCTTGATAATGCATATAGATGTCAACAGCTGAAAAGCGTTCGTTACTGATAGCATTTCTGGATTTAAAAGGAGCATACGCAATGAAAACAGCAACAAAGGAAGGAACAGAGCACATTCTAACAAAGGACGAACAGAGTTACACATCACAAGCGCTGACTATCAACTGAGGCTTCATTGCAAGCTGCGGAAAATAAATAGCACACTTACAGGGAAAAAAAGTTCAACAAGTGCGCACAAAGAGATAAGAAGAGAAGAATGCCCAGTCTATCAAACTATTATTGCGTCACTGTTATTGCGTCTTCCTGTCTCTTTGTGCTCCCTTGTTGCACTTTTTTCCCCTGTAAGTGTGCTATTTATTTTCCGCAGCTTGCAATAAAGCCCCAGTTGGTAGTCAGCGCTTGTGGTGTGTAACTCTGTCCGTCCTTTGTTAGAATGTGCGCTGTTGCTTCCTTTGTATCTGAAAACCACCAACTAGGCCAACATGGCACCCTTTTGAAAAGAGGAAAGTTTCTGGAGCACGTAAGAATAGTAGCTATTAAACTGCGACTTGATGTAGTTGTTCAGAGAAATCACAATAAAAAGCAGGGACAAATAATGTAGCCGTAAAGAGCACTGGCCTGGTTGTTACTAATGGACAGGTAAAGAACGGTACTACTTTGTCGTCCCTGTTTTCATGCTTCACATCGCTTGACTAGGTGGAAATCTTGAGAAGAGCTCAATTTATGCTACAGACGCGACGACTAGGAAGGGAAAAGACCTATATCAAGACTGACCATATTTGCGGGTGATATTTGCGGGTGATATTGAAGTACAAGCAGATAACGAACATGGGAAGCAACAACTCACGGATATCTTTTGAAAAACAGTTATTATTGCTAAAGAAAATTTAGCGCAGAAAGATCAGGAGTCACTCTTCCTAATTATGACACCTGTAAAAAATACTTCGCGGTTCAAAAAGCTAAAATAAAGCACATTAAAATATACCAATCTCTTGGAATGTGAATAAACCAGGGCCACGCCCATTGAAAAACACAAAAGCAGCCTTTAGGAATCTAATAGCGAAACAGCTATATCATGAAACACAGAGTAGCACTATGGAAATGCAGCAACTACAGAGCATTGAGAGGCATCTGCAAGAGTGCAACGACACTGTTACTTCTTCAAAGGCAGGACGGCGTCTTAGTGGTAACGTTCAATGACTGCTCAGAAGTTACCGAAAATTGGGGAAATAGATTAGAATTAGGAGCGTACAGTAGGGGCGGGAGATATGCTACGGGCCTGTATTGATGTGTGAGAAGTGGTGAGGGAAAAAAATTGAACCATAGCGAATCTTAAACCACAGCGAAGCTGGAGTATTTCTTTTTATGTAAGGAATGAAGGATACACAAGCACGAATTGCATAAGGTTAGAAATTGTTTATTTACACGTTTCGTCGTCGCTTTTCTCAGTGGTATTAGTAGTCATCATCATATTCATCTATATCATCGTCTTCGTCATGCATGACTGGCGGGCCGGGATGGTTTTCTCCCAAAGTGAAACGCGAGAAAATTAATTGCAGAGAGGGGCGACCACACCACGGCGCTATGGTTATATAAAAAGCATGGGCACGCACTGCTGAAAAAGAACTAGAATGCTCAATATAAATTATATAAGATGCGGAAGCGCATGGGAAACAACCACATCAATAAAAGATGTAATATAAAGAGGAACAACAAAGTGGGAAAAATATGCAAACCAAGAAATCTTCGGAAATTTGCAGAATCGGGAAGCGGCATGTTAGAAGGAAAATATATTTTGATAATGCTAAAAAGGGTGCTTTGCTTGTTTGGCTGGCGAATGAAACTGCCTATCCTTCGGCAGGTACAGGACGAATAGTGTGGAGGGTGCGGGAGGGAAACAGAAACAATACGACATATGGTTACCGAGTACATAGGTATACTGTTATTCCTAAATGAGGTATACTTATCCCGCTTCAAAAGCTCTCGACTTACGCTAATCGGAAAAGTGAATTAGCAAGCGTATAGGATCGTAAAAGAAGCCTATAGTGCTGTTGCTGAAGGCGCAGAGAAGAAGCCACGAAGGTACGCAAAAAAAGGTTACACTACAACAAAAAGACAAACGTTTTTGAAGACATGGTGTATGTCTACAGTGGCGTTACTATCAAACACTATCCCGTACTGCCTCCACTACCAACATATGACCCGTAATTTTTACATTGCTGGCGTTAGCGTACCAAAGAAAAAGAATTCATAGCGTCAACGGTTTTGTCTAGACTTGCTAGAACAGTTTAGGGACCTTGGGCTGAAGAGAACTTATCCCGAAACTTCCGCCGGCAAGGCGTCTCTTAAGCAGTCCTCGCAAGCTTTATCTCCGCCCGAAACACTGCCACAGCGACTCCCGCAAACCTACAGAGCAGACGCCCACCGTGCCAGCACAAACCATACCCAATTCTGCCTTCCCGTCCGCGGCATCCAGCAGATCACTGGCCCCAAACACAACCACCAATTTTTCTTAACTGGAGACCACTTTGCCGGCCAAGGCTCGCCTGCTGGTGTTTGGCCCCTGCGCTGTAGCCATGAGAGTGAGCCCACTTATACAGACGCCGCCCCCTAAGTGACGCCAGTATCTCCGGATTCTCCCTGTCAGCTCTCCATCCCCGCTTTGGTTAGTAGTTCCCTGTAGTCGACCAATACATCGCAAGGCATCGTTAAACGGCTTTCCACTTGGGTGATGCCGGTTGTCGTTCCTCTTTTGTTTTTCCCGCTGGACAACCGCAAGTCTCCGGATAACCAACGAGTAAGTTGCCACAGTCCTGGAGGAGAAACTTGGCAAAGTAACCTCTAGTAGCAATGTTGCTAGCTACGAAAGTCCCGAATACGTTCAACAACCACTGTGGCTGACCAACGTTAAAGTGCTGAAGGGCCTGTTCGGTAAGGCGACAATCTATACCTATAAAAAGAAGTGCCCGACTGACTGACTGACTGAGTGACTCATCAACGCCCAGCCAAATCTGTTAGACCTAGACACTTGAAATTTCACGCGTTTATTTGCGTCATTGAGTAGGTGCTCACTAAGGCGGGTTTTTCAGAAATTGCCCTCCTAACCGTAAAAAAGGGCGAAGTTGTGGTTTCGCGAATTCGTGATTTTCTCGGTCACCCCTTCACATATCGAAGCGCTTTTTGCTGATATAAGTAGCCCATAAGAATATCTAAAACGTAGGTTTTGGATTTCGCCCTAACCTACACCAGCGAGGTGATTCCGCATTCCGGAACTTAAACGGTGTTCCTAAAGATTCTCAAATAAATCTTTCACCGATTAGGATTTCCAACTGAGTTTGGCTAGAATATGTTACTGATACAAATGCACAGAACTTTTTTTTTAGGATTTCGCTCGGCGACGCCGCTAAAAGGGTCAAATTGTTTTTTACAAATGACACGGCTGATGAGCCAAAAATGCCTGACAGGTTATGTACAAGCCTAGCCAAACTGCTCTTTCAAACGGCTACAGATTGCAATGGCACATTCTGTTTACGGTGTTGGAGGTCAATATTGTTTAGAATTTTAAAAATTCCACCATGGAGGGAGTGAAAAGCGGTAAAGTACTTTTTCAGATATTATTTTTTTTACCGCCCGCCATCTGAGATATCGAACTGGTTTTTGTTGAGATAGACAACTTACTCACATACTTCAACACTGTTATACAACATTTTTCAATGGCAACCTCCCAGTAGAGGCAAGCGGGATTTCGGGAAAACACTGTGTTGCTACACTTTCGTAAATAACCACCTAGCCAGTTGATATCTCCCATTCGTTTTTTCTTGAAAATGCTGCCCATTTAACTGCTCAAAACCCACTTTCAGGATCTTGTCCTAACATGCGGATACGAAGGCCGGGGACATTTTTAATCTGCATCCTTTTGGAAGTAAAATTCAGTTGAGTTTTCCCGCGTTTGCTTAGCGGTCGCCATCTTTTGACACCTTCGGCAACTACGTGTCTTCCGTAGGGGCAGGTGTCATATATCATAAATGTAAAAGAGAAGATGTACCAGTAAAAGCGCAAAGGTTAGCCCTCGCCATCTGCTGGGACATTCCTGCAACCTCGCGCCTCCCGTAGGGAGCCCATGTTACTTATGATAAAACTGTACCGGTGAGCATAGTTCATATCTTCTGAGATAGCACTTCCTACGAGGAAGAATACCCCTTACCCAGCCGGCCTACATTATGTGTTTCTAGCGCAATATCATGGAGAATTCAAGTTGTGTTAGCAACCTGGCACTCTTCCTCATATCATATTAAGCGTGCAAGCAAACCAAGCTCCTCCTTCTTCCATCTACTTTTCAAAACCTTGAGCTGTGGGAGAACCTGGTGACTAACAGAGATCTGGATGTCCAGACTATACTTCCTCCAGAGCGAAGGCTGCCCACTATGTACTGACAGCAGGTAGGCGCTCCCGAGTGTGTACCACTTCCCAATAAAGTAGCCTAATATGGCGACTAACAAATACCAATTGCTGTCCTTAATATAATGGCCCACCCGGGCACCGCCGGCAAAAAGACAAACGTTGTTACAGCAGAGGTTATGATTGAGTACATTTGTCTTGAGCCGAGTAACTGTGTTGCCGGTGAAGTTGATCACCATAATTTGCCGCCTTTCTGAAATGAGAAAAAGTTGTTGTTATAAAGAGTACCTATAAATAAATAAAAATCGCTGCATAATGGGACGGGCTGTTCTGAACTGTTTAGTTCAAACTGCGCATGGCCATATAGTAATCTGCCAGTAAATCTGGACTACGGGAAAAATTGAGTTGGTTGTGCTTTAGAAAAATTTAACATTAGGCTTTCACTTAACCTCCTTAGTATCTAGCAGTGGCAGTCTTTCAAGAATCTATGAGAAGTTTTCTTCCAGGGTGCTGGTTACGGCGCGGAGCAAGCCCGCAATAAACGCGTGCGTAGTGCGCATTAGGCGGTGATTAGCGGCGAAGGCACCTAGTCTCGAAGAAAAGCCTCCATCATAAGGACTAATGGTAAGAGGCAAAAGACGACGGCTGAAGGGGATGCCCAGGATGGAAGGAGCAGGCCGAAAACACCACAACCGGACAGGGAAAAATAACCAGCGCCTGGGGAAGGCGCACATTTAACCTCAGGATAAGGATTCCTCAGGTACTAAAGACGGCGTTCGATGCCGCTTTATTTTCTAGAACACGCTGCGCAGCATTCCTGGCATGATCATTCGAATGCTGTTCTAGAAAGTTCATGTGCGTTTGCAACCTCAAATGGGAAGGACAGACCGGCTCCCGCTACAGGTGCCGACTTCGCAAAGCCTGTGGCGGCTCGTTCTGGGGCGCGCTGACGTGGTTTGCTTTGGAAGAGTTGTGAAACGAGAGCGGAATAACGATCGGGGCTTGCCAGTAATGGATAACTTTTAGCGGCAAGTGCGAAAATTCATTTGAGGTACAAGAGCCTGCTGTCAAACGAAGGAGAGGACCTGCCAGCTCTACTGCTTCTCCAGCCTTGCACCACAGGTGCAAGCTGTGCCAGTTTTTTTTTTCGTAACTGTTGCTGCTGTCTTGGCGTTGAGAAGCCCTTCTGTTCATATTCTGCTGCGGCAAATAAACACCTTTGTTGGTTGGTATCCTTGGCGATATCTGTATAGCTTGTTCTTCCTGTCCTGCGTTTTTTTTTCCTGAATACTACAACGCACAAAAGGCATTAAATTGCAGCCGCAACAGTACGGACGTTTTGTGCTGAGCGATGTATTTTTCAATAGGAAGCGATAAGTGCTTTTCGTGTTCTCTGCAGCGGTGACCACTGTCTGTAACGTACAACACGACTACTACGACAAAATGCATAGTACTTTGAACCATGGAGCAATTACGATTTTTGACCTAGAGAGTTGCAGTAGAACTGTGTAGTAACACATAACGAGAACCAGTTTACTTGTCGCCGCGTGAAACGAAGAGGTGCAGTACAGTGATCAACGCTTATCTTTGGCGAAATAGGGGGGGGGGGGGGGAAAGGGGAGATGACGCAATGTACGTAACATATAATACCTGAAATAAAATTAGGCAATAAAATAGAAGACCCGCACAAGTGACGGCGTAAGATAAACATAACGGTACCCTAGAGACAAAAAACGTTGATTGCAATGATAAAGGTTTGTGAAGTAATTATTGTTTCGTTTATGCAGCACTAAAAAACTATGAAAAAAAACCGAGTTGCACAAGGAGTATACGCTACCGAAACTGCGGAGCTGAGTTTCTTTTGACAAGACTCGAACGCCAAGAGGCATTTTCCTGTAAACAGCGGAGCCATCAACACGGAAATTCTACGGTTCGCGCAGAGCAATCGTACCAAAACGGCAGCGGTGGGAAACTCCCTGTACTCTCCCTCACCTATCGGGAGGGAAAGATCACGTTCAATCGCGACAACTGAGCCCTATATATATGGGTCTGAGAACCTGTTCCTACCCCCGCTTGACGCGTGACGTACGAAAAGTCTCGGCCTGCATGCAACAGCTCTGTTGTAAAACATTTGGGGACGTGACTGAAGAGAAACCCACATTCCTTTCGTATAAGAGCAGATAAGCAAGTGAGCATAACTGCCCCCATAAGAGTTTTTACTATGCCATGCCGGCACGACCCGGTTCACTTGCAATGTGATATGCAATGGTGAACAGTGCTCACAGGGCAAATTTTCCCGCAACAGGGAGCATTCTTAGGACACACACCATATTACTAGTAAAAACGCAGTGGTTGGAGCACAGGGCCACCCACACAACACAAGCTAAGGAAACACAGCGCGTCATTTACACTACACGGGTTTTTAAATTCATCCGTGGGCTGTGCAGAAGCTGCGACATGGTGCCAAGTAGAGCAGTCGCTGAATTTCGCTTCGCTGTGCCCAGCGTTTGCTGAGGTACCCCTGGACTACAACTTATCATATAAGTAATAATTTTTCGTTGAGTTGCTATTTTTATAGCTGAGTTGACGATCGTTTGAACGAGCCTTTGTTGATTTTAGAGGTTTTGCCGTTAGAGCTTGTATGCCTTAGTGTCTATGAGATCACAATTATTGTTTACAATTTTTAGCGGCTGTGCGTCCACAATTCGCTTTTAATTACATGTGTTGGGAAATACTGATATTATCTCACAAGAAATCCCAAACGCTCTTTCACTGTGCGCTTCAGTGTCTAATGGTGTAACAAAGAGTGCGAAACATTCGTGCTCTGCGCTAAATAAATATTGAAATAGTGGAACTCGGTGCAACCACCAGTACGAAGGCAACAATCTTTACTGCAGAGAACGGATCACACTAGGCTGAACCCAGCGAGCCCATGCTGTGTATGAGAGCGAACAATTTTTTTTTTTTTCAAAGCAAGAAGTCCTTACATCCATGGAGACCAAACTCCGTCGAAGTTCTCAGGAAAGCCCTTCTTGTCCACAGGCTCATTCTCCAGTGGTACTGCGGAGGCGGCGTATCGATTGATTTTCCCTCGTAGTAGGGCCACCAGCTGCGTGAAGGTCACATTAGCCTTTAAACAGGCGGCAGAGTTTCTGCTATTTGCAATGTTGGATCGTAAAAGACAGGGTAGCTGAATCACTTGGTTTTTGGCGACCGACAAGGCGAGCAATACTTTCTGGGCTTTTGATAGGGTGTACAGTCTTCCCAGTTTTTTGCAATAATTGAGAGAAACAACGAAAGCCCGATTACTATCAAAGGTCGTAAAAAATGCGCCAATTATTCTTCCAAAAACGGACACTATCAACTAGTATAAAGGTCAATTTCAACTTGTCTAAAGTGTACACTGTCTGCGTTTTTCTCTCTCAGCTAGAATTTTCAGCATGTTGCGCAAAGATAGACATTGCAATTTTCCGGAATATATAAAAAATGTCAGCACGCCATAAAATATGTATATATGTATATTTTATGACAAAAAGCGTGAATGATCATTATAAAGTATATCAGCAGCTGCTGAAAAGTTCATGCTCCGGTAAGCATTTGTGTGCAGTGTACTTCTGCTTAAGCAAAGCATGGTAGCGCTCACGGGTGGGTAAGTATACTCGTAATAACAAGATGCAGCCTTACATATAGCGAGAGTAGGTGAATACGCACAACGGTATACCAACTGTAGAGACTATTACTGGGCACTTGGCGAGACCACCGAATTAGCTCCTTCTGCTGTGAATTGACTGGCTAGGATCATCCCATCATCAAAGCGGTAGTAGTCAGCACGCGTGTGTCTTCTTGATAGTCCTTCACCTGACTTTGCGTGGAAACTATTCTCAGAACTTTTATTGGAACATTAAAACAAAAACAAAATTTTTTTATCTGGGCATTTGTTTGCGCATATCATCTCGCGTGGTGTGAACATAACGTGGCCGCCTGACCAGTAGGAACTTCCTTCTGTTCTAAATGACAGCGTCTCCCATAACAGGCTTGCTTTCTTTGCTGTTTGTTCCTTACTTTTGACCGAAGTTCTGGGCAATAGGACACTGCGAATAAAAAACAAGCTAGGAAAAAGAACTTTTCATTGCGTGTATTTTACGTTGAGCAAGCTGTCGCGGCAGTATTTCTGCGGAGAAAGCTGAGGATAAATCTTAGCTTGAGGGGTGAGCGAGTGCCGGTAAAACTACGGTAGCAGCAGAACTTCGGGATGGTGGAAACCCCAAAGCACACGAAAGCTAGAACAGCTTTATTCTAATTTTTGCGGTTTTAAAACTAGGTGCACCGTCAATGCGAACTCCAGTTATATTATTAAGAAATTACTGGACAGCAAGGCGCATATAACAGAATGTTTGCGAAAGTACGTGCACAATTGTCAACGTCCACATGTCCTGCCATGAATGCTTGGCGCGACACCATTATTAGGGCCATTTCTTGAATTTTCCGTAGGCGATAGCCCTCCGCTAGCACCCGCTCTCATCAAGTGTCCGCAGCAAGCGTCATTTCTGCCAACCGGAAGCTACGAATGAAACAGCCATATGTAAGGTTCTCCGGAGTCTGGAATACCATGAAACAGCTACTCCCGTTCATGAAAGACAGTTATTGTACGGTGAATGCGAAAGTAAGAGTGCATGTTCATTCTACGTGCTGCCGGCGC
This sequence comes from Haemaphysalis longicornis, assembly GCF_048455015.1. NCBI lineage: Eukaryota > Metazoa > Arthropoda > Arachnida > Ixodida > Ixodidae > Haemaphysalis > Haemaphysalis longicornis. The sequence continues at coordinate 1,798,800 of NW_027526306.1, forward strand.
TAGGATGCTTGGAAAACACGGTAGTTTGCCGTAACCCTCCTTTAGAAGCTTCTATTCCTTTGGAACAGAAATTGACGCCAAGTTTGCGTCCACCATGCAACACAGAGGATAAAAGAATAACCGCGGCCTCCAAAAAACCAACGAAGTCTCAACGCTAATGAATTGAAAACCCTGCGCATGGTGAGCCCGCACGTACGTGTAGAAATGTGAGTTTTCGAAGATGTTTTGGGGAAATTAAGAGTTTTGGTATAGCGTTACCATATTTGCGTTCCCGTTTACAGTGTTACCGGAAGCCGGAGTTTCCGTTTACAGCTGAAAACAGTAGGACATGTTTTAACAAACCATTTGCGGTTTGCGTATTCCTGGCGCCATGGGACACGCAGCGAAATCTTATGCATTAGTATCGAACAAATCACGCGTAATTTTGTTCGTAACAGCTATCTGCTTTTGTTCAAAGTAGCTTGAATGTTACACTTTTTAGGTGAAGCGTTCGCAAAAACATTATTTGTTTTGAGAATACTGTAGCCATTACTTGTAGAGCTTTAAAAAAGAAAAGTGATGTCGATGACGCCATCTGGTGAGTGCAGTGGGAATCAAGGTATCTAGAATTTACGTCTGCGCTAAATGTTTCGGCATGAAATGGGTGAACATATGTTGAAATAATCACTTAATAACCCACAATACCTTGCCTGGCACAATTTCGTTGACGTGGAAGCGCTTTGCGGATCTCGTGGAAGCGCCTCGGATCTGAAACTTTTTCCATCTCTTTGACGGGCAAACACAACACCCTCTTGCGTGGGCTCCCCGTCAGTCTATCGCTTTTTTCTCCTCTCTTCTCGTGCGCGCTCTCATTCACCTAGTTTCCTCCCGCACCATACCTTCTTCGAATTCCTGCTTGCTTCTCTCCTCCAAAAATTTCATTCGCCATTGCCTATTCCAATAACATTGCACGCAATTCATACCTTTACATACAGTTCACTGCACTTCAACTTTATCTTTTCCTTGTTTTCGTGCTTCCGCTTTACCCCTCTTTCTCCGTGTCCCCCCGCAAAAAAGATGACTGAGTGAATTCAAGCTGGTACGCCTGTGCTCGTCTACCCGTGTTGGACTGTGGTGCATTTGGCGTCCTTTCAAAAACGACAAAAGAGCATAAGCCCGGTTTTTACCTCAGTGTGTTGCAAGTGGCAATTGTTCCCTGATACGGTAAAGAACATAAAGGCACTAAAAAAGGCCGAAAGCCAACGTACTCTTGAAGCGTAAATGGCATTGCAATGCTTTGTTACACCATTAGCCTAGCCCCACTGATGCCCATGATTCTCAAATGCACGAAGTTTTGAAAAAAGTCTCAACAATAATTACTCTGCAAAAAACAAGTTCGTTGTGTCATTGCCTCGTGTACCTCGGGTTCCTTTGATGCCAAGTTGTTCAGCTCGCACGGGTCCTTGGAAAGGTCAAAAAGGTAGGGCGGCTGGCGGCTGACAAAGTTTGTGCCTTCAGAACCATTTTCTTGGCAGTAAACGACGGCCTGTTCTCGCCATTTTGGACGAAATCCAATGCTGCTGTTATAAAGAAGCCTGCGTGTATAGTCATATTAGAATGTTATACACCTCTGTAGTGTGTATACCCAATATCTCGATTGTGCAGTACAAACAACAATGGATCAGTGAACTATTTAACCTGATACCCCTAAGCGATATAGTGGCTCTGTAGCTGGTTTATCTCGATACTGTCGTCGGCCTAGAATTGTGTGCCATCTGCGTGATGTTAAATTGGCACAAGCAGCAGCCCATCCATGAAGCGCATGGGTATTGCCTTGCAAAGTTTTTTCTTGCTCCAGCAGCTTTATTTATCTTTCCGTCTTTCATTGACAGGTATAATACAAAACAACAGACGTGATTTCCGGACGCGGGGTAAACAGCAATAACTCCAACAACATACGTGGCACACCACGTGTTTATTTGCAGGAAGGTGAACACGGGTCATTCAATATTTATACGAGATCTTTTTTTTACGATTATACCGTACTGATCAAGCCAGGCGCGTAGCCAGGATTTTTGTTCGGGGGGGGGGCTAAGGTTGTTCTCCGCCCCCCCCCCCCAAGAAAAAAAAGGGTGGTAGTTTGCAAGCACCCTTAAAGGCTATGAAGATAAAATTCATGTTTGGTTCATTAAAAAGTCTGCCTTGTCCCGACAACAATGATACTAGTTTTATCGCAAACTTCAAAGGAATATTCGATATATTAAATTAAACGTTTGAAGCAATGGCGAATCCCCGCCCACTTTCCGGCGGCGATTTCACTATGACAGTTCAGCATCTTGTTTGTACGATTGGCGCCCAATGACTTAGGTCACCGCCAAGGAACATGATTGCGCGATTGTAGAGGGGCCTCCATGGATCTTATCCTTTGAATTCTAACGTGCAGTTAACACACTTATAACTACGTTTTAGTGCAAGCCTATATATATACCACTCCTGCCGATATCACTTCACTGCAGTGCTAAATTTGAAGATTTTTGACATTTGTTGCATTGCTTCGGTTGAAAAAACGCCTGTGATTGGAATGGAGCTGTGCGAGTTACCAAAGGCTAGTTGCTATTCATTTGAACAAGGTTGTATTTTGTCTTTAAAAGGCCCTTTAAGGGTCTCTCATAATATTGGTGTTTATTGTGATTGTATTTGTGCCAGCTGAAGTTGTAAACTGGGCGGAAATCCGCAGACCGCGTGATACAAATCTCTGCCCGTGATACGGGACGTACGGGAACCTTGTGCAGGCATTGCATTAAACGGCCATAGTTTCATGCAATTACTTGCTTTATTTCAACGTGTGGAGTATGATGAGTGTGACATCCGCAATAAAATGGCGTAGGCCGTAAGAATTAGATTTTTTATTTAGTTGTTTTTGTTAACAATGCAAAATAACATGTTTTGCATTCAACGCCCGTACAGTAGCGGCCAGTGTAAGGCCACTGGGGCATCGAATCTATGCGCTTGCGTTATGTGTAGCGCAGGTCTCATCTTTAAAAAAAACGAGAGGCTATGAATTATGCATACAAGAAGCGTTATATATCTAGCAATAATTTTAACAAATATCAACCCTAAATACACAGACATCACGCGCAATAACAGCGCTGTTAAGGGCGAAAATTACACGAACATGGCAGGATTAGTCCACACGCAAAGCGAAATAATTCAGCCATCGGTATTTGTTAAGTCATGCCAGTTTAAATTTGCGCTTCTGTTTTGAGTCTCAACGCAGTCCATTTCGTAGCTTCTATCAGGTCTCCGGGCGGACATGAGAAGCTTGTGCTTTGTAACATAATGGATCTTGTTTACATTTCGGCACAGCCCAAATGTAGAGTCTGCTGTAATGAGTTTGGTGTTCTCAAATAATTGCATTATTACCTGTCAATTTTTCAATGCTTCGTGCATAAATGCCCTATAGTCTGTGTGAAGGCGCGTACTATCCAGTAACTTTTCTGGAGCAGCCACCCCATTTAGTTACCACTCCCAGATGAGGTAGAGCAATACACTGCAAAGTTCGCCATTCAATGCTGTATCTAACTTTATATTTAGCAAGAAAAAATAATAACGCAAATACGGCGATGTCTCACCATACTCTTGTGGTTAGGCATGTTCTGTGCAAGCTGAGCAAAATATTGCTGCGTTTTGAATTTCGTCGTTAGATCTGAGGAAAGAGTTATAATGCGGTCCTACCATTTTGGTTTCAAACTTTAATGAAACGACATACTTTTGTAGCTGACGCGTGCACTGCCATTTTTCAGCCGAGTACACACTGCCGGTTTTAAAGCTAAACGATAAAAAATTATCAGTGCATGAGCATGGGCGGCTCTGGAATGTATATGGCGCACAGGAGTTTTGCAGTTTTCGTTAGAGACGCGGGAAATGGAAATTATGTTGGGAATCTCCTTGGACCACCAGAAAACGGAGGGTTGGGCAGCTGCGCAGAGCCAGCATGACATTCAGGCATGGTGCGATGCCCGAAACAAGTCAGCATTTTGTTTTCCGGAGTGCACCAAGAAAACATGCGTATTGGCAAGGCCCCGCATACAGAAAGCCCAAAGACTACCATGCTTCAGCATGAAGCGGACAGTAATGACACAGTTAAACTATTTCCTTGGTTGACAGCGACCGTGATGTTGAAACTGAAGCATGTGGTTTCAGGCTATACGACAGGATAGATTGGCAAAAAATTGCAAAGTTGTTTACCGTGATAATTCCTCGGTCATTTCGGTTACTTAAGAAATGCTGACGATTGCTCAAAATGTCCTTCATGCAACATTTTAGAATGTATACGTAGCAGTTGTGGCTTCAGGAAGAAAGACAACAGCGCTCACCCGTATGTAGGGGGTGGGGGGAGGAGGAGGAGGGCGGAGGTGTGCTGGTGCTCTTGAGAGGGCCTGCGGACTGTAGCCCGTTTATTTAATTAGGAAATTCTGTTGTCTTGCACGACCGATCAAGCCTTGAAAGAACGATACTCCTGCGTCCACAGAACTTCAAAGAAGGCCAGGAAGAGTTAAAGGAAAATTCTACCAGAAAGGCACGTTCGTTTCTTCGCCACCAGTACGAGGGTCCTTCACTTGCGCTGTGCACGCTGCTATGGGTTTAAAATTGGGTGTAGCAGTGGATGCACGCGTTGATATGAAACGCGGCAACAAAAGTCCCGATAACGCGCACACAATGCGACAGCGGCTACCTCACATGGAGTTTCGTCCTAGTAAAAGCAAACTATTAAAACTGCAGCCAAAACAAATATATTTTAAATGCAGAGCATTTCAGTAACTCACGATGTCACCCGCGTTGGCGTCCGTAGTCCGCACGCTCACTGCGCATGCGCGTCGAGTCGAGGCGAAAGCGAACACATCTCTCGCGAGGGGCATTGGATTGGATTCGAACACTCTCTCGCGAGGAGCACTGGATTGGATTCGATTGGATTGGCTTGGATTGGATTGGCTTGGCTTGGCTTGGATTGGATTTGGATTGGATTGGATTGGATTAAAGTGGATTGTGTTGGATTGTGTTGCGTCATAGCCGCGGCACGTTGCGTCATAGCCGCGGCAGACGCGCTTGGGCCGGCGCATGTGCAGTACTCTCTCTTCCGCGGTTTCCTCTCCTTCGGGCCCGCTGCGCATATAACCGGTGTGCCGTTCTCCGGCCAAGCAACATCCGCGCTTGGCTCAAACACCTAGGGTCCTCGCCGCTTTACAAGTACGCCAACGTCGTCGACTGGGACCGGCTTACGCAGTCCCTTCAACGTATATAAGCGGCGGAGCGCGCGTTCGGAATTCAGTCAAGGGCGTCTTTGCTTGGCTTTCGCTTGACGTGATGCTTTGCTTGCCTCGAGTAGATGCGACGCATTTACTCGAGTTCCCCCCGTGGGAAGATGCGGGCGGCTTTTTTTCACTCTTCATGTACTCATACTAACGCTGTCCCGACACTCTTAGTAACTCTCTCCACCTTCGCGCATAATAAAATATTTAGGCGTTTACAGGGGTTGAATATACGTTTTCCCTCATTAAAAATCACCTATCCGCTCCACCGTGGGCGCTTTTAACGACCAATTCAAACGCAAATACTGCATTCGAAATAAAACGAGATACACATTTCTAGCTCCCAGACGCAAGGTACTGTGGCATTGTGTAAATATAAGGAAATGATTATTGAAATATCAAAGAATGCATAACGATCTTCACTGCACAACTTAACGTACAATGCAACTTCCATCGCCAAAAGACATCAGTGATCATGCAAGGATTAATCACTGGAAGAAAATGACTTACAATTCGAGGCCTTTTTTGGGTGTTGGCACTTGGAACATGAGCTTCTCAAAACCAGGGGCGCTTCTATCCTCGCGGCATATTGCCGTTGTGTTTCAGACCCTGAATATACACTGCTCTGGGCAGCCGCCGTCCAGGGAAAAAGCGGCCGGGGACGCAATGGAGGGGCTTTAGTTGTGATCGAGGTACACTATGCCATCTGATCGTTGTTACTGTCACGACGCCGTCTGCCTGTAGCCGGGCTGGTGACCGTCGTGCCTTCACATTTAGGGTAAAGTCTGGGACTGGCTCGGGGAGCCGCAGCGCACCTTTTTTGTCGACCCGCTGTTCTCCAGTTTTTCCCAGGTTAGGGGAGAATACCGCCGAACAAAGCTGCCTAATCGCAGGGGTGAAATTGATTGTCGCAACATCGCCGTCTGAAGGGGACACTCAGTGCGCGCAATCTGAGCCCACTCCAACAATACCCTCCCTGGCTCGACAGAAAGTTGAAAAAGGAAGAATGAAGGGCTGACGCGAGGAAGAGGGGCATACCTTGCTTTGTGTCTCACTCGCAAAGGCCCTCTGCCCGCGCACGACATTCATCCAGCTAAACTGCATGTTTCATCCATTACGTAGCCCCATCGCATTCTTCAGTTACCTTGCACGAGTCTTGAATGTGTGCCCACTGCAGCTTGATCTCCCCCTTTCTAGGAGATTGAGCAGCCGTGGTCAGCCACCGCCGCTTTCACGTTGTTCTGCTTAACATACAAACATCGACTGTTCCCTTTCGGGCCTGCATCCTACCAGTCTTCAACCATCAATGGCCGGCGTCAATCTCCTCTGCTGAGAACGACTCAGCCGGCCAATTATTCTCTGTGTTGCCACATGTCTCGCACAAAGAAAGGGTCACAACGCATGCCTTTGGCGTCCCGTGCGCTGAGCTTACCCGAAGGCGTCGTGGCTTTCAGGGCTGCCCCCTCCGCGATCATCCCTCAGCGGTTCGCACCCCTCAGGCGCATCGTTTTGTCACGGCCGGACTCGACTCCCTTTCCGCAGCGCGGAAAAAGAGTCGAGTCTGGCCGTGGTTTTGTGTAAACACCCTTGGGTAGGGCAGACATTGAGTCGCGAATGCTTCTATTAGTGGCACTTTCGAAGGATATGCAGCTTTGTTCACAGGCGACGTACCAGGCATACAGGCAGCACGGCGACGGCCGGAAAAATTTCGGGGGGGGCTGAAGCCCGGTCAGCCCCCCCCTGGCTACGCCACTGGATCAAGCCCCTCATTTAATATTGCCACATGTTCTTTGTACGTTCTAGATTAGATCAGGTTCAGATGCGCCCATAAACATACCGCAGCAAAATAAACGACAATTTCAATGGACGTATTTCGTTGATATATAGTATTACCGGTACGTCTGTGTAGCGAGGCGCTCAAGAGACGCCAGGCCTTGCCACATTCTAATGCCACTACAAAGGTCACGCATTTCACTCTCGAAAACCAAATATTTACTGATCTGTTCGAGTGGTTTCGACATCGCGGAAAATTTGACCCTCCTTTGACCCCAATTGCTGCATATCCTTTGCAACGCATCACTTGATTGGCCAGGCCGAGCTCCACAAACAGCCGCTTTCGCAGCTTCCGCCGCCACTGCCGGCTCGGCGCATGAGCTCGCTGCACCTTGTTCGGGTGTGACCACTCGACTCGCATCGTGCATGGGACCTTGCCCATGAATGTGAGCGAGTCCCCGCCATCGTATCTGAGCCTCGCGTGAGAGCTGCAGGCTTTGAGCCATCGTTCGAAAGCCGCGTCTCACGACCGCGCGGATATGTCCCGGCGATGTGTTCCCCTAGGGAAACGCCGCAAGCGGGACCGCAGCCGTAACCACAGCAGGCTTTGGTGAAATAATATATTTACAGCTAAATGAAGGGTTAACTTAGTGAAACCAGGACATAAACAGGCTAAGGCGATTTTTTGTTTGCATATCCAAGCTTAGCTGAGCTAAGCCGCAGCTATTTTGTTAGGCCTCAGTTAGGATTTTTGGCATTTTGTAACGGGCGTGTTACCATTTCCGCATATGATAGCAACCCCGCATATCCGCATATGGTAAAGCATATCCGCCGCTATTCAGGTGTGTGCCGCTCAAAACGATTCACCGATTTTAAATTATTCGTGTTGTGTTTAGGCTTTTGGCAAACGTTCGCCCGGCAACGCCAGCATACATTCCTAAGCCACCATATCAGCGAAGGGATATGGTCCTTACAGCACCCTTGAAAAGACTTTTTGAATCTGGTAACTTGCGGTATAACTTGCGGTAACACAGTCATCCACGAGGAAAACAACAAAAAATCGAATAATACCCGCACAGAGTGAAGTGATCCGAACAAAATAACTCACGCAGTCATAATCCCTTACCGAAGACCATCAATGTTTGTCAATCGCTCTGCACGTTAATGAAGTGAGGATGCGATGTGCGTTTGAGTACAACCAGCAGCTCTTAGAAAAATAACGCACCCCTTCGTCTAACGACGACGACGACGGTTGAAAGGGAACATTTCTCCTTAATAATTCCTTGGTTGTCGTTTTACTTTCCGCTTTCACTCGTACAGATTAGGACTTTAACTTGTTTAGATCTGATTTTGACGCGCACGCGGTTAGGTATTTCTACGAAGCAGCTTTCAGTGTCACCCTTCGCCGCCTAATTTCGCAGAAAGAAAGCTTCCCGCTCAACCACCGTCATCGTTAGGCGGAGGGGCGAACGATTTTTGTAATTGTGCACGTGCATGCACCTATTTCCAAATCCAAAATCCAGAGTGCTTCAACGGTGTTGCCATGGAGCAATCAGACAGACGTCGACTTAACAACGCGCGGAACCGGGGTTAGATCCCGACTACGGGATGACGTTTTTCCTCACTACACCCACAATCACAATTTTTAAGAAAGAACGTTTGCATTTGTGCAATGTGTTTTTTAAGTCACCTATACCACCAGTGAGACAGAAAGTCTTGCTTCAATATTGTGTAGCCCTCTAAGTGCTTTTCTGGAACGGGAATACACAAAGTTTCGAACCAGAATAAAAGAAACCATGAACTTGCTTCGGATGCTCATGGCTGTGGGTGGTACCTGGTAGTGTTCAGGAGCTCGTTACGAAAAGTTGTTCTGGTTCCACGTGATTTTATGTGTAGTACGACAAACCGCAACCCCAGGAAAAGAAAGAAGTCCACGAAATTATACTGGGAAAATCCGATATTTATTCACACGAATGATGAATTCCGAATGCGCTATTTTGCATTACCTCATGCGTATATCGATGGGACAGTCGACCACCATTGTTCGTGCTAACGGTTTTGCGTTGGTTGTTCAGGTCAAAGCTTGAGCTAATATGAGGAGTGGAACTTATTGACTGGGGCTATGAATGCGGTACAAGATTTTATACTTTGCGGCAATGTGAAGACTTGGCCATTGAGGGTGACAGCTTTGTTTTAACTAGACCATTTTTCAGGATTTGTAAATTTTTAGTTGTATTATCTTTATCGTTTCCAAATTTAAACTATGTGTAAGTCACGAGGGAGAAGAGGTGCTTTTTCTATAATCGGTTGATTGCAGTATATCTTCGAAATTGTGAAGAATGAACTTGTGTATAAGCATATCCTTCTTCTGCTGCGTGCTCTGCATTTCTGTTAAATATCGTCACCGAAGTGCAGAAAAATGAACAGCAAGAAGAGGGTTTAGCTCCGCAAGGGTTTGCTACTTTTACGTTTTACTAAACACCTCTTTTCTATGCCAAGGCCGGTTCATCTCGCCTTAACAGCTGCAGATACGATAGGAGTGAGGAACAATGTCAGTGAAGTTAGGGCGGCGGTTTAGGCAGAATACGGGGTGCTTTCGTTACCGTCTCTATTGTGACTGCACCCTCAATGCAGAAGAGATTGTAAACATGGCTCACCAGAAACGAAAATGCTGTGTGTATGTGCTCAGCCCAGATTAGTTACACCGGACTCTATCCGTGGCTGACATGAAGGTACGTGTGCTTTGTGGCGAACAAATTATGTCTAGATTGCAACGCACAAAGCGTTTAGCCCTAAAAAGGCGCGCGCAATGGTTGACGGAATGCATGCCACCATTCCATCATATGGCCATGCGTCAAGGTTCAATCTGCTGTGGCACGGCGGCCTCCCATACGTCAAACAACACATTTTTGAGCTGAGTGTACGCGCACGTGTTTCAATTCGAAAGCCAACTGTCACAAGCGATAACATCGCAACACGTGTATGACAAGCTGGCCTCCGAAATAGCAGGTAGACGTACCAGAGATCAATAGGGAGTGCACGACTTTTTATTCAAGACAACGCCACCCGTTGGCATTCTGCTGTGTCGAAGCAGGATGCCGCCGCTGCTGTACGTTTTTGCGTCTGAAACTGTTGTGACAATTCTGGCGGGATCAGCTCAGTTCTTTAATGGTTTTGATTTAAATTGATTTCCCTTACAGAAATACTTTGTCTTCGTTAGAATAAGGGATTACTTTATTATGTCTGTGAACCTAAAGTTTTATTTTCCAAGGCACCTCCTTGAGAAATAAACGATTGAAATGAAGCACGCGTAGAATAAACACGTAGAACGTTGTCAAAGAACAACTGATTGATTGATTGACTCATGGCGAAGTGTGCTGCGCCGAAGCCAGACCTGGATTATGCGGGGCCACGTAGTGGAGTGCTCCAGATTAATTTAGATCTCCTGGGGGGGTGGATTTCAACAGCGAAATGAGCACGAACCGGCATCCTTTACTTAGAAGCACAACGTCATCGCCCATGAACCACCATGGCAGGACAATAAACTATTGCAAATATGTGTAGGCCATTTTTTGAAGAATGACCGGGCACACTGTAACTCAGATTTTCTTATCGGTGACCGGGGTTTACGTTTCTGCATGCGGAAGGAATTTCGGAGTGAAGGTTTAGCCTTTTTAATCTTTTAAGGATACATTTGCCTTAGGTTTTTGCTTTTGTCATTTCCACTTTATTGCTGGCGCACTGTTATATTGTTCGTTCTCTCAATGTGCATCGCAATAGAGCTGCCTGTTATTTATTCTTTTTGGTTCCTCACATATCTTGATGTAAGGATACTTCCCTGCATTTTAGTGTGTTGTCACTATTTTTGTTTTGTATTTTGTTCACAACAATGTGGCATTGCCTGCTCCCAGTATTCTTTGTGGGAACGAACTGACCAAACTTCATCAAAACGAGGTATTCGCTTCCCGACAAATGCGGCGTTTTTAAAATAAAGTGTAGTTGCATTCAGGGAAGTTCTACCTGGGCATTTCAGAAATGTCACTAATATGATTCGAATAAAAAGTACCTTCTGGGTAAGCGGTTTCTGGTTCGCAACGTTTTCTCTAGATAATTTCTGTTGTTTGGATCATGACCAGAAATAGCAACCTTCAGCAATTTGAAACAACAAACCTTTGGTAAATTTGTTAGCTCTATGCTATATATAACAAAACGTTTTTAGCCTGGAACCACGTAATATATTAAAAATGTCAATTGTGTGCTGAAGTGCAGCAATGTCGCGTGGAGTGAGTAATGAAGGTTAAGAAACAAGACAATACATCCTGAAGGTAATGTTTCAGGAAGCAAACGTTGCTGCCTGTACATGTAGTAGCGTCACCGGTGGGCGTAGTCGGTATTCCGGCTTTGAAAAATTGAGCGCAAACTATACAACGATGGTGGAGACCATCCTGTCTCTACCATCTCTTACTTTCTTACGCTACAATCTTCAAATCATGCAAGTAAATGATTTCTATAATGTGGGCTAGTTTTCTTCGACACATGCCGTGTATTGTAACTATAAATTGCTTTAATTTTATTAATTGCGAAGTAGATTGGAAAGGTTCGAAAGTTTTTTATTGGCTGCTTGCGTTTGTTTTACCGAATGATTGGCTCTTGGCAACCGTGACGTCTAGAAATAAAATCTCTTCAGTATTCATACCGTCTAGGAGAAGTGTTTTTTCCCGACCCCACTCAGCTCAGATACTGGTGCGGCGCGCAGACTCCCCAAGAAATAATGAGCTTGTGGACGGCAAGAAGCAGATGTTTCAAACATTAGAACTGTTTATATCAATGTAAAGCGCTGGGTGGCGGAAACAAATGTGGAACAGGCCTGTCATGACGCGCAGAACTGCAGTGTAGCAAAATATTCATTGGTATACCTGAGCGCTTGCACAACCTTCGAGTTGGCCGTAAGGTCGTCCACATCGTCTTGAGGCCGCGACCCGCCCGTGGTCCTGATGCGATCATCGAACATGCCATTTCGAACACTTCCCAACACAAGCTTGTGGTTGTGGTAGCGAAGAGCGGAAGTGTTATCGCAGGGGTCAATGTTGTACAATATCTCGGTTCGTGGCGATGGCAAGTCTAGTGAAAGTTGCCGCCACATGTCAATACCATCCACATGAAGCAGGTCCGGGTTTCCACCTACATATAAACACCACAGAAAGCAAGGCGAATTTCGAACAAGAGTAAGGAGACGCATTTGTTTTGCAGACATTTATTTTGTTGTACACATCTGCGTACAGCAAATCTAAGTCTGCGTAAAGAAAGAAATTATTCTTCTCTGACTGAACTGTTTTGTGAATATTATTATATTACTTAAATATACATTTTCCGCGAACAGGTTTCTACATGTCCCGCTTAATTCTACGTAGAGCTAGACACAGGATACAGGTCAGTATGCATAGACACTAGACAAATGAGTAAAATGGCATTGTTAAGTTCGGCAGCGCAATGACTCAGACCAAATTTGAAAATTATATCTATTCTAAAATACAAGTAAGCAATAATTTTGCCTGCGTTAGAAAGATATTTCAGGGTTTGCCCTTGTCACAGAGTTCTGTAATGAAGGAGAGGAATTATTTTCATTGTTGAGTAGGGCTGCTTCAAAAACAATCACTACAGTTTATTTGAGTCGCCGTGAATGTCTACTTGATTAAATCCTTGTAGTAGGTACCAATTGCAGACTGCAGGAGACAGAGGACAGCTGCTTATTTGAAATTGTATTGCACTGCATGTGCCTCCAAGCAACTCTCAGAAGAACGTCTATACGGTTTTCTTTAACGTCTGTGTGAACGCTGAAATCTCGAATAAGTGCACTGGCCGGTGCGAAGTGTACCTTCTTTATACAGGATATTGCCGGCGAATAATCTACCGGTTCGAAATAAACTTACGCTTCTAGTAGTCGGCTTTTTACTTTGCAAGCAAAGTCAATCAGAATGCTCAACATTAAACCAACGTTGCCTGCATTGTATTGGTTGTTGCATCACTTGAATTTAATGCGAACAGTAGGGACGCCTAGTTTGGTAGTCCATCCAGTGGTCTTTAACACGGAACCTAGAGCTCGCCCTGACGTCAACGTTAAAGCTTGACCGACATCTGTATTTTTTCAGTGCCAAACGCGCCACCCACTACTCAATGGGAGTGCAAGGAAAACCTGTTTTGTTCTCGCGCCATTAGGGGCCGCAAAATAAACGTACTATTCGAACCTTAAGTAATCGAGAGCGTCTTTAGCTAGGCTTCCAAGGGAATCGATGATCGACATCGCCGTAGTAGCGGCGCTCTAGCAAGCTACAGACAACAAAACGCGGCGATGGAGTACGTTGCACCTGCATTCCTGTTTTACCCCACGCGTCGCTTCAATAGTAACTGCACACGTGAGTGAAGCACCGAGAAGATTAACAATTGGGTGAGAGTAGCACGAGTAGCTGGACATGGTTGGGCTTGGTTGGCCGTTTGGGGCAAAATTGTTTTGTGCAGAAAATATACAGAAGACTAAGGCTTGACACTCCGAAGGCTTGACACCCAGACACCAAAAGGGCCACCTTTGCAATGCGGGAAAAACAATTTAAATTATCTCTAAGAGCTTCCGCACTTCAAAGCAGGTGACAGTAAATTTCCTGGAAATCGAGAAGCGTCGTCTTTTTTTTCTCCATTCATTGGTCCGCTTCGGCCATGTGGTGCGCGGCTATCACATTCGGTATACATAATTGCTAGGTTCTCTCCGTGAGCGGTGGCTGGGATCGTGCGGCAAACAGATTGCATCATCGCTTTCATGCGTATTTCATTTTATTACTTTACGTACTAGAACGTCATTCAAAAGATAACATAATGCCGTGTTGCTGTGCTTTTGGCTGGAAAGACACTTTATTTTATTCGAAGGCGCAAGGCGACTGCGAAGCGACGATAGATATGTAAGCGAAGAATTCGACAGGGCAAACGGGTCCCCACAGGAGATACCATCCTGTGTGAAGTACGCACTTAAAGTTGTTTCTTTGTGGATTTGCCTAGCGTTGGACCTAGGCTCGTGTTACGGACTAAACCGGAGGGTTGTATTGTACAAACTCGGAAAGGCTACCTCCACTGTAGGGAGTTGATTACGCAGTTTAGGCCAGTCTTCTTCGGGGCGCAGAAGGGACCGTCGCTGATTAGTGGAGCAATGGCATAGCGTGCTATCACGTGTCACAAAAAAATGAGAGGCATTTGTAGCAAGAAAAATAGCAACATTGCATGATAGAGAAGAAAGGAAGGCTATTTCTATCTAGATTTGACACGTTCGTAATCACTTGGGTTGCCGCGCTAAACTTGTGATCTCGCCTTGACTAGAGGCAACTGCATCTCACAACCAGCTTACAAAACCGTCGCTGGGCAAATCTCAAGACTGAACGCTTATTGGACTACTGCGGATACAACTTTGTTTACTATTTATATCTTATATAATTGAGCTCAAAGAAGCTGCGCTGCAGGGTAAACGAACCGTGCTTACGCTCCATTCGCGAATGGTCCTCCTCCTGTGTTCCCTATAATCAATTTTTGAAAGGGTGTGCGAAAAGTCCAGGTTTTATAGCTTCACTTGATGCTCCTAAGGGCTGCCTTTGACGGATAAAAGGTTGTTTAAGGTTTTCAACACTAAAATTGATTTTTAATTTAAATGTCTACATTTACCCTCCGACCTTTTCGCATTTTGTGAGCCCCTTTCCATCCCCCACCCCCGGAGACCTAAAAGAAATTCTGTTTACGCAACTGGGGCATACGCATAGCCAAGTTGTTCCCTGGTATGCACCCGATATCTTCGGAAGTAATCCCGACTACGCTGCCGAGTACTCATGAAGTAGATGTTCGCTGACAAGCGCCGTACGCAGCAATGCATGTTAAAAGGTGTGCCTTATAAAAGAGGTGGGACAACAATTCTTGGCAGCATTCGGTAAAATGAGCCACTTGTGATGAAGATAATATTCACCCAAACAGTGCGATTAATATTCTAAAGAGAGCAACCAACTATGACAAGTCAGCGAAATCGTGTGATTCTCCTTGACGTTAATATCGTTACTGTGCAAAGAGAAATACTGTTTTGTAATTAAAATTCCAAAACAGTACAGGGGGTACTTCGCCAACAGTAAAAACGTTCGCCCACACGCGAGCGGTGACTTCTATTTGAAGCAGACGAGGAGCCTGGTGCACCGTACCGAATTTGGCAACAACACCTCAATGTTGCACGCCTTCTGCCCGCTGATGTCGATACTTTCCTTGGTGGTGGTGGGGAAAACGTTTACTGCACTCATGTGCTTGTGGAAGAGCAGCATCAATGAGTGGGGTCTTCTGTTCAGGACTCTAATGGCAGATGCTGTGCGCCGGGCCCACTAGATCAGCCGTTGATAGTCTTGCGGGGCAGTGTTGGACAGATCAGACTCCCTCTCAAGAGAGGAGGGTGGAGATGCGTATACAGGTGAGCCCGCCCGGTGGTCGTGGGCACTTCTGTACAGAGTGGTAGAGGGTGGTAATGCGGTTATTGCAAGCCGGGCAGTTCCTAGGGTAATGCTTGGGAAATAAGAGGTGATTGTGGTGTAAGTTTGGGAGCATGTGCGTCTGAAGCTGTATCCATGACATGGTGTCGGCGCGTGATAGGGACTGATTGGGCGGGGATAATGATTTTCTTTGTGAGTGGTAGTTGGCGAGTGTGAGTGTATATTTGTGACGTTCGTGGGGTGGAATGCTGGAACCTGATGTCTCCGAATCACCCCGTATCTGTCTTACGCCTTTTTCAGTCGCCCTTTGGGTCCTTTATGGGGAGAGCGTGTTGGTGGGCTCATTGACAGGAAGGCCGGCATGGCCAGGGATCCACACGATAGGAATTAGGGGAAGGTCAGATGGATCTAGTTCCAGTGACTTTAGCTGACAGGCTAAGACAGGAGCACACGCTAAGGCTACAGCGGTGGAAAGGCAACGAGAGGGCGTTGACTGAACACGCACGTTACCTGCAGCTCTGTACAGTGTGGGGAGCCAATCGGTGATGTGCATCAGTTGCTGAGACACTCGTCCCTGCTTGACGAGCAGAGGTGACCACAAGAAGCCGGGTACGCGGCAGCCGCCTTCCCAGAGGGAGAGCTTGGTGCCACGAAGGGGCCAGTTGAAGCTTCGAGTTGAGTGAGGGCCAATAGACGTGCCCCCGTTGTCACTAATAAACACGACGATTGAGTTATTCAGCACTCCTTCATCTTGTAGTGCTTTGATAACGGCGCCCACAGACTCGTCCATTACGTCGGTCATTGCTGTGCCAAGCAAAAAAAAAACACACACTCAATGTATACGAAACTTTCTTTTAAAGCAAAATTGAATGCTTTGTAAGGCATCAAAAGCTCTACATGCACAGTCACCTGGCAAACACCATTGCAATCAAAAATGAAATTGTCCAAAATCTTCACGGAGTACTTCTTTAGTGGCAGTAGAGAATGGTAGATGAAGAAATTTTCAATTGATTTATAACATACTTTGAAGGCAACATTTGCTGTTACATTGTGGTTGGCAAACTAAACAGCACGCAAATGGCGATTGTTTTTGAATGCGGCTTTTAAAGGGACACTGAAGTGATATGCAAACATGGCGGGATTACTAGCGCAAATTGTAGTCCGGAGTCCCAAGGCCATGTTTCGACCACTCTGGGCTCGTTTACACGATTTTATTAAGTAGAAAAATTAATTCGAAAATGCTGTCGTCCTCTCTTTACGCTCGTCCGTTTTCTGTGGCGTTTTCGTGTGACGTCGGGAGGAGCCGAGCTCGCAATTGGCTGCGCTACTGCACGGCTCCCCGGCCTTCAGACAGAGTCAGTCGGCCCAGCGTTTCGTCCGCCGGCCGCCGACGGGTCGTCGCAATTCGTTCGCTCATTTGAAACGAAGCCAGGACACGTTTGTGAATGGAAGAATGTGCCTTTCTTTACTTGGTTAGTTTGTACACTGTATCTAGCTCCAAGTCAAGGTCGCTTCACACAAGCGCTGCACAAGCGCACATGCGACGCTTCGCTGACTGGTACACCAGTAGGAAAATATAAGGCCTCTTGAAAGCGGGAGAAGAGTCAGCGAAGTCAATATAGGTACTAAGGAAATAAAATCAACTGATATTTTTACCGTACAGCGTAAAACTAGGGTGCGGAAAGCACTTTTTTGCGCTGGGCGAACAAGCACAGCGGTCAGCAGCACGACTACGCATCTGTGAACACTTTTCCGTCTAAGAAATCGAATTGCTAGACGTGAGATATTGTGGAAACTTGGGGGATGCTTACTGCACGAGCGCAAAACAACAAATAGCCACCTAAGCTGCTTGGAATGCTAAAACTAAATAAAAGTGTAAACTGGTTATACATTATATACCTTATATTTCCAAGGTCAGTCGCGCTCGCCTGTGGCCGAGTGGTTTGGAGCGCTAGGTATGTCAGCGCAAGTGTTTTGCAAGTCACAAGTTGAAATCCCCGCAGGTACATGCTGTTTTTTTTTATAAATTACCTTTTTTGTTTTCCGCCGATGTTTTCTATACTGAGTTCACCTTTTTTAGGGGGCCGCAACGTTCATTGCTCCGCGAACTAGTTCACAGAACGCGCGCAGGCTGGCACTGGCGCGCTGGCGAGTTCTCGTTGGCGTGCTGTTGCCATACGCACCGACTGCTTGCGGGCAGTGGGCACAGGCCAGAATCAACAGACCCTTGGGCTGGTGCGAACACGCTTTTTACGATACAGGCATGAGTGAGGCAAGCTCCAAATATAGGGGAAAAGCGCATGGCATTTGAGCGTCTGCGGGGACGCGGAGGGCGTTCATGCAATGCGTAGGGCTCGGCTAGCAATTGCTACAATTCCAAGCCGTCCTGGGAGGCTTATCTTATGCATTTTACAGCCGACAACATGGCCGAAGCGCGGTACGATGATTACTGAGATATTGAGAATGCCCATCCAACAACGCCATTGGTTGTGTTTTACAGAACCGAAACCGAAACCGAAACTTGTTTAATTGCTAACTTTGGGCATCTTCCAATCACGGTGCCCCCTCCTCCCAACGCATGGAGGAAAGCATAGAGATAATATACTCTAGAGGGAAAGCGCGCCGCTGAGCCAATGCATTGGAACCGTACGACACATGGTGGCAGACATGATACAACGATTTGAAGGTTGCCAGCTGAGCTTTTGCTTACTAAAAACGACGAAAGCGATGGGTTGTAATCTGGCAACGTGCTACTGTGGCGTTTCCGCGTCCGGCTAGCGAAGCATGCCGGGAGAAATTGTAACATGGCGGACCGCTGGCCAGGCCGGCCAGGCGGATTTTGTGTAGGCGGCGTCAACAGCATTGCGTAGTTTATCTCCTGTGGGTAGGTAACCGACGTGTTTTTGGTTTAGCGTACGTGCGACTTGTATGTACTGAGACTATTTGAGCAAGATGTGGCAACGCTCACGCAACACTTGCGCGCAAGCTCGAATGCGACTGATCGCATGCGCGAGGACGCCAAGGAGTCAGCTGATCCGTACTGGGTGCACAGAAATGAATCTCCGTATGATCTCCGTGCATTTTGCGCTGTGCCGCTTTATCTGCCATTCTGTGACTTTTGCGAGTCGCTCAATGCTTTTCAAACGAAGTGTAGTGAACTGACTGTGGCTTTAGCTCAATGTAAAACCTTTATTGACACACGAAAAAGACATCGCATGGGCCAACGCTGATATTGCCGGTGAGTCGCGGCGCTTTGAAGCACAGGAACGAAAGAGCGCGGTCGATCGCAGGCCAATGGAGTGGAAGAATGCATGCCAAGGGAGTATGCGAAATACAGTCCGCGGCGTGTCCCGTTTTCTTTTCTGTCTGTATTCGTCAAGTTCTAGCTGCTTTCCACCACTTCAAAGGGAAAGTTTGCGGGGCTGAATGCGCAGTCTTGAATGGGCATTAATTTACCGCACAGAGCGCGTGAGGAGAGAACATTGACTGATTAAAAAAGAAACCGCATTTCGTTACCTATTTTTTCGTTCTACCTTCACGAACGTTTGCGCGAAAGTTCGAAGCACGAAGAGCTGTAAGAAGTTCCATGAATAAAACAACTGGAACTGAACGATTATAAAAGCTCCTTTTATTTCTCTTCCAACGGGAACGATCGCCGGCTGCCACTCCGTAGCCTGTAGTGAACTTGCGGTAGTCAAGGTCAGATCAGAATCGCTGTTCCGGCGTCGATAGATAGGGTGCTTAACGTGAAGAAAGAATGACAGCCTCGCAAGCGCCCGGGGAGGCACTTTCTCAGCGCGTGCATCCAAGTTGTACCAGTTGTACACGTTTTGCACGCATGCAGATCTGAGCTGAAGACTGCACACACACTACGCAGTCAGGCGCAAGGGCCTCGCCACTTCCTAGCACACTTAAAGAAAATCGAAACCAAAACTGAACTACACACTTACTCTTTCTCCGCTAATAAGAGATTAGTTACACTAGAAGTTTTTTATAAAGCTAGTTTTAATTACTGAAGCGATTATTTGTAACTATTTTGCTTCAGTTTTTTGTTTTAGTCAAATAATTACGGAACAACTTTTTAGAAGACTGAATACAATTGATCTGGCAACCATGAAAATTGTATCATGTCAGCGCCCACGATTAGTACGGTGTCGGAGCTCGCTTTACCCCCCTGGAGGAAAGAAAAGCTTAGGAGAGGCCCTGACGTCACACCCAGCGCAGCCGGAAACGCCATTTCTGTAAGTCGAATGGCGGACCATTGGCCCTCCATGCCATTGGCGGACTCTTTTTGCCTCTCTCTCTCGGTGCACCTTCTCCGCCTCCTCCGTCCTGTATCGCCTCTCTTGTCGTCTGCATCTGCAAGCGCCGAGCCGGCGGAAATCAGCTGATAGGCAGGTAGAAGGCCGTTTTGCAGTGCGTGACCGTGAACCTAAACGCGCGGTTACACTGTTACACGTCTTCAGTGTGGCCGCAGCAGGTTTGCGAAGCGGCTCGCTCTAACAATGCCGCAATGCTCGGTGCCAGGCTGCAAGTCGCGACCGGTACCCAAGGAATTGGGCGTCACTTTCCACCGGTTAGTGCATCATTCCGCTGACAAGTATTGCTGTACATTGGTGTGCATTCATCCTTTGTTTGCAATCGCCGCCGTTTATAGGTTCCCAAGCGACGGAGAACGCCGCAAACAGTGGGCGAACGCCGTGCGGCTACCGGACTGGAAAGTGCCCAAGTTTGCGTTGCAGTTTCACTGGCAATCCCAGAGATGACTAGTCAATTAAACGGCCGTTCTATATATATAGGTAAGCAGTACTTCATGCAGATTTCACGCTAAGAAATTGTGGAATGTTTTTACCGTTGTTCGCGTGCCTTCGATAGAATTTTTTGCGAAGGAAGAGGAGGAGGAGGAAGCAAAACGTTTTATTCAGTAAAAAAAAATGAGAGGGTGGGTGGCGTCAATAAACTTTTTCTCGCCAAGTTTCAACTTGTCTCAGTGTCAATAAACTCAAGGTGATATCAGTTGAAAACGTTAATTCATACACTAACCTCGCAGTATGAAGCGTTGAAAAGCGAAATCCAGAGCGAGACCACAAAAAGATCCACATTCCAGTTTCAGCACTCTTCCAGTCAACAGACGGACACCTACTAAGGTAATAGGACGATGGAATTATATCAACTGGGAATCTACCTTGTAACAGTTGCAAAGGCGCTGCCGCGCATTGCCGGCCTAGCAAACTATGTATTGCAGCGGCGATAACCAAAAAATTGAGTTGCGAATCGTTCGATCGGTTGCCAGCTGCCTACGTACTGCACACCGTGTATCACTTCCCGAAAATCTACCTGACGGGTGTCCGCGCGTACGACGGGACGGCGCGTTCACGATATCTGCACTTCAATAGGCGCGTCGTGATCGCGACCGGAGCAAAAGCTTGACGCGGTACAAGGTGCACTTGCAAGTAGAAATTAAATTACATATTCACATCGGCGCAGCTGTCGCAACTCGCAGCATCCTTTTCGAGTTCCGCAAGACCACAGCGCAGGAAAGCGATGCAGCAATCTTCGCAATCGGACGACAAGGCAGGCGCTGCCTTTCCTCCATGACTGGCGAACGGCGGGCGGGCTGTTGCTAGGACGCCGTTGCTAACGCGACTTCCAATGGCCGCCGAAAGCACGTGACTTCCTCCACACTTTTGCCAATGCGCGGGGATAGCTGGGGGCCTCTCCTAAGCTTTTTTTTCCTCCATGTCCCAACGTCACAGGCTTAGTTGTGGCGGCCGCCGCAAACCGCACATGGTAGTTTTTCTTCTTTCGCGCTTTGTAAAATAATTACCGATTTGTCAACCGGATAAACGATGAAAAGTGTGCTAATCTGAGCCAGTCTACGCAGTGAAAGCAAAAACGGGAGCTTGACAAATTCACTTCAGTGTTCCTTTAAACAAGATGGTGGATACACTGCTGAACCTAATGCATCAGTGAAAATCCCGGGCTATCTACGCTAACGTAAAACCTGAGGAAAGTTGGCGCATGCAGCATAAAGTGTGTTCTTGGTGCCTTGGCGTTTTTGCGACGGTGGTGAAAAAGTGTGTGTGTGTGGGGGGGGTGAAGGGTAACGTATAGAGCTTCGCTTCTAAAGGGTAGTGTCTTTGAAGCCGAAGCGTTCTAGCGCGAGGCGTTGAAAACTAAGGTCCAGGTATGTTCTTTTAAAACGTGTTTATGCCCACGGAGAATAGAATTTCTAGTGCGAGGCGTTGCAAAACCATGTCCCGGTGTGTCATTTTAGTGCGCATTACGTTCTAGTGCGAGGCGTTTGAAAACAAGTGTCCTGATGTTTTGTTCCGTGACTACATGAAACGATGAAGACGACAGGTGACGCCGACAGCCTGAACCCCTAAGGGAATTCACCCCTAATAGCTTTAGGAACAAACCGACGCGTTTAAAAGCCCCAAACGAATACAGGTCGCTGCTTGAAGTGCTCCGAGACGAGATATAATGGTTATTAGCAGTGCAGATAACGCAGTGAGGCTAGTAATTCCTTGGTAATTAGTGGTTCTTGAAGTACACAAGAACGCATCTCTTTTTCCAAAACACTCATATCGAACCGCTTCACTGACATAGGACCGACAGAAGAAGAACCTTGTTTTCATGGGGACCCAGAAACACTTATCACCGACGATTTGAAATATATTTCTGGGATGAGGTATATTGTGCCAGGCATCTCCTGCCGGAAGAGTTCTTAAAGTTCAGTATCAGGAAGAGTTCAGTATCCTGAATAGGAAAGGTTCAGGATGAGTTCAGTATCACAGCACCTACGTGAGAGGAAAAAAAAACGCGCATAATCGCGTTGGTGCCGTTTCCTCTGAACTCAACCTTGGCTTAGCGCGATGAAGGCTGAGCACCTCTCACCGAGAGGCCCCCGGTGATGCGGTTTCGGACGTTTTCTTTGGCGGCGATATTACGGGCCGGCGAGTTTTCTCTTTTTTATCCCCCGGCAAGTAAAGTCGCCCATTTACGGTGCTGTGAGTCCGGTGGAGGCATTGGTGCCTGTTTGTGGGTTTTCGGACTCTGCTACCCGCTGTCATTTCCTTGCATTTCCTCACACAATGCACAGATCCCGAAGCGATGAGCACGGATATGAATTTCGGCCGGTACTCGGGCACTCTGCGCCTTAAAGTCGCTAAAAATGCAGGCGACCAGACACCGGAATCAGGTTCGCTGGAGCCGTCTTCGCTTTTTCGCGCACCCGCCGACGCCAGATCTCCGCCAGCTGGGGCAAGGGCAACTCGTACGCTCGCAAGCGTTAGCTCAGGATGGTAGGGCGTTTTTGAATCAAGAATCTCTGAGTGGTCTGGTTCAGAGCGAAGTACGGCATTCTGCACACCGAGTCCGCGTGCCCTCGAAACAATAAAACAGCCGAATCACTGCGTATAGGTTTAGGCATACACGAGGTTAGTGCACAGCGGCGCAGTTTGTACAGGAAATGCGACAGAAGAACATTTCTTTGGCCGTTCTTATAAGTTTAAAGCAACAAATCTGCGCAGTGAAAAATAAATTGATACAATATCTAGATTTACCTAATACTGTGTTACCTCTAGAAACTGTGGCGTTAAGCAGAAAGAGCCAATATGGCAACTACCTCTGAACTGACGCCATAACAGCGGTGCATAAGTAGGGAAATTGAAAAGAGCGCCGTTCGTTTTTGCGCATTGCTCACAGCGATGTGCGAACTTGCTGATTCTCGTGCACGTGCAATATCTGGCTAAGGTATTCCGGGCTACTGCCATAAATGTCGCGCCGGTATATTCGAGCTGCTCAAAGAGTGTTTGAGATTTCGTTTTGAAAATACTCAGCTTAAATACGAGTTACGCCACAGTGTCAAGGCAAGAAAGTGCATACGAGTAGCGGTAAAGAATGTAGCTTGAGTTGGTCAGACCAGGGAGCAAACTGGCGGGATTGGAATTGCCAAACATAGAAAAACAAAACTCAAAAGGACTGCTGTCGAAATACGGAGCACTTTCCGCTCAGTATTGGAGGGGTGTCTTTTTTGAGAGTTAGAAAACTTGGTGCGGAGTAATATGCTGTCGTGTGCGCCGACTTATATTTTCCGTAGTTCCTGTGTAGCTAAAGTACAGCCTTAAACTAATAGAGCCACTAAAGTAGAACGATTAGGTATGCGCACAAAGAAGAAACATATTGTTGAGCTGATACCATATCAAGGTAAGAGATTTGTTTTGTTTTGTGTATGCCAGGGCGCAAAAAGCGAGTGAAAATGTTTCCTAAATCTCCAGAACAACCTGCGAATAATTTACATTCTTACACCACCTGTCTTCTTGGTGCTTTTTAGAGCCTCATTAGGTCACAAGCAGCCAGATATGTTGGGTTATCGCCTGGTTAATGTTTCCTTGGTTTCATTCTCCCAATATTGCAAAGCCTCCCAAAGTTTTAATAATATCTCGGGAGAGGCGACCGATCGGGAAGTAAGCGCCTTATCAGGAAGTCCAGCGGCAAAAAAAGGCGAGAGTACGCGCACGCGCGTAGAACTATCTGCTGTGTTAGCGTCGTCTGCTCCGGTGTTCTCCTTAGAGCGAACCACCTCTTGCTTTTTGTATAGGCGAAGGCCGTTTGCTCGGTGCCAAAAGAATCTAACCATTGTGAACGCTCCTGATGAACGTTCCGGACAATATCTACGAGAGAAACATTAAGCGCGCAATAGAAATGCGCAGTTGCTTCAAAAAATCCCTGTTCCCTGTCAACAATTCATGCAGGTACAATGGCAGGGGGAATACCGCCCTCTACAAAACAGCGTAGCAGACGATGCTCACAGAGGTTAGGGCTTTATGGGTGTGCGCGTACTCTCGTCTATTTTGCCGCTGACATCGTGATGAGGCGCTGACACGGTGATCGGTCGTCTCTTCCGTGATATTATTAAAAATGTAGGAGACTGTACATATACAGTGAACGCCCGTTAAGACGAGCTCGGTTAAGAGGAATGCTTGCTTATGCCGAACAACGTGGGAATGTTTTTTTGGGTTTCCAGAGACCCAATGCAAAAAAAAACATCCGCTTAAGAGGAACAGCCTTGCACGTACTGTTCGGTTAAGACGAACAACTTTTGGGCTAACCACCACTGCTGGCGATTCTGGGTTGCAAACATGGCAGCCTTTTCGGGTTGCAGCGGGGAATTCCGGCGACCAGATGGAAAGAAAAGTAAAAGGAAACCACAGCGCGCCCCTACTGAAGCGTTCCGTATATACGGAATTATGGGAATACGGAGTTAAAACGGAGTGTTAAGCCCCCAAGTGTAATGAAAGTAGATATGAGTTCGACACACAAGGATATCTGATGAGTTCGCACAATATAAACGTTTGGTACAGTTTTCGTATTTCTATCTTCAATAATACGCAAAATCACGTTCCGTATGATTTCCGTGTTGTCCGTATGTACGGAATTCATACGGAAAATGATTTCGCTGTTCCATAGATCCTACAGAAATAAAACAGGTGTCAAATTTTACGACAGGTATGCACTGTTTTATTTTCATGTGCTTCTCAAAAACTTTCTTGTGTTGTGGCCGCTTCGTGCCATGCTAGGAATGCGCTTCGCATTCCCATAATTCGGTACACACGGAACGTTTCAGGAGGGCGCGAAGCGAATTCTTGCCACGAAAAAAGGGAGGGAGCGAAAAAAAGACACGCGGATAAAGCTACCACTTCTAGCACCTTTCAGGCCATGGAGACAACGGAAAAGAATAGGAAAAAAGTGGTTAATCCTCCGTTCATACGAATAAGATGATGATTGTAGGCTTTAACGTGCCGACGCAACGCAGGCGATGAGGCGCGCCGTAGTGGAGGGCTCCGGGTTAATTTTGACCACTTGGGGATTTTTACAGTGCGTCGAAATCTAGTACACACGGGTGTTTCTGCTTTTCGTCTGCATCAGAAAAGCGGTCGCCGCGGCCGGGAATCAAACCCGCGACCTCGTGCACAGCAGCGCAACGCCTTAGCCACTGAGCCACCGCGGCGGGTTATACGAATCAGTAAAACACGAAGGTGAAATGTACCTTCACAGCAGCATTTGAATATTTATTGTTCAATGATATGAACTTGCACATTGCTCTTTATATTTCGTGAGTAGGACACCGTTAGACGCATGAACATTAGACGCTTTATTGCACGTCCCGGAGCATTGAGTTAATTCCATGGAAACGCCAAGCGCTTGCAAACCGTGCGAACGAAACGGAACGGATGGTCATCAAATCGTTTGGTGAAATCAGAGTACGCGATAGTGCAAGGAGCATGATTTGCGGGTCTTCAGTGGTCTTGTGAGAGTGTTTGTCGAGCGACGTTCTGCTGGCGGATCACTTAGGCAAACGTGCGACCACATTGGCCCTGCTACGTGGCGTCTACGCCAGACGCTTGCGTTGCGATGAAGTCAGCTTGTGGAACGCGGCTGCGGCGTTCCACAAGCTGAGTGGCGTTCCACACAGGCGGCAGACGCATAAACACAGCATCATCGGCTGCTACACGCTGCCCCTTCTAGGCGCCCATTATCAGCGCTCCTTAGCGTGATGACGTACTACTTCGCTTCACCTCTCCTATACGGCAGCACCATCTGAATGGAAAACTTAGAGGGAAGGACATAAGGCGCGTTAGTACGACCTTCGGGCCATGAATTCATGGCTCAGTCGGTAGGGTGTTTCTCACCTCCTATTGAGGCTAGAATGATCGTGGGACCGAAACCTAGCGCCGCCGCGACATTGGAACTTTTTCTGGTGATGTCATTTCCGTGACGAATATGACATCGGTGAGGTTTGTGTACCCAGGCATAAAACACTTTCGTGATAAAAAAGGGGCGGCGCACGTGTCGTGGCTGCTCTGCTCTACAGAGCAGAGGTGCAAAGCTAGCAGAAAAAAATGAAAAGTAAACCGCAGATGGAGATTTCCTGCTTCCGAACATAGCAGCTCTTCTGACCAATGCTGTACCCCAAGGGGAGCATGAGTTCACTGGCGTTCGTGTGGAGGGAAAAATAAAAAAGAGATTTAATTTTTTCCTCCACTGTCCGTCTGCTTCAAACACTGTCTTGAAGCAAGATATTAGCACGCACCAAGGCGTGTTGCCGGTTATTTTTGGGAGGGCAAGCGATATGACACACAGCTGATTAGACGAACAAGATACCATGTTCCTTTCAAGTTCATCTTAACCGTAGTTCACTGTACGCGATTACAAGGAACAAGTACCTTTAAATAACACTAATGAATTTTCGTGGAGATGCAAGCCGTAGGCCATCATGAGTCCAGTTCACCAGTTTTATACGTTTTTTTATCGTTCTTTTTTGGGTTCTCGTTACCGGATGCTGTCAGCCGCCGACTTAACATATGCCCGGTGCTCAGAAACATGAACCCTGAGCACAATCAGGAAAGGCGACTAGCCTGAGCCCAGGCCCTTATAGACCTCTACGCTACCGACAACGGTGCCGTGTACGTGGACGCGGAAAAATATCAAGACACCCCCGGAGCCTACGTGACTCCGGTGGTTGCGGCATCAACCGGGGAGACCAAGATAGTCGGGAGTAATTATACTAAGAAGGTACATCAATCAGAGGAGGTGGCCAACGCACTGGCTATCGCGGACCCGGCGTGTACGATGGTGCTGTGTGACTCCCGCAGAGCAGGGCGGAACAATGCCAATAACAGGGTGTGCAGGGCAGCGGCGGACATCCCGCGCAAGATGGAAGACAACACGACAGCGGTATCAATCAAATATTTCCCAGCCCACACGGGCCCACGTGTCTCGAGCAGGGGGAACGAGAGTCAACGAGATGGCCAATACAGTAGCGCGAGGACTCACCAACCGTGCGGCAGCCAGCCAGGCCGACCCGTTGTGGAGACTGTTCGACATTAGCAAGGATACGATGATCAACTACAACGATATCGTGAAGTGGTATCGACTGAATAGGAGACCTATGCCACCTCTGCACCCGGGAAGCACCCGCGCGGAGGCAGTGCTTTACCGACAGCTGCAGACTGGATCCCTGATCACCCCGGTGCTTGCAAGTACATTTGCCCCACTGTGTATGACAGTGAGGTATGTAGGTTGTGCGCGAAGGAGCGAGCTACGGCAGCTCACATTCTGTGGAACTGTGAAGTGAACCCACGTGAGGCAAACGAGAAGAATATGGCCCCACCGCAGCTGGAGGCTGTAACAAAGAGCTATAACTACGGACTACAACTCCAGGCCATCCAGCAGGTCGCGGCGGCCCTCGAAAAGCAGCGACCGGGAGAAGCCGCGGAGGAGGGGGGCGCAAGCCTTCCTGGACCCATGTGCGGAACCCAGAAGCGGCCCTCAGGACGCAGTCACGACGACGTCCAGGCCACGTCACGGTGACGGCCCCCATGAAGGGGTAGCCTAACTGCTCTGCAGGCGTTTTTCAGTATTGGTTTTCTATCTCGCTCTCTCTTTGGGTTTTGATTTTTGTCTTCCTTTTGTGGGAAGATGGGCAGGATGAGTAATTTTAGATTCGTAGGTCACAATTGTGAATGTTCTATTTTTTTTCTTTTTCCGCTTTTGGTTTTGAAAGTTCCGTTCCGCCAATCATTTTCTTAACGATATCACGCTGCTTAATGTGTTAACTGCGCCAATTGCGTGTTTTTGTTTCTTTTTCGAATGTGAAGCGTCAAACGGCAGGCTACATTTCAGAGTTTTTCTCTTTTCGGGTTTGCGTCAGTATATTCTGGTCTTTCTAATTTTCGTGTCTTGGTATCGCCGAGAATATCTGATAGATGCATGATATGTACAGGAAGAGTCTAGCTTGAACGGACCCGCTGTGGTGGCTGTGTGACTAAGACGTTTAGCAGCTGAGCCAAAGAAGGTGGGTTCGATCCCGGCCGCATTGGCTGCTTTTCCGGTGGAGGAGAAAAGCGAAAATGCCTATGTGCTGTCAGGATTTCGGCGCTCTAAACATCTCCAGGTGGTACGAATTAATCCACACTCCTGCACTCCACTGCGGGGGTCCTCGTAGCCCAGGGGCATCGTCGGTTCGTTGAGCCACCAAAAGTTGAAAAATGTGATACCTTGAGAAGGTGATACACGTACTGTAAAAAAAACAACAAACATACATCCTGCCGGCGGGGCTCCATACGCGTAAAACAATCGCGGACATTGTCTCAAGCATAAGAAACGAAGGACAGTGAAGAAGCAGGGAAAAAAGCGTAAAGAAAAGACCGGCCTGAGTTGGAAAAACCGTCGCCAATCTCAAACCTTTCATGAAGCGCTGGAAGTGAATAATGCCTCTCAGCTGTCGGGAGAGGTGTGCGCTTTCTATCGCTGCTTTTAGACGATCTTGGGAAGGTTTTTTGATATAAAAGAGCCTCTGACACTTCCCCTGTATGCTGATTTGTGTGTTTTAACAACACGGTTGTGTAAGATAAAACCGGCGTAGATAGGCGCAGATAGGCTGATGATAGGCTGACGGCGTAGATTGTCTGAAGAAGATTATGATGATGATGATACTATCACCGCAAGAAATTTTGTGGTATTCGCGCTAATAAAGTGTACTTTGCCTAATTACGCAAACAATTGTATCGAGTAATTCTGCGAAAATGCGTACCGCATGGCATGTCCTGCACACTTTGTTCCCGCGGCATTACAAAAAAAAATAATTTTTTGGAGTTTTTACTTTTTATCTCCAGTGCGAGTACATTGTACAAATATAACATTAGAATGACTGAACGAACAATGTTTGAATGGTATCAAAAAGAACCAAGATTCTTCCGCACGTAACCACGACTTGTGCAGGTGAAAGAGTAGGTAGTTTAGCTTATCACACGGTCATCAAGTGTAGGATGTGCAAATGACGGCGATTAAGAAAATGTTACTAGCACCGGATAATTGAAAATGCGTCATTATATGATGTCTGTGCTAAACAGCAAACGCTAAAGTTCACAAAAGTTTCGCTTCGTATAAAAACTCAAGAACAATGGTTTGTATAAACTTTTTCAAGCCCCGCGAGTGTGAAGACGGCGATCTTTCAACCTACTTACCGGCAAATATTGTGCGGTTTTCTTCACGTATGTACGGGAATTTCTTTATATTTTCCGTAGGAGCGGCAAAAGATACTTCGATACCTGAATGAACTGCCTGATGGCTAAGGAAGAGAAACAGTGGCTGGAAATAAAAAATAACAATGAACAAACACAACAATGTTACTGTCGAAAATATGCATTCACGAACATCCAATCTCTAAAAAAACTCAGAATAACATGGCAGCCGCGCTTCACTGCAGAGCGCTGTGCATACTTTACGTCCAGTACAGCATGGGCGTCTTTTATTTAAATAGTCTAAACCAAGCTCCGTACCATTTGCTGTGATATTTCACGATCATGTCTGTGTGTGCCGGGCTAAGTGTAGGCGGGCGTTCGGAGCGTGCATGCATGCGTGTGTCTGTGCGTGTGCGTGGACATTGGGAATCTGTATGAAGTAATTATGTTGTATTTTTCTTAGCCTTTTA
Source organism: Haemaphysalis longicornis (assembly GCF_048455015.1). Lineage (NCBI taxonomy): Eukaryota > Metazoa > Arthropoda > Arachnida > Ixodida > Ixodidae > Haemaphysalis > Haemaphysalis longicornis. Next base: position 1,828,862 of record NW_027526306.1, read on the forward strand.
AATTTTCTTGTCGATTCAACTAAATTAATCCAGCATATTTAATTACAGGCGTACTAGTACGCAACTATAGGTGCTACCGTCACTACCCGCTTTATCCGCAAGCGCCAAGTGCAGGTGCAAGGAACCCAGCGTTCTGTACCTGTATGACTTCTGTTTTGTCAACAACACTGCTCATGCGAGCTGCCACAGGTGTAAGCTCATGATATACACTTTCTGTCTAAGCAAACGTATGTGCAGTAGCGAGATTCTAGATTCGTTATCGCTTTATAATTATTGAAGATAATTGTGCCTGTTTTAAAATTTATTCTATTTTTCTGCCTCTGTTGTGACTATAGTTGTTCCCTTCCACATATTAGCCTGATATAAATATTTATTGGTGATTTTCGTGTTCAAAATGCAGAGTTTTTATTCCGCTTTTGTTCGCCGACTCTCGCGTTCTGTCTCCGGAGTAGGGTGGCAAAAATGTTTTATCAAAATATCCCTAGGGTCCACTTCTGGCTATGCATGACCAGTGCATTAGTACCACGCTGCGTTTTTTATTACAACTCCGTCCGATAAAACATTATCTCCTAGCTGCTTGGGAATCGGCTGTGACAGCTGTTGACCCCTCCCAACGTATGTTCATGGGAATATCCTCGGCGCCGCGGCCATGCTTGGTGCTCTCTTTGTAGCGCACGCATCTTACCGAGCGTTTCTTCGTCAGCGTCAACCGTAACGGAAGTATAAAAGCTTAAATAACACATAAGGTAATGGTTGAAAAGAAGCCAAGCTAGGGATATGGGCTGCACTTGAATGGCTGATCTAACAAATGCGTTTTCTGCTGGTGAGCACGATGTATGTTGAGCTAGCGTTTTCACCGTCGCTCAAAGATATCATGGTAATCGCACGTTAACATCGTACGTCCAACCGCACCCTTCTGTCTTGTGAACAAGAGATAAATAGGTTCTCATTTTTCCATGTAAAATTTCAACCTGACATTTTTATAAACAGCCGAAGCTGCCGCTGTGAGCCCGCACCTTGTATAACGGGGAACCTCAAAACGTTTCCTAAAGAGTTGTTTTTGAAGGCGCCTTGAGGTTATTTTTATTGCCTTGTTTTAAGCGGGCGGGACGGGTAGTCTATTGGAAGGGTCAGTATTTTTTCTACGGTGATGGGCTGCGTATATCATGAGTGATATACGTTTGAAAGGGTAACTTAGTCTGAAATATGTAGTCTTGCAGCCAGGATACAACAATAATACTTTACTGAAATAAAGCCATAAACGTACATTCCGCCGGTTTTCCATGGGAACGAACCAACACAACGAGGGAGGAATACGCATTAGTGAAACAGGCGCTCTTCGGTTGGTTGGAAGTCTGAACATCTGTCACTAAACTGTGCCTCCCGCATATGGTATGAATAGTTAGGACCTGACCATGCGGGAAACAATTCGTTCTTGCTTTTCATACCCTCCGTTGCTAATTTGGTTGAAAAATATTTTGCAAACAAATTTGTTGTTTTTCATCGAAAGTTGTAATGCCCGCTACTGTCTATTAAAACAATACTTGACCGGACACACCCCTGCTTGTCTGACGTACAATCAATTAAGGCCATTGCACTCTGCCCGGGAGTTTGACCGGCCAAGCACAGCGCAGTCCAAAGAGTGCACACAATTAACAGGTTTTTTATGTGCCATCGAGCATACCACCACCCACGTTTTAGTCTAGTGCACAAGCCTGAATATGTCCTGTTTCGTACCATAGAATATCGTAAATTGAGAGCAGGCGGGAAGTTCACAATATTTCCACCTTTATTCTGACCAACGAAACCACCAATAGTAATGAAACTTGGCGCTGCCCTTCAGGGCTGCCCCTCGGCTAATTTTTATATAGGTCGTTTCCAGGTGGTTTCGACTAAACACGAGTAACAGCTGTTTTCTGTTAGCGTACTTCCTACGTAAATTACTGTGTACTCTCAGCAGACTGAAATTCTATGTGCCTAAAAATTTATTTGGAATTATTTACATTTTGGGTGAAATGTCGCGTATGTAAGGTGATCTCAGCAGCAAATTGTTGTTTAGTCCTTTTGGGATGGTTTCAATGCCACATAATTTACAGCCACTTTCTGTAAACTCACACTCTGCAGGTTGCCATTTATAGACGCCAGACGTGAATTCTGAAGCATATAGAACTTCACTCTGTACTAATATTAGCCAGTAATTTACCTGAGGGGTAAAGGTGAGTAGATCAGTTTTATCTCGCATAAATAGATCAGTTGATCTATTGATCAGTACATAAATAGATCAGTTTTCTTGGTCAACGTCAGTATGGCTCTCTATTCAGGGTACATAAAAACGTTAGGACCTACGGAAAATTCACTAGAAAGTTGATGTTGCCGCAACGCTCAAAATTTGCTTGCCAATGCGACTCTCCCCACCCGCGCAAACGATTTCAAAAACACGCCACGCACAGTGTAAAAAGTAAACAAAAAAAATTACACCCATCTCCCCGAAGGGAACCATGAGTAGGATGCGGAGCGTCATGGGGGTTCCGTTTGCGTTTCCATTATGTCTGTTAGCCAAATTTGGTGGAAATGTAGTGAACCCCGTAATGCTCATATATCCTACTCATGGTTCCCTTCGGGGAGATGGGTGTAATTTTCCTTATTGTATGCGTATACACGCGAGTGAGACGAGATTCAAGTGGTATCAAAGGTCTATATTTAGGAGGTTGCACGTCTTGTTACTTTGAGTATGACGGCCTTATGGTCGCTGAAGTGCACATTCGGTGGATCTCGTAGCAGCCTTTGTATGTAGTCGTGGCCGTTGCAGTTGGTAAAGACAAGATCGATACATGTTCCGTGGATTGTAGTTGGGTGTAATTGCTCTCAGTGTTTGCGCCAATGCTCTCATTTAATTGCGTCAGCACACTCCCTGAGGGGGCGTTGCTTCCATTCTACTTCATCTGAGCAATCACGGAGTCAAGCGCAAGCACAACCGGAGTTCTAGTGGTTGTTGTTTTTGTTGTTCCTCTTCTATAGCACGTACCCACGTGGGGGATTGGCCAAGAAACAGTGGTGTGCGGACGCCGCACCACCGCCGACGCCGCGGGACATACCCCCGAGCACAAGACGCTCCGCATCCAAAATTACACCGTCACCCCGAAGGGAACTATATGGCGATGCAGAGCATGGGGTTTCCGTCTAGGTTCCACACCGGAGCAGAACAGGCGCAGGTCGTGTCTCGAAGCAGAGTGAACGCTGCGCAGCGCGCGCACCTGCTTTTATACAGCTGGAGGAGAGGAGAATGGAGGAGAGATGCGCATGCGCAGGGGGGTGTGGACGGCGCAACAACAAGGGAGGCACTCAGCCGACCATGAAATGGCTCATGCAGCCACAGTCTCGCCGGTTTCTTCCTGGACCGGCACTAGATGAGCCGAGCGGTGTTGAGGAGAGCGGCGTTATCACAGCTGGTTAGGGCTCCTGGAGTGACAGTGTTGCCGGTGTCTTCCTGAGCCGGCACGAGGCGAGCCGAGCGGCGAGGAGGAGAGGCGTTATCACAGCTGGCGCGGAGAGGGGGACGAAAAGGAGAGTTGCGGACGCCGGACGCCGACGGACGACGGAGGATCGACTAAGAGATGCTTTGAATCTAAAATGAAATCTCAAATATATACATGACATTCGATGCGAGGGAAGCAGGAGAGGAGTACGAGGAGGAATAAACATCCCTATAAAGCAGTTCGCTTTGGGGAAGAGTCTTTATTCCAGGACCGCTTGAGACCATCCGGCTTTTTGAGCCCTCTTCACCAGCCAAAGCTGGTCATCAGGGTACGAGCTGACCAGTGCTCTCTCCCAGTGCTCAGGGTAGGGGAAGGTCAGGGGGGGAAGGTTGGGGTTCTTCTCGCAGCCCCACAGAATGTGGTAAAGCGTGCCCGGAGCCTCACAGAAGCGGCATTCCGAGGAGTAGAGGGTGGGGGCCAGAATGTGGGCTCTAGTTTGGTAGAGAAAGATGTTGGTTTGGATGCATCGAAGGTGTGTTCTTGCTCTTTTGAGAGGTTTTTGTGTGGCGGAGGGTGCATTGTTCGCTGCAGGCGGTAGTGCTGCGTGATTTCTGTGTATGTAAAAAGGGGACAGACACGCAGCTGCTCGCCGATCTCCTGACTAGCCCGGTGTGTCAAATCTCGGGCATGCTGGTGGGCAGCTTCGTTGCCGGGGACATCGGCATGGGCGGGAGCCCAAATAATCCTTACACGGTGTTGTGGAGGATGCTGCTGTAGAATTTGTGTGGCGCAGGGTGGGAAGAAGCCGCTAGAGAATGTTCTGCATGATTGTTGGCAGTCCGCAATGATGATCACCGCAGGGGTTTGAGGAATCGCTAGGGCTATGGCCACTTCTTCTGCCTGTAGTGCATGGGTGGTAGGAATTGATGCAGTCGTGAGGAGGGCTTGAGCTGTAGTCACAACAGCGGTCATAGCTCTCCTCCCGGGATAGGATGCTGCGTCCGTTTATACTGTGGTGGAGTTTTGGCCGCACCATTTGAAGATTGCTTTCGCTCTGGCGTCTCTGAAATCCTGGTGGTGTGTTGGATGCATGTTCCGGAGTAGTGGGGCCACATCGATAAATTGGCGAATCTAATGCGGAAGCTGACTCGCATCGGTCTGTGGGTGTTGAATCTGTGAGCGCAGGCATAGCTGGTTCAGAATTGTTCTGCCGGTGGAGGTGGAACTCAGCCGTAATAATTGGTTCATGTGATGAGCTTCGAGGAGTGATCCAAGGTGTTACAAACTCCCAAGTGTAGTAGTTTCTGTGTCGAGGTGCTGACAGGTAGTCCCAACGCCAGCTTGTATGCCTTGCATATGATAGTCTCTACCTTGATCTTTTCAGCCTTTGAGGGCACAGCGTAGGGGATGGCGTAAGTAATCCTAGAGATGACAAAGGCTTCGACTAGCCTTAGCACATCCGCCTCTCGTATACCTCTCGTTTTTGGGCTGACCCTGCGGATCATGTGGGAGACTTGCTCCGTGGTGTGCTTAAGTCGGTCCATGAGTTTGGTATTCGAGCGATCCGTATGTAGAAGCATGCTTAAGATTCTCACCTGCTGAGTTGGAACAATAGGGTGGCCATCCACTTCTACGGAGATGGTTGGCGACCCGGGAGGGAGTTTTTTTACGTGGTGACAGGATAAGCTGCTCAGATTTTTTCGGCGCACACGCTAGGCCACATCGTCGTGCGTATTCACAGACAATGTCGGCTGCGTGTTGTAGGTTGGTCTCCATTTCCCCCAGTGACCCATGAGTGGCCCATATGGTGATGTCATCCGCACATAATCCATGGCGTACGCCTGGTATGGCATCCAGGAGCGGAGGGAGGCCTACGTGGGCTACAATAAACAGCAAGTGGGAAAGAACCAGGCGCGGGGAAGTAGGAGACTCTTATTTCTAAAGCATGGGCGGCGAAAAGAACAGATACCCGGCCAGTATCTTTTTACTTCTGGTGAAAACAACTCGATTTAGTATCTGTGTATAAAACTTTACTGATTACCAGTAAACGGTTTGACACCTACATGGAGGCATGCATGTAAGTGAGCAACCTTTACAATGACTTTTCTAGCCATCTCTATTTTCAAAGCAAGTTTTTCCTTTTGTTCTCTGGTGTGTACACTTTATTGCCGCCGTTTTCTCAACTAATCCACGGTTCCGTGCCATGACTGGCTAGCTTTTTGGCACGCTACAAGAAATGGAGAAGACTAGATCATACCTGCAGGTTCTTGGTAATGTGCACGCCATCTGCAAATAGGCATGTGCAGGTACATGCATACGCTCCAAAAAAGAAACGTATACACAGCTATCCAAGCAACTGTCATCACGACTGCAAGCTGAATAAAGTAGAGAGGTTGTGTATTTTTCAGAAAGTTGAAAATATTCCCGGGACTATCTTTTGGTTTATACTATATACACGATTACCTGTTCGCCGAGTGTTTTTGAAATTACCCTCACAAGCGACAAAAACGGGCATGCATGTGTGCTGTTCAATATAGTAAGAGCGCCAGTAGAATGCACAGTAGGAGTGCGCCATTTTTTTAATCATTGCTATCGGCCGTGTTTATTCGGGCTTAACTTGCACCTTGAGATTACCTGTCACATACTTTGCCGCTTTTCCTACATGGCCTCTCTTCACCAGTCATGTCGCTGTGGTGTTGTTATCTGGTATCCAAGTTGTTACAAGTTGTTACATGGTTCTTACATGGTATTCAAGTATCAAATAATTTCTCTCAACCAAAACAAGCTTATGCACCCCCAACGTACTAAATTCATAAACATGACGTAGACCAATACAATAACTTGGGTATTTTGTTACAGCCACCTGCAGAGTGCAAATCATAATGAACATATTGCAAATGACAGGAAAGGGAGAAACCTCCCTAAGAAGTACGCGATAGGCCAGAAAACATCGTACGAACTATTGGTAACGTTTTCATTAACTTCGATGGTTTGTTACTGTTATCTGATATGGTACAGTACAAATTGCCCCGCCGGGATTTTTGCAATTTTCCAATCACCCGTGGCTGCTGCTGTGGCAGTTTGTTCGTCCGCATTTGGAGATTTCTGTTACCTTCTCTTTGCTCCGAGCCTTTATTATGGTTGTTGCTCGCTCGGTGAACAAGGATGTTGAGTAGCGTTGACTCTGGTTCCTAAGCGGCTCCGTACCAAGCCAGAAGTCTAGTCCCAAGTGGTCGCCCTGAAAGTACAGCGCGGTGAAACGAAAAACAGCGGGCCGCAAAAATTCACTGTTCTCAAAGCCCAATTACGCCTTGCATAAAAGCCGAAAGAGCAGCACAAGAAGTTCTAGATTTGTTAAGGTAAGCGCGGGAAGCAAATTGGTTCAAATCGAGTTTTACCCTCTACGGATAATTACATTCTCTTTTAATACCTCTTAATCTGTAAAATATCGGATGGAGCTTCGGGTGAACGACTTTCATATATTACTTACGGTAGACAGAGGGAGAGAGAGAAAAAAGCAAAGTAAGCAAAGTACCTCACAGTGGAAAATCTGCTGAAAAAAACTAGGCGTGGTTATCTCGTGTCAGCTGGACCTTACAGGGGCGTCATCGCCGCCCTAATTTTCCGCTTTTCGCTATGGAATCGGCAGCTAAATGTTTGTACAGGGAGGCTACCTTCCTTGTCCAGCGGGCGAGACAGGAACCTGCCCCTTTAGAGTCCCTCTAAATAGCTCCCGCAGGCAGCTACGAGTTGCGCGGCCATCCGCTATCTTGTTATCCGGATTGCTGCGGGAAAGCCGCCGTGGCGCGTGTAGGAGCCACGCGACCTGGTTTCGGACGGCGGACGACACGCGTTTGGGGCGCAACGGGCAGTGGCGCCTTTTCGGCTACCATGCGGTTAAGCTGGATTCCTGCAAAGTCGCTAACGCTGCTGCTGCTGCTGCTCCCAGGCGGGGCGCGGTGCCGCCCGCGTCGGTTGCTGCGCTGCAGCAGTAGCGGGGGCTTCTCTACATGGCATAGATAACCGGAGTCACGTCATCACTCTGGCACGTGGAAGAGGGTCGCGCAACTCTTAGCGCCCTGCAGGAGCTACCTGGAGTAACTCTAGCCCCTAAGAGACCACTGCACCCTATATATGTGGGTCTGGAAACCGCCGGTGAGGCGCTTCCCATCGCCACCGATAGAGGCCACAGGCAGTTATGAGAACCGGCTCCTACCACTGCATGACGCATGACGCACAGCAGGAAAAACGGAGCTCGGTGTTGCGCAACTTCTCGGTGAGAATCTTCGGTGGGTACGAAGACAAGTCCTTCCACTAGCTGGCCTAGACCCCCGTGTCGGAACTGCCCAGAGCACCATTCCATTGCTCGTCACGAGTGAATAAGAGCAAAATATTGGAAGAACAGTTCAATATAAATTGAGATATTATAATATAATACAAAATCCGCAAGAATCAAATCACATCAAATACAGAGCGGGGAAGTGTGGCGCGCTCGCATCGTCCGGGGAAATACGGTGAGGGTTAATCGGAGGGGTGATTGTAATGGTCACACCCTGCGAGTTAAGGAGTGAAACTGAAGAAGGCGCCAGGTGTGCGCTTGCTATCCGTTATCCTGGCATGGTCCTGTAGTATTTACGGCGGGAAAGGCCAAAATGCGTAGTACGTCACGGTATGTAATTTGATGGTCTCGAAGGGATCGGTATGGGGTGAGGCAGTAGGCCGTCCCCCGCTCGGGTTGTGAATCCTCAAGCTGTGTCATTGGCCGCCTCCCTCATCCCGCAACCCGGATGAGCCAATGTCCATGTGACTTCTACCGGAAAATATGGGAGATCTTGAGTGATAATTTTGAGTGCCAGTGGCGAGATGAGACCATGGCCGTCGTCATATCAGATACTACAGTCGTGGTGTTGGGCTTCGTGACAAAGCGAGTGCGATTGCCACCTTAACTGCCATGGCAGGGCAAGTAGTGCGGACTGTGAGATAACATATCAGGTGGCCATTCGGCCAGTTAAAATGGCAGCCGCACACTCATGCGTGTGACGCTGTTCAGCCGCGTTCGCGTATAAGATGTCTGGTCTTATTGCAGGCATTGTAGCAAGTAATGGGCTTGCTACGTTATGCGACAGCATGACCCACTGGGTGCATTATGGCGGTAGAGGGTGGACGAATACTTCAAGGGAATAGCGTGGGGTAGGGTCATTTCTGAACTGGCATAGAAATGACATGAATTCCGTGTTGGTAGAGAATATTGAGGCCGGGGAAAGTTGCTCAAATTGCATACAATTTTATCCTGAGAAAGTGCTCCCCCATGAGGTCCTCGGCCTTACTATAGATCCCTAAGGGGCGTAATGTCCTAGCGCAGGAGTACAGCTGTTTCTGCAGTGCCGTATTGTACGATATACTAACGAGTCTATTGACGTTCTGTAATTCAGTACCACTGGAACAAACTTAGGGCGTTATATTGCTGATGATTAAAGCATGAGAAATGCGCAATATCTAACTCCCCCACAACCCGTTCAAGAGCTTGGCAGTTCTTTTGAGGAGAGCAATGGTTACGATAAAATAATTAGTTACTGAGCGGCAAATTGTTTGTTGGTTCGACTCAGATGTTTAAGCTGCCATAGGACCTTCAGTGTATGAATTTCAGGGACTGGTTAACTACTGGCCGACAAAGATATTTGACGTTGCGTAGACGCATCTTTTGTGTGGTAAGACGAAACGTTCGGACGCGTTCGGTGAGCATGTAAGACTGTGCTTGCTTTGTTACAATGGGCCCCTTCGATTATCAGTCCCGGATCGTCCGCGGACTGCCCGACACGCGATCCGGCGCTCATTTTTCCCATGTATTCCTATAAGGCTTCCGGTCCGAGGGCAGTCCGAGGACTGCCCTCGGACCGTCCAGGGCTGGTAAATCGAGGAGGCCCAATGTTGGCACCTGTTTGCCGCGCCTTTTCGATCCCTGCATCTCTGTCCCCTGTCATCCGGATGGCGATCCCGATGGCGATGGCGTCAGGCTACATTATATAGTGAACGTGGGAACTTTTCGCAGTCCTTTAGAATATGGGTGCTAACACGACCAGTGCGGCGCACCCGACGCTGCAAATTTAAGAATGTGTTACTGTGATGTGCCCGATTTTATACGAGTACTCGCGTGTATTGTACTGTGTACCCTCGCTGAATGATAATGCGCTGCACTGAGTTTCTCACTAGCTTACACAACGTATAATCTGGCGTTAGCGTCAACGCGATTCTCCGAAAGCGCTCCATGTCTCTATGCATGCCGCCGTAGTATGTAGTTTGTAACATCGGCGGGGCGTGGCTGGAACGGCTTTGTGGCCACGCAAATGGCGTTTTTTTTCAAAGAGTGCTGCCAAAAGTGCCCCTATTAATTAATGTTACTTTGTATTAGATACTACTTTTAGAGTGCTCGGACTGGAATATCAATTTTGGCGTAAAAAAAAAACAACAAAAGAACAGGCGTCTCCTATTTGAGCCGCGTCGCCAGATACAGCGGGCCATCCCGTATATATTTATAATTTATAACACACTACAGACTAAATGCTATAATTGTTCTTGGTAACATTTAACGGGAAATAAATTATTTTGATTCTCTGCATCTGTGTTCTTGCTTAATCCTAATACTGAATTATCATCTAATACGCACGTTGGTAGGCGAAGCAGATGCAATAGTTAGAGCTGAAGGATTGATTGATTGATTGTGGTGTTTAGCGTGCCAACGAAACGCAGGCGATGAGGCGCGCCGCATTGGAAGGCTACGGGGAACTGAATGAATGATGCCTTCGAGTTGTATTTATAAGTTTTGCCCAAGCGGATCTAAATAAAAATAGAGCATTGTGCTAATGGGCTAGTAGGCGCACTAGTGTAAAGGTAGCCACCTTTCATTCTAGCCGTGCACACCACTGGGTGACCAAACTCTGTGTACAAGTGTGAAGTTGCAATGCTTGAAATTGCAAGTAAATCATGGCTTTTCGAGCCATTATGGTTGTTACCTGATTGCGCCTGTTTGAGGCAGTGCATTCTTCAAGGGGTAATCAAATTCAGCGACAGCGACAAGCGATGCTAACTTCGTTACTCAAAGGGACAGCACCGGGAATTGTGGGCGGCAGAGACAAGCGACAAATTATTGTACACAGGCCTCCGGGGCCGTCGCCATCGCTTGATTTTTGCCGGCCAGAAGCCGCCCACAAGAGAGTTCCACCGACGAGCGACAACGGAAGTGGGCATTGGCAGAAGTGTATGATTCTTCGCTTGTCCCCTACAATATATATTTGTTGTACGCATTAAAATACGTTGTTCGCGTCACTTGTCGCCGTCTCTGCAAGTGGTTTCTCTTCATCTTAAGAAACTCTCCGCTAAAACGAGAACATGCGTTAAGTGGTAATCGCGCTGTTATTTAACACATCAAGGATAGCCATTGAATTGCAGACAGTGCCATGCAGAAAACGAAAATGCATGCCAGATATCGAAGTAACAAACACTTGAGAGCCGACAAGAACCATCCATAGCACTTTGCGCTAGCCACTTCGACCACGCAGCGAGCCGTTAGTGAAATCAATCGACGTCCCGCCGGAACGCGATTCCAATGATACCTGGCAAACACGCGGGGGAATGGATTTTTCATCAAAGTACGGCCTTTTGAATACCCCAGGTGGCTAGGCCTATTTGGAACAACTGACGGGTACGGGAGCGATCGCAGCGCTTCCGGCCCACGGCGTAGCCTGCCCCCCCCCCCCCCCCTTGCTGCCTTCCGTACTCGAGCTAAGCCTAAGCATGGCCGACATGGAGCCCAGCGCAACCGCCCGAGAGGACACCAACCATGAAGACAACCAATGCACAGACGAAATGGAAGCGAACGCCGCAGCCCTCTCCGCAGGCGACAGAGGTGACACCGACGACGGCGACGGGGGAGATCGGTTCACCGTGGTCCGCAAACGCCGACAACCCGCCTGTCAGTCATTGATGGCGCAACAACCATGACCGTGGATCACGCGCGCTCCAGGAATCAAGAGCAGGCATGATATCCCGGACTTCCGCCGCTTCCCACTTCTAAATACAAGCTCGTCTTGCGTCCCCGAGAGGGCCTGAACTTCGCACGGTAAGTGGGGAAGCCACCACGTCGCTCGAGCAGTAGGCCAGTCGGCCCGCCTCATCGCAACCAAATTTCAGGCACTTACGCTGAGAATTTGTGACGATCAGAATATAGCCGTGGCCAACACGCCAAACGAAGAGCTGGCGGACCTCATCCGGCAAATCAAGTCCATTCAACTGGGCGATAAGATGTATGAAGTGACCGCGTACGTGGCAGCCCCCGACAAGTCATTCAAGGGCGTTGTCACTGGCTTCGATAGTTGAAGTCATTCCGAAGAAGTCATTCCGCCGGAAATGTCAGCAAGTGTAATGACAGCGGCCAACTTACGCTCACCGAGAGTACCCATACTTTACGTACGCATGCTCGGAAAGTCCAAGGCCGCTTTGATAACCTTCGATGGTCTGGTATTCCTGAGAGCAATTTATTATTACCGAGGAGAGCTGCGATGCAGGCCCTACCGCACACATGCCAAATATGCAGCCTCTGCCTCAAGACGGGACACAGAGCGGACGTCTGCCCCACGCCGGAGAAAACCCGATGCACAAGGTGCGGACACGAAAACCCGCAGGAGGCACATGACTGCCAACCAAAATGTGTGTTGTGCGGAGAAGCACACCCGGTCACGCACCCGACCTCCTCAGGCAGACAGCGCAAGCCGTATGACAAGTCACTCCTGCTCCGAAACACCGGAAGTGTCAGCAGGTGTAATGACAGCGGCGCCACGACTAGCGGCTATCGTCAACCCAAAGAGCCAGTGTTATCGCAAGTTGCTAAGATGGCTAATGCAGAACGAGGACGATCACCCCGATGATCTCTGAGGAAAAGAGACAAATCTAGAGACAAATCCAGAGACAATTCGAGAGACAAGTCCAGGGAGAAGTCCAGGTCCAGATCACAAAGCTGCCCCCGCGCGAAGACTCCCAGGCATGATGGCAATGAGCCAGCACCAAGCGGCCACGAACTGAAACTCAGCTCGCGCACCCAGGCATCGGAGACAGCGAACACCAGAGGGACTACTGTTACGGGTGGACCCGAAACGCCAGCGCCGGAGGAAAGCTGGGCTGAGCGGCTTTCCATTCCTCCCGCCTCGCATACCCACATCGCCACCTTTCCTCCACTCCCCACAATACCGACGCCCAACTCCGCCACAGATGAGCTCCCTGCTAAGAGCAACTTCGCCACTATTGCGCAGGTACGAGAAATGATCGACGACATATAGCCTGAACACTTAGACATGAGACGAGGACATTGGGCGACGAAGTGGCACACTCGCTATTGCGTCAACCTAAGTGCGAGCTGCAACAAGATAGGCAACGATTCAAAAACGATATGCAACATTACAGAGAGCAACTGAAACAGGAACTTCAACTATAAAGGCAGAATTTTCAGGACGAACTCAAAAATACCTTCCAATCTATGTTCGCGGATCTCGCCAAAGAATTTAAGCAACATATACGAGACGAAAAGTAAGCAATCCGCTACGCCAACACCCATAGTCGCAGCCGGATGAGCACGCAGGATACACGTGATGATACCCGAGTACACCCATACACATGCCCTCGCCCTGAAAATAGCACGCAATAAACCCTGGCTACACATAAAAAGAAACAGACAAAACCCATACGACTCTGGCAGTGGAACTGTCGCAGTTATAGACAGAAACGCGGAAGTCTCACGCAATTCATACCGGCACAAGAACACATACCGGATATATTGCAATTACAAGAAACATACGTGGAAACAAAATTAGCAGGTTAAAGCAGTTTCGTCTGCGCAGGCTCCCAAAACATTCTTAATAAACCGGCGACACTGGTTGCAAGAAAGTCACAGTAATAAACCTCACGCTCAGCACCGGACAATACCGCACGGGCTCACTGAAATCTGACCTGCGTATAGGAAAATGTTCAGCTTCTTTGTACTCAACTTTTATAGTGCGCCCAAAGAAGGGACAGACTCTTTTGACTGACGTTTCACATACGCTCTAAAGGAACCAAAGGAAAGCTAATTTTTTAGGAGACTTTATTGCAACCCACCCAACATGGGGTTATCAGATACAAAACCCAGAGAGCCGGCGGGTAGCTCTAACTATTGCACAGCAAGGCTTGACCGTCCTAACTGACTCCACAGCCGACACGGGAGGGCAAGAGTGTCAGTCGGGACACGTGCCCGGACCTGAGACGCGTGAAAGATCTAGGTACCAGGGATGGCGCAACCTAGGCGAGACCCTAGGCAGTGACTATATTATAATAGAAACTGAACGTATTGCACTGCGAAGGAAAATGAAAGAGCGCAAAGTAAAAATAACCGACTGGGACAAGTCGCGGGAACTGCGTGAGCTTCAACGTGATAACGAGCCAGGCGAGGATGAAACAAATGTAGTAACTCTTCTGGCATGAGTCCGTCAGCTCCAAACAGATTTGAACGAAGCAACCCAACTTATAGACACGTCCCCGGAGCAACCGGACGTAGAAGGGCACTTTATGCACCTCTGGGATTCCGGAACAACAAGCAGAAACAATGGCGAAGACAAAAGATAACAGAAAGCTCAAGCAGCGATAACCCGCAATACCAGCACAAGCAGAAAATTACGCAATAGAACTGCCCCGAAATAATTGGAAAAAAACTTCTGCGTTGGCATGCAGGGATACCTCGGCGCGGGTAAAACGTGGGCGCTGCTTAAAACCATTATTGATCCCAATAAAACAAGAGCAACGATCAGCAAAACTCTTCAAAAGATTGTCAGACAGACACCCGGGGACGAAGTAGTCATTTTCGAGGAGCTAAGTGTCACCTACATAGGTGCTTGCGCCACACCGTCCTACAAAGGCTATCCACACGCGGAGACCACGGAATTAGACACGGACATAACAGAACAAGAAGTCAGAGCGGCATTCCACCGGAAAACAGAAAACATTGCGTCGGAGAAGACGGCATACAAACCGTTTTCTAAAAAATCTTGACGACACGTCGATAAAGGTACTAACGGCCTATTATGAATACCGCTGGCAGGAGGGAACGCTAGCACAATAGTGGCGCCACGCAAATATAACCATGAGGCCGAAACCGGGCAACCCACCGTCCCTAAATCAACTGCGGCCCATGTCCGTCACGTCGTGCGTGGGAAAGTTACTTGAGTCTATCCTCTTAGCCAGACTTCAACCATACCTAGACGAGCACGCGCCACTGCCGCACACAATGTTTCGGCTTCGACCGGGGTTATCCACACAGGATGTACTAATACAAATTAAAGAAATTATTGATCGAATGAACAACACACAACCAAAAGCCATACAAACCTTAGATCTTAAGGGCGCTTTCGACAATGTTGCTCACGACCTCACAGGAACCTAGTGTGGCCAAAGAACGTACAACTACGTACGAGGATTCCTCCAAGATCGAACAGCAACAATAGGGGGGCGGGCATTCGCCAAGACACCATCCCTCAAGCAGGAAAGGGCACGCCACAGGGGTCGGTTCTTCCTCCAATGCTGTTTAACTTAGCAATGAGCCGACGCCCCCCCCCCTTCTAGATTCCATACCCGGAATCAGACACACGCTGTACGCGAATGCTATTACCATCTGGGCCACCAGCGGCTCTGATGGAGATATACAAGACGCCGTACAGGAAGCAGCGAACGCCATACAACAGTATGCAAGGGGAGGGAGACTAACCTACAGACAACAAAAATGAGAACTGCTCATAGTCAGAGAAGGCCGCCGGAAAACCGACCCACCACCATACATTACGGTCACTGTTGAGGGCGAGCCAGTTAACAGAGTAGGCAGGCTACGGTTGCTAGGGCTGCATGTGCAAACGAACACAAGGGCCACGTGCAACTTGGCACTACTGGAAAAAAAATTAATCAAATAATCCACACGATTCGAAGAATAACCAACCGCCGGCCATGGCCTTAAAGAAGCAGACGTACTACGCATTGTGCGGGCTGTAATTATTAGCCGCATAACCTATCATGTACCTTACCACCGACTTACCCAGGCAGAGACAAAGCAGCTGGACACCCGAATCCGCACCTCCGTAAAGGCGGCGACAGTCATCCCTGTCTACGCCTCAACGAACCTGTTATTACGATTAGGCCTACATAATACCACGATGGAATTAATCGAAGCACAAAAATCAGTCAATTGGAAAGATTTAAATCATCCCTACAGGAAGACACGTCCGCCGACAACTAGGGTACTCGACTTCTAAACTTGCCCCTCGGGAGATCAAACCAATACCCCCGGAAGTTAGAGCGAGAATAACAGTATCACCCAAACACAGAAATATGCATCCAGAACATCATGGCGGGAGGTGTGCCGCGCGGGCTAATGCCTTGCACCGCATATACGGCAGTAACCCCGACACCCTCTATACGGATGCAGCAGACTATCAAGCCATAAATGCCAAGGTGGCAGCGGTAGCCGTCTGGAGGAGTGAGACGATAACAGCCACCATACGCTCCGGGAACAGCACGAAAGCGGAAGAGTGTGCACTAGCACTAGCTATCAGCACTCGCTCTTCAGGGAACCCAATAAATATTACATCCGACTCTCAAGAGGCATGCCGAAATTATGCGCAAGGACGTATCACCCCGACCGCCCATCACATCCTGCAGCGAAACCGACACATACCACCAGTCCGTCTAATCTGGACACCTGGGCATGCGTGCTTCCCGGGCATTGAACGCGCTCATGCGGTAGTCAGAGGCCTCACCCTCGGGGCGCCAGTGGAACATCAACCCAAACCAGGCAAGACAGAAAGACACTCACAAACCCACATATACTACAAGGCTGCAGACTCTCGCGTAGGACACTTTCTCTGCCACACGCGCAACTCACCCGTGAGGAAGCTGCTGCATGGCGCCAGCTACACACTAACACTTTTCCTAGCCTCTCGCTCCGGCACAAATTCAACGCTACCATATACCCAGGCAGATGCCCATCCTGCGGAGGACACGTGACCATGTGTCACTCCACATGGGAATGCCACAAAACCCCGACCCAATTGCCTATATCGAGCCCCTCCACCTCCGGATGGGAAGCCTCTCTTTCCAGCTCAGCCTTGGGCGACCATCGCGGAATGATTGATAGGGCAAGACGGATCGCCGCAGCAAATGGGGCCCGGACTAAGAGCACCACCCCCTGAGAGCTAAATAATATAATTTTATGATAAAGTTTTCTACTACTACTACTACTGGCTCAGTTTCAGTTGCTGCCTGAAGGCTTGGCAGGCTGAAGCTGAATATATAAGTTCATTTTGGGTACGTGATTGGGTCACCTTTGATACTAGATATTGCATTTGTGGCCTTACTTTTTAAGCACATGTACTGCCCCGAAACAACACGAGCCGTTGGTTCACAAAACCGTCATGTTTAGTATGTGTCCAAAAAAAGTCATGCTGATTTTTTCAAATGAAATTTACTACGCATAGTGTTTCGTCCTCATGATGTCTACCGCTTACCGTTTTGTAAGTATGGTTGTAGTAATCTTGCTCGCCCGTGTGAAAGCCGTAAAATGTGTCGAACCCTCTGTACGTTGGTGTATGCTGCCAGGTAAAATACCCAAGGTGCCACTGGAACGAGTGAGTTACGAATAATTGTACATCATTATTCAGTTGCTCCCTCAGGTGCCTGCCATATTCCAGCTTTGTAGAAAGCACTTCAACAAGAAAGTAAATCGGGATATTAATATCAAGGAAAGACAAAAGGTATTAGCAACGAGGAGCGAAATATAAACTCAGATGTGAAACTTAGAAGTTAACTCCAATATGTCGGGGATCACTATCGGTAGGAGTATACCTGAGCGTTCTTTTGTGGCCTAGTAATGTCAGTGACGTGTTTAAACAATTAAACTATTTCACTTCTACACGCTTCTAGCACATACTAACAGTAACCCATCCCAATGTGCTTTAACGAGAGCCAAGATGATTTAAGTAAAACCTTATTCGTGCCTCGGCTATCCAATTGAGCGCGTGTGTTCTTGTTATTTGACGTTTTCCTTAAGTGTGGAGCCTTAGTATCCGAGTCATTTGGTGGTAGAAAGGAAACATCATTATACAGGCCGTGCCACCACAACACTAATACCAAGGGCCACACTTTGGTGCACGACTCGTTTTCGCTGTATTTGGGCGGTCATAAAGTTGGTTTCCCTCTTTTAAGCGTACCGTACAAGTTTTGTTTGTTCATTTTAAAGGGTTATAGCGTTCCGTTTGAAGCCTTCATACACTATATGAGCCAGCCTAATTAAGTTTTCTCTATCCGGGTTGAGGGCGCCATAACTGAGGTTAGTTTCTCAAAGGGAACGATGCGTGTGTATCGGCTGGGAAAATCAAGAACGCGACCGCATTCCGCAAGTTTCTTTGATAATACAATTGGACAAGATTTTAAAAATAATTTGATGCCTCCGCTAAATTTATTTTACGCACCCAATCGCTGTCGCCCACTCGCCCACTACAATGCTCAAATAACCATGTTAATCTCTGCTACTTCCAAAGACGGCTGGCAGGGCTGCTGAACGGGGAATTGCTGTTTTCTGTCACTTTCTTTCTCCTTTGAATAAAGAAAAGTGAGCCCTTAAATGAGCTTCAGTGCTTTTAACGGTTTTTGTTTATTCAACAGCATCTAATTGAAGAACCTTGTGGAAAGAGGTACTCGAAAGTTTTATTAAAACAAATTTTTTATGAACCTGACTTGTTATCGGAACATAAATCTGGTCTTCACATACCAACAAAGGTGTCACTCTAAATGCTGCATTTATAAATGCAAAAATTTGGGCACGACCATCCTGGAATAACTGGGCATGTTTTCTACCGCAAAAAAACGATTATTTAGTGAAGAATACGGACGTTAAAATACTATCGCAGAGAAGAATACGGACGCAGAATGCTAGCGTTTGTCCCGTCAGTATTATTATCTAAGTTGGCGTCTTTTTTGCGATAGAAAACATGCCCGAGTTATACATTGAGGAGTTTGTTTTGCTGCACCCGATTTCCAGAAAAGAAAATGGTATATAACCCACTACAAGTTTACATCCTATGTCAACCCAAATATGGCCTAATATATTGTTGCACTATTCTTCAAAAAGAATAACTAGACACATTGCAATTAAAACTCTCAAAAACGATATTTGTTCCACTCCATAGCCTCGTAATATTATTGCGCTGTTGCGCGTTTGTGCCTACACGTTTGTCTCGCCTTTGTAAGCGGTCCTATCAAACTGACAATTTTATTTTTAGCCGGCGCTTAAAAGTTCGTACGTCCTTACTAGTGCGTGCGTTAAGGCGTACGCCAGTATCCAATTTTATACATATTGCCATGACCTTGAGGTTATTGAATAGGCGAATAAGCGGGTTAGTCCTGCTAGAGCTTTTGAGGTGGCCTCAACTGCCTGCGTTGAGGGAGCCTTTCTGGTGGTGGCACGTGAATTTATTCGGGCACAAATGCCTAGTCTGTTGCAACTTGCGCAGAAACAACAACGTCGGCGTGGGAGAAAGACAAAGCAAGAGCGTCGCTACTTTGCTGTGGATTTCAGAGAAGGCGTTTTAGGCTCATCGTCGCGCTCAGGCAAGTGTCACACAGGCGCTCAGTGACAAATCCAAAGGCCACAGTGGCGCACGTTAACGGTTTTGTGGTGATGGGCACAGTAAGATGTCTCCAGAAGAACAAACGACGTTGATAAGGCCGAAATACTGTTAGGACTATTAAATTCTCCCAGTTCCCGTGTGAAGACCTGGCATACCTTATATATGCCGACACAACACAACAAAGCCGCCATCGGAAGTGTGTGCGCCTTCGCCGTGATAAGTCACCTTTCGCCGAACCCTCACCAATACTGACACAAGCTCAAGCATGCTATAAGACAACATCGTGTGCTATCGCGCTCTAAACTCAATGGTTAAAAAATGGCGCCACAAGGCATTCAAGATGCTAGCCATTTGGAAGATTATCGTCATATTTCACTTGCACATCATTATAGGCGAAGTGTCTTAGGGATCTACAATTTAGACGGTGTAAGAGCGGTGTTCACAAGATAGACTGGTCTTTACATCTTTGTATACCACAGAAAAACTATCTTAGAGGTATATCCTGAGCGTTCTTTCTGACAAGGCTGCGTTGATATTTTGGCTGCGAAATCTCGTCCGCCGTGAAGTACCGCGGTGCCCCTTTATTCTTCTGCTGAAAGGAAAGGCAGCTCAGGACACGTCACGCTACGTTAAGCTCAAGAGCATTCCCGTTAACTACCCAACGTTTCCACAAAATCTGTCTTATTTATGACGCCTACCTTTACGTACCGGGATAGTAATTGTTCACTGTGTCAGTATCCAACAACAGGCAGTATTCCCAGCATAAACACTAACTCCACATTCATTTACTCGTTTTCATTGATTGCCTTTAGCTCGGGTTTGTACTCCTTGGTAAACACACGTAAATACAGCTGTCAGTTAATTTTAGTCTAAATGATTTTAGCGTTTATTTAGCAAAGCTTATTTTATCACACAACAGTTCTCACTTTGTAAATTAGTACCCGTTTCTGGATTTCTTCTTCATGCCGTGAAAGATTAGGTAGACTAGGTACACTAGCTACCTCTGCCTTGAACGCTCTTGTCACTCCTGCCACCGCTTGTCCACGTTGTACAATCAGGTTTGCCGTCAGTGTAGGCGGCAAGACAGGAAGAAATAGAATTCCGAGGGCCATGCTCAGTAGTGGCATCCCAGATACTTTACCAATCACGAAAGCAGTTCATTTGGACGGCAGCAAGATGCATAGCTTTGGATGAAAGAACACATCCGTTACTTAACGGCCGCTCATTCCGGGCGGTACAATTTTGTCGCCATAAAAAATATCGCTAACTACTACGAGAGGCCTCGTATTGGCTGTATTCACGTTCCTGAAAAGTATTAGCTCCTGCCTCAGAATAGTGCGGCCTAAGGCGAGCGTGCGCTCGTCAATACTTTGGGGATGCCTAAAGAAAGGCCCTTGAAAAACAAGAAAAGCTTAGCAAGGATTCAAGCAAATATTCCATCGTGTGCCTTAAAATGCCAATGGCATCCCTAACTTGAAAACATTTAAACTTTCTTTGAGCATGCTGCGGAATGTAGTAGGGTTACAAAATTTGAAAATGGTATCACTACCTTCTGCTACTACAAGTCGAAGATTGTCGCTTACGGGCTGCGGATAACGTAATTTTAGTAGCCCATGGATTTTCACAGACTCTAACGTCAGTCAGTAGCGCTAGCAAATGCCCGGTACTGTAAAACGAGTGGGCAAAGCTGCCTTTGACATTTGACAGAGGTGCCTTCCCCATGCTGGTGTCGGGGCCAGGGACAGGACTAGATGAAGAAGGGCACGCTAAGCTACCTCTGCCTTGAACGCTCTTGTTAGTCTGGTTGCCGCTTATACGGGTTGCACAATCGGGTTCACCGTCAGTGCAGGCGACGAGAGAGGAAGCATCAAAAAAGGGATGACAAACCGTCATTACTCGTGGGCAGCAAATGCAGCGACAAGTGAGCAAACGTGAGCGCTGAGACAGAACGGTAATCAGGGCTGGTATGATGAAAGTCCCGAGACATGCGGTAAGTTCCTCTTCGCCGACTTCCGACACCAGAAAAGAACTACGCATGGAACTAGCCTTCATTTCGTAGGGAGTGGAACCATATGTTTATGTGTTCTTAAACGTGAGAATATGGATCTTCATTTAAACTTTGTGTGACTTACTGCATAAAACGTCCTACTATTGAAATACTCTTTGTCAAAATGCAAACACCACTACAATTTGTGACTTACGACATTAAACGTCATACAATTCAAAGACTATTTCTCGACATGCAAACACCACTTTAGTTTTATAGCTGTCTCTCTACGACTAGAAAGCATGTTTCCCTCTTCTTTTTCTTAAGTGGCAATCTTAAATGGCAATATTAAGGTTCAGTATTAAGTGTTGGCTGTTGTAATAAACTTCTCACCTTGCCCACCATGTGTGTCTCGTAACCGAGTTCCTTAAGATACTCTGGCATGAGTTTATACTTGAGTGGCAGTCCCCAGGGCTCGGCTGCCTGGACTACCAGGTGCTGCATGCCTGTGCAACAGCAGAAAACATTTTCCTACTTGTCGTTTCAAAAATTAAAATTTTGTAAAAATGACAAAATGTTGCGGCGTAATCTCCCGCTTCATCAGTTCCTAAGTATTCGCGTCCCATGTACGCGTCGAAAGAGACATGCCTTTAGAAGTTCCGAAGAGTAGTTGTTTGTGCGAGTTTGTACGTGGTGACGCATCGAAGCGCAGGAGGAGACGAGGGACGAAAACACCGAAGAACGCACAACTTTAACGCACAACATTAATGACAGAGACACCCAGCGGCGACATATATATCGCACGTATCAACAAGCGTGCCTAATTTTAACGAATCAGGATGCCGTCAATGCATTGCAATAACACAAATTAAACCGCGTAAAGGTGATCATTCTCACAAATCTATAGAAAGTATCATATACAAGCACACCGATAAAAATCTTTGCAGAAAACATGTTGCCCGAGGCTCGCAAATACAAGAAGCAGCACATGCGCCAAGAAAAGACACTTCGTACGAAAAAATGACGCATTTGATCTTTAAAAAATCTCATTTTTTGCCCCGCCAGCTACCGAAATTTTCGAACGCAAACACCGCCCAAATCAAGAGTTGCTTTTGATCCAAAATGTTACGTTTTTACGTTTCAGGGGCTTTTAGGGCTAGGCCAAATGAAAGAGTGCTGCACAACAGCCACACGTTTTGCAGTGCAAAGCGTGAAAACCCCACGCTGACTACGAACGTTGTTGCTATTTTCTCTTAAGCAATCATTCTGACATCTGCCTAATTGTCCGACGTAAACATTGGAGCAATCTGGCGGAATCTTATAAACCGCGCGCTTTGTACCCTCAGCAAATTATTTTTTTTGCTTTGGCTTGCATGACTGCTTCGCAGAGCTATTGCGCTATGTCAGTCGGGCGAGGTTTCCTAGCTTCTCAGTTGAAGAAAAAGCTTCTCTTATATTCGAGTGAGAAGCTATCTTCTTGCGGTTATGGAAGAAGAGATGCAGGTCCGGGATCACCCTCGCATTTTTCCGTCGGAAGTTGCACTTTAGCAGGCTCTTTGGTGCCTGACTTCCTGAGTATGCACTCAGCCACCGACATGATGACATGAGTTCGGTACCCTGCTTCTGTAAAAAGGACCGTCTGCTTTGCCAAGCTTGGGCAGATTTCGTGCTCGCAAGACTTATTCGAGGTCATTGGTAAACGACAGGTTAACGATACCTCTGTTAACGAGTTTCGAGCCGGCAGAGTGATAGGAAAGCAACGACGGATTGGTCCTAGCTTCATTGCACCATCAAATGTGATCAGTGGGAAAAGAAAAAGAACTGCCAATAAAGCGGATTCTATTTTGAACAGGTTGCTCGTATGTAATTTTGGGTTGCTAGTTTTGTCTTCAGCATAGCCAGGGTTTTGTAAACATCTGGTTGGAGCCCATAAGCCGTTGACCTAAGGAGAAACAAGTAATCATCCACGAACCCGGGCACTTTCTGACTTTTGTGCCTGCGATAGAGTTTATTTTGCTTGTATCAAGTTTAGCTAGGTACAAATCGCTGAGTACGGGTTTTCAGTGTGGCTGCTTGCTGCGAAACCTGTGGCTGTTCTTTCCCTCTGAGAAATTTGTTGTTTCGGCCGAGAACGGACGCCCCCTGACAGGCTAAATTTTGGATGCGAAAGCCATAGCTGATTTGGATGATCTTCGCGTTTCGAAACCGTCGGTAGCTCTCGGAGCAAAAATGACAGATTCTTTCAGGTCAAACCCACGTGTGGGAATCTGTGCCCAAAGGACGAAGAACTCTATGAAACAAAGAGAGAACTTGCAGATCGAAACGACCTTTAATGCGACTTTTTGAAGAAGGATGAAGCAGCTCGAGATGACCGCTCGCGGTATGATGTAGTGATGATGGTGATGTCGGGGCATCAACTATGATGACACGTAAAGTTTCTATATCTTCCCCAACCACGAAGAAGCTCTGTTTAGTCCGCTTCTAGCAGGTACAAACGTTGCACTGGTCGCTTTGTGATTAGTCCACTCGGAAACCGCAAGGTGCAGGAGCGAACTTTGTTTTCACGACCTGGATGTAGCCTCTCTATACGAGCTAGACTCTATAATGCACGTGGCTTAGAGTCATCGTTGAAGAGCATAACCCATCCGTTTTTTAGCTCATTGGATGTATTTTGACGTGTCGTGCTTTGAAATCGATGTTTGTAGAGGTATTCTCTCTTACACCGTGAGACTAATGAGTCTAATGTTTTTTTCTCGCTGTTGCCACATCCTTTCCAGCACCATTGACGTCGACTCCCTTTTAGGGGGATCCTTAAGATGCAGCAACCAAAGGTGGTAACGAGGTCAGCCCTTTTCCAAAAAGAAAGCATGCCGGGGATAGGGGAAAAGTTTCTGTAACATCGTTGTGAACAAACGTGAGTGGCCGGAAATTAATTATGGCTTCTACTTCCATGATCATAGTAGCCATTTCGGCTATGTCTACTGGCCGCCGTCCTAATACCTTTCGCAAATAGCTTTCTACCGAGCGCACAAGTCGTTCATAAAAGCCACCCCACCAGAGTGCCGCTTCCCCGAAAAACGTCCAAGCAATTGACGAGGACGCGAAATAATCTTGCACATCTAGGTGTTTGAGTGTTTTCAACATAGCAGCGAGTTCTCAAGCGCCGTGTTTAAATGTAAGCGCATTGTCACTCTGTACCGTATGACAGAGTCCGCGTCTCGAAACAAAACGGCGCATGGCACGAATGAAACTCTCTGATGTAATGTCTGATATCAGCTCGAGATGAATTGCTATAGTAACTGCGCACGAAAAAAGAACGACGTACGTCCGGTTGTCTGGCGATGTTGTCTTTACGTAGAGGGGACCAGCAATGTCTAACTCCACAGGTTTCGAATGGAGTAGTTTCTATGACTCTATCCTTGAGTAAGGGTGCTCACATCTTGAATACATGCTCTGGAATGAAATTGTTTGCATGTCACGCAGGCAGGAAGCAATTTGTTGACGAGTTGGCGTCCTCTCATGATCCAGTATCTTTCTCGCAGCTGAACTAGAGTGTCACGGAGACCAGCACGACCTAGCTTCCTGTGGATTGAACGTACGAGCAGTTCAGCGTAAAAACACTTGTGAGGAATAATAATAGGGTGCTTCTGGCTGTTGTCTTCAGGGCTGGCATGTAGTCTTCCTTGTACCCGCAGGGGTCGTTGATCATCAAGAAACACGCTCACTGCTTTTAGAGATGAGGTTGGTGGTAGAGCAAGCCCCTTGTTAACGCCATATAGTTCTTCAGGAAAACCAGCTTATTGCGTGCTCTTCATGCAGTAAGCTCGGCCTTTCCAACTTCCTCAGCTGTCAAGTGTCCCGTAAGCTTGTTCTTGTTCCGAAGGTTATCTATGAATCGATGTATCCAAGCTACCACTCGATGGAAGCGTAAGAGGGATCTAAATTAGGTAAAGTCGATGACTGCACAAGTCGAGACATTTGACGTCAGGATCGGGTTTCGGGTCTCCTCCGCAAATTGTTTGCCTTGTGCATCTGAAGGCGTTGGTTCTGTAGGCCAAAAATCAGGTGTAGCAATCCTGACAGGCCCTTGCCACCACGATGTGGACTGTTGCAATTGGCAGGGTGAAATTCCTCTAGTGAGGAGGTCTGCTGGATTATCCTTTCCTGTGCAGTAGTGCCGCTGCCTGAATAAGGTAATTCTTATTTCGTTTACTGTAGTCTGCACAAAGGGCTTCCAAATAGTGGTCTAATTCTGAATGCAGCATAGAGTAACCAAAGAATCCGACAATAGATGCGTCTCTATGACGTCAAGGTTCAGGTTTTCGCGAATGTATTGACTCATATGTGCAGCTAAACAAGCAGACGTTAATTCCAGCTTGGGTAGACTGAGAGTCTTCGCAGGGGCCACTTGTCTTTTTGACATAAGCAGACGTGTCTTATGAGATTGTGTCGACTCTTTCAAAAAGAGATGTGCAGCGACACCGCAGGCTCTAGGGCTGGCGTCACTGAATACGTGAAACGTAGCCTTCACGATGTCTTGATTGAGCCCTTGACCAAAAAACCGTGGAATATGAATCCCTTCAAGGGCACCCACTTCTTCACAGCACCGCTGCCAAATGTACGCCAAGTGTGCTGGTAGTTCTTCGTCCCAATCGAGCTGTCTTTTCCACAAATCTTACAGGAGTATCTTAGCTGTGATAATAACAGGGATAATGAATCCGAGGGGGTCTAATATTTTGGCAATAGCTTTCAGCGCAATCTCTTTGTAGCGGGTCGTTCATGCATCGGGACTTGCAGCCGAAAAACAAACACGTCTTACAATGTGTCCCATTTGAGTCCAAGACCTTTCGAAGTCTCTGAATGCGGCAAGCATACGGTAAAGGGTGAGTCTGTTATGTTGTCGACAAAAACAGAGGCCATGGTCCTGTTGTTCGTAACCCGTTTTCTGATATTCATAGCAGCAGATTTGAGAATACTGATGGTTTTATTCTATAAAGCAATCGCTTTTTGTTCTGTATGTGCACCGATTACCAGGTCATCCATGTAATGGACTTGAGAAGAAGACCCGCGGCGCGCGGAAAAGAATTCGTATGGCTACTGAAGGGAAGCTGACGTGTGGCCATTAGAAGAAAGGGGCTTGAAGTTACTCCGAAGGGTACTCGAGACATTCTCGACACCACTTTGGGAGGAAATGGCTGACCAAGTGGAGGGCAACTCTCAAACCAAAGAAAACGTAGGGAGCCGCGGTCTGGCTCTCGTAGACTTATCTGTAAAAAGACCTTCTCAACATTAGATGTCATAGTAATCTTGTATTGACGAAATTGCAGTAGCAAGGCTACGATGTTAGAATTCAGATTCGGACCGTCCTCTAAGTTGTCAATTAATGACTTCGCGCCTTTGGCGTGCGATGACGCGTCAAACACAATCCTTATCTTCATGGTTAATCTTTCTTCGCGAATGACGGCTCTGTGAGGAAGATAGTAAATATACCGCCCATTCCTTGGCGTGATCCAAGGATCTGGTTCTGCTGTACCACAATGAATGTACGCGTTCAACCCCGAATTTCTAATCTTCAATTTTTTGATGAGGTGGTCCAGCCGTTTCTCAGCAACTTCAAGGTTGTCGGAAAGGTCTACTTCCTCTCTCCAGGGAAGAGCCACTTCGTAGCGACCTTTGTTGATGGCGATGTGCTTCTCAAACTCAAGCATTACGGAGTCGTCTGTAGGATCTGGTTGATCTTTGTTACCGATACTTTCCACTTTCCGAAATTGCTTTGGCGTGGATGCTACATCTGAATGCCCTGTGTAGGCATGAAGGAACACGACATTTGAGCAGTGAAGTATGCGGGCAGGTTCCTTTGTTTGACCTTGTACTGCCCTTCCCAGCTGGGTCGCGATGGCTTTGAGATTAGGTGCCAAATTTTTAATAGTTTCAGTCCCGTCGTTCCAGTAAAAGTCTGATCCAATTAGGATGGCGATGCCTTCGTGATCTGCATGCTGACACGTCATACGAGCTTGCCTCGCAGAGCAGCAATCACAGTTTCATCTGGGAATGGAATCGCCTGGCTGCCGATCGACTAGACTTCAAGCGCTTGTGCGCAGATCACCGAGTTGGTTGTCAGGCTATTCAGCTGTACACGCACTCTATTCAGGGTCTGCGCTGTTTCTTTTCCTCCGAATACTCCCACTGTAAGGGTTTCCTGTTCAATCAACTCGCAGCCTAGACTCCTATTGACTTCCGTCGTAATGAAACTGCGTTGACTGCCTCCGTCTAAACGAACTCTGCAGTTCAATGCTTTTGTTGATCCGGCCACTTTGGCATTCAGCGTTTGAAACAGTATAAGAGAGCGCTCTTGTCTTGACATCAGTTGGACTGGAGTCATAGTGACTTGCTCGTTGACTTCCTTACTTTCGTCCTTGTCGCACATGGAAGAAGCATGTCGCCGGGAGCAGTGCTGACATACAATTTTCCTCTTGCATTGCCTAGCAAGATGCCTTGGGTAAAGCAGCGGAAGCAGCGTCCCTCTCGAGAAAGAAGGGCCTTCTTCTCCTCCAAGGTTATAGACTGAGAGGAGCAAAACGCTGCGTCATGCAAGGAAGAACATAAGATGCACGTCTTAGTCCCACTTGTAGCGCCGTGAAGGGATGCTACGGAAGGCACTTGGGCACTTGCATGCTTCTGCTTCGAATTCTCATCGTTGAGCCCGCAGCTTGACGTATTTGGCACCATCGCTTCCACACATCCAAGTTCTCGCCCCAAAAATGTCATAAGTTGTTTGAAGTTTGTCTCGTGTACGGTAGCTGGTATCGGAGAATCATCATTCGGATGGTTTGCCATAGGAATCTTCGACCACTGATGAAATCGAAATACCAGGTCTCTTGGTAGCGTCCGGAATAGAATTTCCCGTAGCATGGAGCAGTACGTTGTAGGGCTCGTTCCTAGGGCTTTTAGGCTTCGGCATTGAACTTGAACCTCGTCATAGAGTTTACGCAATCTGTTCACGTTGGAGGAGGAAGCGACCGGTTTTAATTCGATGAAGGCTTGCATATGTTCCCGTACAAGGAGCGCCTGATCTCCGAATCGTTGTTTCAACAGCGCTACAGCATCCATTAGCATTCCTCTTTCGGAGGCATTCCAGACACTGCGGAAGCGGCTTTTGCCGTTAAAAGGTTGATTAAGTACTGAAATTTCTCCGTAGGTTTAAGTTCGGGGTTCGTATGAATCGTACTCTTAAACTCGTTCCATAATCGGAGCCATTTTCTTCGATCGCTATCGATTGTGGTCAATTCCAGGGTTGGTAGCTTCGCTCGCGTGGCTGCGGTCCCGGAGGGCGGTCAGCTTGTCTTAGAAGGTGTAATACCAGACTCACCGCACGGAAGGTGTCGGGACCAAAAGCGAAGCTCCACCATAATGCGTACGATTCTGTGTTTGAAGGCTGCTTCTTCGGATGTCTCCGCTAGAACGAGGCCGTGGGTGGTGTCGAGATAAATATCCTCGTCTAGCTTTTGGATCTGTGAAAGAGGAATTCTATCCGCTCCAGAGAAACAGCCATGTCCATCGGTGTGGTCAGGTGTCCATTGCGGAGGCCTTCTCCGACGTTCCAAACTATGCCATCCAGTTTCTCCCGCATAGTGCTTCGTGGCCGTAGCTTGCTTTCAATGGAGGTCATCGTGGGTGCCCAGGATCTGGTCCGCCAGAGCAGGAGTCGTCGTATTCAGGTAGCGGTCTCACTGCTCGTCGTCTCCGACGTCAATTCCCGGGTTTCACGGCACCATATTGAGGCAATCTAAGCCAAGTGACGAAGAACTCAATGAAACGAAGAGCAACTTTGCAGATCGGAACGACGTTTAATGGCGACTTTTTGAAGAAGGATGAAGCAGCTCGAGGTGGCCGCTCGCGTGAAGATCTGCAGTAATGATGGTGATGTCGGGGAATCAACGATGATGACACGTAAAGTTTCTATACCATGATTTCTTTTTCTGGAGGGCCTGACTTTGGCGCCTGGGCTCCTGCTTGTGCTTGCCAGCCTCTGGCAACTTTTTGTCTGTAAAGGAATTTGTTGGTGTACTTGTATTCTGATACTTTTTATCGATTTGTCAGGATGTTAAATTTCAGCGCCCTTTATTTTGTGGTTGCGATATGTTGACTGCATCTTGGGTGGTTCCAATTGGCCACGTTAGTTGATAAGGGTGGTATTTAGGTGGTGGTTGGGGGCCGCTGCCATTAAAATTGGAAATTACCGCACTGTGTCTCTGCGGTATTTTTTCCCTCGTCTTGTACTGCGCTTCGACGGGTTATTTTGAAGTACTTCTGTAGTAATCTGTGTATATCAGAGTACACTTGAAATAAAAACTAAAAATGGCATTTTACATGTGATACTTTATAGAAACCTTTTTTGCATATTCAGTCTATAGCACCCAATGGAGAATTAGCGAATACACCTATTCCCTCACCGCCTGACGCTTCTAGGCATTTTTTGTAACAAAATGCTCATTGATTAAAATTGACAAAGATTCACAACAGAGCCTCAAGTTCCCCAACAACCTGGGAATAAGACAGCGTGGCAAAGGCATATTATTCGAAAAATTGCTTCGTTTGCAGCTTCAATTGCCACAAGAGCAGTGAAATGTCATGCTAAGCACGCTTAGGCAAAGCAACCTTTACATGCGTTTTTTTTTGCACAATTTTAAATTACGCGTGTAATAGTAGTGTTACCATTGGCCAATTGCTGCCTATCGAAAGTAATCGTTCTCAATACCTTATACCGCTCTGTTGGCAACCTCTGTTGGCAACACAAGTCTTCAGAATTAATTTTTTGAAAAAGCAGGGCTGGCAGTATATTATTCCCTCTCTTAGCGTAATCATTCAACATGCGATCAAGATGGTTTTTGTTCCCGAAAGTAGTGTTACCCCTGGCAAATAGTGGCCAACCCGAAGATATTATTATATATGCCTTATATCGTTCCGTTCGCAACTACACGATAGAACACACGAGCCTTGAACATGCCCATCCGAAGTGATTATATTCCAAATACCTTATACCATTCCGTTCGCAAATACACGACAGAACACACGAGTCTTTATGATTGTTTTCTTTGGAAACGCACGGCGTGTGGATTAGTGCTCGATCTTTTAACACAATCTTACAATAAGCAGTCAAGCTTTTTTGTTCCCCAAAGAAGTAGCATTCAGTTGCAGATGTAATGTATTTTTTGCGCTAACAAAATGTCAGAAGATATAGTGGCGTACGACATTTCACTGCGTGCTACAACAAAATTTTAATACCAACACACAAGATTGGAGCCTAACGTTTTGGATAGCTTGCACGTGACGTCACAACTGCCGCTATTGAGTACTGCTCTCACCTTTACCAGTGCTGCTTGAGATAAAAGTGGCACACACGTTCAAACCTTTCAACCGTGCAAGCAATGATCCAACATGACAGCGACAGGTACGTCAACGAAAGCCTGGTATAGTGCAATTTGCTACTCGCCGTACCTCGCCCTTGCTACTCGCCGTACTCGTCATTCCCATTCTCTGTCTTTAACCCCAATGTTCGTTTTCACCAATCTGTTTAAATTTTCTTTTTTCCCCGCACAATTAATGATTGGAACAATACACCCGAAAATTGTCTAAACTCTCTTTATTCATTTGAACCAAATGTTTAGTTGTGCCTTTGTAGTTACCTCTAGCGTTCACTGTTTTATACTTCAGTTCTTGTTTCTGCTTTTTGCTGTTTACTGTTTGTATTTGGTTGATATTTTTACCACATTATGCCCCTCCTGCGTGGGCCCACGTGGCCTGCAGTATGTTCCTAAATAAATAAATAAATAAATTTGTAGCAAGCGTTCACTGGAGTTGTTTTGAAATGCATTTACTGTTTATTTCACGTTTGAAGTTATTTTCAGAATTATAACTGGTTACTAATGGTCATTTTGTGAAGTTAAAACCTGTTTACTAGAAATGTTTTTTTTTGCACAAGCAATTCATTGGGTGTATGCATGCAGGTTGTAAGGCCACTCGCAAGCCCCTTCGGTTGTCACCTACGAATCGGCGGAAACAGCGGCTATGGCAGCCAGTTTGTCTGATTATCTAGCTTTCGGAAAGCTACAGCTTTGCATGACTCATTTCGTCGCGGTGCCTAGGCGTGGCAGTTTGTCTGGACGCAGAGGCCGCCAGACAGCGTGGTGCATCCCGTCTGGACCCAAGCGGCTCCCGCCTAATTTTGAGGACGGCAGAGGAAGCCGACAAATTAGGCTAATTACTGTCGTACAGCCTTACTGCAGCCGTGGCGTTTGCAGTGCATCAACGGACATGCTACACTGATAGCGATTGCTATTCGCGACCCTCAGCCCCATTCTGCAAAGTCGGCGCGCATTCCAGTGCGGCGTGGCTGCTCGTCTAAACGGACTACGTCAGGCGTTTGGCCCGTAAGCGGTGCAACCTAATTGACTGTTCCGCAGATGAATGATTGGCAGCTTCCTATGGTGGCGGCGTAGTGGCTAAGACGTTGTCGTGCTGAGCCCAAGAACGCTGGTTCAATCCCGGCCATGGTAGCTGACTTTCCATGGAGGCAAAAAGCAAAAAAGCCCGTGTGCCAACACTTTGATGCTCGTTGAAGATCCCCAGGTGGCCGAAAACGTTCCTGAGCCCTCCCATACAGCATGCCTCATAGCTTTGTAGCCTAGTGGTGTTAAAAGCCGAAATAAACGAATCAAATGTGTGACAGCTTTCTTTTCGACTAGGGGTCCTCCCTATGCATGTACGTTAGCTGGAGGGATACCCGAGAAAGAGAAATGCCGAGTCTTTAGAAGGCCTAACGTTGACAGGAAAAAACCTTGTCTAAGCGTAGGAGCTACGCAGATACCAGTGGGACTTGGGGCCTTGACCGTTGAAGGAGCCCCTTTAGCGAGACATAGATTGAAAATACGCTGGACGTTAAGGGTGCCGCTATGTAGCGGGCAGCTGGAGGGATTTTTTGGCGGAAATACAGTCCCGGCCATTGCCCCTCGAGTGGTTTGTGCACGCTTGAAGTATAAAAGAAAGGACAGTCGGTATGAGTTTGATCCGCTAAAGTTATCTGCACGCACGTGGAGCTACACTAATGCTTCCGCTCAGAGTTTGCCTTTTACTAATCGTTTATTCAGTTGTCGTGATGCAAATAGTTGGGTAGAAAGTCTCCGCTTCCCTTCACATTATCAACAAAGTCTAGAGTTGATGAATTTGCCCATCACCTTCTAGAAGTCTAATACCATCGCCGTTCTAAGCAGCCTGCAAAATGAACTTGAGCCCGGGCGATCGACACTGGACCTCGGGGGAAACGAACGTCATGAAATTTTTCAGAGACTTCTGGAAACGTTGGGTTGTTCGGCCTACTTGTTGTATGCCCCGCATTCTTGCAAGTTGATTTTTGTAGACAATTTACGTGCAGCCATTTCATTATCTGCGAAAGGATTTATCTCGGTAAGCCCTGTATTTCCGCTGCTAGGAGGCAAGCCAAGAATACACCAGTAGCAAGGACAGTTCTTTTTTTACTTGGACCGAACTTAAGCACTCGTCGTCTCTCCAAAGCAGACAAAAAGGCACTGGCATACAAATGATTCACCATACATATATAATAATAACTTGGAAGGACGAATAGGCAACCGAAAACTTACCTCTGAGATAAACGTACTACAAAGACAACAACACCGTAAAATGTTTTATGCGCATGAATAGGCTATCTTGAGTTTAGGACTATGTTCAAACTAGAAAATACATAAATTCATATCCAGTCACAAATAATACTGTTCGGTCGTCTTTTATCACATAATCTTGATACATTCGAACACGAACAACTGTGTAGCTTTCGGTATATGGTACAAAAAGGCGACAAGCTGCCCCCGAACAGAATAAACAGATTACGAGAATTTATGCCCAAACTTGGTATGCAACGTGCACCGTTCGGCGTGTATTTTGACTTTACTCACCGTCGTGTTTGGCGTCAATTTATACTAACGTTATCTAGTTTCGTTGTGCATCATTTTGAATCTACGCAGCGACGAAGGTCGATCCACGACCAGCTTTATGGATAGCGACCTGCTCATCACAGCCAGCAATAATGTGAACCGGTTGCCTTGAACCAGCGATAAAGTGAAAGCGCGCTCCGTCAGGTTGGGATAAGTTTAATGCAAAAACTCGCCAGCTTCGCTTCCCTGGTAGTAGGGCCCGCGACCGCTAGCATAAAATATGGTGGGTGTACCAATCAATGGCGATTGTACCGATCACTACCTGTGATGCCAGCCAGCAATCAGAATTTACAGTTAAATCGAAAACCGTTGCTTAGCTATTGAAACGTCAGCGTACACCAGTAAACCACGCTGCTTCCGTATGCCTTTGCACGGCTATCATTCTTTATTTTCGAGCATTTTCAAAAATTGAAACACGCGAAAACGTTCGCTTCATGCCGAAAAGATGTCTTTTAACGTGTAGTTCCTATGCACGTGCAAAAGT
Source organism: Haemaphysalis longicornis (assembly GCF_048455015.1). Lineage (NCBI taxonomy): Eukaryota > Metazoa > Arthropoda > Arachnida > Ixodida > Ixodidae > Haemaphysalis > Haemaphysalis longicornis. Next base: position 1,862,509 of record NW_027526306.1, read on the forward strand.
TCACAGATAATGCTAGAATTTGTACAAACGCCTGTGGCTGTGGCAAAGGTGTCGCCTTTTAGGGGCGAAGCTCCTTAAGGCGTGGGTCTGTTCATCCTCGACGTATGTATGTAGCCACCTCTAGTTTAGTTCTTGGACTGTTTACTAGATGGCGTGGCTACCTCTAGTTTAGTTCTAGGATTGTTTACTAGATGGCGGTACTTGTATATGATGAAAAGATGCGCTTGGATTGTTTACTAGATGGCGTGGCTACCTCTAGTTTGTTCTTGGATTGTTTACTAGATGGCGGGGAGCGTTGTAATAAAATCCGTTCGCTGTTGGCGCGCGCTCGGAGTCGCCCGATGGATAAGGCTGCAGATGTGCGAGCCCGCGAGGCAGAAGCGCTCCGTAAAGCTGCGCGACGCCGCCGCCAAGATCCTGCCGTACGAGAGCGGGAGGCCGAAGCGTGTCGTCTGGCTGCGCGACGACGCCGCCAAGATCCCAGCGTTCGAGAACGAGAGGCCCAAGCGTCACGGCAACGGCGCGAGGACCCTGCCGTACGCGAAGCGGCACGGCTGCGGCGCGAAGAGGATCTCCAAAACGTCAGAGAAGTGGAAGCGGCGAGAAAGCGCGCGTATCGGCAGGCAGACCCCGATGCAGTGAGAGCTCGTGAGGCGTCTGCAAAACGCATCAGGCGAGCTGAGCCGCAAGGTGCCGACGCGCGGTTTAAGCGAGACTTTCTAGACGTTACGTTCGGGCACAGATGTAGTGGGCGAACTTTCACTGACGAGTCACGGTTTTACCGATGATTTCCCCTCAGGAGCTTCGCCCACTCATCATCATTCACCCCGTGGACATGCTGTAAATTTTTCGGAAAAAGAATGTTTTTACAGCAAAGAGCACTAATCGAAGGCACTCTTTTCAGCGGCAGCGGCGTTTTCATTATAACTGGAGTAGCACGTTTGTAGGAGCTTCTTTGGGGTGGCTTACAAGCACAAGAAATGGTACAGTGTTGTATGGGAGCCGTCCAAGGTCAATGGCTGTGCATGGAACTGCAGTAATCTTCGGGGTATCTTTTGGACCCACATCACCCAATCGAAGTGATCCACACATGGTGAAAACAAATCGCGTTTACCGTGCGCCGGCCCGGCTTGGTGGGATGCAACAAGTACCGTCGCGTACAATATTTTAACCGGAAGTGCCACGCAAAAGTGTTGGAGGATCTTTCATAATATTATTTCGCGAACGCAAATGATTTGGCTGCGTCAGTCGCTGAGCCTTCTGCCTAAGTAGAATACAACCTAGAACCAGGATTTTCAGGTCCTCAGCACAAAACGTCGCAATAAATAACCAACAGTAGCTAGGAAAGTCGTCACCTTGAAGTCAAAGTTTAAAACATAGGCAGAAAAATCACCTTTTTGAGAAAAACAATGCAATCAATTTCTTTTCGATGTAGGCTTGCCACCTGCCCTGTTTTGACCAGCCCGGCCGGTTTGTTTAGAGAGTGGGGCGGTGGCCGGTCCGTAATTGAAACGGGCCGTCAATGGCCGGTTTTCCGGCTATCTCGCCGCGATTATTTTTCAGCAACTATGGCAATAAATATATGTTGATAAGCTTCGCAAAGACATGTTGGCAGAGAAAAAACGCGGTCGAGCGTGCTGCCTGAGACAGAAGGGAACCAAAGGGAGGAACAACACAACAAAATTCCGCCGCCGCGGACAAGTGGCCTAGTATATTGTATTGCAAATATTGCCTAGCATTGCCCGTTTACCTATTGATGACTTCGTTGATTGTAGGGTTTAACGTGCCGACACAACGCAGGACATGAGGCGCGCTGTAGTGGAGAGCTTAGGATTATCTTGACCACTTGGAGATGTTCAACGAGCACGTTTACGTACACATGAATATCAAATACTATATGTCATATGTATGGCATACGTTTTTAACGTTCGTTTGGTGGAATCAGATGCAACAAAGTTTTTACTGGACAATGTATGCGCTGCTACTTTTCAAGGCAAAACATTCAGAGAAATAACAAAAAGCTCAGTCAAATTCGTTACACACGTAACGTTGATAATTCTCTAGAACTCTGCAGTAAACTGCATGGCACGTCAAAAAATTCCAAGTTCTTTTTATTTCAAACTCGACCTCATGTATACCACGTTCCCACCCCCCCCCCCACAGACACACACCGAAGGTCCGTTTTATGGCGGGGAAAGGTGCAAGACGATATGAATGGCCTGCATATAAAGAGGCCGAAAGTTTGGGGACTAGCGAAAATCGATTCCAAATATAAATCATTGGCTACGCACCTGGAAAATAACAGCTGTTTGCAGTCGTCTTAAAAGAAAACAAAAATTGTTACTCTAGGGAAAGTATTCTAAAAGTGCGAATGAGCATAGAACTTTCGTTCACTTCACACCGTTTTTACCGCCATGTCTGCGTCGTTACATTCGAAACACGCTTCTCCCCCTGCCCCCACGATACGGAATCTCAAGTGCCAGTGAACTGCAAATAAGATCACACTTCAAACTGAAAGCGTTGCTTGGAGCCTTCGATGCGATTCTGAAGGCAGGGAATGGATAATAAAAAAGTCGACACAACCTGTTTCCAATCTGCGAGTTATTAGCAATGAACATTCGTGTGTTTTGGGTGACACTAACTCCATGGACAGACCTAGAGACAAATAACTTTTATTTGTTAGTCCTGAGGAACTTTGTTAGGGTTCTAGTTTAGGACAGCTCCCACGAAGGGACAGGAAAGCCGTGGCTCTACGGCCTTTTGGTAGGCCTTCTGTTCAGCCAGGAGTTGGACGGAGAGATTTCTGCTTTTGAGGCCTTTCTTTCAATCTCCTTTTTTATTAAACACCGCGTCGCGTATTGCAGGGCATTGCAAGTAGTAGTAGGTGTAACTTTATTTTGCCCAAAAGGTGTGGTGATTTTACCACTGAGCTGATCACTCAGCCATCTAGACTGCGGGGCTCCCGGTGTTTGGGGAGCTCGGTGCCTTCAGCCAACTGGGCGAGGACTTCTTGCACGTGGGGAGCTGGGCTAGAGATGGCACTCTCCCACTCTCTAAGGACATGTTATGAAGGATGGGATGATTTCTTCTACGTGATGCGGGTAATTATAGACATGACCAAAAGATCTGGTGAAGTGATTATCGTTCCACGGAACAGAAGCGGCAAGTGTCCTTGTATTCGCAAGAATATATGATGAACATGAGATGTGGAGTGGGGAATAATAATGTTTGGAGCTGCCTGAGAAGGACTGCATGCCTTCGACTGAGTGATGAATGCTTTGGTGGAAAACCTGCCCGATCCTAGCGGAGATGGTCAAGGATATCGCCGCAAGTATGGAAGCGTCCTTATAGCCGAGAGGTTGCAAGATATGATCAGGGGTCCTATGAGGCTCTCGGTGAACAATATCTCGAGCAGTCTGATTGGCTCCCTTATTTCCCATCAGGCCAGAATGGACCGGTGACCTGATGACGCGGAAGGTCCAGCTATCAGGTGTGGGACCTTGTGACAGAGTTGCGAAGGTTATAGGTAATGCGCAGTCGTATAAAAAATTTAGTACGGCCGATTTAGAATCGGTTATGATGTTAGGATGCGGAGACCGGTTGGTGGCTATAGCTAGACCGATTGCCATTTCCTTTGCCTCTGTGCAGGAAGTGCAGCTCACAGATGCTGTAGCGATGGGGCTCTTCTTGGAGTCGACCACCACTATTACTGATGCGTTCCTGTCTTGATATGGGGCGGAATCGCTGTATACCACATTAGAGCCCGGTGGATGTTGTTTACAAGGACCTTCGCTTTTGCCTCACAGTGTTCCTTATTGGGGATGGGGTGCATTCGCCTAGGCGTTGGGGACACTCTCATGACATTCCTCAGAGGAGGCGGAATGGTAACCAGTCGCGTGTAGTGTGGTGTTTGTGGTACCAGGCCCAAAGACCTCAGGATGCACCGACCGGTAGAGCTGCTGGAGAGCCTCTCTAGCTGCGCAGTTTGCTGTGTCTCTATTAGTTAATAGAGGGTACTGTGTATCCCCAGGTGCAGTAGGCTTGCAGTTGATGTTTGTTGGGAGCATACCTCGGCAAAGTTGGCGTGCCTCACTCAAACTCACTCACGATTTTTTTTTCGAATCACCACTCACTCAAACTCACACTCAATGCTGAGCAGCACATCTGCGATCACTCAAACTCACTCACAAGTTCTTTTTTCGGATCACCACTCTCTCAAACTCACATTCAATGCTGAGCAGCACATCTGCGCTCACTCAAACTCAAACTGACATTCAGCGCAAAACTCAGAACTCACTCGGACTGAAGACTCAAAATGTACTCAAAAGCAAAATGGACTCAAAACCCATATGTACTCAGAACTCAAAATGTACTCAAAAACAAATATGTACTCAAACTCAAAATGTACTCAGAACTGAAAATGGACTCAAACTCAAAATGAACTCAAACTCAAAATGTACTCAGAACTCAAAATGGACTCAAACTCAAAATGTACTCAAACTCAAAGTGTACTCAGAATTCAAAATGTACTCTAACTCAAAATGGACTCAAAACTCAAAATGTACTCAAAGCTCAAAATGAACTCAGAACTCAAAATATACTCAAACTCAAGATGTACTCAAACTCAAAATGGACTCAATTATAAAAATGTACTCAAAACTCGAAATGAACTCACAACTCAAAATCGGCTGAGAACTCAAGATGAATTCAGAATTCAAATGGCCTCTCAACTCTCTCGTGCTAGGAATTTATTCGGTCTCAGATGGACCCTCATTTCATTAGATTCAGTGTTTTCAAATTCATGCGTCTTAAAAATATTACGGGTGCAAATCTGTGAGCTGAAGCTCTTCCATTCCGCACGACATGCCACCGTAGCTCCCGTGAGCTCAGAAACAATATTTGTTGCAGATTTAATACAGCTGTACCTGCTGCCCCGGATGACTAGCGCTGGTTGCAAGCAATTGTACGTATATATTGGGTACCTAACTCCGTGATAGGCTTCCTGTTCGTGTGTACGACAGGGGTGGTCCACACTCGATGGTGGGCTGGCTCTTTGGGTCGAAACAAGCAAAATTGGGCGAAGGGACGTCGCTCACTGCTCCATCCATTTACGTAGAAGCAGTTAGGTTCCATGCATCCTGCTCTGCATCCTCTATCCTGCACGCACGTGTGTGCGTGCGTGCGTGTGTGTGTGTGTGTGTGTGTGTGTGTGCGTGAGCGAGTGCGTGTGCGTGAGCGAGTGCGTTTGCGTGAACGAGTGCGTTTGGGTGCATTTGGCGTGTGTGTGTACGTGTGCGTGAGTGAGTGCGTGAGCAAGTGCGTTTGCGTTAGCGATTGCGTTTGCGTGAGCGAGTGCGTTTGCGTGCGTGCGTGCGTGCGTGCGTGTGTGTGTGTGCGCGCATGCGTGAGTGAGTACGTTTGCGTGAGCGAGTGCGTTTGCGTGCGTGCGTGCGTGTGTGTGTGCGCATGCGTGAGCGAGTGCGTTTGCGTGCTTGCGTGTGTGTGTTTGTGCGTGTGCGTGAGCGAGTGCATTTGCGTGAACGGGTACGTTTGCGTGCGTGCGTGCGTGTGTGTGTGTGCTTGAGCGAGTGCGCTTGCGTGCGTGCGTGCGTGCGTGTGTATGTGTGTGTGTGTGCGCGCGCGTGCGCCTGCGTGAGCGAGTGTGTTTGCTTGCGTGTGCGTGTGCGTGCGTGCGTGCTTCTGTGTGTGTGTGTGCGTGAGCGCGTGCCTTTGCGTGTGCGAGTGCGTTTGCGTGCGTGTGGGCGTGTGTGCCCGCTTGTGTGTGTGTGCGTGAGCGAGTGCGTGTGCGTGAGCGAGTGCGTTTGCGTGAACGAGTGCATTTGGGTGCGTGCGTGCGTGCGTGTGTGTGTATGTGTGCGTGAGCGAGTGCGTGTTCTTGAGCAAGTGCGTTTGTGTGAGCCAGTGCGTTTGCGTGCGTGCGTGCGTGTGTGCGTGCGGGAGCGAGTGCCTTTGCTTGCGTGTGCGTGTGCGTGCGTGCGTGCATATGTGTGTGTGCGTGAGGGAGTGCGTGTGCGTGAGCGAGTGTGTTTGCGTGCGTGCGTGCGTACGTGTGTGTGTGTGCGTGCGAGTGCGTGTGCATGAGCGAGTGCGTTTTACTGAGCGAGTGCGTTTGCGTGCGCGCGCGCGTGTGTGTGTGTGTGTGTGTGCGTGCGCGTGCGTAAGCGAGTGCGTTTGAGTGCGTGTGCGTGTGCGTGTGCGTGAGCGAGTGCGTGTGCGTGAGCGAGTGCGTTTGCGTGAGCGACTGCGTTTGCGTGCGTGCATGCGTATGTGCGTGCGTGCGTGCGTGTGTGCGTGTGTGTGTGTGTGTGTGTATGTGTGTGTGTTGCGTCAGTCATCTGTTCTTTCATTGTGTTAGATATGTAGTCGTTGGAGAACTGCAGAGCCCGAGTTAATTCTTTTCCTTTACATTGATATCATGTGCTAGTTTTGACATCTTGCGCGGATTTCTTATTGTAATAAAATCAGTTCGAGAGCACCCACAAACTGCGCTTGCTTGTTTTTTTGAAGTGTTTTCCTTCTATCGCAATGTCTGTTTATGTCTTGTTGGCTCTGTTGCCTCTGTATCTCCTACACTCTAGCAAAGAGCTAATGTGAAACATGTAATTGGCCAATTCTGGATTCGAGTGCACGTTTGTACACTCTGAGAAGGAAATTACAGACACGAAACGCGGCCGCGAGGTTTATACATAAACAAATGTGAAATTCGCCTTTCTAATAAGCTCTAATTCCCCCCGTTTCCTATAGTCGTCCACAACTTCCACGACACCGTATGGGTCGAAGGATTTGCTTGTTTTTTTGGACACGGGGAAATGGAGGAAGTAACGTTTGAATGGCAGTTATTAGCAGAGAGTTTTTGAGTCTGGTGATTTAAGTTTGAGAGCTTGGCATGGCTTTTGATTTTACCCCAAGCCATCCTGCCTTGATGATTCAGCAATTAGACGCCAATAAATTTATTACTATATACCGCATTGATGGACATCTCTGCACAAACCTTCGCATGTATATAGTACAACTGCCTTACGTATTGGCAAGAAATTTTGGTTAAACCCGATCCAGCAAATAAAGAAAGATACCTTTTGCTATATCCTCGTAACTATAATCAGAAAGCATTTTTATATTTGCCCACGTGATCCCCCTCGACGAGACCTTTAATTTGATACTCCACACACCCTAGCAGGATCATATGGAATCCATACCAATCAAACTAATCATGACTCTCATGACTGTAACCAGCACGCATTATTTAAATGTCCGACATGATTCCCCTAACTGAAACCTTCAATTTGACTCCGTACATGCTTTAGCGGCCTCGCCTTGAAGTTAACCCAATCTATGACTCATAATGACTATCTCATGATTAGAACCACGAAGCCTTTTTTTATTTGTATCACGTGATTCCCCTCGTCAAGACCGTAAATTTGATACCCTACACGCCCTAGCGGGGTCACTTCGAATGTTAACCCAATATGAGACTCGCCAAGACTATCTCATAGTTAACCAGGAAACATTTTCGTATTTATCCCGCGTGGTTCCGCTCATCAAGACCATTAATTTGATACCCATAACATCCTAGCATAGTCAATTTGAATGTTAAACCAATCAATGACTAACCATGACTAACCATGATATAGCCATACCGCATTTTTGTCCCACGTTATTTGCCTCATCGGAACCTTTAATTTGATGCCCCGCACATCCAGTGTCATCATTGTGAATTTTAACCTAATTTATGACCCACCTTCACTATATCATGATATAATCAGGAAACACGTGATTACCCTCATCGAGACCTTTAATTTGATACGCCACATGCCCTAGCGTCATGAACTTGAATTTTAACGGAATCTAAGACTTACCATGACTACTTCATTATATAACCACAACGCATTTTTGTTCCGAATGACTCCCCTCATCGAGACCTTGAATTTGATTCCCCACATGCTCTCATATCGTCATTTTGTATTTTAACCCCAATCTATGGCTCATTATGACTGCCTGATGACTACAATCAGGAATCATTTCTTTATTTACCCCGCGTGATTTCGTTAATCGGGACCTTTCATTTGATACCTTCCACGCCTTAGCGTCATCAGTTTGACTTTTTATGCAATATAATGTGATCATTATTCTGTCTAAAGGGGCATTGCCCAGTCAATTCAGCTAATTCATTTGAAACAGCAGAAGGGACAGCCTCCACCCCCTTTTACCCCAGGCCCTCAACTCTTCCTTTGCGATCCCTAGTATACCAAACCATTAACAGTAGCAGGCGAACAACCAGCAAGCAAGCGAAGCCGTGTGCTTTCCCACCACTCTTTCCCATGCTCTTAGTGGATCCACCAGGAGGAAAAGTTAAGACTACCCTTTTTTATGACCTCACCAGTCAATTATCACTCACGCTCCCAGCCACAAAAACTTGGTATACAGCAAGTTCTTAGGGTCATGAAAATTCAACAAGAAACTATACAAAATCAGACACCCCTCTCTCCCAACCGATCATGCTGATCTCGAATGGTGCCGTACCCGCAGATTACCTGCATTCCCAGCCCACATCGACGCATCAAACACAACAGCCAACCATAGCTGGCTGGGCTACTCATATGTTTTCAAACTCAAAATGGACTCACAACTCATATGTACTCAGAACTCAAAATGTACTCAAAACTCAATATGTACTCAAACTCAACCTGTACTCAAACTCCAAATGTACTCAAACTCAAAATGTACTCCAAACTCTAAACGGAGTTAAACTCAAAATGTACTCATAACTCAAAATGTACTGAAAACTCATATGTATTCAGAACTCAAAATGTACTCAAAACTCAATATGTACTCAAACTTAAAATGTACTCAAACTCAAAATGTACTCAGAACTCAAAACGGACTCAACCTAAAAATGTACCCAGAACTCAAAATGGACTCAAAGTCAAAATGTACTCAGAACTCAAAATGGACTCAAACTCAATATAAACTCACAACTCAAAATGTACTCAGAACTCAAAATAAACTCAAAATTCAGTAGGTCTCAGGAGTATTCAAACTCAATTGGACTCAAACTCAGTCGGGCTCACTCGACTCAAACTCACTCAAGCTGAAGCTCACCATGCCGCACTAGCCTCGCGCTCACTCAAGCTCAAACTCACGCGTGAGTTTGAGTCCAAATGAGTCTGAGTGAGTGGACTCATGAGTTCGCCGACCTCTGGTAGGCAGAGGCCGCGCGTCGGTTGTGTGCAGTACGGATGAGGCTATCAATTTTTTCCGGCTCCATCTTCCGCAAGGTGACAAACAACAATGCGTATGTAATGCGCAAGATGACGAAGGCCTGCACCATCTTTATGATCTTGGACTCGTGGATGCCCTTGTGCCTCGCTGAAACCCTGGAGATGAGACAGGTGGCTTGATATTGTCGCGAACCATGCATTGGGTTTTTTTATTTGTGCGTTGCATTTGCTGCCCGGCTGCGCCTTCCTGTGTTATTGCTGTTGTCTCTGTGCCAAGAGAGGGACGTGTTACGTTCTTTCTTTCTGTGTCGCATGTGTTATCTCTTCTGATAGGGAGACCGTTCCGAACGAATGTGAACAGCCTAGTATAATCTTCGCTGATCGACAGTGTTCTGAATACAATTCGACTATTCCAGAAACCCTCGCGCCGAGTGTTAAGTTCCCGCTTAGCATATGCCGCGGCATTCTTATCACCGACGCCAGTCTACGTACGTCACTTTGTAGACTGGTAAATTGCCGCCCGTGTATACTTTGAGTTGCTAGGGGAGCGCAAGTTCGCTCCAGTCAACTGGTTTTTTTCTTCACGACAGCTGCGTCGTCTTTGGCTACGTGACATCTGGTGAGGGTGCGGGGTGCGCACCCTTTATGCTACCAACAACCTCTGGAAGCCACCAAGCCAGTGCAACTAGAGCCAGCCGCCGACTGCAAGGCTTCCCGCTCGAGTTTTGACTACTGCCAGATAAATTGAAGGTGGAAAACTGGTGCCATGAATAACGCATCTACGATGACCAACGCATCGAGAACACCCGTAGTTCTGCAGCAATCCGGGAACCAGCATCATTCCATGGGTCACCTACGGAAGATCCTGAGGAATGGCAGGAGCATCTTGAAAAGGCCCGAACGTTTAACCGATGGGTCGACGATGAAACATTCAGGCAAGTATTTTCTACCTTGAAGACTCCGCACGGATTTGATTCGAGAAAAACGAACGTACATTGACAACCTGTCAGTTATTCAAGACCGAGCTCTCAAAAACGTTCACGACTCTGGTACGCAAGGAACGGGCCGAGCAGCTGCTGCAGACACGCACGCAGCTTCCCAATGAAAGCGTGCTTGTGTTCTTTGATGAGATGAAGCGACTTTTTCGTCGTGCGGACCCAGCAATGACTTAAGAAAAGAAACTAAGGTTGTGGATGTGAGGGGTTAAGCAAGAGCTCTTCGCATGCCTTGTCCGCAGCCCCCCGAAGACTGTGTCCGAATTTGCGTCTGAGGCTGCCGCTTTCGAGAAGCTGCTTGAAATGAGAACAAGGCAGTACGACCACCCAATTAATGCGCTGGTTTCGGATACGATTGGTACCGGCGCTATTAACTCCGGCTCACTACGGGAGACAATCCGTGAAGTGGTGAGGGAGGAGCTGCGGAAACGTTTGCCGACAATGACGCCACAACCTCAAGTCGCTTCCCGGACTAACGGGATCCGGGAGGAAGTTCAGGAGGCTTTGGGAACTTCTATGCCGTCCGAAGGCATCCGCGAGCCAGAAGCTATGGTGTACTCCACGGCTGTTCGTCGACCCCGCCCTGCTCCAACACGTCGTCAAGAGGCCCCACCGTACCGCCGCCCAATGTCCCCCGCCCGACCGCCTGTAACCCGAAACCAGGCGCCAAGGAAGACCGAGGTGTGGTGTATGCCAGATAATCGCCCACTGTGTTACCACTGTGGAGAGGCCGGCCACATCTACCACCACTGCCCTTACAAGAGGCTAGGTTTGTGAGAATTCTGCGTCGATGCACCTCGCCCTCTCTCTGGCCAACGACCACGTGAGATTGAGGAGTATCTCTCTCAAACAAGCCGTGGCACACCCCGTTTCTACCGCTCGCCGTCTCCCTACCCGTACCATCGCCGAACCACCGTAGCAATGCTGATTTCGCCCTTGGAAGGGCCCCCAGCTCACTCGGGGGAAACTAAAGGCAGCAACTTCAGGAGGTAAAGTTGCTCTACGGCCAAAAACTGGAAACCCCCAACGGCGCAAGGACGCGCATAAGACAGTGGTTCACGACATGCCGGCGTCCCGACGACCCGAACTAACCCTGACGAGACTCCCGAACACGGCGACAGCTTTACGGCGTGGCGCGTACCCGACATGGCCGAGACTGCCTCTCAGAAGACGATGACGACGCAGAGTGCCCGACCGTCAACACGCAAAAGCCGAGACGCGACGCCCCGACGCACCCGGAACTCGAGGAAGGTGGCATCCGACGTCAAGGTGTCGATCGACTGCTTTGATGTAGTCGCCCTCGTAGACACGGGAGCCGACTACTCAGTATAAGCGGACCATTTCCGTCTAAGTTGAAGAAAATTATGACCTGATGGGACGGTCCGCACATACGCACAGCTGGAGGCCACCTCGTGACGCCAAGTGGAACGTGCACATCCCGCGTCACTATAAACGGCACGGTGTACCCTGCCGCGTTCGTTGACTAGCCTAACTGAAGCCGCGACATAATTATCGGAATGGGTTTTTTGGCCGACAATGGTGCAATAATTGATCTACAGGCCAAGTCCGTAAAGTTTCCCTCCCATCACTCCATGACGCCGTAACTCAACCCCGAACACCGTGCTGCTGTAAGGATCGCCGATGATTTTCTCACCCTGCCACCCCGTGCAAGCTTGATGATCACCGTCTAGACGTCGATGCTTCGTAGATAGTGACAAAAGGTTTCTCCACGGCCGTGGTGTCTCCGTCCCAACAGGCATTGCGCGCTTTAAGCAACGCCGATCTCAAGTTTTGTTGACCAATTTCACCAAGGAGTACCAGCATTTAAACAAGGGAGCTGAAATTGCATTCCTGGAAGAAACGCAACAAGCAAGTCACGTGATCGCAGTTGCCGACTTTGAACGCGCACCCGAAGAAACCTTCAAGTTTCCACGTCCTTTCGACGTGCATCTGGCGCTACCACCAGAAGAAAGTTATCCGCTTTGCTTCATCGCTACAGCGAGTGTTTATCGCCGAACTCGAAGTTACGTCAGGCACCGCTGGCTAAGCCCCCGATAATGACAGAAGATGGAGCCCGCCCTACCCTACAGTCAACATACCACGTCTATTCACACGAGCGCGAAGCTCCCGGAGGAAACTAGACGACATGCTCAGCGACGACATATTACAGCCATCGAAAATCCTGTGGGCTGCGCCGGTCGTACTCGGCAAAAAAAAGACGGCGCTAGAAGGTTCTGCGTTGACTACCGGAGACTAAACAAAATCACCAAAAAAGACGTGTACCCCCTGCCACGAATCGATGACGCCCTCGACAACCTCTGCCATGCGAAGTACTTCTCATTGATGGATCTGAAGACCGGCTACTGGCAAATGTAGGTGGACGGGACAAACCGACAATAGATTGCATTTATAACCCCGGACGGTCTATAGGAGTTCAAGGTGATGCCGTTTGGGCTGTGCACGGCACCCGCGACGTTTGAACGAGTCATGGACACTGTGCTAGCTGTTCTCAAGTGTCACACCTGCCTCGTACACCTTGACGACGTTGTTGTATTCGCCCGGACTTTCGATGAACACATTGTAAGGTTGGACTCCGTACTCGAGGCTATTCGCTCGTAGGGGTTAACGCTGAAGCCCGAAATGTACCGCTCCCCTTACGAGGAACTCAAGTTTTTGGGACACGTCGTCAATGCCGCGGGAGGCCTGCCGGCCCCGGCGAAAACATCAGCAATAGCGAACTTGCCAAGACCGAAACACAAAAATGGCGCGCGAAGATTTCTCGGACTATTCGCATACTACCGGTGCTTCGTCGCAAGCTTCGCACGCATTGCAGAGCCACGCACGCGCTGTACGAAAGATAGCACCCCTTTCGCCTGGGAAAACACCCAAGAAAAAGCATTCTGCGAGCTGCAACAACGCCTGCAACGCCCGCCGGTGTTCGCTCATTTCGACGAAAACGCAGAAACGGAAATGCACACGGACGACAGCGATATAGGTTTGGGTGCTGTACTCGTCCAAAAGCAAAGCGGTTGCGAAAAGGTAATCGCCTATAGAAGCCGTGGTCTGTCGAAGGAGAAGAAAAACTACTCTGCCTCCGAACAAGAGTGCCTGGCTATGATATGGGCCATTTCAAAATTTTGCACATACGTGTATGGTAGACCGTTTAAGGTCGTGACAGACCACCATGCGCCGTGTTGGCTCGCCAATTTGAAGGACCCCTCTGGTCGTCTACGGTGGTGGAGCTTGCGCTTCAAGAGTTCAACGTTAAAATAGTCTACAAATCCGGCAGGAAACACTCCGACGCCGACTGCCGCTCCCACGCCCTGGCCGACTTACCACCAGTTGACTCCCATGAATTCTGCGCGTTCTTCGGAGTCGTGACAGGGAGCGACCTAGCCGCCCAGCAGCGTGCCGAACCCGGCCTGCGCGTCATGATCGGCTACCTCGAAGGACGCAACGTCGCCGTGTTTAGGGCGTTCAAGCGGAACTTACAAGCATTCAGCCCCAAAAACTCCGCCCTCGTGAAGAAAAATTTCAGCCCCTGAACGAGAACGATTTATCTACTTGCCATCCCCGCAGACCGTCGTGACAAAATTTTGGAAGCGTACCACGACGACCCATCTCCGGGACATAGCGGAACAGCTCGCACTATTGAAAAGATAAAGGTGAAGTACTTCTCGCCCCGACTTACATCCGACGCCACCAACTACGTTCGGAGTTGCCGTGACTTCGAGCGACAAAAAAACGCCGCCGACAAGACCCGCCGGACTACTAAAACTGATCGCCGTCCCGTCGAGCCCAATTCAACAGATTCAAAAGCCCCTTCTTGGTTTGTTTCCTACGTCACGATCACCGAACAAGTGGATTGTCGTAGCGACTGACTACATGACGTCCTACGCAGGGACCGCCGCTCTTCCGAGGGAGACTGCGCAAGAAGCCGCCCACTTCTTCATAAACTAAATTATGCTGTGACATGGAGCCCCTGAAGTCCTAATCACGGACGACGGAACTGCCTTCAGTGCGGAGCTTATCCAAGGAATCTTACGCTACAGCAAAACGGATCACCGAAGAACTACAGCGTGCCACCCCCAAACGAACGGACTAACGGAACTCCTGAACAAGACAATCGCGGATATCCTGTATATGTACGTCGACGTTGAACATGACTTGGGACGAAGTCCTGCCGTTTGTCACGATTGCGTAAAACACGCCTATCCATGAAACCACACAGAATATACCGTTCGAGCTTGTCTACGGAAGACGGGTGACTACGATGCTTGACGTCATGCTTCCCCACGTGGAAGAAGACGACCTACGCGCCGACATCCAATGATACCTTGAGCGTGCGGAGGAGGCCCACCAGCTTGCTCGAGTTCGCACAACGGACCAGCATCTGTTGTATGCGAGACGCTGCAACTTCCGACGCCGAGACGCCGAGTACCGCCCAGGGGATCGTGGGTTGATTTAGACTTCCATCCGACGACGTGGACTCAGTGAGAAACTTCTAGGAAGGTATTTCGGACCCTACCGGATTCTACAACGTGTTGGCCAGCCTACCTACGAGGTTATCATCGATGGTGATTCCGGAACATCACGACGACGCACGCGGCCCGAAGTCGTCCACGTGGTTCGCTTAAAACCTTTCTACGCTCGATGACGGACTTCTATTTTTTATTTGTTCGGACTGTCGCTTGTGTTAGCATCAGGTCGGTGCACTCTTAAAGGGGGGTAATGCCGCGAACCATGCATTGGGTTTGTTTATTTGTGTTTTTGCTTTTGCAGCCCGGCTGCGCCGGCCTGTGTTATTGCTGTTGTCTCTGCTCCAAGGGAGGCGCGTGTTCTGTTCTTTTTTTCTGTGCCGCATGTGTTATCTCTTCTGATAGGGAGAGCATTCCGAACGAATGTGAACAGCCTTGAATAATCTTCGTTGATCTACAGTGTTCGGGATACAATTCGAGTATTCGAGAAACCCTCGCTGCGAGTGATAAATTCCCGCTGAGCAGATGCCGCGGCATTCTAATCGCCGACACCAGTCTACGCAGATTATTTTGTTGAGTGCTGTATCGCCGTCTGTGTATTCTTTGTGTTGTTAGGGGAGCGCAAGTTCGCTCCAACAAACTCGTTTTAAATGCAGAGCATTTCTTAGCCTCGCCTCTTCCTGCTTCGGACGGCGTCCACAGCTCCGCGTCCGCAGCAGGTGCGCGCATGCGTCGTAGTCAGCCCGTTCGCTCGTCACCCCCGGTACGCTCCGTCGCGGTCTCGGCCACGGCCGGGCTGGAGGAGCGGCGGGCGCGCACTTTCATATGAAAGTGCGTGCTCGCCGCTCCTCCAGTCCGGCCGTTTCTCGGCGTAACAGGTGCGTGATAGCAGCGCGGTGGGGTGTAGAAGAGTGCGCGCTGCTTGCGCCTGCGCGCTCCCCCCCCCCCCCCGTACCGCTCTACCTCTACTGCGCGCGCTGCAAATATAAAGCCACTAGCGGTCGCTTGTGCTTGTTACTCCGTTGCTCCTTCTTCCTTGGTTGACGCTCGCTCCCACGTTTACTCGTGTCTGCTACTCCAGCATCACAGAAGAAGCGATGGAAGCAACACTGCCTTCAACCAGTACTGAGGCCCCAATGCTCGGCATTTACTCGTGTTCCCCTCGCGGGAAGGCGCAGGAACTTCTTTTCTTTAAGAAACTGCGTCTTTGGCTACGTGACGATATACCCCCTTCTCGATCTCCCCGGGTACATCTGTATGCTGGCCACTAGCATTTAGGAGGAGTATCAAAGCCTTTTTGGATTGCACTATCGGAATGTTGGCCCCTGAGGATGTGGTTACGGTAAATATAGGTGGGTTTTTATGATTTGGTTTGTAGATGAAAACCTTCGACTTTTGGGGGGAACACAATAAACCGCGCACGGCTGCGTACTCCTCAACGGTTTGTGTTGCCCGTTGCAGGGCTTCCTGGATTTGGCCGTCAGATCCTCGAGCCATCCACAGGGTGATGTCGTCTGCATAGATGGATTGATGTAGGTAGGGTATGTTCGATAAAAGGGCCCGAAGGTTCCTCATGCCAAGGTTAAACAAGAAAGGTGGCAGTACCGATCCTGGTGGCGTTCATAAGCTACCCAGTTGAATGGGGCCCGAGTGGATGTTTCCAAAATGACGGGTGAGTATACGAGATGAGAGGAATGATTTGATGTAGTTGAACGTGCGCTGTTCAAAGCCATTCTTTAAAGTCCAACTCACCATTGCGGATGTTGAATTGTTGATCATCTGGGATGGATGCTTAGGTCCGTACGAAGGGCCCTGTGCACGAGTAGCACCAGGTTGATCATCCTTACTTAGCAGGTGGATAAGCAGCGGCCCTCTGCTTGCGAAAGCCTGGCGGCGTTGCCTTCCCACGGGGTGCGGATGCATGCTGGGCACCGTATTTCCTTGGTATCTGGATGTTGGATGGCTTGCTTTGAAAAGACGCTGGCTTGAAGCGTCACGTGCAGCTTTTGTCTCCAAAAAGGTGGTCTCCTTCGCAGAGGGGGCATTTATGCGTGCACGAATGTGGGTTGTCTTTGAGGTATGCTGGCCATACCCCTGGCAGCGGCTGGCTGTCGGATTCGGGCACACGTCAGCACTATGCCCCATTGCTCGGCAGGCAAGGCATGCTTGCCATTTTTGTTGTGTATGAAGCAGTGAAATTCCGCTCTGCCGTAGTATATTGCCGCGAACCATACATTGGGTTTGTTTATTTGTGATTTGCTTTTACCACCCGGCTGCGCCGGTCTGCGTTATCTCTGCGCCAAGGGAAGCGCGTGTTCCATTCTTTCTTTCTGTGCCGCATGTGTTATCTGTTGTGATAGGGAGAGCATTCCGATCTAACGTGAACAGCCCAGAATAATATTCTTGGATCTACTATGTTCTCGATGCGAATCGACGTTTCGAGAACCACGCGCGCCGAAAGATAAAAAGCCTGCAGTGCGGACGCCGGGGCATTCAATTCGACGACACTCGCCTGTGCAAGTCACTTTGTTGACCGCTGCTTCGCCGCCTCTGTATTCTTTTGAGTTGTTAGGGGAGCACAAGTTCGCTCCAAGAAACGTATTTCTCATTCAAGACAACTGCTTCGTCCTTGTCTTCGTGACATCTGGTGGGGGTGCTGGGTACGCACCCTTCATGCCCACTACAACCTCTGGAAGCCGCCAAGCCAGTCCAACAAGAGCCAGCCTCCGCGTGCAAGATTTACCACCCGAGCTCGGTCTACTACCGGAGAAGACGAAGAAGAAAGACGTCGCAACCAGCACCATGCTCAACCAAGCCAATCCTCCTGTCATTCTGCAGCAGCCACGGGAACCGCCATCATTCCGAGGAGCCCCCGCAGAAGACCCAGAAGAATGGTTGGAAAAACTGGAGCGCGTCCGAAAATTCAACAGGTGGGACGACGCAGAAACGTTCCGGCACGTTTTCTTTTACTTGGAAGATTCGGCTCGCACTTGGTTCGAGAACCACGAGAGCTCCTTGACAAACTGGGCTCAGTTCAAAAGCGAGTTCACTAAGACCTTCACTACCGTGGTCAGAAAAGAACGCGCAGCGCTTTTCCTCGAAACTCGAACGCAGCACCCCAACGAAGGGGTAGTGATCTTTGTTGAGAAGATAAAGAGGTTGTTTCGACGTGCGGATCCGGAGATGACAGAAGAAAAGAAACTAAGGTTTCTCATGCGAGGGGTAAAGCAGGAGCTTTTTGCTTGCCTTGTCCGCAATCCTCCCAAGACGGTGGCCGAATTCGCGTCTGAGGCGGCTGCGATGGAGAAGACGCTGGAAGCTCGAACGAGGCAGTACGATCGCCCGGTCAACGTGATGGTTTCCGAGACGATCGGTGCCGGGGCTACAAGCTCCGACACACTGCGTGAGACCATCCCAACAGTGGTCAGGGAGGAGCTTCGGAAGCTTTTTCCGATGACGCCGCAACCTCAAGTGGCTTCCCTGACTGACGTCATCCGCGAAGAGGTTCAACACGCTTTGGGCACTTCTATGCCATCCGAGGCACCCCGTGAGCCACAGGCGATGACCTATTCAGCTGCTGTTCGTCGACCCCACCCTGCTCCAACCCGTCTACAAGAAGCTCCACCGTACCGCCGTCCACTCTCGCCGCCGTCCCCACTCTCGCCGCCGTCGACCGTACCGCCGTACACAGCCCAAACCCAGAAGCCGAGGAAGACTGACGTTTGGCGAACGCCAGATCATCGTCCGCTGTGCTACCATTGCGGGGAGGCCGATCACATCTATCGTCGCTGCCCGTACAGGAGACTCGGACTGCGTGGTTTCTCCGTCGACGCCCCACGCCCCCGACCCGGCCAGCGCCCTACTGAGATCGACGAATACCTGTCCAACACCAACCGAGGACCAGCCCGCTCACACCGATCGCCATCGCCCTACCCATACCAGTCGCCTAACCGCCGTAGCAATGCTGATTTCGCACGTGGAAGGTCCCCCAGCCCACGCGGGGGAAACTAAAAGCAGCAACTTCTGGAGGTGAAGTTGCTCTCGGCGAAATACTGGAAACCCTCCAACGACGCAAGGACGCACCGAAGACAGTGATTCACGACATGCCCTCATCCCGACGACCCGACCCAGACCTGACGAGACTCCTGAACACGACGACAGCTACACGGCGCGACGCGTACCCGACCTGACCGAGACGTCCGTTGAGAAGACGACGACAACGACGATGCACAGTGCCCGACCGTCAACACGTACAAGCAGAGATAGGACGCCCCGACGAACCCGGAACTCGAGGAAGACTGCATCTGACGTCAAGGTGTCCATCGACGGCTTTGACGTAGTCGCCCTCGTAGACACGGGAGCTGACTATTCGGTAATGAGCGGATCATTTGCGTCTAAACTGAAGAAAGTTATGACCATATGGGACGGTCCGCATATACGCACAGCAGGAGGCCACCTCGTGACGCCAAGTGGAACGTGCACATCGCACGTCATCATAGACGGCACGACGTACCCTGCCGCGTTCGTCATCTTGCCTAACTGCTCTCGCGACGTAATTCTCGGAATGGACTTTTTGACGGACAACGGCGCAATAATTTATCTGCAGACCAAGTCGATAACTTTTTCCTCCGATCACTCCATGACGCCGGAACCGAACCCCGAACACCGTGCAGCTGTAAGGATAGCCGATGATCATGTCACCCTGCCACCACGCGCAAGTTCAATGATCACCGTCTACTGTGAAGGTGCTGCTCCTGACGTTGACGCTATCGTGGAGAGTGACCAAAGGTTGCTTCTCGACCGCGGTGTGTCTGTCGCAAGAGGCATTGCGCGCTTCAAGGAACACCAATCCCACATTTTGGTTACTAATTTCACCGAGGAGTACCAGCATTTAAACAGGGGCGCGGCAATTGCATTCCTCGAAGAAACGCAAGAAGCAAGTGACGTGATCGCGGTCGCCGACTTTGAACGCACCCCCGTAGAAACCTTCAAGCTCCCGCAGCCCTTCGACGTGAATCCGGCGCTACCGCAAGAACAACGGAAGAAATTATTGGCTTTGCTGCGTCGCTATAGCGAATGTTTTTCGTCGAGCGCAAAACTACGTCAGGCCCCACTAGCGAAGCACCGAATAATAACCGAAGATGGAGCCCGACCTACCCGACAGTCACCGTACCGCGTCTCTTCACACGAACGGGAAGCCATCCGGTCTCAAGTCGACGACATGCTCAGCGACGACATTATACAGCCATCGAAAAGCCCCTGGGCTGCGTCCGTCGTACTCGTAAAGAAAAAAGACGGCACATTAAGGTTTTGTGTTGACTACCGGCGACTGAACAAAATCACGAAAAAGGACGTGTACCCCCTCCCCCGAATCGACGACGCCCTCGACCACCTCTGCCACGCGAAGTACTTCTCATCGATGGACCTGAAGACCGGCTACTGGCAAATTGAAGTGGACGAGAGAGACCGAGAGAAGACTGCATTTATAACCCCAGATGGCCTATACGAGTTCAAGGTGATGCCGTTTGGGCTGTGCACAGCACCAGCGACGTTTCAAAGAGTCATGGACACTGTGCTAGCTGGCCTTAAGTGGCACACCTGCCTGGTATACCTCGACGACGTAGTGGTATTCGCCCGGACTTTCGACGAACACCTTGCAAGGTTGGAGTCTGTACTCGAGGCCATTCGTACGTCGGGGTTGACGCTGAAGCCTGAAAAGTGCCGTTTCGCATACGAGGAACTCAAGTTCTTGGGCCACGTCGTCAACGCCGCGGGAGTCCTACCTGACCCGGCAAAAACTTCAGCTATCGCGAACTTTCCTAGGCCGAAAGACAAGAAGGGCGTGCGAAGATTTCTCGGGCTGTGCGCATACTACCGGCGCTTCGTCGCAAACTTCGCATGCATTGCAGAGCCACTCACGCGCTTGACGAAAGACAGCACCCCTTTCAGCTGGGAAAACGACCAAGAAAAAGCATTCTGCGAGCGGCAAAAACGCCTGCAAAGCCCGCCCGTGCTCGCTCATTTCGACAAAAATGCCGAAACGGAAATGCACACGGACGCCAGTGATATAGGCTTGGGTGCCGTCCTTGTCCAAAAGCAAAGCGGCTGCGAAAGGGTAATCGCCTATGCCAGCCGTGGTCTGTCGAAGGAGGAGAAAAACTATTCTGCCTCTGAGAACGAGTGCCTGGCTATTATATGGGGATTGCAACATTTCGCCCAAACGTGTATGGAAGGCCATTCAAGGTTGTAATAGACCACCATGCGCTGTGTTGGCTCGCCAATTTGAAGGACCCCTGTGGCCGTCTTGGGCGGTGGAGCTTGCGCCTGCAGGAGTTCGACGTTACAGTCGTTTATAAATCCGGCAGGAAACACTCCGACGCCGACTGCCTGTCCCGCGCCCCCGTCGACCCACCACCACAAGACTCTGATGAAGACAGCGCGTTCTTCGGGATCATGACGGAGAGCGACCTAGCCGCCCAGCAGCGTGCCGACCCCGACTTACGCGTCATAATCGAGTACCTCGAGGGATGCAACGTTGCCGTTCCTAGGACCTTCAAACGCAGCTTACCAGCATTCAGCCTGAGAAACTCCGTCCTCGTGAAGAAGAATTTCAGCCCCGGAACAAGAGCGAATTACCTTCTCGTCATCCCCGCGGACCTTCGTGATGAAATTTTGGAAGCGTGCCACGACGACCCGTCTTCCGGACATCTCGGCACAGCCCGCACTATTGGAAAAATCAAGGCGAGGTACTACTGGCCCGGCCTTACCTCTGACGTCACCCACTACGTCCGGAGCTGCCGTGACTGCCAGCGACGAAAAACGCCGCCGACAAGACCCGCCGGACTTCTACAACCGATCGCCGTCCCATCGAGACCATTTCAACAGATTGGAATGGGCCTTTTAGGCCCGTTCCCTACGTCACGATCACAGAACAAGTGGATTGTCGTAGCGACAGACTACATGACGCGCTACGCAGAGACCGCCGCTCTTCCGAGGGGGACTGCACAAGAAGTGGCAAAGTTCTTTATAAGCCAAGTTGTGCTGCGACATGGAGCCCCGGAAGGCCTAATCACAGACCGCGGAACGGCATTTGCTGCGGAGCTGATGCAAAGAGTATTACGCCACAGCAACACGGATCACCGAAGAACGACGGCGTACCACCCCCAAACTAACGGACTAACAGAACGTCTGAACAAGACAATCGCAGATATGCTGTCAATGTACGTTGACGTTGAACATAAGACTTGGGACGAAGTGCTCCCGTATGTCACGTTTGCGTACAACACGGCTATCCAGGAGACGACGCAGCTGACGCCGTTCGAGCTTGTCTACGGTAGAAGGCCGACTACGATGCTCGACGCCATGCTTCCGCACGTAGAAGACGACGACCTCAACGCCGACGTCCACGGATATCTTCAACGTGCGGAGGAGGCCCGCCAGCTCGCTCGAGTTCGTATAACGGACCAGCAGCTGGTGGATGCGGGCCACTACAACCTCCGACGCCGAGACGCCGAGTACCAACCAGGGGATCGTGTGTGGGTTTGGACTCCCATCCGATGACGCGGACTCAGTGAGAAGCTCCTGCGACGCTATTTCGGACCCTACCAGATTCTACGACGTGTTGGCCAACTTACCTACGAAGTGATCCCTGATGGTGACTCCGGCACATCACGACAACGCAGGCGGCCTGAAGTCGTCCACGTGGTTCGCCTAAAACCTTTCTACGGACGATGACGAACTTTTATTAAGTGCGAATGCACTTTATAAGCTACCCCAAACCTTCCACCGCCGGCGGCGGCAACCGCAGTCCTCATCTCTATATAAAAAAAAACAGCATCCGGCGCCAGGTTTCGATCCGAGGACTTTGCGGCCGCAGAACGACGCTCTACCGACTAAGCCACGGACGCGACGCTGATATCAGTGTTAGTAACGCGCCTTATATCTTTAACGCATTCAAACTACGTCGTCAGCGGCGTGTGTTGGCGAATCAGCGGCGTTATAGCGGCTTGATAGCTGCGTGGTGTACACGTGATACTACAAACCCGATGGAAGAGATGGAAGAGAAGGCGGCGAGGCGGTGGGCTGCGGGGGCCGAGCGCAAGCGCCGCAAGCGGGCCGACAACCGTGCATTCGCACTTTCACATTCTCCCCCTCGGGGAAATGCGGGGGAATTTTTTTCATTTGTTCGGACTGTCGCTTATGTTAGCATCGGGTCGATGCACTCTTAGAGGGGGGGTAATGCCGCGAAGCATACACTGGGTTTGTTTATTTGTGTTTTGCTTTTACCGCCCGGCTGCGCCGGTCTGCGTTATCTCTGCGCCAAGGGAAGCGCGTGTTCCATTCTTTCTTTCTGTGCCGCATGTGTTATCTGTTGTGATAGGGAGAGCATTCCGATCTAACGTGAACAGCCCAGAATAATCTTCTTGGATCTACTATGTTCTCGATGCGAATCGACGTTTCGAGAACCACGCGCGCCGAAAGATAAAAAGCCTGCAGTGCGGACGCCGGGGCATTCGATTCGACGACACTCGCCTGTGCAAGTCACTTTGTTGACCGCTGCTTCGCCGCCTCTGTATTCTTTTGAGTTGTTAGGGGAGCACAAGTTCGCTCCAATAAACGTATTTCTCATTCAAGACAACTGCTTCGTCCTTGTCTTCGTGACAATATAAGGAGTGGTACTTTAGGTCCGTCAAATGCGGCGAGAGCGGTTTGTGTCGTCCCCATACGTCTGGCGTGCATTGCCTGGCAGTTAGCAGAATTTACGATGCTATCAATGATGGATTGCGGTGTGTGCTCGGGCGGAATTTTATGTATCACTCCTTTACAGGTGTCTTCCGTGGAGTCCACATGAGGGAGGGTGCTGTAGGCCCGATTCATAATGTTGAGTTGGCGCGCCATGCTCTATGTTTCGCCCCATCTGTGCTTGGGGTGCTCAGAACAAAAACGTTTCTAGCCGCGTTGCGACGGAGGATGTCTTCTGAGGCTTCTTGTAGTTTGGTAAGCCCAGCAGCAACGAGGTTGCCGAGCGTAGGATGGTGGCGAATATTTTGGAGACATGGAGTCCTCGTTGCGGGCGGAAAACGACTTTCACGTGCTCCCGTGGTAGTGGGGGTAGACGTAGTTTATGCTTAGGAGTTCCTTGCTTAATGGGAGAGGGGCTCACCGTTCTTTGCGAGGACTCATGGGCGCTAGGGCTTGAAGGTTTTTCTGAGTGCGGTTGTGGTAGCAGACCATCCAGCCTCGTTCGTCGGTCAGTTCGGAAGAGTCGATATCCTCTCCCGGTGTCGTCGAGGTGTTTATGTCGGTAGTCAGGGTCGCTTCACCCGAGTTCGAAGGGGGCACCATGCTTTGAGGTGCGTTGGTTGCCGACGTGGCTGCCGTTGGCCGGCCGCCGAGTTGCGGCGAAGAGAGGGGGGGGGGGTTGTTCTATTAGGCCTAGCCACGCAGCCTAGCATGGTAGGCGCTAGCGCACCGGGGGTGAAGTATGAAAACGTTCTCACTGAACCGTAAGACTGGTCCAGGGGTTTCCGAGGGCGAAAAATCCACTCGTGGGATTCCTTTCAGACGTCCGACGATGATTGCAAAAGTTGTGCTCTGACTAGCAATACGCCTATCCGCAATCCTGACAGGGCCGGTAGATGTTGGGCGCAAAGTGACTAAACGTGCCCCGGGAACGGAAGGACTCCGTCTAGGCTAAACACTCGGGCCGAGTGTGCTTCGGTTGAGTGGTTGGGTAGTCCCTCCGAGAGAAAATGGGGAGTGAAGACATCATGAAATTGTAAAAGCGGATCCCTGAACCTCTCGGCGTCCCCGCACGCGAAAGTCCGGAACCGGCGCGGTCAGATAATCTTCGCGCACGGTCATGGGTGCACTCGGCGTTGGAACGTCTGTATGGACGTTGGCCCCCATATGAGCCGCGAACCAATTCATGGTGCGACGTCCAGCGGCACCCTCGCTATCAAGGATGGCTTCAGCCTCCTCCGAGATGAATCTCAAGGCAAATGCTCGAAGTGAAGCCCGCGAGTAAAAAAAGATATTCGGACGCACTTTCCAATATCGCTCACATTTTCTTGTTCTGAATGGCTTATAGTTTCATCTTGACTACTGAAACGCACTTAACTAGAAAATAACTTCTTTTCCCTCGAACTAACGTGTAGGAACAGCCCGAAAACATATATATAATAATGCGCGCGCAAAGTTGGAAAGTAGCCAGATCGTCGCACTAAAATTTCAACCGCTATAAGCCTCTAAAAGTCGCCAGTCTGGCGACAAGTCGCCTAAGCGGGCCACTTTGCCTGGAACCTCGGCATCAGTCTCACCATAGGTACGTGGCCAGGAATAATTATTCATGCTGCTGCTACATTGCCTCTAAAGGCCAGCCAAGACCGCTGGATAAATTCAGATGAACGTTATTTTTTCTGTTATAACTGGTACTCGTTGTGTGTATTGTAAGCCAATTTGAATTGACCGTGCGCTAGGTGTTTGGTCTGGTTTTTCAATGTTCTTCAGATACAAAATATTAAACAGTGTTTCAAAAGTGCTTCTTCCTGTTAATTGTTTTGTGTTCCATGCAATAAACAAAACACGCTTTATATAATTTTATTCTTTCCGTTCCACGCGCGCCATCAAACGCGTGCAGTGTTATGGAGCGCACCAGAAAAGGGTTAGTAGCCGTGGACAGTTATTTTTCGTACGATATCCGATTTCAGATAGGTGGCGAGGATCCCCAGATTCCAAACATAAGACAGAGATAATTAGAAGGATAAGAATGGGGTGGAGTGTATTCGGCAGGCATTCTCAGATAATTAATGGCAGCCTACCATTGTCCCTGAAGAGGAAAGTTCACGACAGCTGCATCTTACCGGTACTCACCTACGGGGCAGAAACTTGGAGGCTGACTACAAGGATTCAACGTAAGTTGAGGATGACTCAGCGTGCAATGGAATGGAAGATGATAGGTGTGTCATTAAGGGACAAGAAGAGAGCAGAGTGGATCAGGGATCGGATCAGAGCATAATTACTGTCCCACGCTATGTAAAAGGTATTGTTAAAACACTTGTGAAGCAAACTGGGCGCAAATTGTGCTCAAATGCAAATCAGTTTTAATAAACAAAAGTCTGTTCCATTTTTCATTTGTTTATCGTACCTATTAGCACCCCCTAAACGCTCCAGTTTGAAAGTTGAATAACAGGTCCTCCAGCAGGATAAATTAGTTTGCCCTATATCTCCTTGAAAGTGAAATTCATTACTTAAGGGCCTTCAGCATGGCAGCAATCTTCGAAACCTACCGCAACACTTCTGTTCACCCAAAGCAAATTACAAAAAATGAGGAGCCCTTAAAGCAAGCGCGCTGGCACTTCTAATTATTTGCCTAACCCATGTCTGCACTGCCATCTTTAGCTGCACTGACATCTTTAGCTGCACTGCCATCTTTAGCTTTTAGCCATTTCTTTTCTGCGTATATTTCAAATATCCCTGTAGTTTCACCCCAGAGTATTCATAGAGACATGAGTGAAAATACTTCTTTATTTGACAATACCTTGCCAAAGCTTGGCTTATATTTTGGTGGTGTAGATAAACCCTAATGTTGGGCACTATTGAAACTATACGGGTGCTTCACGGCCATTTAACCGGTGGCCAATAAAAACCAGAGAGCGAGAAGACCGATGGCAAAAATGGTCAGAAAGCCTTGTTACTAACCTGTATGGATAGGGTACAAACCCGTGAGGAGCGCAGCTCTTGATGGTGTGCAGGATGGTTGCGCGTAGAAGTTGTTCAAGATAATGCCGTCAGCAGCCAGTGCGTCCAGGTTTGGGGTAGGAATTTGAGTCGAACCATGGAAGCTTACATCATCCCAGCCCTGAAATGTTTTGACACTGTTAGCAGTAGCAATTGTGGTATGGCTTCCTAATTCCCGAACACTTTGCGATTTATGGAAAGGAAAACCCCAGGTTGGGATAAAAAATGCATCTAAATTTTCACATGCCTGCAAGCAAAGCAAAACTTTGCCATGACCAGAACTCTAAGGCAAGGACGTGTGGTGACAGGCAAGGGTATTAGCCTCTATTCCATATTAAAGCCACAAGTAAGCTAACCTACAAGTAGGGTGGCTTTCGGGGGCCGTATATCTCTATACTCCGCTTTGAATGCGAAAGAGTGAGAGGTATCCCTGGCAAATAGTAGTGCTGCATCGCGCCTGTGTCAAGCCAGTATATTGCACTAGATTCGTAGCTCATGCGTACTGAGTATTCAATAGCTTTTCGATTGGGAACCAATAAAGTCCGAAAGGGCTAAAGAGCTAAACAAACACTTGTCGCTTTAGTCCTGTGCACCGCACGTCTAGCTATTTTTTGTGCGAAGTTTATTACCAACCCGTTCAACTTCCGACACTTTTAAATCAATTAAGATGCAGAAAGAAAGATACTGATGTACATGCTTATTTCAGACGAAACGGAAAACAAGTTTGGCCGTTTCTATTTTGCATACGGTGTGTATGAGATACTACACTCCAATTAGCGAAGTGTAAGGTGTGTCCAGGAAACACATTTGAATTCCATGCACAGGAATGTCCTGAATAATTATGTGGTATTCAGAAAGCACGGGGGTGGCTGCACACACTCTTCTGGTGTCGTGGCCATAATCGCCCGGAAATCCTTAGCACGCCACCCTATCACTCTGAACGCGTTCCTTGAGGCTATAGCCGTTCGAGCAGTGATATTTAATAGGTTTATAACGGTATGCTCTATTTTCAATCCTCCAGACTTTGTACTTTCGACCCCTGATTTTGAGGTGCCGGTTGATCAGCTTCCTGAACTATACATCGTCACAGGCGACCTGAATGCTCACAATTCTCTTTGGGGCTCTTGTCACACGGATACACGAGGTCACCTGATAGAGAACTTTTAACATCCCCTAGAGAATCCCTTTTCAAGAAAAAATTTCCCCGCATTTTCCCGAGGGGAACAATGTGAAAGTGCGAATGCACGAGTTGAATTTGCGCGGTTCGGTAATGTTCGCGAAAGAGAGATCACACACACACACACACAACTACAAAGAAAGAAAGATGCATTTATTCACAGACACCTATTTGTGTTGTCGTTGTACTTGATTGCTAGAGCGGATCTCAGCTTTGAAATTTCGTGTCAGTACTCCTTTAAGCGGGTGCATTAGCCCTTCTCACGCCCGATTCCTGGCCAATCCCCCACGTGGGTATGTGCCATGCACATACACCTATTTGTATTGTCGTTGTACTTGATTGCTACAGCGGATCTCAGCTTTGAAATTTCTTGTCAGTACTCCTTTAAGCGGGTGCATTAGCCCTTCTCACGCCCGATTCCTGGCCAATGCCCCACGTGGGTATGTGCCATGTCAGCGGCCAGGCAGCGCGCGCCCATCTCCCCCCGTTGCCAAGGAAGACGAGGAGATTCCTGGCCAATCCCCCACGTGGGTATGTGCCATGTCAGCGGCCAGGCAGCGCGCGCCCATCTCCCCCCGTTGCCAAGGAAGACCAGGAGCGCGCGCACCCGCAGCTGTTGCTATGTGGACGGACGGCGGTCACCGGAATTCAGGGTCGCTTATAAAGTGCATTCGCACTTAAAAATCATGGTTTTCGAAACAGCGTGTTAAAACAGGACAAGCAACAAAGTAACCAGACAGGATGAGCGCTGAATATCAACTGAGATTTATTCAAAACGTAAAAACACTTATACATGAAGCATCGAATCGGCGCATGCGCTGCGATAACAATCACATCTAAACACTGGTTGAAATAACTGGAAGGATTTTTTCTGGCCCCTGCGATTGTCTACAATGTCGCAATAGCAACTCGCCGAACAATCCATCCTGCTGCAACAAAGAACAGCCTACATACCGTAATTGCCGATTCAACCCATACTCATATCTTGGCTTGACGATTGGTTTCGCCGTTCTCTTTTCTTGTCTCGAGTTGGGCGTGGACACGGACCCTCATGGTAGTGACCCCTTCCCTACCTGACGTATACATATAGGGAATAGCCCAAGCAGTCCATCTTCCCGTAAAGGGTTGAATAAAGCAAGAGCAAACTGCAATACATTTACAGAGACATCCAAACTGCACTACGCATTCATACGATACCTAGACATTGAAGAAGCTACACAACTACTCACGGCTCACAGTCTCGACGCCAACAAACAGTCCATTCCGCACGCCTCTGGTGCTGCGCGCACCCAGACGACGCAGTGGTGGAATGAGGACTGTAAGCGGGCGCGAGAGGCCCAGAACAAGGTGTGGGGTGCCGTTGTTTGGTACCCTACGCCGCATAACCTTCTGTTGTTTAAAAAAATTACACAATCTCCCCGAAGGGAACTGTGTGGTGATGCAAAGCATCTGTGAGTTCCCAAACCCCCCCGTCGCTGGCGCGGCCGCTTTCTCGCGGCGGGGTCGCGTTGACGAGCGGCATCCGGATCCGCTTTGAGACGCTGGCGTTTCGAAGCGGCTTCTCGTTGGCGAACCGCATCCGGATCCGCTTGGCGACGTTGGCGTGCCAAAGCGGCTTCGATTTCTCGCAGTGTGGGATCCACTGCTCGACGCTGGCGTTTCGAAGCGGCTTCACTTTCGCCAGTTCGCTGACAGAATTGTTGGCGTACATTCAGTTCATCGGACAAGCAGCAACAAAGGGAGCAGCGTGCGGAGAGGAGTTGAGCGCGCGCACGTTATCGCACAGGTAGCGTGGAGAGAGGGAGTAGAGGAGAGCGGCGTTATCGCACAGCTGGTGGGGAGAGGGGGAGAGGTGCGGACGGACGCTGTGGATGCGCAATAGCCCCTAGACAGAGATACTTTGCTACTAAAAGAGGAAAGCCAAACTTTTGAAAAACGGGTGCATCGTGAGGCAAGACGAAATAGTTTTCACTCATTCATAGCATCAATAAACTCATACACAGACACACGCAAGGTATGGGTACGTATACGTAAACTTAATAGACAACAAACACACAGCCTGCCTCTGGTAATCACAACACTGGACACACTCGACTATCACGCTAACACACTTGCCCAAGACTTGCAACACGTGTCCAGTTCAGCACACTACACCAACACTTTCATAAAACACAAACTGCCTCCGAAAAAAAATGCCATTGCACAATAAAAACAGTTTAACCACTTCCTATGACTCGGAGTTTTCGTTTCATGAGATGAGGGCTGCTATACACATGTGTAAAACCTGAATTCCAGGCCCAGACAACAACACATATACAATGATAGAGCACCTACACCGCGACAGTCTTGTAACACTCCTTCCCCTTCACAACAAACTATAGCTTTCGGGGAAAATTTGAAATTCTTGGAGGGAGGCCATTGTAGTAGCTTCCCTGAAGGACTGGAAGGACCCTTCCTCTCCCGCCAGCTATCGACCCATCGCCCTCACAAGCTGCCTGTGCAAGCTCCCCGAGAAAATGATCGACAGAAGACGTGTATTTCTTGGAGTACAATGGTCTTCGTCAGACCTGCCAGGTAGGCTTGAGGTAGGGGCGATCCATGAAAGATCAACTGGCTGCGTTGGAATCCTTCTTAAACGATTCCTTCGTTCATAAACAGTTTTGCATTATAATCTTCCTTGATATGGCGAAGGGCTGTGACAGGGCCTGGCGATACCACATCTTCAGTTACCTGAAGTCATTCGGTGCCTGTTCAACATGCTCAACACCCCATCTAGCTATGTGTCTGAACAAACTTTCAGTGTAATAATTTCTAATCTAATTTTCAATGCATATGTTCTGTAGAATGGCATGCCTCAAGGCGGTGTATTAAGCTGCACACTCCTCATAGTGAAGGTGAACTCGCTCCGCAAGGCATTACCACCAAGAATTTCCTGTTTAGTTTATGTATATGATGTTGAAATAACTCGATCTATGAACGTCAAGTCCAGCTTGGCGTGAAAAAAACTTTCTTTCTTCGCAGGCACAAACGGTTTTTAAAGGAACCATGAAAAAAGCGCGCGCGTTGTGCTCATCAGGATGGGCGGTATACACGTGGGCCCTGACATTAGTATAAATGTGTGACAAGTGCACAAGATCTTAGATATTGAGCACAAGATCTTAGATATTGCTCAGTCACAGACTGCCAATCACCCCACAATTAAAACTGCCTAAACAAAAAGGCCTTAAACAACAGACATTCCTTAAGTCCTCTAACACTAATTATACGGTGTAGACAGCTTCTTTTGTGTCTATATACTGCCTTGATAGGATTGCGGATCGAATATGGCGGTATCGTATATGGGTCAGCAACAAACATCGCACTCCAAATGCTCGAACCAATTCCGAATCGTCGCCTTCGCATTTTAATGCTGCGCTTTCCGCACTAGCCCTGTTGAGGGCCTGTATGTTAACTGTGACAAATGGTGCCTAGAGCATCAGCGGGAGTATGGTGACTTGCTATATGCATCTAAGATCGTGTCTCTCCCCAACCATCATTTTAATCTTATCATTACGGTACATAAAACTTACAGCTCTTTTTAAACAGGCCATCAATTTTCTTCCTCTCCATCTTAGAGTGACAGAGGAGGCATCTAAATTAAACGTTGCCCTTTATGACATGGACAAGGCCCGCATCCATAACTTCATTCCACTATGGGATCTGCACACTATATAATGCGAGCTGTTATTCACGAAAGTAGAAAAAATGATGTACCAAGCAGTTCAATTCTGCAGCACTTCCTGTTTCTGCAAGACCAGTAGCAATGCACCGAATTCTATAGTTATACGTCGAAAACATACGGTCTCTTGTACAGCGCACAGACCAAACGTTAGTGTCACTAAAACAATGAATTTTCAGAGCACTATTTCCCCGGCAGCAGCGTATGGCATCTTACTCATTTAAAATCACATCATCACACACAAAATACCTAAAAAATGTCCCCGCATTTCCCCGAGGGGAAGAATGTGAAAGTGCGAATGCAGGAGTTGAATTTGCGCGGTTTGGTAATGTTCGCGAAAGAGAGATCACACACACACACACAACTACAAAGAAAGAAAGATGCATTTATTCACAGACACCTATTTGTGTTGTCGTTGTACTTGATTGCTAGAGCGGATCTCAGCTTTGAAATTTCGTGTCAGTACTCCTTTAAGCGGGTGCATTAGCCCTTCTCACGCCCGATTCCTGGCCAATCCCCCACGTGGGTATGTGCCATGCACAGACACCTATTTGTGTTGTCGTTGTACTTGATTGCTAGAGCGGATCTCAGCTTTGAAATTTGCGTACTATTGCAAACCGTGCCCCGTGGAGAAAACAGCTTGCGGTTGTGCCTACGTGTTGTTTGGGCAACAGTAAACGCGAGAATCGAATATAATTAGAAAAATGTATTAGAAGTGTTGAATACGATTTCTGAGTGCTGCGCTGTAATTCAAGCATTTCCAAACGTTTCAAAAGCTATTTAAAGCTCCGGTAGTAACGGACACCGCTCACCAATATTTTCCCACGTTTCCTGGGGTATAACCGGATTTTAATTGATCCACTTGACACGAAGGCCGGTGAGTACGCCGCATTATGCGGCGACCAACATGCGAAATTGAGAGCTTTTTAAGCATTCCAAGATAAAATACTAGCATGGCGCTATAACACAGCAAAAGATGTGACTTGATTCATGTTGTTACGTTGAGGAGGACACATAAGGCGAACCATGGGTTAGGAATGAAGAGCAATTTATTTGCATTACTTACAATGCGTTCATCTTATATTCCAAAAAGGTCGCGTGCAGCTATGCCTTTTTGTTGTCAGAGGCTGGAACCACAGCGTCATGTTTCTTTGGCCACTCATTCTTCACCGTATTCTTCCCCTTCACAAAAGCTCTTTGTATTTTATATTACTCTATTCGCTGCAACAACTTACGTATGACCGCCTAGCTCACAAAATTCTTCCATGCACAATACCCGGAATAAAGCATAATACCAAAAAATCTTTCCCATGTAATAGCACGAAGTATATTCCTAGAATAATCGAACTGTTTAGATGCAACGTGCGAACTTATCAATCGGAACAAATTCGTCATCAACAACAAGAACAGTCCCCAAGGTCCACTGCATGACGAAGGCTGCAGACGACGGCAACCGCGCCGGTCCCGCGCCGCGCA
This sequence comes from Haemaphysalis longicornis, assembly GCF_048455015.1. Classification (NCBI taxonomy): domain Eukaryota; kingdom Metazoa; phylum Arthropoda; class Arachnida; order Ixodida; family Ixodidae; genus Haemaphysalis; species Haemaphysalis longicornis. Next base: position 1,895,331 of record NW_027526306.1, read on the forward strand.
AGTCAAGTTTTTTCCTGCAAAATTTCTTATTTCGCCCTTTCATCAAGCAATTGGCCTTCCTCTTTTTCTAGACTCGTGTCTTGGTGTCGAATTTGTCACCCTGGTAGTCCCTCGACTGTGATTACGCCTAACTTCGTAGCCCTCCAAACTCACTGTATTTCCTGTATTTGAAATATAATATCTCTAGTTCGTTGCCTGATCCAGGTAGCTCGTTTTCGGTCTCTATGTGTTACTCCGATCAATATTTTTTCAATGGCCCGCTGTGCTGATCTATGATTGTTTTCAAGTTGTTTAGTGAGGCGCCCAGTTTCCGCTTCATATGTCATCACCGATAGGGCGCAATGATTGAATATTGTCCTTTTGAGTGATAAAAGCAGCTCATATTTCAAGGTCTGTGAGTGTTCGCCGAATGCACCCAAGCCTATACCAATTCTGCGTCAGATTTTTTTCTCGCGGGTGGGGTCAGCACATTTGACCTTACCGATGTAGTGCCAATATCTAACTCGTTCTAGCGTTTCGGTAGATATGCTTAACATGGTGCCTTCGGCATGATTATTGAATATTACTTTGGATTTGTTCAAATTACTTTTATTCTAACGGCCTTGCTCTATGTATTTTGTTTTTCAAGCGTTTTTTAAGTGTTCTGCGACTCGCTTAGCGAGACTTTATCGTCATCGGATTTCAAAAGGCTAAAGTATTCTCCGTTTATTTGTAATTCAGTGCTTTCCAAGTCAACCTTCCAGAATAACCCTCCATATAAGATGTGGGAAGTTTTGGCAAGATGGAATCCCCATGTCACGCTACCTTACTCATAGGAACATTGTTGCTTCGCTAGTGAAGGATTATCCGGCACGTAAATCCTTATTTAGGTCGTCAAGGATTCTCACGTACATCTCCTTTGTGCCCTGCTCCGTCAATGCTTCGAGAAGTGCTGTGGAAACGCTTTTTTGAGGTGTTTAAATGTCATCTAAAGGATTTGTTTACTCTGCTGAATTGTTCTATCACTTAGTTGACCACGTTGATGTGATCCATTGTTTAGCATCCTTTCTCAAACCCAGCATCTTCTCTGCGTTGACGATGATCGAGGCTAATATTTGCTTAGGTATTACTTTGATAAATAGCTTGTGTGCAACATAGAGCAGGCTGTTGGGTCCCTAGCTCTTATGATTCCCTGTGTCTCCTTTGTTGGAATTTTAATTACATTCGTGTACTTCCAGGGTATGGGCACTGTAAGAGCCCTTAATACTCTCAAAGTAGTGCTGTGAGCTTTTCAGTACAATATCTTCTCCTTCCTTTAAAGACTTCAATGGTTTGCCGTGGTTACATGCAGATTTACGTGCTTTCATATCCTTGAGAACCTTTTCAACTTACTCTGTGGTGATTTGTCGGACTCCGTGAGCTAAGTCTGTACTAATACAGTAATACCTCAATTACTCAAACTCGCTTATGTCGAAAAATCAGCTACGTCGAAATTTTCCGCGGCACCGAACCGTTTACTATACGTGCCATGTATTTGTTGTGCTTTATTTCGAAGTATTTTGGGACAAACTGCGGATATCTCGAAATCTTGACTGAGAGTGTAACGAAAATTTCGCCGCTGTAGACTGTTTCACATGATTCGCGCGAAGCTGCCGCGCCTAAGTCCATCGAATTTTTTTCTGTTCAGCCACGCCTAGAGAGAGCACAGCCGATGTTTTCCCCAACCGTGAGGCCTAGAGGAATGTAAACTTCGTCAAGCAACCGTGTGGCACGCCATCTGACGGTAGAGACATGCGCAGAGGTGCAGTGTACTAAAGATGGAGGTGTGATAGAGCGGCGGGGAAGATCGGCTCATGCAATGCGTCAAGCAGCTAGAAGACTCCTTACTAGGCCCGAGTGCGACCGCAAAGCAGGGCAGCATTACGCTGTTTATTTCTGTGAAGTAAAATTGCAGTGCCATAAAACCCAGCTGGTGAACGCCTCTTGTATGTTTTTTGCTCTTCCAAACCTTTGTCAAAAGGAAGATTGGAAGCTGGTGTTTAAGAGCTGGTAAGTAGTGTACGCCTGCTTCGCAAAGAATTCGATATTTAGTGTCAATTCGCGCAACTTTGCTGATCGCGAAAATCAGCTTATTTCGAAATATTTCCCCGTTTTTACTACTTCGAGTTAACGAGGCATTACTGTATTTGTAACGTCCCAGGCATGTTGCCTGGTGCACAATGGTTCTGGTACTTAAATGATCTTGTCCATGTTTTGTGTAACGTCGCCCTGCTCGTCTTTGGGAGCGTGCAGTTTGTCTTTCCCTAAAGCTAGCTTTTTCCTAGTTGCTTTTAGGCTTCCTCCTATTTCCAGTGTTTCTTCGCTCACTGTCATGTTGTATGCGGTAATGATGTTCGTTTTGCTTCTTAGAATTATTTCTACAGGTGGGGAACTCAATTTATTCCGCAGTACTCAACAGGTTTATGTTCTTAGTTTCGCAATGTTTCTTCGTTGTGTGACCTACTTTTCAGTTCTTTTTCTAGAAGCTGGTTGTCCCACAGCTAATTTTTAGTTTTATCAAGTAAGACATACTGTGAGTCAACAGCTTATAGTATGGGTTTAGATATTCCTCTAACCGCTCCGTTTTCCTGAAGCTTGCTTCAATTCCGATTTCGAAGCTTTGTAATTGGAGCAACCTTGAGAGAAAAGAAACGGTTAGCAGAAAAAAATAACGCATCTCCACGAAGTGAATCAAGACGAGTGGGCGAAGCACAGGGGATCGTTCTTACCGCAATTCACCCGGGAGGTTGCTTACTTCTGCTAGAACGATTTCCAATCCAATGTAATCTATTTCAGTCCGACCGAAATCCGATTCAATTCAATGCAATTCAATGCTTTTCGCGCATGCGCATCACGGCTCTCCAGGAGAATTCTCTCTGTCTCTCTCTCTCTAGAGCCTTATGTGAACTTTTTATTTTGTTGTGAACTTTTTGTAAACCTTTTTTTCACAAATGGTTTTATTTGCGCGGTGCTATGCGTCTCTCTCTCTCCCTCTCTCTCTCTCGCCTTTTGTGAACTTTTTATTTTTCCTTGTGAACTCTCTGTTCACAGATGTTTCGATTTACTCGGTGCTCTCTCTCTCTCTCTCTCTCTAACCATAGGTGAACCTTTTATTTTGGTCTTGTTGACCTTTTGCGAACCTTTTATTCACAGATGCTTCAGTTTACACGGTGCTGTGCCGTGAGCACGGACGCCGGATGCCTTACGGACAAGCCTCGGTCTTAAGGGGCTTCGCCCCTAATATCCAATCCGATGCTTCAAGTATTGACCGACAATATATTCTCGTTGATAGCACACAAATAAAAGTTTTCCATTCCCTAAAACACACTAAGTTTATATTTCTCAACACTCGGTTAGGAAAGATTCACATTTCTTCTTATTCCTCATGCGTTGCCGGAGCGTCTTAACTGCGCTGTTCCCCCGAAAAGATCTTAATATTAACATTTAAAATCCACGTTATATTTGACTAATGAATTCAACGCTATGGTGTGGGCAACAACCTCTGTGGAGAATACCTTGAAACAACTGTTACTGCAAAATAGAGCGTTGCGCATGGCACGCAAACTTTTAGGCCTTGGTCAGACCTGATATTTGTTTTTGAACAATATTAAAAATTTATGTCACTTTAAGCTTTCCTGTTCTTTTAAAGTAGATCTAAGCAAAAATAACAAAACATTAAAAGGCTACAAAATTTGACAGAAACCACGCTTTGTCACAATATCCACCAACCTGACGTTTGGAAGGTCTCCATATGTCAAACAATCTATAAAAAAACGATGCTTATACACCTTCTGCCCACCATGCTGATCGACCTGTAGAATTCGAACTTTGACAAAACTATCATATGCTACGGTATTTTAGCCGACGTTTTGTTGAGATCGAAATAGAAACTTATTGTTGTATCATTGCTATAATGAATTGTTTTAATATTTCTGGTTTTTATGGTCCATATGACCAAGGCCCAGCCTGCCGAAACTGCTCGAGTGTAATTAAGGCCCTCTGAGCTGCTCCAAGCTTTTTTCCCTAATTGCCTAATGTAATTCTGAATAGCTAAAAAAGGTTAAAATAAATTCGATTTCTTGATTCGTTTAAACAGTTCAGAGCAACTGATATTGGCGTGAAAAAGGGCTGGTACTCATATGGGGGTGAATAACACTCAATTCTTTTTGCGAACGGCAAGAATGAGTGCTGTTTTCATACGTTTTTAAAATTGCGGTCACGGTGTACCTTAGTTTGCCTGGCCCCTTAGTTTGGTTAAGGAGCTCCTTAGCACCTTAGTTTGGTGCTCCTCAGTGAGACGCAAAAACCGGCTGTAGGAATTATTGTTCCCCCCCCAAATTATCGCATGGCTTTAAACTGCTCGTTTTAAAAGTTATGTACCTATCGAAGTTGCGCGACTATTCCATGTGTTCCACTGAAATAGCTTGTTAACGTCCCCAACCACGCTGTTTTCTTCCGTATAAACCTGCGCATCCTTGTCGCGAGCTGTTTTAGGATGTCAGCGTTTTTGAAAATCCTGCACTGCATTCGCAGTTTGCGCAATACGAATATTACCATTTTTCCCAGTGCCCAGCAATAGGAAAGTAGTTGAAAATATTTTATCAAGTCATCACCCTCTGCAACATTACGCCTCCTAATTATTTGTAATCTCTAGAGATTAACATTAATTCTCCCATGGAGTAATTGGAATTGCTACTCATAAGGACTGAAATTGTATATAAACTGCGAATATTCATTTGTAACACCAACGGTCCTACTACTCTACACTACAATATCTCAACCGTGTGTGGTATTTGCTATACACCTCTTGAACGCGCGCTGTTTCGCCCGCCTGTCAAAACTTGTGTACACTGGTGTAGTTATTAAAAGAAATACCCCCCGACAACAATGTTTTAATGACTTGTTTTGATTGATTGATTGATTCATTGATTGTAGGGTTTAAAGCGCCAACGCAACGCAGCAGATGAGTCGCGCCGTAGTGGAGGGCTCCTGATTAATTTCGGCCACCTGGGGATATTTACCGTGCGCCGAAATCTCGTAAAGAGGGGCGTTTTTGCTCTTCGCCTCCATCAGAAAAGTGGCCGCCGCGGCCGGGAATTGAACCCGCGACCTTGTGCTCAGCAGCGTAACGCCTTAGCTACTGTGCCACCACGGCGGGTTATGACTTGTTTTGATAAAACAATCGCATGACTAGTATTGACTGCTTGATAAAGCTCAATAAACCTTAGTTCAAGCGACACATCCGGTCTGACCAAGTGTTTTAAAATCAAGACCGTTAGAAGGCACTGAAATTGCTCTACAAAAGCGTTTCTTGCCTCAGTACAGCTCCTGTATTGCTTACAATAAGTACACAAGTACTTTATGTATATTAAAAGAAACGTTCAGAGTACAACTAAATATATACTTTTTTGGGATAACAATTTGCTTTCTGAGTTTGTTCTTCCGCCTATATATATATATATATATATATATATATATATATATATATATATATATATATATATATATATATATATATATATATATATATATATATATATATATATATATATTGTTACAAGACGACGACGAGGATGAGAACAAGAAAGAAGAAGTAGGGCAGGCGCGCAGTCAGCGCCGGTTCGGTCTCATGGCCGACATCTTGTAAATAGCGAGAATACATTGTTCGCCCATCTCATGGTTCACGTCCTTTGTCCTGCCACCACGTAACATGTTTGGTGGAGTGTGCGTGGTAATCACCTTCATCCTGGCCCACAGCATCTCGTCGTCTTGACTCCTGAAGCGATCTTCTCCAGGCTCTTGGAACGCGTCGGTATGCCCCAGCCCCGGTGAGCCATCACGGCATCTGTTCCCCAGCCCGAGCCCCAGCCTATGACGAACCCAAATCAGCCGAGACGTGAGAAGCCGCGACCAGACAAGACGACGATGCCATCCCCCTGCCCCGTTCGCCGGCGCGTCTTCTCAAGGGCTTTGGGCATCGCTTCATGACGTCGGCGGGCATGGGTGTTCTGGGGCCAGTGTTCACCAAACTCTTCATCCTCACCGTGGTGGCAAAGACGTATTCACTGTGTACTGTAATTTCATCGTTCGTACTCACTACACTCGCTCATCTACTAAGGCCTCGACCGGAACGGTCTCCCTCGACGGCGGGGTAGTGTTACAAGACGACGACGAGGATGAGAACAAGAAAGAAGAAGTAGGGCAGGCGCGCAGTCAGCGCCGGTTCGGTCTAATGGCCGACATCTTGTAAATAGCGAGAATACATTGTTCGCCCATCTCATGGTTCACGTCCTTTGTCCTGCCACCACGTAACAATATATATATATATATATATATATATATATATATATATATATATAACCTTATTTTGCGTATACCTGTACCCCTTTGGTTAGAAATACTCTCGACATTAGGGAGCGTGGCTTTACGGCGCAACGCTCAGCGCTATTTCGTTCGAATATTCGCTACATTTGCAGTATCAACAATACCTTCTGTACTGGAGATGAGTTATGTGCACTGCACGCAGTTAAAGGGTGTTTCATAAAGTAAAAACGCTTTGGGGCTTCTGTACATAATAAACTCAGTGGCAGCGTAGCACAGCAGTCACAAAGGGTATTATTTCTACGCAGGCCTTTAAACCACCAACAATAAAAACTTCGTGCGAGTCATACAATAACCTCCTGAATACATTTCCTACACGCCTAGTTTACGCACAAAACACCCCTTTTCTTTTGGGGTCACTCGGCCGTTCTTACCTTCATTTCAGGTTTGGAGCAGACCTTGTACGAGCGCCACAAAGGCGATATTTCGTTCGGGCTCAAAAGTAACGTAAATACAAAATGCAAGCTCATTTGATTGAGCACAATGAAGGAGTGTCGTTCAAAAATGCGCAACCCATTGGGGCAAGGTATGTTTGGTAACATAAAAACGCTCAATACAAAACAACATGTGACGGCGCGGTGGTTTTTTTAATTGAAACTGAATTGAAAATAAGTTCTGTTAAACAAACATGATATGGGTACACAGTATATACAGGAGGAGGTCCCATGGTTATGAAAACCGCAAGCGGGACCTCCTATACACATTAACAAAATGACTATGAAAATACAATGACAACACTGGTAAACATAAAAGAAAAGAGTACTGTACAAATATTCAAAAAATCAGCTGTGACATTAGGAAGAACACTCCAATAAGACGCGTCACATCAATGAAGATGATAGGTAGAGTTCCACTTTTTTCTTAAAGGGTATGACAGAGTGAGAAGATTTAATTTCCAGGTTTAAGCTATTCCACAAGTGCAAGCAAGAGAACTGAATAGTTTGTTTACCGAAGTTAGTTCTTTTTTTGGGAAGTAGAAAGTTGTTCCGAGAGGAGAACCGAGTGGAGTTTGGGCTAGAGATAGTGCTAGGAGGGAAAATAGATATCAGAAGTCCACAACGCAATACTTTGAAGAACAAAGTGCCAATATTTAGCTGGTAAAGACAAGGGGAGGGGCAAAATCGCAAGTTCAATGAACAGAGGAGTAGAAGAAGATAGACGGGAAGGAAAAGTAATGATTCCTAAAGCTTTTTTTGGAGTTTTTGAAGAGGCCAGAGATTATATACTATATGGGCTGCCCCAAGACGATATACAATAATTGAACTGGCTAGGAATAAACGCATAATACATAGTTACTAATGTTTTCATATCAAAGTAGGATCGAGCCCTGAGCAGGGCACGTATTCCATATGAAACCTTTGTACAAATTGAATTTACAGGGTAATAAAATTTGAGATGGCTATCCACAATATTTCCAAGAAAACACACGCGATCAGTGGACGGAGTCAAATCTGCGTTGATGTATAAATTAGGGACGGGAAGTAGATGTTTTTGAGGGGAGTGAAACGGAACAAAAACAGTTTTCCTAACATTAATAACAAGCCGGCACAAAAGCACCATTGTTGGATGGCTAACAGGTCATTCTGCAAATTCCTCATCAAAGTATGCTGATTACGATGGGATGACCCAATAGTGGTATCATCTACATAGAGAAAGCAATGGAGTGATGAAGGCAAGAAGGGAGATCATTATTAAAAACTAAGAATAACAAGGGGCCTAAGATGGAACCTTGGGGCACACCTTTAATAACAATAAAAGGCTCAAAATTAGAGTCATTGACATATACGATTTGGGATCTATTACTCAAGAAACTCTTTAGGAGTGATAAAGGGGGTCCCGAAATACCATAAGATTCTAATTTCAAGAACAAACTGTTATGATCAATGGTGTCGAAGGCTTTGCTGAAGTCGATGAAAACAGCCCCAGCTATATCACCGCGATCGACCACAGACTTTACCATATCAGTGAAGCAAGCGATGGCAAGGTCAGTAGACAGTCCTTGCCTGAAGCCAAATTGATAAGGGGACAAGATACTAAATTGGTTAAAATAATTCGTCAGTCGAACTTTAATTATTTTTCTAAAATTTTATCAAAAAACGGTAGAATTCAATGGGTCTGTAATTTCCGGGGAGTGAAGGGTCGCCTTTTATAAATATAGGGAGAACCTTAGTAATCTTTAATTGCGAAACAAAAATGGAAGTTTTAAAGAACAGGTTGAAAATATGACTGAGGACTGGTGACATAATCGCGCTAACCAACTTAATGTGCTTGCAATAAATGCCATCAAGGCCAGGACCTGTAGTCTTTAACGAGGAAATGATCGATTCGATTTTTGTGGCGCAGGTTGGACGAAGAAAGAACGAAAGAACGATTGTGCGCATCTCTCATAACGCGGGATACCATGAGATGGATCAGTGTTGGAGGAAATGTTGGAAAAATGGTCACTAAAAGCATTCGAGATGCCAGCAGAGTCTGTAATAACAGAGTTGTTATAATACAAAAACAATACGTTATTTGGACGGTTTCCCGCGTTCAGAAAATTATTGAGCAGCTGCCACTTTTTTTCGTGTTGTTGTTAGCCTGTTGAAGTTGTTTTTCAAAATAGATGCGTCTTGCTTTTTTTAGATCTGAAGAAAGTATATTAGAATATAATCTGTATCGAGTTTTTAGTCTTTCATTGAAAGGTTGGCGTTTAGATTTCTTATACAAGTTGTCTTTTTTACGTAATGAGCACAGGAGAGAATCAGTAAGCCAAGGGGAACGGGGAAAACTATATTTTCTTTGAGAAGAACAGAGGGTAGTACTTTCATTAACTGCCGCAATCACAACGTTCGATAACTCATCCAGAGCGTCTTCAGGGTTAGATAAACTAAGAATCCGAGACCAGTCTCTACTAGAAAGAATGTCAATTAATGTTTTCTTCGAAAAAACGGGTTTGGATTTATAGTTTGATATGGAATGATCCGACAGCATGAAAAACAAAATTATCGGGTAATGATCTGTAAGGGACGTTTGAATTACACCAACAGTAGGGGAAATTGGCAAATTCGAAAGAATGAGGTCCAGTAACGTATGGGGGCCGTGACTAGGACAGCGGGTGGGAACAGAAAGCAATGACTGTAATCCGTAACTACAAAAAGAGCTTATGTATTCCAAAGTGCTAGAACTACTGCAATCAAGAAGGTTGACATTTAAATCACCTAAAATGACTACGTCTTTTTTTCGAACGATAATTTATCCAGAATGATAGAGAAAACACTGCAGAGTTGTGAAACGTCAGTAGAAGGGAACCGATAAATAAACCCCAAAACAGTTTTCTTATCATTACGAGATGAATAGATGGAATCAAGTTCAACCCATACGCATTCACAATTTGCGACATTAATGGTTAGATCGTGACGTCTACGGTAACTAATACCGTTACGTACAGCAAACAGCAGAGCCACCAAAAAGGGCGTCAGACCGGTAACCGTATTCGCAAGAGTACCCTGGGATGTCATACAAATTCTTATCAGCCGGGCTGAGCCTCGTTTCAGAGAAGCAAACTGCCGCGAAGGAATGATTTAAGGATTGAAGAAAAGCCGCGATATCTTCATAGTTTTTACGTAAGCTGCGAGCATTAAAGTGGACAGCAAAAAATCCGTTAGCGCAAGTTGAATTTGATTCAGCTTCTTTAGGGCTAAGATAAGACATGAAGGAGGAAACAGTGTTGACTGATTAGGATTAGGACGAAAAGACATTGAGGTCATTTTCGCGAATGATGCGAAAAACACGGCCCACGGTAGATTTCCTTGCCTTGATGATGCCATTTTCGGTCCACAGATAAAGCCAGTTGTACTGCCTTTTTAGAGCAAGTGCCTTAGAAAAAAGGAGCTTGTTTTCCACCGTTAGATGCTCATTGACGCAAACTGACTTCTGCTGTGTTACAGGGAATCCGAGACAAGTTGAAGTTGGGCGGGTCTTCAGGGCTTTCGCGAGACATTCTGATCGCTTGTCGCGGGAGCAGAATCTAACAACTATATTCATTTCACTCGCCTTTCGGCTTGGTAGTCTGTGGGCAGTGTCAATATCCTCTTTCCTCAGCGGGCACTCGATCTCCTTGCCGAGCAGGTCTAATATCCCGTGGCAATCCTCATCTTTCGTAACTGAACACCTCTGATATCAAGGTTGTTCACGCGTGAGTACTGTTCGAGTTGAGCAACGTTCCGTTCGAGAGCTTCATTTTTTGTGATTAGTTCGTGGTTCTTCCCAACCAGGCTCGAATTTTCGGCTTTAGCTGCATCAAGTGCGTCGCTCATGAATTCAACTGATTTTTCGAGTTCAGAAAAATCACCTTGTAGCTTTTTCAAATCAGCTGGATCGCACACAGTGACAGCTTTTAAAGCATTCAACTCACAATTAAGACAACGGAGTTGTTTTTCCATAGAATTCTTAAACTCTTCAAAATCTTTAGCTAAGGAGGCAAGAGTAGGCGCCATAACACCAGGAGCGATCCGAGGTGTGTATGCATCTGTGCGCGAAAAAGCGTCAGAACTAGTAAGCGCAGAGATACTGCATTGACGACCTATCTGCATCATACAGGAAGTTCCTACTTATAAGAAATATTTTCTTACAAGTTTCGTTAGTTCCCTTCCGCGAGAGTGGTCCTAACCCTACAATCGCTGGGTGCACTTGCTCGACGCAGCACTCTAAGCTTAAAAAACATCACCTAAATGAGGGCTAAATGATACGGGACAATTGCGTATTATTTCGGGAAAACAGCAGCATTTGTAGGCAAAACCGCTGTATTAGTTATGAAGGCCCGTCTAAAGGTATTCTTATGGGATATCGCTCAAACGGTCAATACATTGAGTTGAGTTGGGAGAAACTCGCACTTTAATAATAAAAATTATTCGCAGTCTTGAGCAATAATGAAAATTTCAGTCAATATTTGTTTCGTTTTTGGAGTAAGGAACAGCCTCAAACTACTTAGTTTTGGGCAGGCGTTCGGGAAACATGGAGCCACAAAAAGGAAAAGCATTTAGTGTTGTTAAACCGAGTGAGTGCGACAGTGTTCTTGGGTTTGGCAACACATTCTTACCAGTTCGTCAGCCAGAATGAATATTATATGAGGAGAATGTACGCTTCCTATTGACGGGTTCCAGAATGGAGCAAGCAGGAGCAGCGCTGACGGCAAGGTGATCATCTGTTTAAGGCAAACAAACATCATGGTGAAAGCGTTTTATAACTGTAAAACGCAAGGTTTTCAACAGTCTATCAATAAAAAATTTTTGGTTAGAGATAAAAGATTTTTTTTAGATGGCGTCTTACACCACCAATATAAATACAAAAAATTCTTGGCATATGCCGGAATGTTCAGGGTAGTAGCCTGTTTCTTCTGTGCAAATGTTCCCACTTTATGTTAACACTTCCTATCCTCATCCTCTTATGTTTTATGAAGCCGAAATTTTCTAATAAGGAAAGCATTACGGCCAAATTCTTGCTCGTTTCCTGATTCAGTCATGGCTGCCACTACTAGGAAATATGTAACAAATGCATGGTCCAGCACTGGCTTTGTGTTCATGTGTGGGTTGAGCTGTTTCAAGATTACTGTCATGGGCAAATGAAACGCGAACACGATATATTAACCGGGATACACAAATAGCGGGATTTCCTTCCATGCAACTGAAATTGTGATACGGGTTTATTACGGGAACAGAGTAAGAAAATGTGTACTCCTTCTAATACCCCGTGCAGATTGTAATTTTATATACAGTTACCATATTCATTAGGTTTGCTTGCTCTGACTCAAATTTTCGAGTTTTTGTGTCAGTTGACCGTGCGTGTACCTACTGATTGGGTGTGCCTTTTTTATCTAAGCAGGAGAGACGAACGACGTCTTTGGTTACAGTTTTCAGGAGTACTCACCATTATTTAAGGGTGCGTTGGTGGCTACTAGTGGGCCGGAAGTTTCCGTGTGGCTCCAAAGTTAGATGACATAAAGTTAGGAATTTTCCGATATCCCATTCGATAGGAGTAACTGTGGTGCCAGTTGTAGTTTGTGAGATAAGGCAGGACGATTCAATATGCCCAGCGACTTTATTGCCACCTGTGCAGGAGGATTAGAGGTATCCTAGTAAACCACACCACGCCACCGCGGAGAATGGTTCTGTTAACGCGGTGTTGAAGGGCACATGAGGACGCATACGCGTAAAGGCCGAATGACGTAGTAGCTTGAAGAACGTCGGTTCATCCTCCTCCACCATGGGGTGTAGGTAACCAAAGAAGACAAAGTGGAGAAAATAGGTCTTAGGGTTTGAGGACAGCGTTACTCAAGAGCTTACCACAGCCGCAAACACCGACCCTGTGTGTAGCAATTGCACTTTACTTGGCAGTGGCAGAACCACTGTTTTGCAAAAAAAGTGTGCGAAGAGGTACATTTCTGGAAACGCTGTTTCCGTATCACGTAAAGAACGGAAAAGTGTGATGCTGTTGTTACAAGGCCACCCGTCATGCAGTGTGCATTGCTCATTACGTGGGAATACCTTACGCATAAAATTTTCCGGAATAGTGAATCAATATCTTCCAAACGTATTTTATTGCGCGTGTAATAAAGTATATAATAATATAATAATATATATAATATAAAGGTTGTTAGAGTGAACTCGTGCTCCGGAATGAGCGCAAAGAATATTCAAATAAAGAAGATGTAAAAAAAGTGGCGTTCAGAGACTACCGTTGACCAAGAGAATGCTGGGGCACTACCTTCCTTGCATAATCTAAAGAATGCATAACCAAGCCGATCCGGGTTGTTATTGATAGTAATGTTACCACTACCCCTTTAGCATTTTTTCTTACATATTTCGCCGCTAAAGTCTGCTATTACAATAAAAACCATGCTGGCTCTTTATTCATCGTTGATAAGACATTATCGTAGAATATATACACAGCCTTATTGTTGTAGCTGAGCGTGCACAAATACAGTCTAGTACCCTTATAACAATATTCAAGTGTCAAAGAAATCCCGTCGTTTTAACTGATGATTGTTATATGATAGGCTGCTAAATAAAAAGACCGAGCAGAGCTAAAACAATTATTTGCAGGCAATGAAGGTTTTTGTGCAAAAGAAGCCGTACTCGGTCAGCTTTGATTGCGGAGCATGAAGCTGGCGCACTTCATTTTGAAGAGCATCTATAGGTGCTTCACTTAGCAGAGCGAAGGGTCCTTGGTGAAAACGAAGTCCCTGAGAGATTATCATGCGTTGGGCCTCCAGCGAAGGTGCTACCCGAGAAGGCTGTGCAACCGCGTCTTCATGGTTGTCCCTGCCTCCGCTGTCCGAAGCACGTATCCGCACAACGATCGCCTGTTCAGTGAGGCACTCAGATGTTTGCAAAGCGTAGGCCATGACTTCTGATCCGCGGAAAAAGCTCGCATTTTCGGTGCTTGCTGTAACCGAATGCAATCGCTCAATCCGATATCGCGGCAATAGAGCATTGTATACATGGTTTATTTTGCAATGGAAAACATACAAAAGCGGATGGTGCAATATCTGTTCATCGTTATATCCGATATATTGTTATAAACGGTATCAGTATAAGTTGACTCGACTGTATTAACCTATATATATTGATTAGCGGAACCCCATTGCCTTCTCAACATTCCCTATATTCGCTCTGTGAAATCAAACCCTTGCTGTGCTCGCTGGCGAAAAACGTGCCCCGTTTGCGCCATCATATTTAATTTGTTATTTAGCCTGTTAATTTAGGCTGCTATTTGAAGATGTCCTTTCTTTCAATTTCGCTCAATCTCACAAAATTTGTCCTATACGATGCGAGCTCGTGTAATAGGACTGCGAAGCGTCCTTAGCTAGACAGAGCTGGTGTGGTGAATGATGCGAGGTGTAAGTTCCAGTGAAAGAATCTGGAGACCCAGGGTTTGAGTACCATCCACTGCACCACTGCCATTATCATCGTCTCGGTCAGTTCATTTGCAACTGCTGTGGACTGAGAGCGAACAGTTTGGTTCCAGGATCATTGGGGTTTGGTGACTATCAGCAATCCAATGTGTCCAGAACGTGGTTGTAAGGGGTGTTGTATTGTTTCTGCTCCTCAAAGTCTTTCTAGTATTGTTGCATCTATCCAGTGAAGCCTCTAAGGTGTCGGAAATAATATTTCTGTCTGGACTTGGTAGCAATCGAAATCTGATGATGGTGAAGAAAAAGATCGGAAAAAGGAAAAAAAATGAGGCGAAAGGGAAACAAGGGGAGAAGACCGCGTTGTGCTTCGTGTCAGCGAAAGATTGGGCCGCATGAGAAGGGGAAACAAATATGTACACGTTCTATCAACCGCATAAACGAGGCCAGCCGCTACGCAGATTGCTTTGTTGGACGCTCCTAGCAACAATTACCGCAAAAGCTGAAAAACGTAAAGAGGCATTTCGGTACAGAGCCTCCAACAGGGCCGCTTGTCGCTATGCCTGGTGTCGCATTTATTCACCTTGTTCGCACGCCGGCTGCATACCAAAAAAAAAACATAACTACAAAATTTACTGCTGCTACACGGCTTACAAACTGAGGATGGGTTAGTAGCAGGTGTTAATAAAATAGTTTTACTCGCCATAACAACTCGCTCAATCTGTGCCACGTCTGTATGACACCACCGCGCACACCTGTCCGCGCGAAGGAGAACAAAACAATGTTCAAAGCATAATATCTGACAGAGACGGAGCATTGCCGGCGTGGCTGCACACGGATGAGTGAATGGATTTGCTCCTTGGGCACAATCCTTATATGCAGCGTATAGGTGACTGGCTGGTCTTACGGAGTGCGCAATATTTAACTCGTGGGAATACTTCGTTCGATCTGGGCAAGGTCCGCATGTCACTGCCACGTGCTGTTTCCCACTCGTGAGAAAGTTCAAAGCATAATACCTGACAGAGAAGCAGCCTTTGTGGCTCCGCCGCAGGCATGTGGTTAAGTGATATTAGCGATGTTAGCAACTTTCATGATATTTTGCATGGTTAAAGCTGGGTCATTCTTTGTTTTTTTTTACTTGTGCTTTTTTCTGAAGAGAAGTGGCAGTTTTCAGATGAGAGAATTACTTCGTCATAGTCCCATCGGTTCTGGCCCTAAAATTCAACGTCCCACAAACCACAGCTCTTATTCAATTGCCTCTTCAAAATGCAGTAAAGCGGGCAATTTCCCTAAATCACTAAAAACTCGCCTTTTTCCAAACAAAATAAATAAACGATTGTTTCGCCATGTTGAGCTTAGTCTTCAGAAGAGAAAATATTGTGCAACACCACTTTTTATTGACAACAAGCATGGCTGTAATCTTTTATTTAGCCAGATACCTTTCTAGACTCGACGGTTTAGTCCCTGCCCCACAACGTAAACACAGAACACACAGAACAAACACGTAAACACAACGTAGTCTCTGCACCACAACGTTGGCGGAAAGAAAGCGCCTCAAAGCCCGAGGGGATACGACTGATGTACAAAGTGACACCTAACAATACGAAAGCGCTGAGTAGTCACAATTTGCCTATCATGGTTAAGGCGCAGTGCAAGCTGTAGAAGCTGTTTTCCGCCGAACCAGACAATATGGAGTCAAAAAGGATTCCCATACGACCATTCTATATGTCAGCAGATCAATATTTGCATGACCTAGAATAATCTTGCATGCACCAGAAGGAGCTACTAGGGCTGATATTTTGTGCAGGTTGTCAAGAAAATGCTCTACATTGCCGGGTAAAAAAAAGAAAAGCTGAAGCGGCGGACCAAAACGCGAAACTCTCGTGTGTCGGGATTTCGGCGCATGCTTAGTGTCCCCACGGCGTCAAAGTTACTGCGGAAGCGTCCGAAATGGCTGACGTATAGCCCAGGTTTGGTTTCGACGTGATAAGCACTACAGTCAATCAATCAATCAATCAATCAATCAATCAATCAATCAATCAATCAATCAATCAATCAATCAATCAATCAATCAATCAATCAATCAATCAATCAATCAATACCAATTCACGCCACCATACTTCAACACAGCTTTCGTACATCGTACATGATGCTCCTAAGCTCTCTCCGTAACCAATGTGGGCCGTATGCGAACTGCGGCGTATTTTAATATATTAAACATTTAAAAACATTTCATAAGTCTGCATTAGGTGCCTTCAGTCTCTACCCAGGTGGCCATGGAGTATGCGAGCTCAATATTACAGGTCTATATAAAATAGATCGTTCAAAAGTTCTGGAAAATACTTTTATATAGCACTACTTCGTAGTGCAGGCTTTTCTTTCAAGCATGAGCGAAGTCACACTCGCAATACCCCACAAGTAGAGGGCATTTCTCCAGTTAGAAGAGAAAACGCATGCATTCTCAATTTTACAAATCAATACGAATGCAGGAAAGATGATTGAAAAAAATGGTGACTGCAGCGAATCGCGCAGTGCTCCCGGGTTATCTATAGTTTTTGCGTTGCGGCCAGGTGCAAGAGCAACGGGAAGGCAGTCACCGCACCCGAGCAGCGTTTCTTAAACACAAAGTGACGCTTCTGAAAACTGTGGACAACAAGACCTAAATAAACCTCATACGACTGGCATATACCCTATTTTTTGCTTCTTCTGCCGAAGCCTATTTTGTTAGCATGTGAATGATTTCTTTAAAAAACAGTATGTAACTATTGTGAAACTTTGCGTTTCAGTTGATTTAATACAGTTATATTATTAACATATTCCCTTTTATTTAATACAGACCGTTTCAAAGAAAGCTTTAAATGTTGTTTACCTGGAGGTTTTTTCGCAGCAAACTCAATCCGCTCTTCGACGCTTCTTGCTTCCAGAATGCAGGTGCTATGCAGCGAAACAACTGCTTCAAAGCAAAAAAAAAATAAAGAATTTTACTTCCATGTCTGAACTTCGACGGCCAACGCCAAAGCGGCGTCATCATTCCCAGCTGCGGAAGCACGATATGAATCTGACAGGGTCAGCCGGAATATAAACAACTATGACACCAAGGTACAGCTCAGTGAAGTTTGTTGTCGCTGTCAGACAAAAATGCACTATGTTGTGAACATGCTTTTATCTGAAATTTATTGAACGTGATTTGATTTATAAAAAAAATCGCAGAAAACACAATAGACTACCAATGATAAAAAAAATGGAGGCCGTCATCCACACTGTGAGAGCAATGCACGCGGCTTTGGCTTGATGAATGCTAGAAAAAGAGCGAGGGAAACTGAAAAAAAATGTGCAGGAATTCCACAAACGCTGCGGCTCTAGGAAACGTGGTGTAGCAATTTGAAAAAAGTTACTATTCCTTCCTAAATAACCTTAAGAGAATCGCGAAATGTTGCTACAATCAAAACTGCGTAATACATGCGTCAGAACCTTCGCCATATGTGCATTCAACGTCCCCTGAAAGTGCCTTCAATTGATCGTCAAACCGTCAAAAATCCAAATAACCCATAAAAAAGAACCCCACCTGACGATTTTGCCCGCGCTATAGGCTTCTCTTCCAGGCGGTCTTGATTTAAACGAGCTGCACAAATTTTAAAATATTCGACAAGAAATCTGTCATGCAAGTTATTATGCTTTCGCAATCCTCTTAAAAAGCTTTAGGCCAACATTACACCTAATCAAAACCTCCTACAGTAAATAGTTTAAAAGATGTAAACGTTTTTTTTTTCTGTGGTGCGGGGATGGCCTCGTTGAGACACACCTGGTGTCAAGGCTAGTAATAGAAACCTAGGTAACTTCCGCGAGAGCGTGGCCCCTTCGAGGCCATACTCCCGTTATCGCGGAACTGTTTCAATACTTTGACTAGTTAAATGAGCTCGCTTGGCGCATTTGTTGTAAAGTAACAGCCAAGAGACAAAACGCAAACAAAAGAGTCACCATAGTCCCGTTCGGCTTAGCTGCCTGTGGAAAATTGCAGAATAGCTCGTAATCCACCCGGCGGAGTCCTTGAAGTAGGCTAAAACACCCTTCCGCTGCATCGCTTGTGAACGTAGAAGCAAGGAAAGGCCAACACTGCTCTTCGAAGCGCGATATAAGCAACCAGCAGTAGCCACATACCTAATTGTTCAGCCCGTGTGGTTGAATGTGAAAGAAAGGACACTATTCGCTAGACAGTGGTCAAAGATTGATGGCAAAGCAAATGGAGACATTTTGCAGCATCGGACACTACAATGCGAAGGGAGGAAACACCAGTCAGCTTTACGCAGGAAACGCTTCGCACACACCAAGCAAGGACTCAGACAGACCAGAGAGACAGGGAGCACCGCTGCAATTTCCATATCTCTGCAATCCCTGAACGCGCAGAAAAGTACACCCGCTTGCCGTGACCGCCCTAGCAAGGGATATTCAAATATGGAATCGGTGTTTACGTAAACAGTGCGGAAATAGTATTTGCACAATTGTAGGGCTTCAAATGTTTACGGACGAAAGAGAACACAGCATTGACTAACCTTTCGAATCCGTGAAGAAGGCCACTGTTGTTGGAGCAGCGCACATTAACCAGTTTGCGCTTAGAAAAACAATGCAAAGGCGAGGAGCGATTACAATCCAACACCAGCGGTATGCTTAGCCAACTGAGCTTCAAACTAGCTATTATTGTAGGTGACTATATACTTGAGCCTTGCAGTGGATTACCTTTCCAACGCCAGGCGTAGGTGGATTTCTCCAGATAGCCGAAGTATCACCTTATTCCTTCATAACAGTCACTATAAAAAGCAAAACCGACAATCGCTGACTCAATAGCACTCTCGGCGGGCACGGCAATGTTGTTCGTGGGAAACTTCTCTCCTTTCTCTTTCTTTTTCGTCTGGCTCTTCATGAGATTCCTATGCGGCTATGGCGTGCTGCCTGCTCCGGAAGTAATCATCGTCCCGAGTACCTAAGGGGCTACAATAAAAAAGTTCAACCAAGCAAGGATTGCTCTTAGGGACATAAACAGCACTCCTTTGCCCCAGAAGGCTCTCGCCACTGTGGTAAAGTAGTTGGTCGCCACCTCCCATGAATAACCAACTAAACTCTCAGCCCTCAGTATCCAGCAGCTGTAGAACAGCAGCAGAGCAGCGATACAGCAGAGGGTGCTGATAATCTGTGTCCGGACAGGCCGCCACTGGAACTTCACCCTGGCAACGTTTAATGTACGCGCCCTGTATAATGATAGAAGCTTAGCTGGGCGACTAAAGGAGCCCTCAGACGTTAGGTGGGATAATACAGGATTAATTGAAGTTAGAAGCACAGGAGAAAAAAGCTTTATGAAGCTAACGAGCGGGCATATTAATTTTATTTAATTTTTTTTCTCGGTAAATGCCCGAAGGCATTACATAAGGGGGAGGGTGGCTTGTCCCAAAGTTTAAGTATACATACAGAAAAACACCAAGAAGAAGAACAGAATAAAAATCTGCGTCAGTTAGGAATTGCGAAACTGTTGCAAACATGATGAACTGGGCAGAATAAAAGAAAAAATACCGAAAAAACGTAACAACAAAATTGGCACAGCCGATTCGACAGGAGTATCACGTGAAGGTCGAAAAGTTTGTCGTTTCAAATTTTTGTGCGAAATATTTTGTGGTTAGGGCACCAAGCTATGTCATTGGGTAGTTAATTCCATATTGCTATTGCGCGACGAAAGAAAGAACTATTCTTTGAGAATGTATGGCACTTGATTCTGTAGATTGGGTGACTGTGGTTCAGACGGGCAGAAGCTTTTAGGGGGGGGGGGGGTGGCGGGCGGGCCTTGATAAAGCATGTCGTGATGTGACGGGTATAAAAAGGTGTGTAGAAGGCACAAACGACCAATGATGAGGCGTGTAGCGAGAACGGGGAGGTTGGTGGACTTTTTCAGTGACGTCACACTGACTGTGTGCTAGTAGTGTAATATTGTAAAACATGTGGCGCGGTTTTGTCGCGGTTCCATATGGTGAGAAAGGTATGACTGCGAAGGGTTCCAAATTGATTCACATTCTAGCCGTCGTCGAACGAACGTTAGATATGCAAGTTTTTTCATATCGCCAGATGATTCCGATTTAAGATAGCGACGGAGCCCCGCACGGGGCACCTTGATTATTCATGGTGACGGTGAGCAGCGACACCGCGGACCCCGAGCTCCCATACACAAGCCGTGTCAAACCGTGGCGAGGTGTTTAAAGGTGAACGGTAGAAGCCGTAAACGGTGGCCGTCGGAGCCTTGGTCGAGCTCCGGCCGATGGGCTCCCTGCCTGTCCACCAGGCAGGGAGCTCCGGGACCTCTTTGACTACCAGGGTAAGGTCAAACAAGAAAGTACCCCAGTCTCCCTGCTTTTATACTATGCCCTATGGTATTTACAACCCACCCCCCCAGACATGATCGTTCCCTGAAAAGGGGCGGCACCGAAGTATCTTTTCCTTCATTGCCATCTTTAACATTTCCTGAACCGGATAATTTTTCTCGATTTCTTGTGATAGAATCGCTCAATCCAACCCAACGTCTTGTATCGCAGTCAGTCTTCTTGATCGCAAAATATGTTGAAGCCATAATATGAAAATCATATAAGTGGAAAAAGCAAAGGTCTGGTGAACTCCTCATCGAAATAAATGACAAGCAGAAGTCCACAAATCTTCTAGCTCAGACTAGACTGGCTGATCTAGACATCAGGGTCACACCCCTTTGGAGCCTCAACAGTTCGCAGGGTGTGATATCCGAGACGGATCTCCTGAACGAAACGGATGCGGGTCTCCTTTCCGGCATGAAGGATCAGGGCGTCACTGCCGTGAGACGCATCACTATCCGCAGAGATGACAAGGAGATTCCCACAAGCACATTATCTTGACTTTTGACCGCGCAGTTCTTCCGCAACACATAAATGCAGGTTTTATCTGTTGCTCCATCCATCCCTACATCCCGAACCCGCGGCGCTGTTTTAAGTGCCAGCGGTTCGGACACGGTACATACTCTTGCCGTGGCCGAACGACGTGTGCAAAATGCGCGTCGAATGACCATCCGAGCGACAACTGTCCATCCGACACCCTCTCTTGTGTGAACTTCGGGGGGCGCATGCAGCCTACTCCCCCAAGTGCGAAAAATTTAAAATTGAAAACAGATAATCAACATCAAGGTAACTGAGAACATCACCTTCCCAGAGGCGCGGAAGAGGCTCGCCTCTTTCCCCCTGGGGAGGTGCGCCGACGCAGCTCGCCGGGGGGCGGAGCTGCGTCTGGTTTCTACAGGGACCCAGTTCAGCCAGTCTGACCTGGTCCCTACCCCGCCCCGCCCCCCCCCCCCCCCTGGGTTGCCTCAGGCAGCCGAACCCGCCACCACGCAACTTGCTGAGGCAAAAGCGGTTGTGGTGCCAACCTCTTCCGTTGAGACCGGTGCCGCTCCCGCCGCTGCCTCCCCGTCCTCCAGTGCGTTGGAGGGTGTCGAGGGGATGGACATCGGAGGCCCCGCATCGGCTCCCACTGTCACCGCACCGCCCGTGCCACTTCTGGCGTCCCCGACTCCCGCGGCGGTGGCGGCTCAAACGAAGGGCTCCCGAATTGGGACCAAGTCAAGGGGGCCCGGTTCGACGTGCACCCCCAGGACATCGGACGACGAAATGGACGTCGCGCCGTTCCTGCCTGCAACGCAGCGCAAGGAGCGGCCTCCGACGTCCAAGCCTACAGAAAGGCCTAGAAAGTCCAATCCAAGAGTCACAGCCCCGAAAGACGACACGTAAACATATACACTCCAGTAGCTCTCACACTAAATAATGGGAAGAGAAAACATCATTCAATGGAACTGTAGATGTCTCCTTAAAAATCTTGACTATGTGTACGAGATGCTGCATGCCAATCAGCCAAGTCGCATGTGTCTTCAAGAAACGCATCTAAACTCCAGGCACACAAATTTCTTGAATAGTTACATGGTAGTTAGAAAGGACAGAGATGGTGGTGGCACATCCTCCGGTGGTGTGGCCATCATTGCAAGAAAATCCTTGGCATGCCACACTGTCAAACTACAGGCTGTCCTAGAGGCCTTGGCCATTCAAACCATATTCTTTAATAGGCTTATAACAATATGCTCTCTTTACATCCCCCCGACTTCGAGCTCTCATGCTCGGATTTCGAGGGTCTGGTAGATCAGTGACCCGAACCTTTCATTCTTTTATGCGACCTAAACGCACATAACTCTCTTTAGGGCTCTGCTCGCACTGATGCCCGAGGTCGCCTCATCGATAAATATCTAACATCTTCGGGAGCATGCCTATTCAATAAAAACAAGCCTACATACCACAATATAGGACACAACACATACTCGCACCTTCACTTGGCTATTGGTTCTGCAGTTCTCTTTCCATCTCTTGAGTGGGATGTTGGCACTAACGCATATGGTATTGACCACTGGCCAACCACATTAACATACATAGGTAAACGCCCGAACAGTTCACCTTCCCATAACAGGTTCAATGAAGCTAGAGTGAACTGGAGTACATTTCCAGAAACATCCAAACTACACCACACATCTTTAGGAATCCTACACGTTGAAGAAGCTACCCAACTGATCACGGCGCACATCCTCCATGGCGCCGAAAAGTCCATTGCCCAGGCCTCCAGTGCTCCGCACAACCCAAGGAGGCCATGGTAGAATGAGGACTGCAGACGGGCGCGACAGGCCCAGAACAAGGCGTGGGGTGTCCTTCGCAGGTACCCCACGTCGGCTAACTTAATTTCTTTTAAAAGAGCAAAGGCCTTGGGAAAGCGCGTGCGCCGTGAAGCAAAACGTTATAGTTGGCGCTCCTTCTTAACATCCGTAAATTCATACACAGACACACGCAAGGTATGGACACGAATACGTAAACTTAAAGGAAAACATACACATAGCCTTCCCTTGGTCAGCAGCACGACTGGGGACACACTAGAAGATCAGGCTAACACACTTGCACAACACTTTCAACACGTGTCAAGCTCTGCACACTACACAAACACTTTCTTGAAACATAAAGCTTCTTGTGAAAAGAAGTCCCTACGCAAAAACAACAAATCACAGACTTCTTACAACTCTCTGTTTTCACTACATGAGCTGAGGGCTGCTCTTAGCACGTGTGCACCCTCAACTCCAGGCCCAGACAACATTACATATACAATGATACAGCACTTACACGCAGACACTCTTGTAACACTCCTTCGGCTTTACAACAAGATATTTCTTTCGGGGAACATTCGAAAGTTATGGAGGGAGGCCATAGTTGTAGCATTCTTGAAAGAAGAGAAGGACCCTTCCTCTCCGGCAAGCTATCGACCCATTGCCCTCACCAGCTGCCTGTGCAAGCTTCTCGAGAAGATGATAAATCGCAGGCTCGTGTACTTCCTTGAGTACAATGGTGTTCTCGAGAGATGCAAGGCAGGCTTCAGGGCGGGGTGATCAACGAACGATAAACTCGTAGCTCTTAAAACATATATAAAGGATGCCTTTGTGCATAAATAATTTTGTCTTAGGGTGTTTTTCGACATAGCGAAAGCCTATGACACCGCGTGGCGGTACGGTATCCCCAGTGACCTAAAGTCAATCGATGTTGCGGGAAACATGTTGAACATCCTTTGTAGTTATATGTCGGAGAGACACTTTCGCGTCATAGTTGGTCGTGCACTGTCAAATGTTCACGTGTAAGAAAATGGCGTGCCGCAAGGTGGAGTTTGGAGCTGCGCTCTCTTCATAGTAAAAATGAACGCTCTTGGAAAGGCACTGCCACCTACAATCTCTTATTCCATGTATGTAGATGACGTGCAGATATCCGTTGAATCGTGTAACCTGTCCATCTGCGAACGTCAAGTCCAGCTCGGCGTCAAGAAATTTGCCGTCTAGGCTGACAAGAATGGTTTTAATCTTAATCCCGCGAAAAGCTCTTGTGTTCTCTTCTCCAGGAGGCGTGGGGTCCACCCGGACCCCGACATCACACTAGCGAATGTGCCATATTCCTGTGAACAAGGAGCACAAGTTTTTAGGTACTTTATTCGACGAAAAGCTTACATTCATCCCGCATATCGGACAGCTCAAATGCAAATGCTTCAAAACAATGAATATTCTTAAGATCTTCTCACATCAATCGTATGGGGGCGACAAACAACTCCTGCTGCGCCTATACACAGCCTTGGTGGGGTCTCGGCACAACTACGGCAGTGTCGTGTATGGGTCGGCTACAAAAACACCACTGAAAATGCTCGACCCAGTGCTGCATCTTGGCCTTCGCGTTTCATGCGGCCCATTCCACACTAGCCCTGTTGAAAGTCTTTATGTCCATCTTTTTATTCCCATCATTAACGATACACCAACTATACAACTCTTAGTAAACAGGCCATCTATTCTCTTACCGTTCTCTCTCAGAGTTAGGGAGGAGTCTTCTGGACTCAATGTCCCCCTGTCAGACACGCACATAGCACCCATTCATAATTTCATCCCACCATGGCATCTTCATCCTGTATCATGCGACCTGTCATTCACTCTTGTAGAAAACATAGGGTACCCAGGAATGCAATTCTGCAGCACTTCCTGTTCTTGCAGGACAAGTAAAGGTGCGTAGAATTCTATAGCGACGCGTCCAAAACCTCTTCTACTGTCTCTTGTGCAGCGCACGGACCAAATTTTAGAGTTATCAAAACAATGAATTTTCACAACAGTATTTACACGGCAGAAGCGTATGGAATTTTGCTCGTTTCAAATCACATCCTCGAACATAAAATTCCAAGTCCATCGTCTGCACAGATTCTCTGAGAGTTGTGCAGGCATTGCCACCAGGAAGGTCGTCAAAAAACTATGTAATCAATGTTCTTTTAAAGGTCATAATGACTGCATATGCTTCAAATTTAGAAAAAACTATATGCTGGGTACCAGGTCACTGTGGGATCCCTGGAAATGAGACCGCTGATCAAATGGCTGGTGCGGCTGCTCTCATGAACACAGTTGACATAAGAACAGTACCTTACACCGACCTAAAGACACACATCAGAAGACACCTTCGTAACACATGGCAACTACACTGGAGTCAACCGACAACAAAGTACACGTAATGAAACCACAACTGGGACGCTACACAACTGACTCACACAACAGATACACTGAAGTCGCCCTGGCTAGGCTGCGGATAGGCCATACACATGTGACGCACTCCCATCTGCTCACTGGAACTTCGGGACCCACGTGTAGCAAGTGTTGGAAGGGCCTATCCGTAGTCCACATACTAATCACATGCAAGGCACCTGACACAACACGACACAAATATTTCCCTACATTACACAGACGACACATTCCTTTGGACCCATCATACTTTTTAGCCGACGAACCAATGTTTTCTACTCAACGTGTTCTTACGTTTTTAGCGGAAGTGAAATTTCTGCAGCTCTTATCATATCAGGTGTAATCATCCTGGTCCTATACACCAGCCATCTCCATTGTCTTTTGTTTTGCATCACCTTTAGTTTTAGTCACATGTTTTAGTGTTTAGGTTCTCATCAAAATTCAGCTACTTCTTTGGCGGTCTTTGCGTATAGTCGGCCTTGCGCCAAAAAAACCCAACCATCATCAAGATAGCGACGGAGGCAGCCAAGTGTGCTTCAAGCGTCTGAGCTACATTGGGCCCGAAGAGACGAAAGACGACGGGGTGGGATTTTTATTCCGGTTCAGTCACAGCTATTGTGATGAACCTAGAGAACTTCTACGATGGCGTCGAATCAGCAATGCACAAGACAACAATGTAGTTCACGATTGCGATGGGAGACTTCAGTGCAAAGGAAGAGAAGAAGGAAATGGGAGACAGCTAAGTGGGAAACTTCAGAATAGACATTTGCAAGGGTACAGAAGATACTCTGGTAAGATGTGTGGAGGGAAATAACCTAAGGTTCATAAACACATTACTCTACAAACGAGAGAATAGGAACTGAACATGCAAATGTAAAGATGGTATTATAAAAAACGAAATTGACTACATCTTAGGCGACAATCAAAGATCGCGCAAGGCGTGGAGGTGCTAGGTAAGGTTAGGAGCGGCGATCATAAGACGGGTATATGCTAGGTAACGCTGAATCTCAAAAAACAAAGAAAGTAGTGCAAACTAAAAAACCCCGCATTGAGTCCTCTCAGAGCCAGATCGCAAGAGTTTGAGACAAATTCGCGTTTCTGAACGAGCCGAATGAAGTCGCCGTAGACAATGTAAATGGCAAATTAAAGTCGGCACTCAGTGAATCAGCAGCAGTAATGGGCCGATACATCATGTCAGGAACAAAGTTGAAAACTAACAAATTACAGGCGCGAATTAATTTCCAAACATACGAACATGAAGTGTCAAGCTCGGCGCATCGAATGGAATTAGCTGAGCTTTCGAAACTTAGTAACACAAGTAAAACAAACGACATTCGTGATTGTTACATGGCAGTGATCGAGGAGACAATGCAAATAAGTGGAAGCTTGAAAGCAACAAATATAAAGCTTGGCATCGCCAAAGAACCGATGTAAGCAGTCTTGATGTGCACGGTAACAGTACGCACAACTTTGATAAGGGTAGCAGAATGTAGTTTAATAAAGGTAGCAGAACAATTCTACACCAGGCTGTATGCCAGCGATGTTAAACCAGGTGGAACTATATTGGGAGTACAAGCTCACCTTGCGACGTCCCGCTAGTAACTAAAGAGGGTGTTGGAAAGGCTCCCAGAGGCATGAAAATATTCTGCAAATCATGACGGTACATTTAGGGAAAGGGTGAATATTGTACTGCAAAACCTTGCAGTGCTATTTTCGGAATGCTTGAAGACTCAGAAACTGCTCATGGCCTACAAAAACACCAACATTGTTCTGATTTGTAAGAAAAAGATCTTATGTATCTCAAGAATTAAAAACCCATCGGCCTACTATCAGGGTCTTACAAGCTGTTTTCGACAGTTATAGTTGGCCACCTAGGTGGCAGCCTGGATTGCCATCAGCCAGAGAGTAGGCTAATTTACGAGAGGCTATTCAACCATAGATCACGTACGTGTAGTGAACTAAGAGATAGAAAAATTCGCAGAGCGTACTACACCTCTTTAAATGGCATTAGGAGATTACAAAGAACCGCTTGATTCCCTACTCACCGCAGCCGTTTTAGAAGCACTTGAGGACCGACGAATAGAGGATACCTACATAAAACTTCTAGACGACATATATAATGGATTCACGGGCAGTATAACCCTTTACACGCAAATCGATAAATATCTGATACGAAAGGGAGTGAGAAAGGGAGATACCATCTCGCCAAAACTTTTCTCAACATTTCGAAAGGGCGTATTTAGAAAGCTATAGTGAGAAAACATTGGATTAGGGATAAACACAAAATACTTGACCCATTTAAGGTTTGAGGACGACGTAGTCTTGCTGACTGAGACTGCAGAACACATGAAAACGATGGTTGAGAACTGTAAGCATAAAGCATCGGCGTGTGGCCAAAAATAAATATGAATAAGCATAAAAAAATAAACGTCAAGTAATGTGGAATAAGCATGTCAAGAACGTTTTCTTGGGCTCAGGAAACTAAACTGAAGAGGAATGACAGAATTTAACTATGTTCAACAGATGTTTGTGCTGAGCCCAACCAACCACGAGAAAGAATTCCTGCGCAGAATAGGTATGGCATGGGGAGCACACGGCAAGCACTACAAAAGAATGAAACGTAAGCTACCTGTTTCCCTTAAAAGACAAATCTACAACCATTGTATACTGCGGAGGATGACATAGGGAGCTGAAACTCTGCACCTTAGTAGAGAACTGGAAAGCACACTTAGGTCGGCTCAACGGACCATGGAACGAGTATTGTTAGGAATAACACGTAGGGACAGAAAACGAGCTGCATAAACCAGAGAAGAAATTGGACTAGAAGATACCATAGTGCAAATAGAGAAAAAGAAATTGACTTTGCTGGCAGTGTAGTGAGACGAACCGACTACCGGTGCACAATTATGGGAGCAGAGCGGATACCACGAGATGCGTCTAGCAGACGTGGAAAGCCATTAACCCGATGGAATGATGAAATACAGAAATTTGGGGGTAAAAGGTAGACTGGGGCAGTGCAGGACAAGAGAGATTGGACGGCAATGGGAGAGGCCTTGGTCATGCACTGAATTGAGTAGGATAATGATGGTGATAATGATGATGAATATGTAAAGGCATCTAGCATTTATTTAAACTTACTGTGGCCGACCGTTCTTTCGGATTCATACAATTCGCATGTGCTGGATATTGCGGTCTTTCTCTGGTATCCACCAGTTGTACCAAAGGCGTAATGTATATGAAAAACGGATATTTCAGACAAAATAAAGCCAAAGGTTCTATTTTTCGGACAAAACGTTCCACGACAGATCCAGGGTGCGACTCCATGAAGACGCCATTTTGAAGCCGAACCACCTGGCTAGCTTGGGATTCGATGGGGGTCGGTGTGACTCCCTCAGGCGTAATCAACTTGGATCTTTCGCGACATTTCGAGGGTTTGCTGCATCGGACAGCACCACACTGTTGTGCGCCGAGCTAATGGATGAGCGGATCGTTCGCAAAGTGACCGCGCAGCCGCGAAGGGCTCTGACTCCGACGAAGGCCCTCCCGACCACCCGCAGCCTCCCACGCAAGACATTGCCAATGCTTTGGCATTGTTGTCCAATGTTTATGAAAAAAAAACGTGACGCTTGCAGAGGTGCAAGCAGGCTCTCTCGAAGGGGGGATTTAAAGCAACGAGCCGTTCGCGACTTCATAAGTCCTGTTTAAACGAAATGAATTTTGCCTTGGTGACTCATGGATTTTTTTGGAATGCTCTTTTATTCTGACTATTTTATTGTTCGTGTCCAGGTCCGACAAAATCGTCGGCTACTGTATACCTATACGTAGTTCATGAGATAAAGGTACACTATTGTACTCCCTCTTCATGATCGTTACGTATATTGTATTGTTTAGAACCGTTCCTGTTCCTTATTTTTAGTAGCTATTTTGACCTAATCAAAGCCCAGTTTCGCGCCCGTGCTGTGTGTTCACAGATCATGTCAGAGCATTTCGGTGGACCAACCCGCATATGGGGGCATGCATGAGTCCTTACGCCAAAGCCTTCTTAGTGGCACTGATGACGTCCTGTCACAAAACTGATGCATTATCACATAGACTGAGTGGTCCACCAAAAAAATGATGAGATAGATCTCAGGTCACATGGCGCGTACGTGGACCGGTCTTCCACTGCGGAAAACGTTTGCTTAAAAATAGCGAAGAAAGAACGGCTTTTGATGAAACAATACACGCGTTGAACATAAGCAAGGAGTAATATAGTACTCTGTTATATACTAAATGGCATATCACTTTACATTTAGATCTTACGTCGATGCATTTACTGATTATCCGAAAAATCATTGAATGGGTCCGTACTTAAGATGCGATTTGCGAAGCTTAAGGTTGCCCAATGGATTGGATGCACTTCCATCGAAGGTTGGACGCACATTTAGCGATGGTTTCACGAACTTTGTTCGGATTTTTTATGCGACAAAGCTTTCCCACTTCCTTCAACTTCGTTTGGAAGGTATACTATAAAAATAAATCCTTGTTGCCGACGCGAATAAAATGGCAAATTTATTTTGCCTGTGTAAACTCACGGTTATATTATTTACTTGTGTGAGGAGTTCAGCCGAAATCGTTTACCATCATTTATGTCTTGTTTCCATCGTACGCAAAAAAAAGGGGTCTGCAGTTCACCCTTAATCTCCCAAACTTTGCCAATGGACTTACATTTTCAAACAAGATTGCATACTTGACGCGTAATCTTTGCAGAATCAAGTACTGGGTGAAACATTTTTTGTTCATTTCACAGCTGACCTTGAGCTTTTCACGCTTTATTACAGTGACGGGGAAGTTGCATGTTTTTTCTGACATAAGAATTTCATCAAATACGTGGATGAACAAGTTATGACATGCCAACACTAAAATGGAAAATTTCTAATCTCCATAACGGTCACCAAGTTCTGCTTGACGCTATTTGACAAACTTCACCGACCAGATTTTGGGGAAACCCCCAGGTGGAGGAAGTTTCTGTAAAGGAAAGTTTGACATCCACCTGAATGCAGCCACTTTGAGTTGTTGATCAATTCGCTTTCGCGCTGCTAACGGCTAGCCTCCTGGTTAGCTCTGTTGGTAGAGCGACTGCTCCGGTTAAGGAGTGGTCCCGGGTTCGTATCCTTTACCAGGACGAATTTTTTTTCAACTGCGAAGTTTCCGAGAAAGCTTTATAGCTTTCCTTTGTAGCCGTATGGCTGCATTTAGGTGGATGTCAAACTTTCCTTTACATTGACAAACTTCATAAGCGGCCCCTTTCAGGCGAAAAAAAAATTTGTACACGAAATGTTTTTTTTTCGTTTTTTGTGTGTTTTTGTGTTATTGTGTGTATATGTTTACTCTATTTTGTGCTTCCCTAGCAAAATCGGGGGTAGTGCACGAGTTTTTTAGGAATTTTCTTTTTATATTACTATCTTCTTAAGAAAAAACGTGTTCCTATACTGAGTTATATATCTTTGCAGTATGTATTATTTCTTCTGTTCTTTCTTACGCCAGAAGTGTGTATGTATATTTGTTTTTTTATTTTGAAGCGTTGCAGCCTGTACAGGGGCTTCTTTTCCTGTTTGCATGTGCCGTCTAGGGCTAGGGGTGTAGTCAGGCGACTTTTATAGCGGCTATTTGCCTCAAAACCGTGGCAATTTCATTGTCAGAAGTTTAATAAAAAATGGTGAACATTTTTTAGCGGACGCCATCAGTCCCTCTAACACAGGGTCGCTTTAAAAGCTGCTCACTAAAACCGCAGTTCTGGTGTTACTACAACTAAAGCGGTGCGTACCACTCAGACGGCACGCTTTCGAGTAGGAAATGTGGCTGTTGATTGCATAAACTTTAAGCGGGGACCAAAAGCCCATTTCTCTTATCTCTGAAAATATACCTTGCGCACAATGCAGTTATTTGCAGAATGAACAAAGGTCATGGGATTAATTATTGCCATAAAGAACTTGCATCGCTATCAATGCGGTACTCTTTTTACGCTTTCACATATCACCGATTACTCGGCATCCTACGTGCCTGCAACCTAGACTACTGGTTGCAGCTGCAGCCATGCAACAAGGCGCTTTTTCTTGTGGCGGCATTGAGAAAAAAGAATCCGATATCTTTATTTAATTTCCAGGGTTTGCTCTGCTCTGAAACGATGAGTGCGAGTGAGGCTATTTGTACTAAGACGTTTATTCCTCACCGAAGAAGTGTAACAGACTCAAGTGATACCATGCAAAGCGCCAGCGTCTATAGTCGGGCAGCAGCCTGGGATGAGTCCAGCACTGCTTAATACTCGCTGTCGAGAACGCAAGAGACCATGCAGAGTCTACAAAAGATGAGAAATGTCGCTGGTAGATGACAACGTGCAGCAGCACAATGAACACATAGGCCGTAACCGTGCCCGTCGATGCAGGAGCCGGGTGTGCGTGACAGCTGGTGTAAGGGCGGCACCAACGCGTACCTTTCGTAGCGCCCTCCACGCGGTAGGTGAGCCGATTGTTTCGTAGTTCTTGAAACTTGGTAACTGTCGGTGAGAACATTGGCATCTTCGCTCCTCATTTTTCTCCTGTTACTTGATAGTAAAGTTTCGTTCCCCCGAAGTCCGGTGTCCATCAGGAACCCAATCGCCCGAGCTCCGGTTGATTTGGCAGGAGGCTGGCAGGGCGATGGTGTTGAAGTCCTTGGAGACGGCGGTCGAATTGACGAACTCAAGGCGTTGGGGTTTGATTAAGTGAAACGAAGGGTTTATATGCAGCTATTTACAGTGGGAAAACTGGGTACATGAATAATAAAGGAAAAACTGCAAACTTCAGCTAGACGCTAGCTCCGAGTGCGCACAAATCACTCGAGCTCCTCAACTTCGTCTAACTCTCCTATCCTCGGAGCGTACACAAACCGCTCGAGAAACCACGGCCGAGACTCTGTCTCGCCGCAAGATCCGTCTAGTTGCCCGGTGCGGCGCTGCACCCTAAACCTCCGACGCGATCTTAAGCTCGACTAGGGGGCTCACAAATCCCAACCTAGCGTTAACGATCGAGACGCCTTGTCTCGCCAGGAACTGCCAGCTCAGCGCTCAGACAAGAACGATTTCCTACGGCCAAGTTCGGCCTTTTAAAACCTCGAGATCACCCTCTCTCGGGAACGCCCCTGTAGCGTTCGTACACGCGTATGGGAGTACCCGAATTCACGTAGACAGCTGTCACTCAGCACGTCACGGAATATTCAATGAGGCGCCGCTATCTCATGTCAACGGACCGCCCGCGGGCCAGAAAACGCGTACGATCCCGAGGGATGAGCGTGAAAGACGCGACTGTGCGTCATGCTGACCGGTACGTGTTTAACAATAGCCTCGTGCGGCGCTTGTCCGGACGCCGGTAATCCCACCACCTCCGCGCGTCAAGTAGACATTCCTGGAATCCGGCGCCAGTCTGCCTTCTCAATGGGGGATTATCCTTGTGGCATGCGGTGGGCCAGACAATTCGTTTCCCACGCACGCCGTGACGAATTGGCGTCGACTGCAGCGCAGTGTCGGCAGTGCTACGTCGCCAGACAGAGCGGCGGGTTCTCACGCGCAGCCCGGGCGCCTGGCCGCTAATCTCATAAGTGGACCTTACACTTGATGTTCCTTTTTCACCTTACCAAGTAGGGGTTGGATCTTCAAAAAGAAAGGTATTAAAACACTGCTTTTGCATCAGAAACAACTCGTATATGATACACGCCTTCATTCCGTCCGATGCTATTTTGTGCCCCAAGGCTCGTAGCCAAGTTACGATGCTTCATCTACGCATATTAAACCTAAATTTGTAAGAGTCGAACTTCTCTTGTGAGCGACCCTTAGCATTTGGCAATATGTCGCAGTAGTGAAAATAGGAAAATAAATCGTTTTGCCGCACGGGCGGCACCGCAACGGCGAATTCGCCGGCGAAATTTGCCGCACGTAGAACGGGCTTTATACGGCTTACACGTGCATGCCGAGCAGTGAGTGGAGAGATGCCTAGTCGCGCTGTTCTGTGTCGATGATTCATACGGCCCACGTAAATCTTACCACATGTCAGCGGTATTTCAAAAACTACCCCCGTTCGGCAATCAACGTATGCATGGGTGGGCTTTCCCCCTCCTTTTCACCCCCCCCCCCCTCTGCCTTTCAGTCCAGCGCAACTTTTGCCGAAGCGGGAGCATATGCCGCCAACAGAACGCGAGAGTAACAAACGTGTAGTTTTTATTTATTTTTATTTATTTATTCATACTGTAAGCCTAATTAAAGGCTCATACAGGAGTGGTACAGTGCAAAAAATACGACACTTTAAAAAATCTCTTCAAAGGTGTTAGCATACAAGGGTAGTTGCGCCTTAAGCGCACAAGCGTCCCAAAAATTGGAGAAGGTTATGAAACGGTATGGCGTTCAGGTGGAACTTTCAACACCGGTCCACCTAGGCGGGATGTGCTCGCGGATAGACAAAATTCGCGCTGGACTGGTAGGGTGCAGACGAAAGCACGCCCACGAGTACGTTTATTGCTGCACGGGAGTGGTTTATCAAGTACCGCTGACATGTCACGAGGTTTACGTGGGCCAAACGGGAAGATGCGATAGTGTGAGATTACGAGAGCATGAATTGTCGATGCTCACCAGTGCCAGCGCGCATCTCCACACTCACTGCTCGGCATGCACGTGTAAGCCACTCTTGAAGGGGGTTAAGGTCTTGTGTCAGTGCCGTGATATCCGGGCGAGGGAGATACCCGAAGCATATCACATAAAAAAGCTGGGTGATGAGTGCGTCAGCGAAACGTCGATCTCGCTACACAACATGTAGGTGAAATTTATTGATGACCGGAGTTAGTGTGTTGGATTTGTTGGTTTTTATAATTGTTATTCCAAGTGTCATCCCAAGTGTCAAGCAAGGAACTGCTGCACTAAAAAAACAATTGAAAAATAAATTCAGTAAGTGCAGTATTCTCTTAAGCGAAAAGGACCAAAAGTTGGTCCTGTAGGGGACTAACGGCCTTTGCCACAGTCATTACTCGTTTTGGGGAGTAAATATGAGGGGAGGAACGCTTAGTCCGCGACCCGGTTGGTCCATTCAGATACCCTTTAAGGACGAACTGCTAAAAGAGAGTTGGAGCAAAAAAATCACATTGGCGGCATAATGGGTTCGAACTACCGACGCCCGTAACTAGACACATAGAACCCGACGCGCTACCATTAGATAAAGCCGCCAGACGGATGCTGAGGTTGATAATATTCATGTATACACAGTGTAGTGCTGCATAGAGTTTCTTAGTAAGTATACTAGAGAGGAAATTGCGCCTGGTAAGCCATGTCGTAATGTGGGTTCATGGGAAGAACTCCTTTTTGGCTTGGGCTTGGCATGACAACAGGATTCCTAATTGGTTTTGGGAAATTGCTTTGTTCACTATGCATTAACACGTTTACGAGCTAAAAGGAAGCCGAAATCCCCCCGTTTCTGTGGTAGCCGTGTTCAGTGAAACAGCAGGCAATCCGTGATCGCACCTGACGTTGCTCATGTCGCAGTCGAAGGACGCATGACTGAGCGGGTAATATGCCGGCGCGAGATTTGTAGCCGACGAAAAGAAGAAACAAAACGTACTTTGACGAAGGCAAGATAAGAAAACGGGGATACGACAGATACGGGCGCTTGTATGCGTTCTATCTTGTCATGGTGCACAACTGTTTAACGCCACGCTTTCTATTTTCTTGTTATACTAGCTGACGGTCGGTGCAGCGGTCCAGCACGAAGGCAACGTTTGCATAGGGACGCTCAAAAAAAACTTTTCAAACTCTTCAAACAACTTATTATTTAAAATAATGGTAAAATTAATAAAATCCGAGTATCTAATGATTCCCCCCCCCCAATATTAACATTGTTCGTAACTACAACCTTGGCCGGCGAAATAGCTGGCACAACCATTCCGGCAAAAATACGCTTAACTTCCTTTTTCCTTAGTTCAAAACAGCCTGTTTTTATTTTACACATACATAATTGCATACTGTTCTTCACGTTTTTGTGGCATTTCGTTTAAATTTGCGGTCACTAAAACGTTTCAATCCAAGCCAATGATGAAACTAAGGCGAGCGCGATGTATAATGGCGGTCCATGACGACACAGACCGCCTTGAGAGGAGCCGCATAGGCGCTAGCGCCAGATACCTCTCTAGTGTATATTGTAAGAAACTATATGTAGTGCTGTGCTAAAAGGCGATTGATTCATTGGAACTGTTGTCCGAATTTCTATCCGTGCTTGTGAACGTGACTGCGATTTGCGCTTTGCGTTTGGGCGTTGCTAACTTTAAGGACTACTGCTCAGTTTAAGTGTAAGTACAACCTCACAATAGTAGTTTTTTCTCGTAAAGAACAATCAGCTTATCGCCTAGTTGAAATCAATGGTTGGGTGATCCGACGACTCATTTGTTTCCGCGCGAACTAGCGCACACTAAGTGTATTCTTAGTCTTTGATACACATGTAAAGTGCTCTAGGTATCGTGTGTGTGAGTGTCAGAAGAGGGAAACGGACCATATTTTCTTGCATCGGCAAAACCAAATTCGCTGTTCTTTAGCCTGCATTCTTCAAGTTAGCATCACAAGACGATCGGGACTGGGAAACGCAACCCGGTTTTAACAGCAGTTGCCGCATTGTAATAGCTTTGGTGCACACGGGTATTATGTACCTACTGTAAAAGATAACATCAAAACGCTTACCTGTAGCGAGAATTTTTAATTTTCAGCGGTTGAAATTGGCAAGTAATGCTTTTTTCCTAGTGGGTTAAACGTACATGTTCATTACGCTTGGGTATCAAGGTCTCTTATTGTCACTAATATTTCTCTTCTTTTTGACGCACTTGAAATCTTTCATTGGAAGTTATGACCTCGCGCGAATCGTATGCAACATAAGTTCACCGGAAAGCATTTGTCTATCGCGTTTCACCGATCCTTGCCATTACCCACCGCTCGATTACGCTTACGCGCTTTTCTTATAATTAACATCGATAATTTCTGCCTTGGCAACATGTGAAGGACCCACTGACTGCAATGACTTGTGTTTTCGGAACCTAAAACTATCCACAGACATATGCGTCAAATGGCAAGGACAACGCCATTACAGGAAATTAACGACGCAGCAAAGGGACTAACTGCATGCGTTTAGTCTTCCCGTTACTCCTTATAGATCGGCGGAGACGAAGAGTTAGTCCGCATTTGTGCACATGGCACATACTCTGCTACAGAGTACTCCCCTTGTAGATCAACGGTTGCCTTAGAAGACTAACGGCTGTATTTTAGTACCTATTTTAGTCCTTTCTTCCTAAGAGTGTACGTTTCATGCTCTAGAGCGGGTGTTATCAAGGTGAACGTTTACGCTGAATACTTTCACAGGTGCACGTGTTAAAGAGGGTACAATACGGTGTACTGTAATTAGTAATAAGAGTGCATTTACGATTGTAGTGAAGAATTTTTTTGTATTACAGGCGCTACAACATGTCTTTCCCGTGGACAAGTGTCGGATGCAGCAAAGAGAAAAAGTCTTCAAAGCTGCAACTTTCTACAATAGTGCTGTAAAGCACATATTTTTCTCTTTAAAGATCGTCTAATTAGCAAAGGAAGGGGTTTTGTTTTCATTTACTTGATGCTCCTCTTTTGTAGGCTTCTCAATCAGCTAAACTAAGCGTCTTCATCAGCTTTTTCATTTTTGTCTGCTATTGTTTTGGTGCTTTGTTTTTGTGCTTAAGGTTTGAACCAAACTATTTCGTATTCTTGGCACAGAGAAGTCAGGTTTTTTATTGTAAATTTGATGTGTATAATAAAAAAAGTAAAACACTTAATGTGTTATGTTGCTGAAGTCACGGTATTGTTCGCAAGGTTGATGCACTTTGGAAATTGTGCATAGCGTCTAGATTTCTGTTTTGTACATGTCATTGTACAGAAATTTGCTTGATGCGTGCAGATTAAATTACTTTCTGTGTAATGGCATATATAAAGCCGAAATCGGGCCGTGAGGTAACTCATAGATTAGGCATTGGCCATAAGGACTGGTCAGAAAAGCCGAGGTGCGCATGGTGTCCACGCATCGGCATTATCCTCGCAAGATTTTTTGCCATGCATTATTCAATATTGGCCTTCCAGGGCTTGGCTAAATGTTGGCTTGCCACCTTTCTCAAACACCAACCAATAATAGACGTCAAGCTATTACCAAGCTTGGAAACATTGGCCCCTGATGATTTGCCGTGATTTGTCTTGGCACTTTCTTCTGCTTCGGCTACGATTTTCCCGCAAGGCCTATCGCAAAAGGTCTACAATAACTAGAGACAGACTCCCGTTACGAAAGTTCAGCATGTTTCGACTTTTACTTATCAGTCACGCTTTTCTATCACTCGCTGCAAGCTGCCGTATTCATTTATGAGTGGTACGAACAGCACTTTACTAGAGACAGCCGCAGTGCACGCCAACCAATTCGCAGGTACCAATGATTTCTGTAATATCAAGATGAGCAATGGAGTGCAGCACTCCTTAGCTGTTTTGTGTTTGGTGACCGCGATTGGTTTCGTTCATGTTCAGCCCGCTGAATGAAGAGTGAGCACAGCCCTATTGCACACAAACAACAAAGGAACACTATTGTTATTTTTGTTTTTACATTTTGATAAGTCAATGTGGTGTGTAAATACCAATGGAAAAACAGCCGAAACGTGGGGAAAGCAGAGATACAGCACCAAGAAAATTTCTCACGGTGTTCTGCCACCAAAACACCACCCCTGGCTACGTCCTTGGCTTGAATACACTTGTATTACGCTATGCTTACATGTTTTAGGCGTTTTGCACCACTTCGGCATAATCAAAAGCAGTTAGACCAAAAGGGCATGCCGTGCAATGAACCTTCAGTTGGTATGTACAGCCTCCCAAATTTTAATATTAAAGCGGAAGCGACGACCGATCGTTACGTCAGCGCCTTATCATGGTGTTCACAGAGAAAATAGACGAGAGTGCGGGCACGCGTATTGAACTATCTGTTGCAGGAGCGTCGTCTGCTCCGCTGTGCTCTTCAGGGCAACACACCCCCTGTATTCTTACCTTGCAAGTCCAATTCACTACCGCCGAAGGTAGCTAAGTAGCGTGGGTCTCATTTTTATCAGGTTTGTTATTTATCGCAATATAACGCGCAGCGGCCTAAGGCCCTTCCGGCCAGAAAAATCCGGCTTGTTCTACTTTTATTTATCTTTCCAGTGGCATTCCTCACGCTCTGCGAGGCAAGGGATCGAAAAAAATCAAACGTGCATTTGATATGCTCATGCGCTTAAAATAACCACCATTTCTCATGAACAAAGTTATTCATATCCAGGGGCACGTGGTGCACCAATGTCAAAAAACAACGTAGCAGACCACACTCTTACTCCAGATAGCCCTACGCGCATGCGTTTACTGTCTCCTATTTCACTACTGAACACTGTGATAAGGCGCTGACATGCCGATCGGTTGTCGCTCCGGCAATATTATCAAAAATTTGGGAGGGTGTACCTGCTTCAGAACTATTTTTATTCCGCACACTCTAAACATTTCGAACCGTACATTTGTCAGGCAAATGGACTGGCAAACACTACTCGAGAAGTATTCGAAGTTAGGCATATTTGCACAGCTCTCCTCTTTTCCCCCGATGAGTGGTGGGCTGGCAGCGCTTTCGTACAGGAGTCTACCTACAGTGTACCCTTGCGTGGAAGATTGAGCAAGGTGGTGCTGCACGACGAAAAAAATAAGGCGCGCGAGAGAAAAAAAAAATATACCGCCATCTCCACGAAGTTCACGATAATGAGAGGGGCGAAGCAAAAACGCTCATCGGTAAAACCTTGAAACATTCGCCCACACATCATATGAAGACTCGAGACGTTGTTATTAGTCTTCTTGG
Source organism: Haemaphysalis longicornis (assembly GCF_048455015.1). Taxonomy (NCBI): domain Eukaryota; kingdom Metazoa; phylum Arthropoda; class Arachnida; order Ixodida; family Ixodidae; genus Haemaphysalis; species Haemaphysalis longicornis. The sequence goes on from NW_027526306.1 coordinate 1,934,659, forward strand.
CGGCGCGCACCATCTGAATGAGTGAAGGACATAAGGCGCGTTCGTAGCCATGGTCGCCTCTCGGTTTGTAGCGCAGTGGGAAGAGCGCCACGTACCTCCTGTCGCGGCCAGAGAGTCGTGGGATTGAAACCGGACGCCGCCGCGTCAAGACCACCACTGCTCACTCGCAAAGCTTGATACTTCCCACCGCTCCGTTGACAAGCCGGTCGACGACGTCGATGTTTGTTGTGATCATGTAGGGCTTGTTTGGGATGATAAAAATCTCCATTGGTACGTTGGTTAATGCGGTGTCTGACATTTTAGCCACCTTGGCCGTCGCCTTCTGCAGAGCTTTTTGTGTCGCGTAACCTCGCTACATGTCTTGAGCTCGCTTACGATGAACGACAACCTCTTCTTCTTCCTCTCCTCCTTGTTGGGTAGCAACGAACGCGCTGAACATTTTGACCTTCTCGTCCAATCTTTGGTTGGCCAATCCCTAGGGGCATCCTGCCACAATCATCATCACCGGTGTGTGCACGGCCGCAACGAGGGGCGGGACAGGGCCCGAGCAAGAGGAGCTTCGCCCCGAATAAACTTTAATTAAACCCAGAAAATGCTTCATAGAGGCGTCTTCATTCTAGGATGCCTTGAGCTTGGACCGCGTCGATAGGCTTTTCGATCAGGCGCAGCTGATCATCGAGGCCAGAGCTGGCCAAGGCTCGCTCCCAAAGCTTCTTGGAAAGGTGGATATTAGCGGGTTTTAGGGTAGACTTATCGCAGCCGCCCACTATGTGTCTGAGAGTCGCAGTCTCTCCACAAAAGCGGCAAAGTGGAGAAAAGCTTGTCCGGTCAAAGAGGTGAAGTGTGGTGGGATGAGGGAAGGTGTTGACCTGCAGGGCACGCAATAATCTTTCCTGATCCCTCGGTAACAATTTGTGGGGCGAAGAGTAGGTTTTTTCAGGGCGGCCTATAGTGCTGCGTGATTTCCTGGTAGGTGACAAGAGGTTGCACTCGCTCTGGCTCGGCTTCGGCTTCACCAGCTCTGGGCCGGCGGGGTTCAAATGTCAGGAGGTTGGCGATCTCGTTTCCGGGGATTCCGCTGTGAGCTGGTGCCCATAAAATCCTGTCTGGTCTCGCTGGTGGTCTCTGATTAATTAGTCTAAGTGTTGTGACATGCAAGTTATCATTGGCAAAGTTACGGCACGCCTGCTGAGAGTCTTAGATTATAACTTTGGCGTCGCTTTGGCTAAGTGCAAGTGCTATCGCCGCTTCTTCGGCTTGGAGAGCGTAGCGAAAAAGGTAAGTATGGGAGCTGTTGAAACAGGCTGTTTCAGCATTTTATATTGAAGGTGAAAGTTCAGCACTAACACCTGTAAGCGGTAACGATGAATCTAAACCCGTATACGGTTAAATGGAACGCCCAAGGAACACGGTAGTCGGCCCACTAAACGTGAGTTTCGTGCGAACTGAAGATCTTTCTCGTTGCGCATATCGTACAGCTGAATACTGAATTCGTTAATCCGGGTTTAAAAGAAAAAAAGCTAGCGCTTTCATTGGGAAGAGACCGCGCTGGTTCCCACTTACAAAGACGCCGATAGGGAGCTTTTGGATTCGCTAAACGAAGATTGATAGGCTACTTGAGTCAATGGGCAGCATTGCCGTTTACTAATCTACAAGGAGAGATCGCTTTGAAGAAATAAGAATGGTTACACACAAGAATTGTGCTAATGTGCGCATCCTTGTCTACGCTTGCTTGGCACATGCAGCGACAATTGGCAACGGTGCACTGAGCGCAGCCGCGTTCCTCCGCCACGTCGAAAACGTGCGTGCTGTCGTAAAGTGGAGACGAAACATTTTATGACAAGATGAAAGTGAAGGCAAGTTAAGGCTGGATTTTATGGCAGTTATTTTTGCTGTCCTGTTGTAATTACAAACTATCAAATGAGTTGAGTAGTTCTGCACCATTTCAAGAGAGTGTATTAGGTTAACATGACTAAGATCTCATACTGCATCGGAATATTCAAGTTTACATCGTATTAGTGTAGTGTAAAGAAGAAGTTTCAAGGAAGAAGGGGCCATTGAAATGTGGCAGCGGAGATAACCTAACAACGGTTAACCCTTTTAATTACGTAATTACAGTGAAAAGTCCAGGTCAGATCGGTTGTTATATGCACCCCAAGGTATTTATAGTTTGTCAGGGATTCAAGAGGTGTGTTACAAAGGTTGGAATTTGATGGTTTGCTCTCAAAACACGTGAAAATTTACATTTCTTATTACTTATATTCATGAGCCATGTTTTACACCAAAGAGAAATGGAGTTAAGATAATGTTGAAGAGCGGTTAAATCGGCATCACATGTTATTTCTCGGTAGATTACGCAGTCGTCCACGAAAAATGAATATTAGAGGTTATGCAGGAAGTTAAAGCAATAATGAATATAAGGAAGAGCAGTGTACCTAGTACGGAGCCTTGTGGTACGCCGAAATGAACGGCACTCGGCTCATAGCGTACATTATTAACTGAAACAAATTGAGAACAATTTGTCAGAAAGCATTCGAGCCATGTTAGGAGCCTGGGATCTATATTAAGTTTATTTATTTGTGCAACATTAAGTTGTGACAGACTTTATCAAAAGCTTTGGAAAAAGCCATGAATATGCCTTCGGCAGAGCTAGATTGATCAATATAGACGTTTATTTTTTATTTATTTATTCATTTATATATTTATTGATTATTTATTGAACAATAATGACGTTTAGTTAGAGTCTAAAGGCTACGAGCTGAGTTTCGCATAAGAATGTTTTCCTGAAGCTATGTTGGTGACGCGTAAAAAATGAGTTAGACTCTCCAGTTAGAACTAATTGATTGGAAGTTGAAAACAAAAGATAACAGAAAATAAAAAAAACATTAAAAGTGATCTTACAAATATAATGATGTTACAATAAAAAAGCCATGTTAGCGTATTTATTCCTTGAATTTATATGGAAGCGCCAATCTAGCTGAGCCATCTGCGCGCACAGATATACAAGCAAAAAGATTTCTCTATTGCAAAAACAGACAAATAATAAGTCACACATCCCGCGATAACTACGCTGCTTTATATGCTACGAAGTATCGTTTAGTTTCTGCAGACCATAATTAGCTTTTCTTAACTGCCTTTAAAAATGCTATATTACATCACAAAGCGCTTACTAAAACCTCGCAAATACTCACTGGCACTTAATTTCAATGAACGGTGGTGTCTTAATGTATCACGGTTGGTTTGTGTCGGTCTTTCATGCTTCTAATTTTCTATACCTAGGTTGAAAAGCCGCGGCAACAAATTTATCGTGACATGATGCATACTAATCAGAAACAATCATAATTATCCATTTATGAGACAGATGCTTATGGAGGTCGCCACTCTTGTAAATAATCTTGGGTGAGGACGTGGGATTTTTTCAAAGGCACCGCAAGTAAATGCACATCGACAAATTTAAAAAATAGAAATAGTGACGCGAAAGCAGAGCCGAGAGTGCCATCACCGAATCCGCTTTGCTCGCATGATTGCTGCGTAACATTAGTACTTGCGCGCCTCATAATATCATATTGACCATGAAAAACGTGTTGGTTATTTTCCTGTACCTGTCATAGCTGACTGCTCTACTCAAGGTCACTGCAAGGTGCGAAAACGCGCGTTTCCACGATTGCGCCAAGCTGCAGCGGAATAGTTGTTGATGATGATGATGATTAGCGGCTCTCCCTTTGAATCGGGGCGTCAGTCGTTAGCAACCGACTTGCCTGTTTTATTACGCTTGCATGCTCTACTCGTAGCCAACTTAATAAATTTGCTTCCTCCACTCCCCTCTCTCCCTTATCTCTGTTTTAAGCTTTCATCGCTCCCACCCCCTTTTTTCTCCTCCCGCTGTTTCAAATTCTCATACGTATTATTACTCCGCTTGCGTAGCCATCCCTTCCATACTTTTCTTCCACCGCCACTCCAGTAGCCTTTTCCCTACTTTTCTTCCACCACTGCTCCAGTCGCCTCTTCGTCACCTCTATGGCCTTGAAGTTGATGTTCCGCCTCGCCCCAAATGCCAAACCCTCCGCAGCGTCCTTTCCCCCTCACCCGACAGTGGTCGTATCTCTGTGCAGCCCCTGACAATATGGGCCCTATTTTCGACAGCACAAATTCCCAGGGAATTCGCCGCGTTTTTTTTTTGCGTAAGCACGACGTAAGCAATCAGTGACGTGATGCACCTATAGCTCTGACGACATGCAGTGTAATTTGACGCTTCACTCCTAAAGATCGCAACCAAGTTATCAAACATTGCGCATAAGTTAATAAAAACACTTGGGACGTACTATAAAACTGAAAACGTTAGCTGAGGCTCGCAAGATAAACACATTTCTGCAGGTCAAATTTGGCGTCAACACCACATGGTGATCGAGTAACGTTCATCCAAAAGCAACCGAAAGGCGGATGTTGAGCTAAAGAACATCAAACAATTTTTCTACCGTGTTTATTTATTTATGTCTTTCAATCGCTTTTAGTAGCGCAGTTGGGCTGTCTGCTTCAATGCAAGCTTTGTTGCGTTATTACCTTCCCGTCCGACACGGCCGCCATGCTATCGTCTGCTGCTATGTTACAAGTTTACGGCGTGATCACAGAAAAAAACGGCCGCGACTATCGCTACTATGACACATGAGAGCAGCGAAGCACTAAGCCTGAGCCGCATGATACTGCGGCAATGGCGGGCGAAATGCACAGGAATTCGGCAGACGAAACGTATCGGTCGGTTTTAATGGCTACTTACAGTAAAGGGAGGGCGCCGTCTGGGCAAAGTAGTCAGAGGGTGTGGCGGCTGAGCTTGTACGACAGGCATAGATGAAGGTGCTGGCGACTGAGGCATTGTTCGGTGCAGAAATGGAGCAGGTTACAGAGACGGCGTTCTCACGGCTCTGGCGTACGTTTAGGGGTGCAGCAACCGCTGCATGATGCTGAGGAGTTGGAAGTGCCTAAGCTACCCCTTGTAATCTAATGTGCCTGATCACTGGGTCCAGAGTAGATGACGGCTCCCCACAATACGGAAGAAGGGAGACTTGGCGGCAACTTTTTCCCAAATGAGAGCTTTTATTTGTCCGAACAGTGCTGGGTCGTCTCTTTAGGTCGCAGCCAAACTCGACATAGGTGCGTTCTGAGCGCAAGCTCGTCTCGTGAGCGCCCGCTGCCTTCCGAACTCGTCAAGGCTCTGGCACGAATTCACAACATCAGAAATTGTAGGGGGGCTCTTGGTCAGAAGCATTTGGAAGGCGTCATCGCCCATTCCTTTAAGTATGAGCTTGACATTGGCGGCTTCCGTCTTCAAAGGGTCGACGCGCTTACACAAGCCAATCACGTCTTCAGTATAGCTGGTAAACCTCTCCCCACCTTGCTTGCCTCAGACACGCAATCTTTGCTCGGCGAGGAGCTTGCTTACAGCTGGGTGGCCGGACGCTCCAGCAAAGCGGTAAAGAACTCAGACAAAGTCGTAATTCCCGGAGAGTAATTGCGAAACCACAGCTTGGCGAGCTCGGTAAGATACAAGCCGATGTGAAACAGTTTGTCTTTATCGTCCTACTGATTGTGCGTACTCACGCCTTCGTAGGATGACAGCAAGTCTTCGACATCATTAGCATCCCGCCGCTGAACGTGGCGGAGTCCCACTGTCACAACAAGCCAGAGCGTATCACGACTGCGCCCGACGCCGCAGCGGGAGACTGGCTTGCCTCATGGGACATGGTGGACAGCGTCTGGTTGCGACGCTCCAGGGTGTGATTGAAACCCTTGACCTCCGCCACACGTAAGCGAGATAGCCGAGGCTCACGCAGATAATTCAGGCGTTTATTTACTGGCGACAGGTCAGAAGAGCGCAGATGTAGGCGTCCAGACGGTGGCCGACCTCACGCGCAAAAACGCCTTGCGCGGTGCTTCTTCTTACGCTGACAACGGCGTCCGTGCATACCATCACGTTTAGATTGCACTGCTTGTCCAGATACATGGCTGGGGCCTGCAACCTGCAATACCCTCATGGTATCACGGGTTTGATATTCTCGCTATAATATATATATATATATATATATATATATATATATATATATATATATATATATATATATATATATATATATATATATATATATATTATATATATATATATACGGGCAGGAAAGCAGTACACGTTGCAGGCTGACTGTCAAAATTTTAAACACGATAGTCTTCCTTGGGGTACTTCAGTCAGTGATTCGTTTCAGCCACCCGCCAAAAGTGAAACAGAACCTCCACACTTCATCAATATAGCCACAGCCAACTCCAAAGGTAAATGCCCGGTGGCAATCTTCATACTTGTCAAGATTGTTGAAGGAGACCAAAACATTACGTAAAACGAGGCAAAAATCAATTCATAAGTGTTTCTTTATTAAAGCCTCCATTATGCTTGATTTTTGCGAGAGAAAATGAAATACATCAAATAATGATAATGCATTCCCTCTATCGAGTGCTATCCTCCCCGCCACTGTGGCGTCTGGCGGCAGCAGTAAGAAAATGTTCCCCTAGAGTGGTTCCACATTCCGCTGGGAACGCGCATCGAGTAGGGCAATGCGGTTCTATAAACGTTGTAGAAGGTTGCTTCGATGCACGCGTGTCTCCGCCGTACGGCAACGCTGGCATCGAAAAACCCCTCTTGGAGCAGGGAACGCCGTAAACTTAAATTCTCTTGACCAAACCTGTAGCATCTTTCCTAGGGAGGAACGAGACGGGGGCGGATCAGCATGAGATGTGAGCGCAAAGACAAGGCATTTAATTACCAGGAGCGCCAGTCGTTTTTCGTCGACGTTTGCAAAGAACGGAGCAGATACCGCGCCCATATTTTAGGACTGGGACACTTTCTTAGACAGTGGTAAAATGACGCTGACGCTGCGCTAGGGACAAAAGTGGTGTTGACTTCATTGTCTGACTCAGGATTGGTCGAGCTTCCATAAATTTAAGGTCCTCATATATTTTATGCTAATGCTTTAAATTTTTGTACGCTTTAGATTTGTTTCCTTTTTTCCCCTGTTTATAGTGTGTACGCACTTTTCCTCGTTACTTTTCCATTTCATCTCATAACCTTCAACCCCATCAGAAGTATCAAACTGCGCCATTTTCGACAATAACGTTTCCAGCATTCACAAAAGCTCTCTCAATCCCTCTCGCTCCATCTTTTTCTTCATTTTTTTCCTATTTGCGCTAGTGGACTTTTTGAAGTCTGGGAACTTTGATTGACATTTTACTTTATACAGTGGAAGGGCCCTGACATTTTGCTTCAGGCTCACCACAAGACAACTACGTATAAGGGACCCTCCTGCACTAGCGAGCACGGCTTGCATTTCTTCGATTGTGAAAATTAAATGTAATTGTCGGTGAATTTGCACAAAAGCACAAATTTATCCTGCCCCGAAAGGAGCGCTAGCAGCACCTAACCTGTGACGAGACCCCAAGGATTAGCGCAAAGTTAGCAAAGAGGGAATGAATCGCTAGCGAAGCAATGCTGCACTGTCGCATACTATGTTTGTGTGCACGGAATTTGCAACAGCCGACCGGGTGGCGGTACCACCGGGATAGGCACTTGTAGTCAATACGACGTTTCGCCGACGTGCATCGTAGGTGCGGTATGACATGGCTACCGATGTCTAGTGAAACCGTGGTAAAATACAGAAAAAGCCGACTTTTGGGAAACGTTAAAAGCGCCTTTCAAACAACACTACCTCAGTGAAGATTGTCGGCACTCATATATTCATAGGTACGGAATAGGATGTTGGGCTGTTGAATTTTACAGACATTCTGAAGTGCTGGGGTAACAACCTTCAAATAAAAACACTTGGAGGTACGCCTAACGCCGCACGACGCAAAAAAATTCACTTATCAAAGGTTAAAAGTCAATTTTCTTACAATACATCTTGATTCTCGAAGTGTATTTTTATCTGCACGTTGTTTTTTACAGTGCTTCGCACTGAAGTTCGAATTACTAAGCAAAGACGTGGCAGGTCGTCATTCCGCGATGTCGGACGCTGAGAGTAAGTTTGTTCGACTTCGGTGTGTTCTTCTGATATTTCTTTGGCACCTAAGGTCCTTCCATAAAATCTTCAAATTGCTTTGGTACCCATGGGCATTTCTACACTTTCCTCACTTATATTTATTTTATTTACAATGAACGGGCATCCCGGCCTATGCGCTGTGGTATTGAATTTAATTTGTTCGAAATTTTTCTGGCGGTTCGTGACTTGTAAGCGGAGAGAGACGTAAAAAAATCCTCCGTCGCATGCCCCCGCGCGAGGGACACAAGTAAATGCAAAGCATTGGGGGTGGTCACGTGGCGTAGGTTGTGGTAGTTGGTGGTGGTAGTTGTAGTTGTTGTTGTCGTAGGGGTTGGGTAGTTGGGTTGCGGGACGAGAGAGAGAGAGAGAGAAAGAGAGAGAGAGAGAGAGAGATGAGAGACGTAAGTAGGTAACGTGGTATTTATTGCCATCGTTTGCACCCCACCCTCTCTGCGGGGCAATCGGTTCGATCTTTATTATTATTCTTTTCTTTCTTTTCTTTTCTTTCTTATTATCCCTCTCGGGAGGGCAGTGCGCCATCGTCAAAGTTCAGAAGCGATGGAAGCAACACCTTCAACCAGTACCGCGACGCGAGCCAACGTCAGCGTTGCAGTACCAGTTGAAGACATCGTGCCATCCTCTTCATCGACGGCGGCAGAAGACAAGGCGGCGAGTTGGCGCGCTGCCGACGCCGAACGCAAGCGTCTGAAGCACGAACTTCGTGCACGAAAAGCCGCGGCCAAACGTCAACGTCGGGCTGCTGATCCTTCGCTAGGGCAACGAGTATATTCGTAGCGCGCTCAGTAGAGGGAGAGGAGGTAGCACCTGCTGCTGCAACGCCTCTTTCAGCGCCGGAGCACGCGCATGCGCGCCCGCACCTGTTGTTGAGAGCGAGGAGGAGTGGGGGAGAGCGCGCAGCTGCCGTGGTGTGGACGCCGAGTTACGGGCGCATAACATCGTGAGTTAAAATGCTCTGCATTTAAAAGGCATATTTTTGTAACCCAAACAAAGCGGCCCTTTCGTGCTTTACTTGGTGGACTCCCGCCTCTGTTGTTTAAGTACCACATCGCACGTGGTAGCCATCGCGTCGTATTTCTTCCAAACACAGAGGCCATTCCTCAGCTTGGCCGCATTGTGACCGCAACCACTGCGATCCTCCGCTAATAACAATAACTGATACGGCGAGCCATGCTCATGCATAGCGTCTGACGAACAGACTATATTAATGTGCTTACAAGTGCGGCAACCCGGGCTGACTACATAGAGAAAAAGCATAAAAGATGAAGACAGAAACAAAAACACAAACACGGCGCTAGGAAGCTTGTTTGAAGTCAGACCCATTTTTTCTGTTCTCTCTCCCTGCTTCTCATCACGTCGTATTCCCTCTTTTTTCAATTCCTGTCTTCCGTCCTACCCTCCACCCGTTTACATGCAGCATCGTGCCTATACTCTTGTGTATAGTTTTCTCGCCTCGGCCAACAGAAGAACATTTTAGTACAACGTTTCGTGAATATTTCGTCGCGGTAGTGACTAAATAAAGTTTATGGAAGTGAAGATCGAGCAAATAGAAACGGGGAAAAAGATAAAAGAATCACTTTGTCTCTAGTTCCAAAAGCTTGTGCTTTCGTCTTCGCCTGGCTGATTAGGTTTTTATGAACCTGTAAGTCGGTGCTGACGATTCGCCGTTCCATTGTTCCCGTGAAATTAGTGCCACGTACTTTTGGTGGTCGGCCCCGCCCAGAAATATAAGCAGGCCCTCGTCGCACACAAAATGGTAGTATTGTCTCCGCATAGCCTGCAGATTCCTGTGAAGTCGGAATGACATTGTGGGAAAATCTCCCCCAATGGCATTTAGGTACGAAGTATTTGTTTGAATATTATGTAGCACCTGGGCTTCAGTTTCCGTTAGCTCGCAATGCTACAATTTTATATGCAGCTCGCTCCATTCTGGCTACTTTTAGATATTTACCGTACGTTTTGGTGCTTGAGTGTCGCATGGCGTCGGTCACAGGGGGGTAATAAGTGAAGGCGCACACTCGCCTTTTTGCCGCCTCGTTCGGCGGCAGTTCTTCGTGTTCGGGGGGCCACGTAGTCTTGAGATCTTTCTCGGGGATTCCGAAAGAACGGTTTGATGTGCAAGTGGTATTCTTCCTGTCGCTAGTATTCGCACAGCCTCTTGCGAATCGGTGATGATGCTGACGCCGCGGCCGTTTTCTTCTCCCCAGCGTATCGTGATAAAAAGGGTCTCCATGTGCTTTGTGGTGATGTTTCGCATGGTGATGTAATCAATGATGGCACCTTAACAGGTGGTCACCATAATGCCGCCGTTTCAGCATTATATTTTGCGGCATCGACATACACGTATGTCGTGGGTTTCGAATTCTTTTGCAGGGCGGTGACACTGACGTTTCTTATTTCTGGGTTGATGTTCGGATGCATGTTTTGAGGACGGGGCAGCGCCTTGATGTGTGATTGTTGTGCAAAGTTTAGGTCTCTTTCCTGCTCGTGGTGTCTGCGATCGCGTGGATTGCGTACTCGACATAAAATCGCCCTCCACGTGTGGTACTCTCCCAGTCGCATTTGTGGTGGTTCAAGAATTGCGTGTTTTATTTCTTGCATGGTGTTCGTGAGCCTTAGGTGAGCGAGTTTCTTATTGGGGGTGAACTGTGGTATTTTGAGGGAAGCTTTGGTCACTGTGTGTATTATTGCGTTGATGATCTCCTCGTCCGAATTTATGAGATTTTGAATAGGTAGACTGTAGCCAACGAGTGATAATGATTATTGGTTGTTAGCTGGTTGAATCGGTGTGCCAGTTTGGAAGCTTTACCACAAAGTTGCGTTGTGGTGGCGTCCGCTTGAGAATTTCCTTGCGCGTGCATGCCGAGTGTTTTTATTTGCCTCCTCTCGGGTATACGCGCTGTTCCTATGTATAGTAGCACTAAGATGTTTCTGGACATTTCTGCAGTGCAGTCGATCAATAGGAATTCTGAATTTCTCGGGCGCATTTGAGGCCGTTCTCCAAGAAAAGCCCACATATCCAAGTCAGTGAATTTCAAGCAGTTTGCGCGTGTTCTTGTAGGGAGCATAGGTTTTCCCGTAGTGTAAGGTCGCCTGCATAGATAACGTGTCCGACATTTGGGTGCGCCTGTAGTTGGGCGGTTTCATCGTGGCGACGTTGAATACGAGGGGAATCTGATAGATCCCTTCGGGTTGCCGATTTTCCAAGCTCGAATGGATCTGTTCGAAGTTTCCCCAGTCCGATCATCATTGTTCTCTTTTCAAGGAAGGCTGCGACGTATTGTAGATTCTTTCGCCACAGCCCCTTTGCCCAAAGAGTCTAGTATGGTTCGGAGCGCGACTGTATCAAAAGCCCCCTTTAACCGTGGCGATATGGTACCGGGTACTGCGTCATCTGTTGAATGTTTTCCGAAGTAAGTTTCATATCAGCCCGACTGTAAGAAGTATGCATGCAGCATTCACGAGCACCCAAAGACCTGTTAATACAGCCCTTGGGCTAGTATGATATTGAAAACGTGCTTAACATGAAGCAAATCGCAACGTCTTACCTTGAACGGTTGTTCAAGCATAACACCACACAACGCCCTAAATAAAATAGCCGGTTTGACGCACACATTTTATTCTACTTAAAGGCAATAAAAAATGAGGCTGAACAAACACATAGTCACGACATGTACTTTGAGGCCGGCATCAGTGACAATCAATTTCATTCCCTTCTGGTGTAGCACGTGGGAGATGAAGCTGAACGTTAAAAAGTGTAAGTTCATGCGCTTTTTTCGTATTTCGACAATCACGTCCTCGTATCACCTGGGTGACAATTCTCTTGAATCAGTATGGTCGTACAAATAACAATAATAATAATGATGTTTATTCACATTTCAAAATACAGAGCATTATCCAGCCTGCATAAGCCGCATGGCTTGTGTGCGCCGCTGGGCAGTCACAGGAGGGCGCAGATTGGGACACAACGGGAGTAGAAAGCTCAAGGAGCCCAGCAATTGCAAGGAAAATATCTTCAGCAACTGCCATGCCCAAGAAACGAAAAAAAAAAGAAAAAAAAGGAAAAAAAAACGCCAATGTACTTTTTACTTACATACACAGGAAAGGCATTTAGCAGTCAGTCGCACTTCAAATTGATACAATGGTTTTTTTTAGGTACATCCAAAACAGCGCAATGCATTCATTCAATGTCCACAATAAATGACATCAAAAATGTTTTCACCTGCTTCATATTATTACCACTGGCTCGGTTTTAATTCTGTTAAATAAATGTGGGACATAAAGGCACGGGTTCTTTTACCATAATAAGTGTACACACGTGGCAATACAAACTCAAAGGCCTAGCTTTAACATTCACAACTTTGAATTCATTTCGATAAAAGTGCTTGCACAAAGCATCAGACATAAATTGCTTTTGAACAGGTAAAACATGAAATTGTTTCATGACATCTTCCTTTGGTTCACCATGGTGCTTTCTACTATAAGCGAGGTTGTATGAAATTTTATGGAGGAGGGTGTTCAGATTATTGAGCTTATAAGATGATTGGAGACCATATATTGTAATTCCGTATTTGATAAAGGACTCTCCTAAACTTTTATATACAAGCTTTTTAACTGAAGTGTTGCAAATAGAGCACAGCGCATACAAAGAAGCGCACACTGCTCTAAGACGTATGGCAACGTATTCAATGTGAAGGCTCCAATTAAGTGTGTCGTTAAAATATAACCCCAAGTATTTTACGTTATGTTGAAGTATTAGCACGGTACAAGAACAGTTATTGCATTTCCTGCCGTGCAAGTGTAATGGGTAAGCTGATTGAAAAGACTTATAAGGGCTATGGAAGCAAATAAGATTTGTCTTAGGTTTATTTATACAGATATGATTATCGGTCAGCCAGTCTAAAATGGTACAAATGTCTCTCTGAAAGACACGGGCACCATCATTGTAGATTGCGCAAGGGAAAACTACGGCAGTATCATGGGCATACATATAGACATGGGATTCAAGGGAAAGACTGGCCAGATCATTAACATAAATACGGAGTAACAGCGGCCCGAGGATTGACCCTTGGGGTACCCCGGTTTTCATTAGTACCGGCTTACTATAACAATCACCTACCCGGACGCGTCGAAATCGTTTAGAAAAGTAATCTTTAAAAAAGGCAAGATAAGGACCCCTAAACTCAAAATCATTTAATTTATTAAGTAATATACAGTGGTGTATTGTGTCAAATGCTTTTGGAAAGTCTATGAATAATGTTATCACGAGGTTATTTTTACCAATTTCACTACACAAACGGTCATTGAATTCTTCAGGCAGATGAATAGTACTTAACCCACTGCGAAACCCAAACTGATGAGAGCTGAAAAGATCGTATTTCTGACAAAATGAATTCATATTGTTGTAAACTATCTTCTCAAGTACACAAGCTAAATAATTCAGAATGGCTATAGGCCGGTAATTTGCAAAATTTTTTCTTGAGCCCTTTTTTAATAGGGGCCGTATCACCGTGATCTCAATCCCTTCGGGTATTCTACCCGTTCTGGAGGTTTCATTAATGATATAAAGTAGTACTAATTTAATATGACTGAAATTGCACACAAGATCTCGTAATCGTATTGAATCCAGGCCAGGAGACTTGGTATTGGGCATGCTTCGTATGGCCTGCCTTAAGTCAAACTCGGTGGCCATTGGTAAATAGGCAGAATTACAACATGATGAAGACTCTAGAACAGATACAGGCTGTAGGTTATTTTGATGCAGTTTTTCAAGCGCTCATGAAAACTGGTCACTAAAATTATTAGCTAATACTTCTGGAGTTTGGCATGGGGAAGCTTCCGCGATAACTTCATCAATATTAGCCTTTGGCGGTCGGCCAATTATTTTGTTCACCAGTTGCCAGGTTTGCTTTGTGTTCTTGCTACGAAGGGAAAATTCAGTGATTTGATATTTATTTTTTGCAAGCCTTAATTTTGCAGTAAGTGTATTTCTTACTTGTTTAAATTCCTCTCTCGCGAGTAAATCAGTTGGGTTTCTTTAGGTGCGAGAGAGCAATTATATCATTGTCAATCCACGAACTTCCGGTATTTCTTCGTTTAAGTTGTAACTTAGTCCTTGAAACATGATAAATTTGTTGAAATTTTGCTACCAGAAGTTCGTAAGCTTGAATGTGGTTGTGATTCAGGAAAGAATTCCAATCGAAAGAACGTACGTATTGGTCTACATTACCTGCGTTTATAACAAATTTCTCTTTTTTAGAAGGCTCATGCATATTATTCGCTTCACCTAGTACTGTCAACGTAGTGAAATAATGGTCAGCAACCTTTTCCTTAATAACACACCCCAAAACATTATGTTTCTTTAGCTTAGTGGAAATATGGTCGATGCATGTTTTCGTTACCCTATCGCCTGTTATCTCCTCTCTGGTGTAACCTATAATCTGGTTTTCTATCTCATGACTCGCTAATAACGAAAGGTATTTAGTAGCAGTGGTTTTTAGCTTGCCTGAAATGTCGATATTCATGTCTCCCACTAGTATAATGTGTCGGTTAGTACCATGCTTCTTTAGAAAACTGGAGAGCTTTTCAAAGAACGCCTCAGCGTTGCTGTTAGGAGGCCGGTACAGTGCACATACTAGGAATTCTTCTTGCGACCTAGTCAGGGACCAAACAAGTATTTCGGCCTCATCAAAACACACTGGGATTTGTTCCCATAACCAGCCCTGCTTAACAAACACCATTACGCCTCCCCCCTTTCTTTTTTTTCTGCAAAGCGAGAAGGATTGAAAATTATCGATTGTAAATTGAGGACATTTTGGTTCCGTGATGTTAATCTCTGTATGACCGAGTATTTCTAGGATTACAAGTGTTTTTTTTAAATATAACTGCAGCAGATCCCAGTGCTCGCGCAAACTCCACGTTGATATGGATTAGGTCGAAAGTCGCGTGATTGGATTGTTGAGTTTGCAAATCTCGCCTTTTTTCAAGCCAGTCTTGAAAGGAACTTAATGTGTCATCCATACTAAACAAGTTTCCTCAGCTCATTTTCGTTGTCAATGTGGATAATCGGAGCACCTTCAATTTTTTTTCACCAGTACTCGACCACCTCGGATCCAGACAAATTTGTACCCTTTGACCTCGGCTTCCGCCTTCGCCAGCCAAAGGAGTCTCCTTGCTTTGGCTGTAATGTTTTCGTTCACGTAGAGTTTTTCGCCCTTTAGAGCAAGCCTTTGTTCCAACCATTTATCACTCGTTTCTCGACTTGAGAAACGTACAAGTAGGCGGGGGATCCGTAGTTGGTTCACCTTTAGTTCTGGGAACAGCTTCTATAGCATCAGGCCCAGGAACGGGAAGGCCAAGCTTGCTAGCGAGTGTTGCAATTGTTTCCCTTAGGTTTTCATTTGTCCGGAACTCTATGCCATGTATTTCTAAATCGTTCTTACGCGAGTAAATTTCAAGCTTTTCGACTTCGTTTTCCAGCTGGCTGAGGCGTGAATTCTTTTCTGCTAGCTGAGCTTCCAGAGCGGTCGTCCTCTTTTGCAGCTCGTTTATATCTTCTTTTTGTGTTTCTATCTTGACGCCAAGATCTTTCATGCTCCATGATACGAATTCAATGCTTTTTTCCATTTCTTGTATAAGCTTTGACTGGTTTTCTATCTTGGTATCAGTAACTGTGTTTTTCAAGTTGTTGTTCCTGTTTCCTTTCCAGCGCGTCCAACCGGCTGAGAACTAGATCCAGTTTAGACACCAGTTTTTCTAGCAATGCGTTATCGGAGCTGCTATGTCCCCTGTCCGGCAACGGCACCGGCACCGCCGCGAGCGCATGCGCAGATACCTCATGCTCGTCAGAGGAAGACTATTGTTGAAAAGAACAGGTTGCGCATGACCAGGCTTTCAGCTCGTTTTGCGATAGCTGCTTTAAACGTTTCTTAGTAAGACCAGAACACTTTCCGGAATGGTAAAGATTATCACACTTTGAGCATGCCAGGCTTTGAACATCAGTCGTAATCGCTTTCTTGCACGCAACACACAAGTTTTCACTAGACATCATGTGAACAAGAATTGTGCAGTCCGGTGGAGCAAAAGGCCGTGCAACCACTTATCCGAAATAGGCAGACTGAGTCTCACCTAGAACAACAAGATGGAATGAGTGATCCCGCCGCGCGTACTCCGCCGGACTGCAGTCGGTGTCCGTGAGCGCTCGCTGTTATACTCTTGGGTAAGAGTTGTCAAGTCATGGTTGGCTGTGGTGAAGGGGACGTCGAACCATGATAAGTCCAGGCTTAGTAGCAGATCGCTGCAGGCAGGATCCGAGTTCTCATCGAAGCATCCAGAAGGAAACCATCGCATGCGCAGTTGCGTCCCAGGGTGACCCGACCGAGTGGTTTCCTAAAACAACAAGATATATTGAGTGATCCCGCCTCGCGTACTCCGCCGGACTGCCAAATATATCGGCCTACATATAACACCAAATCTTTTCTAGAAAAAGCATATATATTTCATCACTAACAAAGCAAATCACATGCTCCGGCATCTTAAACGAAACTTTCAGTCTGATCCTTCATCTTTCAAGCTACCGTTTTACAAATCCACTATCCGCAACCTACTCTAGTATGCCTCGTTGATATGAGATGCTCACGTAGAAGTACTTATTCATCAGCTGGAAATGATACAAAATAACTCTGCGTGTTTCAGTCTTTCTATCAGCGAGCATCCAGAGTGTCTACAATGAAATTGAACAAGGAACTGCCATTGTTCACCTCGCGTCGTAAAATCATTCGGCTCAGCCTTTTCCAATATATACTCTTATCATGATACCCTTCGCGACTATTTTATAACCACAATGTCATATGTATCTCCACGTTTTAGCCACTCCAACAAAGTAGGCGAGATTTCATGCCATACAACAACTTTTTCTAAATCATTTATCCCGTCAACGTGAAAAGAGTAGCGCCATCTTCCCCGTGATACTGCTGCAATCATCAATCCGAGTTGTTTATTGCTGCTGTTCGTAATACCGTTGTGTAACCTAAATTTTAACAAAGCGGCGTGCCTTGGGTAAACACCTTTTGATGTTATTATCGAATGTATGTGAAAATCATGCCACTGTACAGTGTATATTGTTGCATATTTTGTATTTACGCTGCTGCGTTTTGTTCTTGTTGTATTTGGTACCCCACCTACCTCTTTATGTATTCACCCTGCCGGTATTCACAAAAAAAACTCTGTTTGTCATAATGGTAGCACTGGCTTCCTTGGATTAATGGGGTGAACAGGTCACTTCTCTAAGACAAAAGCAGCGACGATTTAACAAAAATTCGCGGACACTCAACATAACCGGTGCCGGGTTAAATTGTCGCTAGTAATAAATCGACGACGACATGAGACGCCGACAGCCCGAGACCTTAGATGCGCCGCACCTAATATACTAGAGGGAAATATGTCGCTGCTGTCACCCGACGTAGTGTGCGCCGCCATATCCGCGAGGGACTTTACTCGTCTACTGACTTGGCTTTCCACTTGGCTTAACTTTGCTCTCGAAGCCAAAATGGACAAGAAATATATCCCCAATATACCAATTTTTGGTTATCGTCCTGTATAAAGGTTCTAAATGTTTCTTGAGAAATATATACTTCTGGAATACAACGATGTTTATTGGCAGATAGGGAAAACTAAGTTCCAGTTCGAATGGTCACGAGAAACATACATCCAGAGCATGTCGCCCAGGGTACGGTTAAAATGTTCTGTCATCCCGTTTGTTTGGGGGTGGTAGAATGTTGTCGTCGTGTAAACAACGCGGCGTTTAGTGAGCAGCAAGATTTACAAGTTCCACAGAGTATACTTTAAAGTTAAAAGAAGTTGTTTTTAAACCCGTGTCCCCTCCCAAGTCAAATTTTGTTTTCATGGCCTCTCGAATGTGCAAAAAGCCTCGCCCACTCACCATCCTCGCCGACTTCAGCTGCTAGCGGATCCTCCTGTTTAGAGACACGATTACCGGATGCGTCTTTGACGAGCGACTTGATGGCGTCGAGCTTCTTTTGCTGCTCAAGCAGCCACCGCTTTCGCTGCACCTCCTCCATTTTTTTCTCCATCTCTCGGGTCTCCAGGTGCTTCGGATACTGCTTCTCTGAGAGCTTTGGGCTGCACGAGATGGTGTACGGCTTGGTTGGAGAGATGCGCTTGAGTGGCGGGAAGGCGCACACCCTAGGAGTGTGCACGGTGAACACGTAGCTGCACGTCTCCGGCTCCTCCACACTTTCCACGTAATCTGTCGAGTCTTCGTCGCAATAGTACCGGACTTCAGCTCTCCGTGGAACTCCGGTGATGTCGCACTTGGAACCGTGGCTGCAGATCTGACTGTGGTACTTCTGTTGGCCTGTCTTGTTGAACTGCTCCAAGTTGGTTTCGTTATTCCAGTCAAAATCAGATCCCCCGTCGCTCAACTACTCCCTGGGCGCTTCGTGCCGCAACATAAAACGTTGAAAAAGGAAAGATGCGACATCGCGTGCAGTGGCAGTGGACAGTGCAGCTGTTTCTGCATACTGGGTCGAGTGGTCAA
Organism: Haemaphysalis longicornis; assembly: GCF_048455015.1. Classification (NCBI taxonomy): domain Eukaryota; kingdom Metazoa; phylum Arthropoda; class Arachnida; order Ixodida; family Ixodidae; genus Haemaphysalis; species Haemaphysalis longicornis. The sequence continues at coordinate 1,953,307 of NW_027526306.1, forward strand.
CCGCCACAATATTCAAACGGTTGCCTGTGGTCGTGCTGGGAAGTAGACTCTAAAAGTCTTTTCCAACGCGGTCAAAAGGTCGTCGTGGACACGGTAATGGCTGCAATGCTCCTGTGGGGTGTTGAGGAGGAAACTTACGACGCTGAAACTCTGTGCAAGAGCGGATGTACTTGATCACAAATGTGTACATCCCCGCCAGTACTGCAAACGGAGCCGCTGATACGTTTTAAACACTCCGGCGTGGGCGTACTGTGTGTCAGCGTGGTAGTAAGACCAAAAGTGTGAACGCAAATGGCCAGGAATGACGAGTAACCACTTCCTGCCTTCAGGTGAGTAGTTCCGGAGGTAAAGCAGGTTGTCATGTATGGCGCAGTGTGAAGCCTGGCGGCGTGTTGCCCGGGACGCTGAAAGTGTTGATGAACTCGACGGCTATTGCAAGATTGCGGTGATCCACGGATTCTTACGCTGTTCCGAGGCCATATCATGTATGGCTAGTGACGCCAACGAGCAGTCTGCTGTGAAAAGGCTACCAGTGTCGGACACGACTGGTGATCGAGGCAGAGCTCTGGGGCACTGTGTTTGCGTCTGGACCGGTATAAGATTCGGATATCGTAGTCTTCAAGTAGAAGAGCCCGACATCCGAGTCTACCAGAAGGGTCTTTCCGTGAGGACAGCGAGCATAGAGCGTGGTGATGCCTGACAACGTTGAAAGGACGACCGTAGAGAAAATGGCGAATTTTGGTGATAGCCCAAACGATAGCCAAACATTCCTTCTAGGTGACGGAATAGTTCAGCTCCGCCTTTGTCAGTGTGCGACCGGCGTACGCAACAACGTATTCGTGGAAGACTGCTTTGCGCTAAGCGAGAACGGCACCAGGACCGACCGCACTGACGTCAGTGTGTACTTTGGTAGGTGCAAGCGGGCCAAAATGGCGCAATGCTGTTGGCTACGTTAGCGGGCTTCGCCTAGCCACGAATGCCTTTTCACAGGCAGGAGACCAGTCGGTAATTTCTGCGCTTCCGTTGAGGAGCTGCGTCAAAGCAGCGATAATAGTGGCAAAGATTTGGACGAATCGCCTAAAAAGGGAACAGAGGCCAATGAAGCTTCGAAGGTCTTTCAGAGTGGTCGGTTTTGGAAACTCTGCCACTGCACGAAGCTTTTCCGGGTCCTGAGGAATGCCGTTTTTGAAACAAACTGGGCCAAGATTGTTAGCGTCTGAGCATCAAAACGACACTTTTTGAAGTTTAGTTGTAAGCCAGCCGAAGAAATGCAGGTCAACACTTGTTGAGGCGCTCAAGGTGCTTTTTGAAATATGGCGAAAACACGACAATGTCGAGATAACACAGACAGGTTTTCTACTTGAGGCCCCATAAAACATCGTCCATCATTCGCTTGAAGGTATCTGGAGCATTACAAAGCCCGAAAGGCATCACATTGAATTCATAAAGCCCGTCGGGCGTTATGAACTCTGTTTTTGAGCGATCGGCATCGGCCATTGGCACTTGCCAGTAGCCGGACCGCAAATCTAGCGAGGAAAAGAACTCCGTCCCTGTAAGCAGTCAAGAGCATCGAGGACACGAGGTAGCGGGTAGACGTCCTTGCGTATAATCTTGTTTAGGCGACGGTAATCTACGTAGAACCGGATCGACCCGTCTTTCTTTGTTGCCAGTACCACGGCGGAGGCCCATGAGTTGGTAAAGGGCCGATTTCAATGCGGGCAAGTATATCTGCTACTTGCTCGTCGATCACGCGGCGCTGCGCACCGCAGGTGACACGCGATATGGGCGCATCCGTAGTGTGGCGTGGGAGCCAGTGTCAATTTCATGGGCGATATTCAACGTGCGTCGCAAGGTCTGATGGCAATCGAACGATCCGCGAAAACATTGTTGAAGTTTCATGAGCTGGTCGCGTTGGTCCGAGGTGAGGTCTTTGTTGATAACCTATAGGAACACGTCGGGACTTGCCGTAAACTCGGGACTACGTGCTCTCACTGAAACAATTGAGGTTCCTGGGGCACGGCCTTTACGTGCGAGGAATCAACAGCGCCCACGAATCCCAGACATTCCCCGTGGAACAGTGCTGTCAGACAAGAGGATGCGTTGCAAATCACAATTAAGCTTGACCAAGAGCGAACGTCAAGTTCAGCGGAAGGTAAGGGGAGCAGCTTGCGCGAAAGAAAGAAACTGGACAGTGGGAAAATTACTGCTGTGTCAAGGGCGACATTGCAAGAAACGCGCACAATCACGGAGCAGCTCGGGTAAATATCGGTATCATCAGAAACCATCATCTTGATGGACATTTCGCCCTGCTGTGGCTCCCACAACGATAGAAGTTCAACTTGCGGACGAGCGCAATCGATTATGGCATAGTAACGGGATAGAAAGTCCCACGTAAGAATGATATGGTGAGAACATGACGGGAGCACAACGAACTTGATGACGTCAGTGATGGCTCGGATGAGGACACGAGCTGTGCACATCTCTAGCGTCTTAACGTTTGCGCAATTGCAGTCCGAAGAGTAAGTCCACCGAGGGGTGTTGTGACTTTACGCAACGAGCGGCAGATACGTTCCCTTAACACCGATTAATTCATTGATTGTAGGGTTTAACGCACCGACGCAACGCAGGTGATGAGGGGAGCCGAAGTGGGGGGTTCCGGATTAATTTGGACCACCTGGGGATCTTTAACGTCCGCCGAAATCTCGAACACAAGGGCGTTTTTGCTTCTCGCCTTCATCAGAAAGGATGCCGCCGCGGCCGGGAATTAAACCCGCGACCTCGTGCTACTTAACAGTGACACTGCGGCTCCCGTATCAACAAGCGCGAGTGGAGCGACACCTTTCACAGTCACATCTATAACGTTAGCGGGTGAGATAAGAGGACGTCGGCATTTTGACGTAGGTGCAGTTCTTGCCCCGGGAAGTGCAGCCGTCATTTTCCCTCAGCAGTCGGATTTTGTCGGGGGCGCATAGGCGACACGGAGCGGTGACGCAGGGAAGCAAGGCGACGGCTCGAAAATGGTAGTCGCTCAATAGTGCACGAGATCAAAATTATGGCCACCGACAGCACATCCGCGCCACGTGCCCGGGCATGCAGTATGAGCGACAGACGGGGCGGTTGTCTGGTGTGCGCCACGGATTGAGCTGTTCTGGTGCCGTTGGAGGATACGGTGCCGGCCGCTTGGGTGCCGAGTACTGATATGAGTGGAAGGCCCCTGGCTCCGGTTGTCGTACGACGGAAGCGTAAGTCACCCCAGCCGGTGAAGCGAAGGGCGCTGCTATGGGTACCGTTGGGGTCGATGCTACTGGGGGAGTGAGAGGCGCTTCGGCGGTAGTTGAAAAGGGCGGTGCGAATGGCGACGATAGTCGAGGGTGAAGTCACAGATACAGGCACATCTGGCGTTTGGCAGGCTGAGGGAAGCGCCTCGGTGACCTGGTCTTGGATCACTCGCTGCACAGTCGGGGGCAGCGGAAAGGGAGGCTCTCAAGCACTAGGGAGCAGGGCCAGCTGGCGCGAAACGTCTGCACGCACGAACGACTCGATTTGCTGCAGAAGTGGAGAAAGGTCGGAAGGTACGCGCAATGACGACATTGACCCTTGTGGAGCATCTTCGTTGGTCAGTATGCAGTTTCGGACTGAGGCATCGCAGGATCCACCCGCTTGCAGAGGTCCACAACGTCCTCAATGTAATTATTGTAACTCGTCATCTCACTGTGCTCGCACGCGAAGCCGCTGTTCAGGGCGAAGCTTGCGCACAGCGGGGCCACGGAACGCCTTAATGAACTCAGTCTTAAATTCAGACTAAGCATCCATGCGCACTTTGTGGTTATGAAGCCACGTGTTGGCGAGCTCGGTAAGGGAGAACTCCATATTTCTCAGCTTCATTCCATCATCCCATCAATTCTAGGCGCTCACCCTTTCGTACGCAGACAGCCAATCTTCGGCACGCATCGGCGTCGTCGTTGCCAATAAAAGGCTGGGTCGCGTTCGCGAAGGGACCCGGAGAACACGAGGGGTGCCTGCTGTAGAGACGCCATGTCGTGTTCGATTTCTCGATGCAGGGGCGTGAGCACTCGCTTGCTTCGTAGTTCCAGGCTGGGGTTCGCGTGGAGACTAGGACCTCCACCACAATATATAGATCTTTATTGGCAGGTCTGGCAAGAGGTTCCAACGAGGTCTGGCCATTTCAGAGTCCAAACGAGGTCTGGAGTCCGGGAGCAGGTCTCGCGCCGAAGCACTGACGATAGAGCTGCCGCCGTGTCGCTACGGGCGACATATAATCACAGGGAGTTTGATGCCTCAAGGGAGGTCAGCCTCCGCTTTAGTCAAACACATACCCGCTTGTGGGGACTTGTGCTCTAACGGTCGCTCACAATCTTTGTTACAGGAGCACCATTTTTTATAATATTTCAGCACATTTAGGTACTATGTTGCAATAAAACATCTCTACTAACATGAAACCTGCGGAGGAGCGCAGCATGCAGTCTTTAAGTGTACTTTTGCTACTGCGTTTTGGCCAACAGAGATAGATAGATTTGGCCTTTGTGGGATAGATGTGTGCAGCTGTCCTGTAAACGTCTACTGTCTTTGAACCACGAAGTGATCTAGCACGACGAGTAAAGGAGTGTTCCCGGCAGTTTTTGCGGTTCTTTAGTGCCGTTTCTTGGTTATTTAGTTACGGTGCTTCCCTGGTTTCTCTCTGCTTTAGAACCGTGAATACGTGAGACTGCCATTGCGACGACGACAGGAGACAACAGCCAAGCCCCTAAGGGGCTTCGTTCATAACAGTTGCCTTTTTAAAGCCGCGCGCAACTTTCCAGGCTGTTCATAAGCCAAGCCCCGCACAAGTGGAACATGCCTGCCGGTACTTACCAGAACGCTTGCGGCCACCAGATTTCCCTCTAGTATAAAATAGTATGGAACTCTATGGTGCCAGTAGCCTTGAACCAATACGTACTGGCGCAGTTGTTTATTCTGTTGAAGAACACAGAACCAACAGCCGGGTGCAGAGAGGTGACGTCACGTTCAGCCGTCGGTGGTGGCATTGCATTAGCTCAGCTGCCGACCTTGCTGTAAAGCAACACCTTTCCTCCGCCTGAATGCCAAGCGTAAAAAAGAGTGTTTGGAAAGGGTATTGCAATGTGGGTGGAATGGGATATCCGCCAACTAAACGATAATATGTGTTAACAAGCCCGTGAGTGACAGGCAGGCAATGCTACCGGTGAGGCCAGTAAAAAGACCACGGGGATTGTGCCAAAGCATGCAAGCAGTGTTACAACGATGTGCAAATGTCAGGCCACAAGTTCCGAATTTTGGAATCGTAAAGGAGGAGGGAAGATTGAGCTTGCAAAAATAAGACATCTAGTGGAACGAGCTTGAGGGCTGTGACAGAAAGACAGGCTGAGGGATTGCTAAAGATTCAATAATAGGTCTTCCAACAATTTAACCCAACAGTGTTATTAGGCTCATTACACGGACCACACTATAGATGGCGCGGAGAATTTCCCCAGCGTTTTCCGCACTCCAGAGCTGCTCATTCGGCGGTCGCATGGGCGAGACCATTCCGTCGGCTTTGTCGTCGCGTGGGCGGGACCATTCTGTAGGCTTTGTCGACTGCTTTACCGACGGTTGTTTTGGGCCTCTTGGCACAGCTTCGCGTCGTATGCGCAATTCCTTCCCACGGCTTGAATAACTTCTTCAACAGCACCATTTGGCTAACCTGGACCCGACAGAATTAAGTGGTCGAACGGCAAAGATGCGTTAAGGATTGGTTACCTGGGCGGGAAAACAAAATATCTGGACCACATAAAGACATCTGGCCACGGGAGTAACGCTAGAAAAACGCAGTGCTTTCCTCGAATTTGGCTCCGTTTTTTAAATTGGTGAATACCAATTCGGTTTCATTTCTTTTCATTTCATTTTATTTTCCTAAAGACCCGCGAGAGGGTATTACATAGGGCGTGGGTAACCAAAGTAATTAACATAGAAGCCGTGGATCTAACCTTAATAATGCTTTCTGTGAAGAATGATGGGCAGGTAATGGTTGCGATGTCGCTAGGAAGGTCGTTCCAGCCTAGTGCTGTACCAGGATAAAATGAGGTTGTGTTTCAACAGGTGTTACAAAAGGAAGCACGAGCAACCAGTTCTGCTAAATAGCGATTATTAAAGTTTCCTGGGCTTTCTCGCATTTCTCAAACTCACTCAAATAACTAGTTTAAATCGGTATAAATGGGAATCACTAAGCTCACATGCTGAATTCTTTCGGTGTCTGCGCCTATGTCATGCGGTGGCGTAGCCCCGAGCTAGCACATCAGGCTGGCAGGTTCCGCTTTCTCACCCTTCAAAAGACGCTCCTCTCCGTCTTCTTTCTCCCTCCTCACGGGCCACGTCTGTATAGACAGCGCTTCCTACACCTCCATACTCACCCGCTGTGGTGGCTCACTGCCAAAAGCGTTGCGCTGCTGAGCACGCCGCCATGGGATCGATTCCCGGCCGCGGCGGCCGCTTTTGTAATGGAGGCAAAAAAGAAGAACGCCCGTGTATACGAGATTTTGGCGCACGGTTATGAAATCCGGGTGGTCAAAATTATTCTGGAGCCTTCAGCCACAGCCTGCGCCCTACGGGAATAGGATGGTCACACGGTGCTTCCCTTTTTAACCCAACTCCCGTCCATTCTTTTCGTAAAAACGTTTTCAACAACCACAACAACAACAACACTACGGAGCACCTCATCGCCTGCATTGCGTCGGTGCGTTAAGTCCAACAATCTATCAATACTCCATACTCCTAAGGAACCTACAAAGTAGCTCTTGCTAGGTGCCTTAGTGTAATTCATCGAACAAGAATTCTGGCAAAGATGTTGGGGGCGGGGTACCAACTCTGCTTTTAGTTGTGTGCGAAAGCCGTGCACACAAGCTTACGCGTCTTTCCCTTCCCTTTGGGCTTGCTCCAAGTCTTATTTTTTGCACTGTTACGTGCGCACCAAAAAGTTGTTCGATGGTGTTACACAGCCCCGAAGCCACGAGGCGAACCTCAGAGGTGCTCGTTGAAGTACCAGGTCTCGTTTAAGTGACGTTCTAAGTGCGTCTAGCTTTTAGCGCTCCTACGACCCCAGGACCGCATGAGCATTCAGACGGCAATTCTGAGATCGGTGAACAGATCTGTTTCCAGACGCTCATGACAAAGTGAAGAGAAAAAAAACTCAACTAAACGCAATTGAAATACTTAAAACAATAGCCGCGTCTTTTCTCCCCCGCCCCTACGAAGTGAATGTGGTATTTTTCGTATTTCACTTTTTTCTTGCTTCTATATTTATCAATTAATCAAAACGTAATTACCCACCCCTTACAAGCCCTGAGAAATCGCACCCCCTGTGGGTACCTGACCCGTTATTTAGGGGAAAAAGATGTGACCACCCTTCTTGTGAAGCCGTTTGGAAACTTATAGCAAGGAAATGAGCTCGCTCAGTTCTTGAGTTTGTTCAGGTATGTCAAAAAAATGGTCCTAAGAAAGAATTCGAAGACAGCTGGATGCGCTACCAAGACTCCCATACCCTTCATGTGTTTTTCTAGTGTTATCGAAGTCCTTTTGCGCGAAGCTAACGGCTTTCGCCAAACACTGCACTGTACCCTTTTTGGAAGTCAATTCACGCGTAAAGGTTTCATAAGAATGCCGTGTCAAATTTAGTGCTCTAATTCACTAATACCTATAGCCAAAATTGTCATCCTAATATTGATCACATCTGCCTCATATTTGTTACTTCTGGTCTCAAGCTTCCACTAGCTGACGTAAAAAATTATATAATAGATTATTTACACAGCAGGAGCGTGGGCGCAGCCGTGTTGGACGATGTGACATCACTCGTCATTAGTAGACTTTTTAGGACGCGTTTCTCGCCTTGACTCTCAGTGGCCAGGGCACATGGGCGAGCGCCGGAGTGGCTTTCTGAGCTAATTGTGCAAATAGTTTCGAGTGTTGCTCTGAATGAGCACTTACCGGACGCGTACATATTTTTTATTAACATTCAGAGGAAATGTATATCCCAGAAATGGCACATAAACCTTTTTACAGCGCGTTTCTTACTGCTCCTTGCAGCTGAGCTCCCTGTTCACGTGCTTGGACTAACACGAAGCTATTTAACGCCGTGTTTTTGTCCCCTACGTGCTCACTTACAGCAGAAAAGGCTTACAACAGTAATAGCATGCAATATGACACAATTCTGTGTGCAATATTAGCACTGTAAAGATTGCTTTCCGACATAAAGGGTTAACAACGCACAAATACGACGACACGTAAAGAGGAGAAGGCCGGACAAGCACTGAGATAAGGCAAGCGCTGAGTAACAGCGCACAATTTGTTCGCTGTTATCCCTTTATGATGTAAACCAACTAGTCCACCAAGCCATTCTCGTGAATTGCTTTGCGAGCTATCTTTTTAAAGCAAAGCTTTTTACCTCTACCCCCCAAGGGTTCTTTCGCGACCGTTGGTGTCACCAGAAAACTCCAGCGAAGAAATAAAAGAATTTACTGGCACCGCCGGGAATCGAACCCGGAACTAATAGACTAACAAAGCGAGAGCCCGTTGTCTTACCGATTTAGCTACGAGCCCACGCGAAGACGGGGAAGACAGGTGGTGTACTCACCAAGCGCATCTACGGGTTTACCCGCTGCGTTCTCGCTGAATGCCACGTGAAAGCGTCACGCGACCACTCACGCCCGTCTAGCGGCCCTGTGCGCACCTTGCTCATGTGATAAGAGTTACAAAAATTAAAGGAAGCTCACACCAATGCATGGCATCTCAATTCTAGTACGCCAATGTGCTAAAGCCTGCGGCCTCCAGTGTTCACGTAAAAAATCACAGCATGTCGTCCGCCCTCACGCCAAATCAAGGAATACACTCAAATGCTCCTTGATGGCCAGGCCATCACTCCAAGCCCCATTATCAAGATCCTGGGCCTACATCTCGAGGCTAACACCAAGAGTGACGTCTCCTTGCAGCGCCTCAAATACAGCATTAATCAAATCATACACATGAACAGGCGAGTTGCCACCAAGAAGCGAGGCCTAAAGGAATCCGGTGCCTTTCGATTATTTGAAGCTTTTGTCCTCTCGAGAGTCACTTACGTCAACCCCCAGTCTTCGTCTAAACAAGGAAGACATAGAGATGCTTTATATAATGATCAGAAAGGCGGTCGAGCAGGCCATTAGTCTTCTCATGAGTACGTCCAAACAGAGGCTGCTTAGCACGGCGCTCCACAACACGGTGGAAGAGCTGACATAAGGCCATCTTTCTAACCAGAAGCTCCGAATGAGCAGAACTGTGGCGGGTCCCCGCATCCTTCACCATATTGGCTGGGCGGCACAGTATGTCACTCCGCTTGACGTACTCCCAGACTCTTGGCGACTAAAACTAAAGATGCTCCTTTTGCTTAGAAATATGAACCCCTCACATGACGAGGGTCACCGAAAAGCACGGGCTCAAGCGCTAAACACCACCCTCGGTGGGGATCATGCAGTTATCGACACAGACGCCTCCAAACATCGAAGGCAGCAATACGCCATCATCGTGGCTACCTCCAGAAACAACCTCCTTGCGTGTACCTCGCTTAGGACCCAAGAAATGACGGCAGCAGAAGAGGCAGCCATCACCCTGGCTCTCACTCAACCAGGGGTTAGGAAGCTAGTCACCGATTCCAAGAAAACCTACTGGAATTACCAGTCGGGTTGGGTGCCCTGACCTGCACTGCGCGTGCTAAAAAACTACTCCCCAAACGGTTCCATTCAGCTCATCTGGACACCCCCTCACGCTTCAATGGAGGGCAACAAATACGCCCACCCAACAAGCCTGCGCTTTTACCTCCCGTGCTATGGAGCTGCACAAGCACAGTCACCCGCTTGTCACGTTCAGGGAGATAACCCAGCATTATCGACTTCTGAGACAGACCGTACCTTCGCCTTACCCTGACCTTTCCAGAGAACAACAAACTACCCTACGGCTCCTACAATCCAGGCTCCTTCCCACAGCCTACGCGTCTTCACTTAATGCATCCGAAGCGCTACGACGCTGAATGAAAATTTTGTTCAGAATTAGGAACACTCCGCCCCGTAATCGGGGTGTGCGACTTTAGCCCTGAGCACCGTCCCTTCTTTCCGTCAACTACCCAACAAGAGCAATGGGAGATGCAGCTGTCCAGTCCCTCTCTACCTATCCAGCTTCAGCGGGTGGACAGAACACAGGCCACGCGGACTGTATATGGGCCCCACAGAAGAAGGAATCACTCCCCAGGGCTGCACTCTGGGCCGTTCACAAAATCTGAACACAAGTATTTCTTTCTTTCCTCCTCCTTCTCTGCCCCAAATGTCGTCGCCTCCGTCCACGGCGCAGAGACGGAGAAGTCAGATCGTCTAACATCGGGTTGGAGCTTTAATTTTATAAAAAAAGTTTCCACTCTTGTGCTACAGCAATACAACTCAACCAAACACCGTTCATACATCATGCATTGATTTAACCTTACCAAGAATATCTCTTTGAAGTAATAAATGGTGTTGTTAAGTGCATTTAACTTTTCTCTGGTTTTACTATTTGTAGAGCCATGTGAGTGAATTTAAGTGACGTCGCATGGGTAATCGTAATGGGGGCCGTTTACAGCTTTGCTTCCCAACCACATTCACGGGGTGGATTGGCGCGATTTTTTTTTTAGTTCATGCCAAATTGTTTTTCTGTGGTCGCATAATTTCTTGAATCTCAAATGGATAAAGCCGAATAAGCCTGAATGGGCGTGAAAGTTGTTTCTCCTTGACGTCTCCATCATGTTTCGACTTGAAGTGAAAAAGACCGAAGAGCTGAGCGTTACTATTAGGCTTCATTTTCGTCTGTTTGTCTTTATGAGCTGTTTACTGAGAGCTCTGTTCGGGTAAAGTCTTGGCTTTAGAAGCACGCAAGTTAAATCTGCCATATGACGCATGTACTAGGCGAAAACGTTCGCTCACATAAACCGATTAATTGATACTTCCCGAGAAGCGCTTTTGTGCTCCAAGCGCGAAGTAATATTTACGAGTAAAGTGAGGTTTTAATCATAAACCGTTCTTCGCATGCCCTATGAAAAAACACAAATTAAAATAATAATGTATTTATACTTTTGTATCTCGCGCGACGTTTTCGCGGAGCCGGCACCTAAGGCTGTACACCAGAGCATTTCTCACATTCAGCATGAACATTCCTGAATTGGTTTGGCAGCCTACGTGAAACCACAATGTTTGGTAAGCCTGTTAATTTTTTATATGTCTCCGTGCACTAATTTTCCAGATTTGATGCTCTAAATGTAACTTGTCTCTGGCCTAATGACTATTAACTGCGATAAACCATTTATGCGTCTCCCCCATACTATCTACCTTTTCTGAGTTGAGGTGACAAACTATTTTTGTGGCAGCCTTCAGTTGTGGCACTGCGCCGGTGTACGCTGTATATTTAACGGCAAATCCGCTCCAACGGGAACAATGATCACGCAAATATACATTCGCACAGCGTTTCCCAGGATGTGTCTGCTAGGGGGGCGGTCTTTTGCAACGTATGCGACGCTCGCAGACGCACCAATCTGAGAATACACGGTTCGAGGCACAGGCTCCTACACGGTTCACGCAGCACTAATCTTGATATTGGACGGCTTTTTCTTGCCCTCCCGACGAAGAGAAGCGTTGTGTTCTGAGCGTCGACTGCTCACGGCTATGCCTTTGGTTAATTAGCGCTCCCTGCAGAACGCCTAATTCTATCGTGTTCGTGGACATTTATTTATTTTTACTCTCTTACCAGGCTTCTTGTTAAGATGCGTTGGCTTGTCTGCCCCGACGACAACCCGACGGCTATGCCGACCAAGTGGGCAAACGGGTGAGAGCCTTGTCACCCGACTCCTAGCGATAAAGAAAGGGGGCTGATCGGAAGTCCGCGTGGTGTGACTGGCTTGCTGGCCGAAGACGCCGACAATACAGCTGGCACTAACGGTCGTCGGCCCTATATGATTTCAGTTAGGTTTGTTAGGTTTTTGAATAGCACTGTTGGGCAGCCAGACCAGTCAAAAACCTACCACAGGAAACACTCCAACTCTTGCAATCAATAAGCCCGACAGGAAACGCCAATAGGTAAAACATGCTCTCCAGGTAGCAAGCAATCTGCCTGAGCTTTTATTCGTTCTTAGCGCGCGAATGTTGCTATCGCTAAATCGTGTCTGCGCTGTTTCGAATCTTATCGCTCGTGAAGGGTTGGAGTACTTTTTGCAGGTCGTCATCTGACCAATCCCGAAGTTGGCTGCTGCGGACCACAGCCACGACTACCCGAAATGGGTGCCACAAAGCGAGTGTATATACCACGCTAGGGTAAGTTGAGAGAAGAGAATATGAGCTCCACGCCACCGCCATAGGGCATGAGCTAAAGGCACCCGCCTGAAGGGCTGCTAGCCCAGTGTTTATACAGTTGGGGGTAGGAAAGCAGCCGTTTTTCAAAGCAAAGCTTTACCATGGTGGGAAAAGCGCTACAGTAACAAGGACAAGTGAGTACACGGGACAAAGCGCTACTAGCAACTGAAGATTTTATTACTGAAAAAAACATACATATATACAAGGAATAAACGCCACAGTCATCACTTCAAATTTTACAATCTACCATCTGAAAATATCAAGGCGCACCGACAACCAAACATTTTATACATATTCACACCGCACGTGTGCTGACAAGAAAGGCGCCACACAATTTATCAACTCTGATTTAAAAAGGCATACTCAGTGTCAGACAGCAAGACCGATGGTTGGCTGACACATTCATTCCCTTCTTTCTTTATACGGAAAGCTTTTATTATTTCTCTTGTTAGTCGTTTTTTGTGTTTATCAACGATTAACGTATCTCGCAGTTTTGGGCGGCATTTGCAGTCTTTGCAATGAACGGCCAAATGTGAATACGGTGATCCTTTTAACGAGCTCTGATGTTCGCGAAGGCGTACGTTCAGGCATCGGCCGGTCTGTCCTACGTATTTCTTTCCACACGTTAATGGAATGCTGTATACTACGTCTTTTTTGCACTCTAAAAACTTCGTACCGTGTTTCCTACCACATCCCTTCTTCCTTGTTGCTTTCTTTTCTGCCACCCTTTGCACCGCTGGGCAAATTTTCGCCAGTTTGTTTTTCGCTGAAAACACCACGCGCACCCCATATCTCGACGCTATCTTCTTTAGGCGATGAGACGTGCCATGAAGGTACGGAATCACCGCTATCTTCTCTTTGCCGGAATCTGCTTCTTTTGCCCTGCTCTGATCGGTGCTCCCTGGCCTTTTAACCTCTCGGCGATTCCTCTCGCACGCCAACAGAACACACTCATCTGGAAACCCGGCCGCTCTTAACCGGTCTACCTGAGCGGCGACACTTTGTTCCACCAAATGTTCGCAGGATTTTGTTAACGCAGATCTGTAGCAGGAAATGGCTTTTTATTATTTCTCTTGTTAGTCGTTTTTTGTGTTTATCAACGATTAACGTATCTCGCAGTTTTGGGCGGCATTTGCAGTCTTTGCAATGAACGGCCAAATGTGAATACGGTGATCCTTTTAACGAGCTCTGATGTTTGACGAGCTCAGAGCAGGGCAAAAGAAGCAGATTCCGGCAAAGAGAAGATAGCTGTGATTCCGTACCTTCATGGCACGTCTCATCGCCTAAAGAAGATAGCGTCGAGATATGGGGTGCGCGTGGTGTTTTCAGCGAAAAACAAACTGGCGAAAATTTGCCCAGCGGTGCAAAGGGTGGCAGAAAAGAAAGCAACAAGGAAGAAGGGATGTGGTAGGAAACACGGTACGAAGTTTTCAGAGTGCAAAAAAGACGTAGTATACAGCATTCCATTAACGTGTGGAAAGAAATACGTAGGACAGACCGGCCGATGCCTTAACGTACGCCTTCGCGAACATGAGAGCTCGTTAAAAGGATCACCGTATTCACATTTGGCCGTTCATTGCAAAGACTGCAAATGCCGCCCAAAACTGCGAGATACGTTAATCGTTGATAAACACAAAAAACGACTAACAAGAGAAATAATAGAAGCTTTCCGTATAAAGAAAGAAGGGAATGACTGTGTCAGCCAACCATCGGTCTTGCTGTCTGACACTGAGTATGCCTTTTTAAATCAGGGTTGATAAATTGTCTGGCGCCTTTCTTGTCAGCACACGTGCGGTGTGAATATGTATAAAATGTTTGGTTGTCGGTGCGCCTTGATATTTTCACATGGTAGATTGTAAAATTTGAAGTGATGACTGTGGCGTTTATTCCTTGTATATATGTATGTTTTTTTCAGTAATAAAATCTTCAGTTGCTAGTAGCGCTTTGTCCCGTGTACTCACTTGTCCTTGTTACTGTAGCGCTTTTCCCACCATGAACTTGTACCAACACGCCCAACTCGCAGTTCTTCTGAAAGCTTTACCACTTTCATCCAGCGGTTTTGCGCCCGACGCGCCATTTCACCTTTTGAACGGAGAAACACCCCCAATAAAACACCCTTTATTCGCTGGGCCCGCTTTCAGCACTGCACAGAAGGCCCCGTTTTCAGTCGTTCGGCTCAGCACGAGTGCCGGGCGCTGCCACGGTCGTGGCTGTTATGCTGATCGCCCGCCGGCCATGACCTTAGCCCCCCATGCAAGCTCCGCTGGGTCGTCTCTGCCTACGTGATTCATCTTGTGCCGACGAAACCGAACGGCGCATTCACTGTGAATGAACGCAGTGTTCGCTCTGGTGAACGCCCCGTTCGCCGGGCCTATATCTGTGAGCGTTGCAAGGTATGGAACGGTTTTGAGCCAGGTCTGTAATACAGGTACATTCAAGGTTAACAAAGCAAAACCAAGACTCAACCAGACTAAGCCAATCTTTTGATTTGCAAATCCAAGGTTAGCTGAGGTACGCCGCGGCCATTTTTTCTCGATATCTGAAACGGTGCTTGACGCTTCTGATGGAGGCATCGCTAGCGGGCGTTTTATGGGGTCCGGGTTTGCGGTGTAATCCGGCACACCGAGAACAAAGAGTTTCTTGTTTCTTCGGTTCAAGTGCAGGCCAGCCGCTTCGTCTATAACCAGCCTCCTCGGGTACAGCCTGGCCCATAGCCTCGGCTGGAGTCTGAGCACGGCTATCGCCTCAGAAACAATTGAGAAATCTTTAGAACCGACCGGAATAATGCAATAGAATACTTCAACTGTTTGTGTACGCGAGTGCATGGCGTCACGACAACACAACCAAGCCAGAAATTTGTAGAGCGAAATATTAAGAGATATATATAGTGACGTGGGTTCGGAACGCATGTCCATGCAGATATTACAGCCGTGAGCTGTATACAAGATTCATGAGCAAATTTTAGTATAGGAAATCGGGCGCCCAGCTTGCCTGGCCTAACTTGCCCCTTAAAGATGTTTATCTCTTTCATAAGCAAAGTAATGAAAAACGGCCCAAAGGGGAACTCAGAAAGTCCGACAAAACAATCATGAGGCGCAGAATATAGCACAAGCAGACGGTCTACGCCACCGGATTGATGCACACGTCCCTCTGAAGCGAGGCATCATGAGCCCGCCCGCGCGGTGCGAGGGGTGAAGTAAACGAGGGAGAATCGAAAAGGGGAAGAAAATGCTCTGTTTAGAATTGATTTAACTCCACTAATACTGGGCGCTTTACGGAATTATTGAAGGAGGTGATTACTAGGACATAGATTTGCCTGAAAGTGTGAGAGACCATGTATCGCTCCAACCTCTTTCAGGGCCTCTTTATAAAGACAGCCGACTGAGTAGTCTTCAACCTGAAGCACACAGGAAAGCGAGTGGCTTCTATAGCGTGGTAAGTAAACGAAATATCTATATAAATTGGCAGAAAAAAATTTTATTTGGTGGCAAACCCTGATATTGAAATTATGTGGTGGAACACCTTGGGCAAATGTGGCACTACGGCTCGTCAGTAATGTGGGCTGAAAGGCTGTTACCTAAAAGATTTCACGCACGTCCAAGTTTTGTTCTTCAATTATTGTTTCCTGCGACATCCCGAAAAAGCGACGTGAAATTTCAATGACGTGCTGCTAACAGCCCTGTTCCAGCTTCGGAAGCTTGGCTTTTCCAGAAAGTTGGCTTCACTGTCGGTGTTGCAGCAGCCCTGTCAGGCTAAAAGAGAACTCGCGATGCATGATTAAGCAAGAGCATATTGGGATAGAAAAGGCTGCCCTGTACTTTTGTGAAATCTTAAGCACGGTCCTAAATACCGATTTACCATTATTATACATAAAAAAGTATGCTGCCCTTTTATGGTTGCCACCATTCGTTCCGGCAGCATTTTTAACGGTAGTATATCGAAACATACCGTTTTAACACGTTGTCTGCTGCTATCAGCGAAACGGTTTCGGTCCAGCCTGTAATAACTGGTGCCTTTTTTGTTGGGATAGAGTGCTCCACAACATCGGTTGGCTTTGCTTTTAAACAAACACATGCAGGAATGTGCTACCATATAAAAAAATAGTCACTGCGACTTTGCCGTAATCAGAAAAATTCTCAGTGTTTCAGTCATTGTAGCTGACATTTGGTCAACTTTCCTGAGATGCAACGTGTTCCTGAGATGCATTACCATCTAAAAGGAGAATCTACATTCGCATCTGGCACATCAGAATGGTGTCTAATCAGGCTCCGCTGCAGTCTCGGCTGCAAAGCACCAGCTACGGTCATCAGATCATAGTGGTCTAAAGATTTTTTGCAAAAATGTTCGCGCAACGTTTTTCAGTATGCAAAAACTATTCATTTGTAAACTGATATTTCAACGTAGATTCTCACCCTTATAAAGCGCCACGATGCCACCAAGCCTGACTGGCTCGTCGGTTGCTGCATATGGAAAAGCTTTGTATTAGAATCTCGTGACCAGGCTGCAGCAGGTCAGGGACTGTGAAACCGCGCTAAGCACGGCTTCAATTACCTGAATTGAGAAGATTTAAAAATCAACTATCTTAGGCCATGAAACATTCCCTAGCCTGCCGTACGTCTTCGAAAGGTACATGAGAAATCTATTTGGTGTGATTACATGCAGAAACCTTGCGGTATTGTGAGCTTGTAATAACTATGTGCCCTCGTTGTGCACTGTAGGTTTCCTTGCCTTTAAATTGCCGGCTTAAACACGTCAAGAATGCGGAAGAAATGAGCCCTAATAAAGTCTTAGGTTGCGTGCATGGACCAGATGCGCCTGAGTCGTCTGCTCTTCAATGCTTGCCAATGCTTTAGCCCCGGCCACCCTCTTCGGTTGCCTGGTGAAAGAGGGCATCCTCACCAACTCCGGTAAACTTTCGTGCGTTTTTGCAGCCGCCCCTTTTCATAGGGGCGAACTACCGTGCAAGCCGGGTGAACTTCACAAGCGTTGTAGTCCCACAGAAGGGCCGAGTGCCAGGCCGGGCAGTTCTTGTACCTATTTTACCGTTAGCTGCCCGCTGCCACCAAGGCACACGAATGCACATGGTGCCTTCCACAGTCACGCTGGACGCTCAACTCGTAACTGCCTGCGGCAGGACATCCCACTGCACTCATTCACGCCCGGCATAGGTGCAACGCGGCATGATGGCAGGGGGCGCCGCCAGATGGGCAAGGTTCAAGGGCCCCTCGCAAGGGTAAAGGCAGCTTTCCAGACGTGGATCCCCCTATGAAGGGTCCGCACTCGACCAGGGACGCCTGTACCCATTAAACCAACCCGTGGGTGCCCGGCGGTACGAGGATTCTAACCCGGCACCTCCCGCATACGAGGCGAATGCTGTACCTCTGAGCCTACGCTGCTGTACTTCCTGTGTTTTTGCAGCCACCCCTTTTCATAGAGGCGATGTCCCGTACAAGCCGGGTAAATTTCCCAAGCGTTGTAGTCCCACACAAGAGCCGAGCGCAGGCCGGGTAGTCGTTTGTAGCTACTTTACCGGTAGGTGCACGGCGCCGCCAAGGCACACGAATGCGCATGGTGCCTTCCACAGCCATCGTGGACGCTCAGCTCGCAACCACCTGTGGTAGGACATGCCGCCAGATTTTTTCCCCACGGCAATGGCGCAACGCGCCATGATGGCCGGTGGCCCTGCCAGATGAACAAGAATCAGGGGCCCTTCGCAAGAGTAAGGGCAGCTTTTCAGGCGTGCATTCCCCTTTGAAAGGTCTGCACTCGACCAGGGACGCCTGTACCCATTGAAGACACCGGTGGGTGCCCAGCGGTACCACCATTCGAACCCAGTACCTCCCTCATACGAGGCGAGTGCTCTACCTCAGCCGTTGCGTGGTAAGCAGTTTCCAGGGCATGATTGTCGGCATTTTTCCAGGCGTAATTGAATAAAATTCAGCTGACGGGTGATGTACATGATACAGCGTACTAGCTAGATGTGGGCGGTGGGGCGTCGACGTAATGGACGGTGAGCTGTGGCCTTTCTGGAGAGACTTGGACGACTCGGTCCTCAATCTGGGTGATTTGGTGTACTGGTAGATGCAGCTAAACCTGGAGGATTGCTTCTACGTGTGACGGCAGGCGCTGAAGCCGTAGGGTTCAGAGGATCGAGTCGTCAACCCGAATCTTGTTGTCGACGCCACGCATATTGCACCGGAATTGTGATGGCTTGCGGTCACCGAGCTCTTTGCACTAAAGAACTTCACAGGTTGGCCGGTCTTCAATCTTGAAACCTTGCAATGCAGGTAAGTTCCGTTAGCCGCAAAACTTGCGAGTATATCGCGGAGCTCAGTCGCGTAGCGTCGGTCGTGATTGCCGACGACGTACGGATAGCGGATCCCCCCTTGAATGATAGTTTACAGTGAAACGGAGCCTTTCTTTGTGAGAACGAAGCTTGAGGTAGTCTGCCCAGAAAAGTGGATCTTGACGGCGACTATACAGTCGTCGGTGTTAGCGACGGCCGCCAGAGTAGCGGTGTAAGCGCTGACCACGACTGCTTGAGGGGGGCTTTGGGACGTGGTAAGAGCGGAGCCCTGCGGAATCTTCCGGCGAGTGCGGCTCGTTCTGTGTTGGCTGCTCTTCGAGCAGCTACTGCTCTTGGTTTTTGAACGACTGATGGCTAGCCGTGGAGGTGCTGGTTAAAATTTTAAACTTGCTGGCACAGAGCGACTGCTGCTAGATCAGCAATGGCGGTCCGAAAAGCTTGTTTTCCGGGCCACCAGATGTCAAGAAACATACCTTTGTTGCTGTCACTCCAAGCGACGCACAAGTGTTTCTGTCTGTGGCGTAAAGCGCCCT
The DNA here is from genome assembly GCF_048455015.1 of Haemaphysalis longicornis. NCBI lineage: Eukaryota > Metazoa > Arthropoda > Arachnida > Ixodida > Ixodidae > Haemaphysalis > Haemaphysalis longicornis. The sequence goes on from NW_027526306.1 coordinate 1,972,554, forward strand.
TTGAGGGATGGCGTGCTCTTAAGACTCTTTCACGCTGCGCCTCCGCACGTGTTCGGTTCGTAGCCAGGGGGTTTTACGTAATTTTTTTTCTCCGACGGGATCTCTTTGAAAGACGCCGAAAGACACGCGGGCACGGGCTTCACAAATCTAACAAAGATCTATCACCCTCTAACAACCTCGACGAAGCAAAGCAATAACTTGGCCTGTTACACGAAGGTAAAGTTTGCTTGTGAAACGAACGTATGACACATTGTGTATGACCGGGCATCACTCTGAACATTGGTGTAACCGTATAATTCCTATGTTCGTTTTTTAAGTAATGAAATAGCTTCGGTGGCATATCTTTGGCAGGAGTTTTGCAAATGCAAAGTTTTCGACGCCCTAATAAGCCTAGGATGAGTTCCATGTTCGTTCCTCAAATTCTTTTCATGTTTCATACCGTGTGCTTCTGTTCATGCCGATCAATCACCACGTGTGCCCGTGCTGAGCGCGTCGTATTTGCGGTATGATTTCCGCAGATTGTAGGTAAATACTTACGTCCACGTAACACGTTAGCCTAAAAACACAATTCATTCGGACTTAGTGGGAATAATACGGAATAGCACAAAAATTTATTTTAATAATGAGTGCGGAGCGGTTTCAGACAGTCTATGCCCTTGTAGTGGCTCTTTTGGTGCTCATATGGTGCCAGCACGTGCTGCAAAGCCTACCCGAAGAAAACCGCTTCGGCGTAGCTAAGACTGCATCCAACCACCGTCCCGTTTTCCAAAAACGTAAACCGCATTTCATTCCTCGGTGAACGCGGTTCAGTAGCCTAAAGAGCGAAGGAAAACAAAAATTTTTAGCAATATTGATACGGTGCCTAGAATAAGGTAATTGAATTTTTGTTGAGTCGTGTATAGAAGCCTTTGCAGGCACCGGTGTTCTGATCAGCTTCGATGCGTATTTGGGGACAAAATATTTTTCTGTTTTCATACACATGGTTATTACTAAAACTTCAACTTTCGCAAAACCACAATGGGTGTGGCTATGTCCTTATCAAAGCACTTAAAATTGAAATTTACCTTTAATATTGGATAGAATATGACAGCATTGAACTGCTACACGTTCTGTCTTGCACAACGCTGATTCAAATGTGGTCAGCAAGTCGAAACGCATTCTATCTAGTGGATGTTGGGTGCTCTTTGGATAAAAAATCCAGTTCTTCTGTGGCGGGTACTGGAAAATATGGATTTACCGTTTGCTATGTTGCGGTCTGCTTTTTTAGCACTACTAATGTAGCAGCTGTTTGATTGTTTGAAAGACAACAGTACTCAAATGCGCACAACACAATGGCCCCTGTGATTGTTTCATCAAAAAAATAATGTGAATTAACAATAAATCTAGAACGCTTCTTACAACAGAGGTGCACGTACAGGTCAGCCAAGACAAGAGGGATTAGGGGCGAGAAGAGGTAGCTGCTAACAAGGAATATGTTATTTTCGAGTTCAAAACATGCTCCGACAAACCAGAGGTGCCAGGCCACTGTGTATAGGAAGAGTTCTATTTTATGCAATTGCCGTGGCAAAATTCCATTTTTCTGGCTATGGCGGTCATACGTCGACCTTTTTCAGGTGTCAGAAACAGGGGCCAACAGGTGTCAACCATTGCAATTTTATAAAATTGGAGGCTTCGAAGCCCGGCTTGTTCTAGTAGCTCGTCCACTGTCACGCTAACTAGCCCCTGTAGCCATGCCGCGTAACTGACCCAAACAGAGCCTATCGGTCACAAAAAGACAAAAAAGTCGCTTCGAAAAGATACCCGCTGATCTCTAGATGCAGCCTTGAAGCCGAGGGTTAAGCAAGTACCTGAACAAGCAGAACCTTTTAAAACTCCTGAAAGCCCTAGTCAGAGAAAAACAAAAAACGATAGTGAGCAAAAATAGGTGGCTTCAGAACGAAACAAAACGACGCGTTTAGAATGGCGAAGCAAGGGTTAGGCACGTGCGAGAATAAAGCAAGCACAAAAAGTGCAGGAAGCTCACAATAACTCGTAAAAGCCAAAATGCATGAAGCGAACTTTCACGACCAAGTTCGCGTGTCCGAAAAATTGTCCCGGCAGGACGCCGTATGTTCATCGGGCTGAACTACATGAACCAAGTAACATGGCACCCGCTGCAGCGCCGCCGCTGGGTTGCTAACAGTGTGGCTAACTGAAATCCCACACCCAGCATCAGCTGCGGTGTTCACTGACCACGCCCAACAAAAGAGCTTTCCCCTCAATTTTACGTCGTTTGATGTTTCTGAGTGATTCATGTGTTTTTTTTTTCTACAGAAACATTCCTTTTTTGCGCTGAAAAGCGCTAAATTCAACGGAAAGAAATAAAAAGGAACGTTCCCCTGGGACAATCGAACTAGCGACTACCACAAAACGAAGCCGGCATTTTTTTTTCTTTCAAATCAACAGTGTTTTCTTTTTTAATGCATGGAAAGTTTAGAAAACGTTAGAAAAACTCACACAAGACACCTAACATACAATATAAACATGACAGGCAGCAAAGGGCAGGGAAATCAGTCGAACCAAGATCGGCAACATTTCAAAACTTGTGCAAGCAAACGTACGCATCCAAAAAAGGTAGACACTTCGGTGGATCACTCTGCGCAGGATAAATGCTCCGCACCAACGCCGCCTGTTCCCGAAAAATGCACTTGTGCGGCCTAGGCGGTTTCGCATGCCGCTCAGTCAAGCGGCACTTCCACCAGCTAAACAATCCTAAGAGAACAAAAACGTCATATGGCACCCGATTAACATCTTTAAATGGCATGAAGCGAATGGTGTCAATGCCTTTTTTTACTGTCCGCTGAAACTTCCCAGAAGAACACAGCGTCCCGGCACAACAGAAACCAGCGAGCAATTGTCTCTGGTCGATTACACAGGCGACGATTGTCCGACCAAGGAATAGTCATTTCATTTTATCGCAGCCATGTCTTAACTGGCAGTGTGCAAGAATGAAGCTTGAAGAAAAATGTCTTTGCATTTGGCGGGACACACATGCTTATTACCCGTTTTAAAACATTGATTATCTGGTGGCCTAAGTAAGTCTGGCGGTAAAGAGGCACCAGTAATAAACTTTAAATAAGAGTGCTCGACATAGTTTTCTGTGACATTCTCAACAGATGTTTCAATCAAAGCCACGCGATAAATGACTTTACGACCTCTTTCAGAAATCCCCATGGAGGCTTCGTATTGACTTCGCCCGTACATATAAGCAAAAAAGGCATATGTAAACTTATGCGCTGCTGAAGTACAGTTAGTAGAAGCGGGTGATCAACCAATTTTTTCAAGGAAGGACGACACAAGTTGCTGCACAAACAAATGCATGGGCCCAACAACCCCTGCATCTAAAGGAAGAAACAAGTTATTCCTGCGCATAAGTTCCCATTTAGAACCCCACACAAATGTTGCAAAAACTCCATGTAGGGCCTGAAGTTTTGATCGCACCCAGTGACGCACTTGCGGTACACAAAGGAGCTTTGTAGCAACGAAGACATTACACATGCTTGCACGTGCATACGCAGAAAGGTCTCGACCATTCCATGTCTGCGATGCGCGGCTAACTTGCGTGAGTTCTGACTACCAATGAGGCCCTGTGTTCCATTTTTGATGTAAAGGCACGCCGATGTACTGGAGTGGGGCCCAATCCCAAATAATACATACAAATCTTGATGGTTTTGTTCCCCATTGTCAGAACAAAATTCCCTTAGTTTTTTCATATTAACATCGGCTCCAGACACATCACAGAACTGCGTAGTCACTGTAAGGGCTTCCTGGACACTCCTTTGGTCAGCGCGAAAATACGCTATATAATCTACATTAGCAAGCACCTTAACTTCGCACGATTGTAAGCGAGAACGTTTCACTCCTTGCCTCTGCTTGATGGTGAGACGAAGAAGTTCGAGGTGCAATGCGAACAGCAATGGTGACACGGGGTGGCTTTGGCTGCAGACGACTTGATCGGAATCGCCTTAGACAAACTACGATTGACGATAAGCTGTGTAGAGCACCGCTTATAGCACAGCTTGATGCTCTTATATAACACACCACCTAAGTTGACAGCTGCCACATGTGCCAATCAGAAATCACGAGAAAACCGATCAAACGCTTTTGCAAGGTCAATTTGTATTAGGGCCACCTGATCTACCGAATCACTCACGCAGTCGAACACAGGACGAGCAATATGATTATTTGTGTGAATACGCCTGCCCCGAATACCGCATTTTGGTGCGACCCACTAAACTAGTGATTACAAATTGAAGGCCTCCCTCTTCCAACTCAACACAAGGCGCCCTCGTGCAAAATACAGCACGCCAATTGGACAGAAGTACAGGTTAGTGAAAGAAGGTTGGAATGTTTGTGGGACAACAGCCGAGAGACATCCGCAAAGACATACTAACCAAGGAGTCAGACTAGTCCAAATATTCCATAAAGGGTGTCTTTATAATTTTGATGTGATTGTATAATAGCGGAGCGACTGAGGCCGCTGGGCAACACATATCCGTTACAAAATGGAAGCTGCTAAGCAACACGATGTTCAGCAGGAGCATCATATAAACTAGGCTATGGATACACATGATTGGCTGCTTGTAGTTTTTGTTGTATTTGAGAGGCTTTCGCAGTTAAACAGCCCGTTCCTTCCTCGCCGATCCTGGCAATTTTCATGCCATGTTTTCTTTTCTCCCGAAATTTTTGTCCTTTATTTTATGCCAGTCCTTTCCTTTCCTTTCAAGTTTCCTGTTCCCATTTCCACATGTAGCACAGCCAGCTGAACAGTTCTTCATCTTTCCTTGGTTAACCTCCCTAGGTTTCTTCCACAGTTTCTTCCTTTCTTTGAAGTCGCACATTAGGTCATCTTAGCCTTGCTCTTACCATCACAAATTTCCCTAGAGGTCTGGTGGTATTACTGGTGGTGAAATAAAATTTGTTGGATAAGAATTGCTTGTACATACGATCCTCTTGCTTTTTCTGTGTTTATGTTTGCTTCTGATACACGGACTGATGGCATTGCGATGGCCCATTATTTGTGATGAAAATAAGAATGCTGATGACCACAATCTGAGTGAGCATTAGCCAGAACTTTCATAATCAGCTACAGCATTACTGGAACTCGGCTTCGGTAATGCCACTTCGTCATCACCCTTGTTGCTGTGAGCACGCTGGAATGGAGGCCTGGAAATACTACAAGGTCTGGTGTGGCACCTTTGTGGCCACCGGTTTCATGTTGGCATAAATGAGAAGGCTGTGCTACACATATCGAATTCCTTCTTTCTATCGCGTATCGCATTCGCATATCGCATTCCTTCCTTTTATCTAGTGTATACAGCTGAATAACGTCTCCAGATGGCCCTGGCTGAACTGATACGTGCAGATGTAACTGTCACAAATAATAAAATTGAGAGTTCAATTTATTGTCGGCTTTCTTAATGACTGCCATATGCAATGCACATTAAGTGTCTGAATACTCTATATTAGCGATTGATAGTCTCATGCTAGGCAGTCTGATTCACCTGCTATAGTTATGTTTGGCAGCTGTTTCAAAATTAATCACTATGATTGAACTAATGAGCGGCAATAACAATTTATAGGTGCACTCAAATTATTTTCTTTTCAAGGGAAATAAAATACATGACGGTCCCATCGCGACCCAAGAAAGCGCATATCTGTGTTACCTCAACATGTTTCCCAGGCGGTTTCTGTTGAGAGACAGATTTCCGGCCGAACCCGCCGGCATTTCAGGCAAAACCGCCTGCAGGCGGGGTGGTCCTGATAATTGGGCGCGAACAGAAGTGGCCGTTTCCGTTCATTGGCGAAGGCACCCAGAGAAGGACAGAATAATTTTTCTTAACGCCCCACCACACGGGTGCCCATCTCACATGAACGAAGTTTACTCCTCCCCCACCTCCTCTGTGTAGGTATATACATGGGCCATATGAGAGCGGAGGTGCAAGTATACGTAATTAAACAACGTCGCTGATCCGCCGAATTTAAGCATGTGTCATGAAAAGCCTCAAATATATTCTCGAAAATTTCAGATTGCGTGTTTCAGCATTTGAAGGAGCATGCCCCAATCGCACACACCCGTACAGGAGATTTCTGCACCTACATTCGGGTTTCCCTTTCGGCTTCGCCTTGTCCTCCTCTAGAAAACCACCTTATCGTGCAAATAAAGTTACCAATATTATTATTATAATGCGGTTGTTTTATCTCTGACTCAAGTAAAACACCGTTCAGTGAAAGTATAACAGCACCCGTAAACAAGAACCTAGTCACAGTCAAACCCGGCTATAACGAACCCGGATAGAGCGGATTGCGCTATATATCGAACAAAAATAATTCAGTTAAGGAAATACATGGGAAACATATTCCTTATAGCGAAGTTCACATCCGATATATCGAACTCTGCACGCCTTGAATGGCCGCCGAAATGCATGGTCTCGGAGCGGCGATTGAGATGATGTCGCGAGTGAAAGCCGTCCGACGCTTATAATGAAGCGCTTTCGGCAGTCAATGCGCTCCGCCAATGCTTCTTAGATTCTGGAGGACGCGGACTCGAACTGGTGCAGCTAATGTTCCGTGTAGAGAATGCTATGCTAGTTGAAGCCGCCAAAACGAGAGTGAAAACAAAAATCACCGCTTTTTTCTTTGCAAAGTTGGCAGTTCAGGCGGAAACTAGCTTTAATACTTGCAATAAATGGATTATTTTGGGTGTGGTAACGGCTACTTTACTGAGTTCATTTTTGCATGCGGGGATGGTGGAGTTGAGGAGGGAAGGGGGGCTCCCGCGGATTGCGAACCTTTAACGATAAGTTCGTTATGGGCGGGTTCGGCTATATCGAACTATTGGATATATCAAACTAATCGCGGTGCATATTGCAGTTCGCTATAAACGGGTTTGACTGTATACGCTAGGCATGGTAAAATGGTTCGTACATTTGTTTGTTTTTAATTTACGAATCATATACGATTAAAACGAGCCGATCTGCCCAGACATGATTCGCGTAACATGTATGACCGGCTGACGGCGAGTTCAAATCTGCAGCAGCCACTACGGACATGTAGAGAAGGTGTCCTGGAAGATAGGCGGTGGCGGTGGCTCTATTCCGTATCGTCGGCAGTCTTCGCAAGCTTGCCTTCGCAAGCAACGAAGTGACACAGCAGACACTAAGGCATGTTAGAGTGAACCTTTGTAAATTAGCCCCACGCGACTGACGCTCCTCACAATATACCGAAACTGAATTTGGCGCCTCAGTCCGCCGTCTTCTTTTTGCTTGTAATTTCATTTATTTTTGTTCGTCGAGCATGAATACTTAAAAAAAACTAATAAAAAGCATACAAACTCGTAAAAAACTCATATTGCCATAAAAGTTGCCTAATTTTAGCTTAGGGCCCTAAATTTGTGCCTCATTTTCAGGAAAAAATGTTGTCCATATCTTCAACTACTGATCTGGCAACTACAGCGTGGCATCATGGCGGCATTCGTGTTTAGACACATTTTTGAGCCAGCGTTACCCGCCTGGTTCCGGCGTCATGGAGTGAGGGGGGGGGGAAAGTTATTGACTTAGTCTGCAGATCGATTATTGCACCGTTGTCCATCAAAAAGTCCATTCCAAGAATTACGTCCCGGGAGCAGTTAGGCAGAACGACGAACGCCGCAGGGTACGTTGTGCCGTCTATGGTGACGCGCGATGTGCACGTTCCACTTGGCGTCACGAGGTGGCCTCCTGCTGTGCGTATGGGCGGACCGTCCCATCTGGTCATAACTTTCTTCAGTTTAGACGCAAATGGTCTGCTCATTACCGAATAGTCAGCTCCCGTGTCTACGAGGGCGACTACGTCAAAGCCGTCGATGGAGACCTTTGCGTAAGATGCAGTATTCCTAGAGTTCCGGGTTCGTCGGGGCGTCGTATCTCTGCTTGTACGTGTTGATGGTCGGGCACTGTGCATCGTCGTTGTCGTCGTCTTCTGAACGGACGTCTGGGTCAGGTCGGGTACGCGTAGCGCCGTGTAGCTGTCGTCGTGTTCAGGAGTCTCGTTAGGGTTAGGTCGGGTCGTCGGGATGAGAGCATTTCGTGAATCACTGTCTTCAGCGCGTCCTTGCGTCGTTGGAGGGTTTCCAGTTTTTCGCCGTAGAGCAACTTCACTTTCAGAAATTGCCGCCTTTAGTTTCCCCCCGCGTGGGCTGGGAGACCTTCTACGAAGTCAGCACTGCTACGGCGGTCCGGCGACTGGTACGGGTAGGGCGACGGCGAACGGTTGAAAAGGGCTGGTCCACGGCTGGCTGGTGTTGGACAGGTATTCTTCAATCTCAGATGGGTGCTGGCCGGGTCGGGGGCGTGGTGCGTCGACAGAGAAACCACGTAGTCCGAGTCTCTTGTATGGGTAGCGACGATAGATGTGGTCGGCCTCTCCGCAGTGGTAGCACAGAGGACGATTATCCCGTGTTCGCCATACGTCAGTCTTCCTCGGCGTCTGGGTTTGTGCTACCTGGGGTCGGCCGGGCGACAGTGGGTGGCGGTAGGGCGGGGCCTCTTGACGACGTGCCTCTTGACGACATGTTGGAGCAGGGCGGGGTCGGTGAACAGCCGCGGAGTACGTCATAGCTTGGGGCTCGCTGTGTACTTCGGATGCCACAGTAGTTCCCAAAGGCTTTTGAACTTCTTCCCGGATCACGTCAGTTAGGCAAGCGACTTGGGGTTGCGGCGTCATCGGGAAAAGTTTCCGCAGCTCCTCTCTCACTACTGCGCGGATGGTCTCGCGTAGGCTATCAGCCGGAATCCGCATGTTGTCGACGTAGTTCGCACTGGCCGCGCCAACAAAGTTCCGGTCATACTGCTTAGCACGCATTTCGAGAGCCTAATCAATCGTGCTGGCTTCGGTCACGAATTCAGCGATGGTTTTGGGCGGGTTGCGGACAAGTCCAGCAAACAGCTCCTCCTTCACACCACGCATCAAGAAGCGTAACTTCTTTTCTTCCGTCATTTCGGAGTCCGCGCGGCGAAATAGTTGTTTCATCTCCTCAATGAAGATAACTACCCCTTCGTTGGGGTGTTGTGTCCGAGTTTCAAGCAAAAGCGCAGCTCGCTCTTTTCTCACAACGGTAGTGAATGTCTTAAGGAACTCCCTTTTGAAGTGAGTCCAGTCGGTCAAAGAACTCTCATGGTTCTCGAACCAAGTTCGAGCAGCATCTTCTAAGTAAAAGAAGACATTCCTGTAAGTTTCTCCGCCGTCCCACCTGTTCAAGATGCGGACGCGCTCCAGCTTCTCCCACCATTCTTCGGGGTGTTCAGCGGGGGCTCCCCGGAACGATGGCGGTTCCCGGGGCTGCTGCAGGACGATTGGCGACGTTGTTTCTTGAACCATGGTGTTGATTGCAGCGTTCCTTTTCTTGGGACCTTCTGGCATCAAACCGAACTCGGGTGGTAAATCTTGCAGGCGGAAGCTGGCTCTTGTTGGACTGGCTTGGCGGCTTCCCGAGGTTGTTGTCGGCATGAAGGGTGCATACCCAGCACCTCCACGAGATGTCACGAAGACAAGGACGATGCAGCTGTCTTGAATGAGAAACACGTTTATTGGAGCGAACTTGTGCTCCCCTAACAACTCAAAGAATACAGAGGCGGCGAAGCAGCGGTCAACAAAGTGACTGGCACAGGCGAGTGTCGTCGAATCGAATGCCCCGGCGTCCGCACTGCAGGCTTTTTATCTTTTGGCGCGCGTCGTTCTCAAACTTCGATGCGCATCGAGAACATAGTAGATCCAAGAAGATTATTCTGGGCTGTTCAAGTTAGATCCGAATGCTCTCCCTATAACAGATAACACATGCGGCACACCAAGAAAGAATAGAACACGTGCTTCCCTTGGCGCAGAGATAACACAGACCGGCGCAGCCGGGCGGTAAAAGCAAAACATAAATAAACAAACCCAATGTATGGTTCGCGGCAATATATATATATATATATATATATATATATATATATATATATATATATATACATATATATATATATATATATATGTTCACTTCATTAACCGTAGTAAAAAAGAAAAGAGCCTAACCACACCCCTATGCCTCCTTTGTCGTCGTAGACTGCTGACCTATCTTTCTGTATTTCCTCAACGAGCCCCTCATTTCCTTACTATATTATTCTGCGAAAGCCTAGCGAGGGTATCGGTTCTGGCAGCCTTGATGCCTAGGTAGCATAAGAGGGCTTCCCGCCAGTTACCCGCTCATGACAGGCTGTAGACGTTGGAGTCACTCCCCGGGGGTTGAAAAGGAGGTCCCCTTCTCCCCGAGTAGCCAGAGGGGCGCTGGCTACCACCCTCAAGTGTCAGATACACTTCTAGTAAATATAAATAGCCCAGAAAGTGAAGGAGAACACAGTCGCCCAGATAGCCGAATTGGTAAGGCATTCGACATGTAATCGAAAGGCGTGGGTTCGGTCCCCACTCTGGGCGCGTGTTTTTCTTTCTTTCTTCTGTATAGTAAAAAAATGTTCACTTCATTAACCGTAGTAAAAAAGAAAAGAGCCTAACCATACCCCTATGCCTCCTTTGGCGTCGTAGACTGCTGACCTATCTTTCTGTATTTCCTCAACGAGCCCCTCATTTCCTTACTATATTATTCTGCGAAAGCCTAGCGAGGGTCTCAGTTCTGGCAGCCTTGATGCCTAGGTTGCATAAGAGGGCTTCCCGCCAGTTACCCGCTCATGACAGGCTGTAGACGTTGGAGCCACTCCCCGGGGGTTGAAAGGAAGGTCCCCTTCTCCCCGAGTAGTCAGAGTGGCGCTGGCTACCACCCTCAAGTGTCAGTTACACTTCTAGTAAATATAAATAGCCCAGAAAGTGAAGGAGAACACAGTCGCCCAGATAGCCGAATTGGTAAGGCATTCGACATGTAATCGAAAGGCGTGGGTTCGGTCCCCACTCTGGGCGCGTGTTTTTCTTTCTTTCTTCTGTATAGTAAAAAAATGTTCACTTCATTAACCGTAGTAAAAAAGAAAAAAGCCTAACCACACCCCTATGCCTCCTTTGGCGTCGTAGACTGCTGACCTATCTTTCTGTATTTCCTCAACGAGCCCCTCATTTCCTTACTATATTATTCTGCGAAAGCCTAGCGAGGGTCTCGGTTCTGGCAGCCTTGATGCCTAGGTAGCATAAGAGGGCTTCCCGCCAGTTACCCGCTCATGACAGGGTGTAGACGTTGGAGCCACTCCCCGGGGGTTGCAAGGAAGGTCCCCTTCTCCCCGAGTAGTCAGAGTGGCGCTGGCTACCACCGTCAAGTGTCAGATACACTTCTAGTAAATATATATAGCCCAGAAAGTGAAGGAGAACACAGTCGCCCAGATAGCCGAATTGGTAAGGCATTCGACATGTAATCGAAAGGCGTGGGTTCGGTCCCCACTCTGGGCGCGTGTTTTTCTTTCTTTCTTCTGTATAGTAAAAAAATGTTCACTTCATTAACCGTAGTAAAAAAGAAAAGAGCCTAACCACACCCCTATGCCTCCTTTGGCGTCGTAGACTGCTGACCTATATTTCTTTATTTCCTCAACGAGCCCCTCATTTCCTTACTATATTATTCTGCGAAAGCCTAGCGAGGGTCTCGGTTCTGGCAGCCTTGATGCCTAGGTAGCATAAGAGGGCTTCCCGCCAGTTACCCGCTCATGACAGGCTGTAGACGTTGGAGCCACTCCCCGGGGGTTGAAAGGAAGGTCCCCTTCTCCCCGAGTAGTCAGAGTGGCGCTGGCTACCACCCTCAAGTGTCAGATACACTTCTCGTAAATATAAATAGCCCAGAAAGTGAAGGAGAACACAGTCGCCCAGATAGCCGAATTGGTAAGGCATTCGACATGTAATCGAAAGGCGTGGGTTCAGTCCCCACTCTGGGCGCGTGTTTTTCTTTCTTTCTTCTGTATAGTAAAAAAATGTTCACTTCATTAACCGTAGTAAAAAAGAAAAGAGCCTAACCACACCCCTATGCCTCCTTTGGCGTCGTAGACTGCTGACCTATCTTTCTGTATTTCCTCAACGAGCCCCTCATTTCGTTACTATATTATTCTGCGAAAGCCTAGCGAGGGTCTCGGTTCTGGCAGCCTTGATGCCTAGGTAGCATAAGAGGGCTTCCCGCCAGTTACCCGCTCATGACAGGCTGTAGACGTTGGAGCCACTCCCCGGGGGTTGAAAGGAAGGTCCCCTTCTCCCCGAGTAGCCAGAGGGGCGCTGGCTACCACCCTCAAGTGTCAGATACACTTCAAGTAAATATAAATAGCCCAGAAAGTGAAGGAGAACACGGTCGCCCAGATAGCCGAATTGGTAAGGCATTCGACATGTAAACGAAAGGCGTAGGTTCGGTCCCCACTCTGGGCGCGTGTTTTTCTTTCTTTCTTCTGTATATTAAAAAAATGTTCACTTCATTAACCGTAGTAAAAAAGAAAAGAGCCTAACCACACCCCAATGCCTCCTTTGGCGTCGTAGACTGCTGACCTATCTTTCTATATATATATATATATATATATATATATATATATATATATATATATATATATATATATACACATACATATACATATATATAGACAGAAAATAAGGGTTGGCAGTCAAGAAAACCTACGAAAGCAAAGGGGAGGTTGTGGGGGGTCATAGAAAGAGATGAAGAATTTGTTTAGTCGAAAAGAAAGTGGTGAAAAAATGCCCACCGGGTGGGATGCGAACCCACGACCTCCAGAATACCGGTCTGGTGCGATAACCACAAGGCTACCCGCGGGGGTGTTTCCCCAGCACTTTCTCGGGTATTTATGCTAAGGTATTTTTGTTTCCTGCTCTTGGGCGTGGTAGCCAGCGCCACTCTGACTACTCGGGGTGAAGGGGACCTTCTTTTTATCCCCCTGGCCGTGACTCGAGTGTCTACGACATGTCGAGATTGGTCGACAAGCGTTGAACCCCCTTAAGCTACGTTTGGCACCAAGACTGCCAGAACAGAAGCCCTCGCTGGGCATGTAGCGAATCAGAAAATGGGAAATGAGGGGCTCCGTGAAATAAGACAGCAAATAAGGGTTGGCAGTCAAGAAAACCTTGGAAAGCAAAGTGGAGGTCGTTTAAGCCCCTCATTTCATTATTCTGATTCGCTACATGCATAGCGACGGCCTCTGTTCTGGCAGTCTTGGTGCCATAGGAAGCTTAAAAGAGTTCAACGCTGTGGACCACTCTCGACATGTCGTAGACACTCGAGTCACGGCCCGGGGGTTAAAAAAAAAGTCGTCTTCACCCCGAGAAGTCGGACTGGCGCTGGCTACTACCCCCAAGCACAGGAAAAAATTACATTGACATAAATATTTCAGAAAGTGGAGGGGAAAAATAGCCCCGCTGGTAGCGTAGTGGTTATCGCACCAGATCGGTATCTGGAGGTAGTGTGTTCGGATCCGACCTCGCAGGCACTTTTTCTCGACTTTCTTTCTTTCCAAATTTTTATCAGTTTTAATGACCTATCATATCCTCCCCTTTGCTTTCTGAGGTTTTCTTCACTGCCAAACTTTTTTTGTCTTATTTTCAACGAGCCCCTCATTTCATTATATATATAAATATATATAAATATATATATATATATATAAACTTATTTTTTGCACAAATATATGTATATATAAATGTATATACGTACTTTCTGTAAATGTATATACGCCGAATAAACAGACCCACCAGAAATCGCGGTTTGCTATGCTTAGCTTTCTTGACTGCCTACCCTTAGTACTGCCAATATATGTTCAGTTCAGTGCATCATGCGCACAGTACACAGACAAACATCTCCTCGGCCTCAGACGTAGCCCTTCTGAGAAGTCATGTTACGTCATGAGAACGAAAACGCTTGAGGTGAGACACTCGATCCAGTTGCGGGTTTCTAATGTGTCGGCCATCTGAGGGAAGCCGGGAGATGACGCAATTGACCTCCCTTATATGGCTCACTACTGAAAATAGCCCGAAGTCATGAGCCACCAGATTCTCGCACCAACCTCAATGGTGGGACAAGATCCAAACACCAAATTACCTTTTTAATATGCAATGTCCCGATCACGGCTATAATAACGCACTTGGAACGATCTTGGGAGGCCAGTGCACGCAACCGAGAAAGGCGGCGGGCTTCCTCGGTCCGGCATTGTGTATCGGCGATGCTACAGTCACTATGGTGAGATTAACGATAGATGTTGTCCAGAATGCTTTGTGGCGAACATGTATTAATAAGGTAGTGGGTGCTGTATCCGGTCGTCTCGTGCCACGCCCATGCGTAAGTAAAAAATGCTAAGCGGCGTCCCTGTTTCTGTTGTCGGAATACACCTAAATGGCGATAATATTATTAAGGGTGCTGCGGTGCGTTCAGTCAAAACATTAAATTTTAGGTGTTACGATGGCAAATGGTTAAGTTGTGAAGCATCAAGGCGAAAGAACTCCTCAACAACATCAGCGGTGACTTGGTGCGCGCGGTGGCAAATGATTACCCGAGGTGGTCAATGGCGCTGCAGTAAAATGTTGGAGACCTCAGTGGCCGTAGGAGATGTAATCGCAGCGGTCTCCATGTGGCCGAAAACGCAGCCGGCGCAGTAAATATTTCATCAATTACCATTCATCGACCATGGAAACAAGCCAAGAACATCGGTACCAACATTCTCAATGGAGAGTGCGGGGAAGTTTTTGGTTGGAGCGTACCTGGCGCAAAAAGACATATTGTTACAGTGTGTCAGCAGCCAAAGAACTAATTGTTAGTACATAGCCCCAAGCATTGCGGACATGTGCTAGAGCTCAGCTAGGAAGAAGAAGAGGTTGGTGCTAGGTCCAACGCGGTGCTCGCTTCCCTGTGCCGACGTGTGTGAAATACACCTTCATTTTCACGTATTCCTCTCCGCAACATCTTGGTGGAGGTGGAGGAGGGGGGAGGTCCATCATGAGTGTAGAGCTGCGCTCTTGTCTCCGCAAGGTTCTCACCCCTGCCCTTTCGCACGATCGCGTTGCTGACGGAGGAATTTCGGCTGTCGCGGGTAGGTGCACCGTCCGTGCACCTCTTCGTCTTCCCAGCTTAGCCCTAGCACGTGTCCGCAATGCTTGGGACAATGTAATAACATTTCGTTCTTTGGCTGCTGACACACTGTAACAATATGTTGTTTGTACCGCTGATATTGTGGCAAGAGAAAGCGTACCGCTCCGCCACCTGAAACATCTTCGGCCAGTAGAATCGTCGGCGCGTGCGGTGACGCGTCCTACCAAGCCCCGAATATCCGGTAGCAGCGTCGTCGTGCATGGCGCGGGAAACTGAAGAGCGGGAACTTTGGGAAACAAGTAGGAGTCGCGAGCACGTCGACGAGTAGTCCTTGTTGTGCAAGTCATAAGGAATTGCAGTTTGGGCTGCCTGCCGAACAGTTAGGAACAAGACTGAACAGAGGTTGCAGGTTGTCATATGGTCGTTGTCCGCTGTGGAAAATACTTATGTGAGCTACCTCTCTTGGTACAGCGACAAGATATTCGTAAAGGTTACAAGAATCGGAATCTGTTGTTTCAATTGGCTGAGATCAAAGAGAATCGGCGCGGAATGCTTTGCGCTGCTCTTGTAGGTGCCCGTAAACTAACACTGTTGAAGCCGCACGGCCCACAGTTCAAGCCGGGTAGAAGGATCGCGAACGTTCAAAAGCCGGCACAACGAGTTATGATACGTGACGATGGGGTATCTGTGGCTCTAGCGGTAAGATGGAAAGCGTTGTGTGGCCCAAAAACCGCTAGGCTACCTTTTTCCGTCACGGTGTAGTATCATTCAGGTTTGCTGAAGAAGCACGGCCTCAATGCCCGCTCAACTGGCGTCCCTGCTTTGTAAGGTTTCTCGGTTTGTTCAGCATTCGTTGGTGTTCAGGAAGCATAAAAAAGTACCTGCGGGTGTCCTCTAACTTACAAGAAGAAATTTCATTCCAAAGACTTTGAGAGACCACCGAGTGCCACCTCCCTGCAACTGCCCGAATTGGAAGCCCGACAGCACGGCAACCCTTCCCACTCAACCAGGAATTCGGGTTATATGGCAGTTCAACCCTCGAAGGCAGTGCCGTTCAGCTCAGCTCGAATTTCAGCGAACGGGTTCCCTCTGCTACCAGTGCGGCTTGGTTGCACATATCTGGCGGTATTGTCGTCGTCGCCACCAGCCTCATGATAAGGCGCGCTCCGCCAGAGACCGACTCATCACATGTAATGACATAACAGAGCCCTACCGCTTCCCGCGTCGTACATTTACCCCGCCTTATCTATCCCTTACGATAAGCCAGACGTGTATTTGACGGCTCTTGCAAACGGATGCCTTCACAAGTAGAGCTCGCCTCCACCTCAACCGTCCGACAGAATTCCCTTGCTCAACATCGCCCCTGTGTGGGGAACACGCCTCACTAAGTCATTCCATATTGGAGTGCCCCCAAGACCCCTTTCCTCTAATCACCAATAGCGAGCAGTAGAGGGAGGCGTTGGGTAGCTCTGACCGGGCTACACAAGGAGCTCTGGTCAAAAGAGCCGCAGAAGCGGCCCCCAGCCTAAGGCCGGTGGCGACCGCGCTTCTCGGACCATTTGCTGGAATAAAGTTTTGTTCTCCTCTTCCAAAACAGAGTGCCAGCCTTCCTGAGCACAACACACATCCGCCATCTCGGTGGCGACAGCTTTTTACTGCCAGTAGCTGCACCTGTGCGGGAAGCATTCCAGCCACCTTTTGCGAGCTTCGACATACCAACCTCCGATAGCAGTCTCACGCAAAAACGTCGTTCTCCATCTCCATGACGCCGGCGCCCTCCTAGGGGAAACTAGCGGCTGCGGCCGAAGGAGCTTCAGTCACCAGAATGACTTCTTCAAACAGATATCTGCCCGCAACAATGTTAAAAAGCAAGGCGGATGGTTGGGTTAAAGTATGCATGGGGGCTTTAGCCGTCAATGGGTATTTTGTTTCTGTCATGAGTTTCGGATTTAGGCAGTGCTTGGACAGCAAAGGGAAGTTTTATCGGGGTCGACCAGTTACGTTATTTGAATTGTAGTTGAAGCGTTGCAACTGGTGAGGACCGGCTGAGCAGGTGTGTACGTTGTTGGTAAATTCTAAACTGAAAGGTGACTGCCGTTCCCAAATTACACAATAAGGTTCGCGAAACTCTCATGTCCGGCTGATTGATTCTTTTTTGCACGAATCTATTTTGGCGTGTTCCGCTGCTCGCCCTATCTACTGAAACCTGTTGTTACTTTTCCAACGGATTTTTTTTCGGTGTCAGAAATCAAGCATCATTGTATTTACAATGAAAAAAACAATTGAAATATCAGGTATGCATTCAAGTTTTACAGAAATGTGTCTAATGTTTTTATGAACAATGTTGACAAGGGTAATTATTGCCACCAGTTGTAGTAGTTTATAATCGCTTTTCTGGTAACATAAACGTCTCGTTGAAGCAATTTTTGAGCTTGTTGCACGCCTGTGTGGCACTTGTGATCCTTCGTGCGAGGACATCTCCTGTCTACATCGCGGCGACAGCATCACAACACTTAGTACCTATCGCGAAGAAAAGTGTAGAAATACGATGACAAGAATGCGCTGTGCGGGGTACGTTCTTAACACCCTGTAGGAGCCAGCGTCATTATCTTCGGTGTGCTTCACCACACAATCACAAGCCAAGTACCATATCAGAAAATTCCCGGTCAGAACGGCGAAGGTGATTATGGGATGGAGAAGTTCTAGGTGGAATGCTACGTTGACACACAGCCATCGGGTGCTCGAAACCGAAAGCGATGCAGTCACTTACAGAAAAAACCGCACCTACGATCAGCAATGATGAATTCAAGCATCGGGAGGTGATGACCATGCGTCCGCAAAGACCGCGTTTGCTGAAACTGCGGCCGCCCGGGAATCAGTGCACCACAGTGGACCCCCATGCGTGACCTCACCCTGCCCTCCCCCCCCACCGACGACATGCCGCGTCTGACCCCTGCGTGCGCCTCCACGCGTCAACCGAACTAAAGGTACAACAGGCTCGAGAAACGTTAATCCGTGTAATCTGTTCCCATGTGCCGTTGAACTGTTGTTTTAGACTAGGCAAGATAACGCTATCGCTTTTTGTTTTACATACTTGTCTGTTTCGTGTGTCGTGCTTAGGTTGCTCGGTAAATATAAACACCTGGTCTTGTGCAGTGGTTGTCGCCTTACCAATTTGCTTTTGTAAGAACCCGAGAATAACTGGCGTCCATGGCAGGATTGGAGAAGTTCTTTCTGTAACACCAAGCCAACCCAAAATGAACACGGGAGATTATTAACCTGGGTAATCACTTGAGATATTGTGGCGAGGAGTTGTGGCAGTGGGTGCACATGGAGCAGAAGCGCATCCGTGATGAAAGAGCTTTAAAATGCGAGCAAGAGCGAGTGAAGAACGAGCAAGAGGGGGTGAAGTCCGAGCAAGATACGGAACGTGCAGAAATCGAAGAGCGCAAGTTACAGCTCCGACTTCGCCTTGGTGAGCTTATTTTGGCGCTAGGGGCAGGACCCCATCCAGATGGCGACGAAAAACCTCTGGGCAAATTCAGGCTGCCACTCTGCAACGCTGCAACGCACGCAAATTTCTGCCGCCTTTTGTATATGCTCGAGATGATCTTCACACGTGCCTGAAAAGGTTTGGGTGCGTTGCCCTCAGTAAAAGCTGGCCTAAGACAAATAGGCGGTCGCATAAACACGTGCCTTACCTGTGAGGTACTGAAAGTCTACGGCCGCCCTTTCACCAGAGCAGTCCCTAGACTACGACCAGGTAAAGCTTGCCTTACTGCAGCGCTTTCTATTCACCGCAGAAAGCTGGAGGGAGCGCTTCCTGCACACGAAGCCGGAGAAGGACAAAACCAATAAACAGTGCGCCACTCGACTGAAAGGGTATTTTGATCGGTGGGTGGAACTATTTAGCACTAAGAAAACCTTAAAAACACTTTACGATTTCTTAATCACCGAGCAGCTTCTCTCTAACTGCAAAGAAAATTTGCTATGTTTGTGCGGGAGAGGTATTGCAAAACACTCAGTCACACTAGACCGTTGCTGACCATTATAAGGATGCCCTAAAGAAGAATCACTACTCTTTTTTCCGAGGATAATACAGGAGAACAATGTGGCAACCCGGAGGAGAGTGAATGCAACGTTAAACAGAAGGCTAGAGGCTAGTTCCGGCCAGGGTGGGGTAAACAAAAAAAATTGAAGGTGACAATTGCCGTCGTAAACGTCGGTGCACGGATAAATAATTACCCTGTATCAAAAGGCAGTGCTGAAGGCAAGGCCACTAATGATTCAAGAGATACGGAAACCAACACAATAATCTTTCGTCACACTGTCATCCCGAAAGGGGCATTCACAGGAACCTGCTGACAGTTACAGCTAGCTTTACTCAGCTAGCTTTACAGCTGATTTTACTGAAAAGGCGTGAGTGGGCTCTTTGAAATCACCGCTGTACGATGGCATTGGCAATTCCAAGGGGCACAAGGCTGTGCGAATCGAGCCTTTATAACAACTCGACTGAGCCAAGAACCATGATTGTCCGGTAATACTCATAACCAGAAACCTCGGAGAATGCGCAGCTTCCAGGGGGAGGAAATTCCAACTGAAGACGGGTTTACCTCACGTAAGTACAATAGCAGACCTTTCCTCAAAACATACGGAACCGAGGAGCAGGTGAATTTCAGTAGCGACGACAAGCTGGGTGACTGGCAATCACGCCAACGATGCCCTGTGTCTGCAACCAGAGCGTGTTACTATAATTAGACAAATCCCCAAATCGAGTGTGCTAGGCTCACCAGCACCGCTACATTATTGTCTTCCCTTGAGGCCTACTTGGGGTACTGTGATTTTGAAGAATCCTGACTGCTGGCTGATTAGAATGTGTGTTAAGTTGTTCTTGTGTGCCGCTGTGTAGCACGCGTTTGCTGTGGAAACTAGTCCTCAAGATGGTATGCTATGTGTCGCCGTTCCACAGACAGCGTCATGAAGTATTGGTGAACTGTGTGTGATGCTTTGTTTCGCCGTTCCACAGACAGCGTCATGAAGTTTTGGTGAACTGTGTGTGCTGAGAGTTAAACGACAGTTTTTATGGAAAAATTCTTATGAGGGGGGAAGTGTCACAACGTGAAGTGGAAGGAGACTACGATGACAAAGACGCGGTTCGGGAGACGTTCTAAAGACGACGAAAGCACCAACATCATCCCCGTCTTGGGTGTCATACACCTCACAGCCACGAGCGAAGCATGCGATGAGAAAATTCCTAGAAAACGGTGAAGAGGATAAAGGGAAGGAGAAGTTGGGGGTAGAATGCTAAAGTTTACACGCAAGTGTTGGGCGCTCGTCCCGAGCATTTAAAAGTGGTCACCTACGGAAAACAACCGCACCTACCGTCAGCGGCGATACATTAATGCAGCGGGAGGTGCGACCGTGCTCCGCAAGGACCGCGTTGGCTGCAACTGCGGCAGGTGGGGACACAGTGTTCCACAGTGGACCTCCATGCGCGACCAGACCCCCATCCCCCGAAGCCATGCATGACTGACCTCTACCTACGCCACCATGCCTCAAACGAACTAAAGGTAAGACAGGTTGGGGAAACTGTAAGCCATGTACTGTGTTCCCGCGTGCTGTTGAACTTTTGTTTTAGATTTTGCCAGATCATTATGCTATCGCCCTTTGTGATGCAAACTTGTCTCTCTTTCGGCTATCTGGCTTGGGTCGCTCGGAAAATGTAAACGGAGGGTCGTGTCCAGTGCTTCTTTTCTGATCAATCTTTTTTTTCTACGAACATGGCTGTCCCAAGAAACCTTGACTAAGAACAGCTTCGCTAATAAAAGTTCTACAATATGCACATTAAATTAGTTTCTGAGGGAACCATGGCCCTAGAAGTAACTTTCTGCATTGTCTTTACGTTAACGTACGTGTCAAAACAGATGCCTCATCACTTTTCTTCAGACGACAAAGGCAGCGACGAAGAGGTGATGAAATTTTAAGAGATAAATACTACAGGCTTTTTCCACAAAAACCGTTATCGTTTCCTTTCGCTGTAAAAAGCAAATAAGGCTCCTATCAAAACTTTGCAGCTGACTATAAAAGCGCCGAAGCTGAAGATTTTGTTCTAGGTGGAACGATTGGGAGCTTTAAGAAATAATTAGAAAAACAAACAATATGCAATTAAAAAACGTATAGCACCAAGCATCGCGACCTATTTATTTTAAGAGCTTATCAAACAACGATGTCGAAAAGAACGAAATTTTAACGTCATGTAGTCTTCTCTCTACAGATTGTATTGGTCAAAACGACAAAAGCCACATAAGTAGAAAATATTTTCATATCGAAAACACATTCCATTAAGCCCTTAAGGGCGAGAATGACTTCCTCAAAACCTAAGGTTTGCCGCTTTTACTGCTGCATGTCTCGTAGTGAAATTATGTTCTGCAGTCCTCGGTTGTAGTAGCCCAACTCACGTTATTATAAAGCAAGTAAAAGCTCAAAATTTGATATTTAAATTGATTTTTACAGTGAGGAAGATCAGCGTAAAACGCAATACACAGTCGTACATCGTTGATGGGAGAACTGTTTTGTTTTCTTGTGTTCTCTGCCTAGCACTTAAAATGACTCTAAATAGTGGTGTTTTTGATGCTGGCGTTTGTTATCAAAAAATAGTCAAAGCACACGTTTGGAGAGCAATAGCCCCCGAAAATTGTAGTTCTGATGCTAAGTATTTAATATACACATCCTAGTTTCCCTTGTAAAATCACTGCAGCAAACAAATAAGCGTACTTTATTAAAAATTACGAGTGGGAACGAAAGAATAATTCTTGTGCTATGCGTAAAACAGTTGCTTGTCTCGATAGAAATTGACCCCAATAATACCAATGAGATTTTTCAGAAGTACTACTAAGTTGTCAGCCTCTGTAAGCGCTATATATGGAGGCTATCGGCTGGCCAATGACATGTTTGCAAACGCTGTCAGCAGGAGTATCGCTGCAAACGTCGCTTTAATCTCGTTTCACACAAGGAAAAACGGTGATGGAAACTTGTTATAGCTATTGGTAACCGGAAAGTTCTGAAATCTAAATGACAGCATATTTGAAAGCAGAAAGGTCTTAACAAAAAATAAATGTAACCGTGTTTGAAAGTTGGAAAATCCTGAAACCTTTTCACGGAACAGATGTGTGCAACTTGCACACTCGTGGTGCTCACCCAGCGAGATAGTCGTGTTGAACCAGTGAGACCATTACAAGGCTGGCTGGGGCGACGAATTGTTACGTTCGTTTGACCCCGGCCATGGTCCATCGATGAAAGAAAGGTTCGGCGTGCTGAATCACGTTCCAGCCTTATGCGGGTGCGTGACAGCAGAGTTTCCAGTGGCGCCAGCTACTTTCGGGGCCATACATCGGTAACGGCTGCCCTGGCTCCCGCCTGCAAGCGCCGTCGAAGTAGTGGCGATCATCACCCACGAAATTGCCCATAACAAGTGTCACATCACACGTATATAGAAACTAGTACTACACAAAGTTATAGGAAGGGTGACCCAGCAATATCTACAAATTTGATCTCATGTAAAGCAGTCAGGCATCTGTAATTGTGATAGGCCTGACCTGTCTTCCGTCAAGCGGCCCTTGCTTGCCGCTCCACATAATCCGCTGCCGGGTACTTCGTGCAAGAGCGACGGGGCTGCGCTGCCAAAAACAAAAGAATTTGCTATCATTGGCCAGCGAATAACACGCATGGGCTTGTCCCGAAGGTGTCCAGCCAATTGTTTACTGCACAGTTCGCTTGAGCCTTTCATTTGTGGCTACCTGTACGTCTTGTAAGGCGGACGATGAAGCTGTTCAGCCTATCTTTCTCCAGTATGTTACCTCAAGTTCAGCGCAAGCTCATGAGAGGGCAAGGGAAGGAGCTGCTGCATCCGCCGCTATGAACTTCAGGATCGACCCTTGAGCTCCCTATCACCTGTTTCCCCCTTTCTTGAACGACTACTGCTTTTTAAATACCCAAAACCTTCATTCTCTCTGGTTTTTGTGTCTTCGAAAATTGCAAAAATGCTGTGTCTGGCTTAGATATCATCGAATAAAAACTTTTAGACACCGACACTGACACCTTCTCGTTTAAATTGACCAACACTACGCATCTCCAAACTTTCAAGCACACTTCTTAAGCGACAAAAGTGTAGAGGCCCTTTGCCTCTTCTGGGCTGCGGCGAGAAAAAACCTTCGCTGTGAGCATTTCTGTTTCTCTGGCCTTCAGTATTCGTCAAGCTTAGATCAACAATACCACAACGGTGTTCGAGAAAGCTCCATGAGAGTTCAAGTAGCACTATCGTGTGTTCCATCTTAAGACTGAACCGTAATTGTTACTTGTACCTTCTATTTTTAACTGTATTCATGCAAAATTTCCCTTCCTTTGACATGTTAGCTCTGTTCACTGGCGATAGCTCCTCGGACCACTGCGTTGATGGAGCTGCTGTCACGTTAGAAGAACAAACACTACGGCAAGCGACAGCTAGCTGACAAAAACACGCGTTCAACAGCCAACCTGCATCTTGTATTTGCATTATTTGCATTTGCATGCTTCTATTTAGGCATTCGTAGAAAATTTGTTACTATGATTTCCCATGTTGCGGAGACAATGCTCCGGTGTTTGGCGCTCTCTGCTTGTTTTTATTCACCAAAAGCACCATCTCGCTTATGCTTGTATGCCTTAATTATTACATACTGTACTCACAACCTCTAAGTTCTTGGGTTCATAAAACGTTCCCTCCTTTTTTGATCACACTCCACTTATTCATATATATGAGCTTTTATGTTTACCTGTTTTTCATTTCCTACCTTTCGTAGATAGGCTGTCTCTTTGTATACCTTATATTCGCCCTGCACCCAGGCCCCATATAGTTGGTGAGCCCTTCAAAGAAACAAATAAACAAGAACAAGAAACTCTCCCCACCACGAGAAAAAACGCGGCTACTACTGGGGAAGCGTTCTGAATTTTCGTTCAAAATTTCCGGCTTGCAGGTATTTCAAGCAGGCACATTTGCTTGGGTTTGTGTGAATCACAACGATAAATATCTGGGCCGTTGCATCTTTTTACCAGGACCGGCAGGCATTTCTCTAAACAGCAGTATTGTTTTTTTGTTCGATGAGAAGTGAAGTGCGAGTTTAATTTCGCCGTGACTGACGGGCAAGCAGAGAAAAAAGGGACACATTGCACATGCTCATTACGTACCATTAAGAAAGAAAGAAAGGTTTTTGGGCCTTCTGCATTATGGCGCTTTGTGATTGCGGAAAAGCCTAAACCAGTTGCCGTCATCCCATACATTCATATGATCACATACCGCCTAAAAAAAGTAGGCCATCGCTATGGAGTGCAAGCGGCTATCACGGCCCGCAATAAGTTGCGTTCTGTATGTGGCAGGCTTGACAGAAAGATAGAGCAGAGCAGGGAAATGAGAAGAAAGGGGTTCGTTGTGGTGTCAACCACATGAACCAGTAGGTCGCATGCGCAACGGGAGTTGTTTACAGTATTTCTTTGCCTTGTGGCCGAATTTATGTTGGGCAAACTGGCCGCTGTATCAACGTTCGTCTGAGAGAACATGAACTGTCATTGAAAGGCTCTGTATCATCCCATCTTTCTTCGCATTGCGCTAAGTGCAGCCAATGCGAACCTACTTTTCCTGCCACTAACATTTTATTTAGGCACCGCAACCAAACAACCCATGAAATCATGGAGGCATTGACACATAGCTGAACGAGGTGATAAGTGTGTAAGCCAAACAAGCGTGTGTCTTCATCCGAAAGAGATTGCGTATCTGCGTGTGCCTTGATTGTAACATGCGTACAACGTCTTGTGGCATCAACGTGACCTTTGCAAACTTGTTTCGCTCATGTGTAGTGTCTTTTCATTACTTTTGCGTTTGTGTTCAGTATTTATATTCACCCTTTCTGACATTAAAATTTAGTTGTTAGACCAGCGGCTGTCCTTGTGGTCTACTTTCTGCGTCTTAGTCTGAATTAGCCCTGGGTTTTCCAAGAATGTCAAATTTCCAACTAGCCCCGCTTGCAACCCTCCTGCAGTTCAATAAGGGCATCTACACAAACACCTTCAACCAAAACGGGAAACATGTTCGATGAACCCTGCTGAGTCATTGTAAGTTTCCCACGCGATTCAGTTTCCCCTCCAAAATTTGCATTAACTAGTTTTCCAAGTGGGGTTCGGTGACGAAGGATGCAGGCCGAAGGGGCGGCAGCACCCGACGGCCTGGCGATAGTGAGTGGCGTCGCGTACCGCGCGGCCTACGAGGAAGGTCGGTTGGTGGCTTTGGTGGCGATGGTGAACGGCGTGAGAAAGACGGGTGCGTACCCTGCGTGTAGTCCAAGTAATTCGGGCTTACATAATCGCGTTCGTAGGGTGCGCAGCCACGTCGTTCGTCACGTTGGTTGCTTCGGCAAAATCGGGAGATGCGGCCCCGTATGCCACAATAATAGCAGACTGGCCGGCCAACATTCGTGTCATGGCTTGACGGGAAGTATGTCGGCGGGGTTTGAAACCCCGGAATGGCGGCCACATAGCCGGGCGGGGCCTGTGTAGTAATGAGATTGAGCTGTAGACGATGCCAACCAGCCACGTCCGAGTGAGTATGCGTTGCACACAGAAACAGGTTGGGTGGTAGGCGGCAGTACGGGCATCAACGCGAGCTACTCTTTAACGATATCTTGTTGGCCAGGCACAGAAGGAGCTTCGCCAACACAGTGTGTGCACTTGGATATATTGGCGTGCATTTCCTCCCGAATTATTAAACTTATGAATACACGCAGGTCTTCATTTCCCAGATGGTGGTAGGAGCCATGTATTAATGAAGGCGGATGAACTGCAGTTCGTGGAGACGCTTACAATAAGGAATCACGTCCGAGATGATTGCGGGGCTCTGCGTTGGTAGTGTGGTGAACACGAACTCACCTATTCCTTTCAGAACGTAGAGTACACGGTCAGCTTCGGGCAAGATATTGTCGGAGCGATGACACAGCGTCAGAACGTCATCAATATATGAAGTGTACAGTGCTCAGCGATTGAAACGCGATACTCGGAGCGCGTGGCTGCCGGTGCTTGTTGCGCCACAGGTGAGCGCTTGTGAAAGCGAGCTGATGCATTGTGGTATACGGTGAGGGTGAGAGCGTTCGTGAAGCATGCTGACTGCATCCGGCAGACAGCTCTTCAGTGTGTGGTTCTTGGCGGCGTCATAGGGGTGCTACATGCCATGGCTTCAAAACGCTGCGCCTGCGTGCCGCGCCGCGCGAAGCTGGGTGAGCTGGCACCGCGCGCGTTATATAAGAAGAATTTGAATGCGCATTTATCGCGATGTGTTATCGTGGCGCGCACGGCACGCAGGCGCAGCGTTTCGAAGCCATGGCATGTAGCACGCCTATGCCACCGCCAAGAACCACACACTGAAGGGCTGTCTCCCGGATGCACTAAGCATGCGTCACGAACGCTCTCACCCTCATCGTATACCACAATGCGCCAGCTCGCTTTCACAAGCGCTCACCTTTGGCGCAACAGGCAACGGCAGCAACGCGCTCCGAGTATCGCGTTTCAATCGCTAAGCACTGTACGTTTCATGCGCATGTTGCACACGGGTGTCGAGTTTTTTTCGCGCTGTCGCTCCGAGCTTTAGAAGAGCCGAAAAACGCGTGAAGCTGAGCAACAAAATTGACCCAGTCGGTGATGGCTTGCCGGTTAATTCAGATACCACGTCTCGGTAAGCTTGGTCAGGAAAACCGAAACACTTTTCCGCTTGAGGTTATCCTCCCACTGGGTAAATGCGCTCACCCTGTCGTAGTTGTCCAACCCCTCGTCGGCATCAACGTCACGAAGGCCAGCGAAAAAAGGAGGGTCACGCTAGGGGCTGGTTAGGATGCATTGGAGTGTTGGTGGAGCCGTGGAGGTCGCCGATTCCAGCGCCATCGCTGTAGTTTCCGGAATTAGGCGGCTACCCGAGCGGAGCTCCAGTGGGGCAGCTGGAAAGGTGGATTCGGGACCGAAACCTACCTTCCACCACTTGTAAGGCCGATGGTAGGAGAAGGCAGACCAGTACGCGCAAACCGCTTTATTCGCAGGCCGAGCTGGAAAGCAGCAAGATGACGACCGAACCAGGTTACCGATGATGATAGAACGAGAATGCGGAAGAATCGGGGATGATGAGTATATACAGATATGAAGAAACCGCGGCCGCAACCGTGCGACAGTCATGATTGCATTATACTGGGACATAGCATTCAGCGGTCCGAACTTCCACAACCGAGGCTACCAGTCGTCTAACAATTTAAATATATATATATATATATATATAAATATATATAAGAGAAGAAAACCTTCGAACAAGGTAAAAGCACGATTGTGGCCTACGTTTCAGCAAAGAGAACTTGCTTTGCTCAGGGCCCTGAGGAAAGCAAGTTCTCTTTGCTGAAACGTAGGCCACAATCGTGCTTTTACCTTGTTCGAAGTTTTTCTTCTCTCATAAATATATATATACATACATATCAAGGTTGCAGTCGTCATTGCCAGTGCTATTCGGCTTTTTTTTTCGAAATATTTAATAGGGCCGAATGACGTGTGCTTGTCACGTTTCTTTGATTCATTGATAAATAAGCGAAAATATAAGTCGAGAAAAAATCCGCCGTTTTTCCGGGAGCGGGACTCGAACCCACATCTCCGCATAACCGGTGCGGTGCGTTCGCCATTACGCTATGCCCACAGCGGCTTCTCTCTCGACTTTAAAGCGGGGGTTCATATTTACAAGAGCTCTGAGGCCGGTCAACTAGCGCCGCCCCTCGACTACCGCGGGAGACGTAGAACGTCTTTTTTCCCAGCGGCCGCCACGTAGAACGTGTTCGGAGGTCGGGGTTAGCAATTGGCACATCCGAACTGCTGGAGCCAGTGCCTCGTAATGCATGTAGCAGAACAGAGAGATACGGGACGAGGGACTCGGTAAAGATACATATCAAGGTTGCAGTCGTCATTGCCAGTGCTATTCGGCTTTTTTTTCGAAATATTTAATAGGCCGAATGACGTGTGCGTGTCACGTTTCTTTGATTCATTGATAAATAAGCGAAATAGGGAGGCGAAGCTAAAGTTTGCCGGGCGAGGGAAGCGCTGCCCTCTCCCCGGAGGGGGAGTACGCCGGGGCAGCGGCCTATTCGGCACGTGCTTTTTTCGCTGCGCGCGTGCTGCATTTCTCGCGTTAGGAAGAGGGCTGGGTAAAATTTTCTTTCGACTTATGAAAGCATACACATTAGCACGTGTCCAGCAAGTTCGGTTTAAACGTAGAGTAGTTACTGAGTTCATTTTTGTCGACGTTTGTCTTGTCGTCTGCTACAGACGCGCCGCCTGCTTCCCGCCGCTCGACCGGCAGACTGCCCCACGATTTTAAGGGGGGAAACGCGTTATTCGGCGGTCGTCGATTGCTCTTTTCTTCTGCAAGGCGACAGCTGTTCAGCTGGTCACAGCGTACTTCTCTCTTGTTTGTTACTCCCTTCGCGTGCTCGCGTTTCTGACATCCGGACTTTCTGGACTGCAGAAACACTGATGCGTGCAAGAAATGTAAGATAAACGTGATTGATTATGGTTAATAGGTTATTTCTTACTCTTGAAACAATCAGCTGCATCTTATAAAAACGCATTAGAAAGGCACATGCTAATTAAGGGGTGCGCTGACAGCGCCGCATTTCCATTTTACTTGTCCTTGAAGAAATTTTTGATGGCAATGTTAGTCACCCCCTTGTAGTACAAGTATGGGTTAGCGTGACAGTTCGCGGAAACAACAGAACAGCTTGTGGCCTATAACTTTTAATTACTGTAATATACAGAATTTGGTGTATACCTCTTTTAATTACCAGTATTACTAAATGTGGGAAAAAAGCCAACAACGCAGCAATCCCGTCCAGAACACAAGTCACAATGACAAGACGGACCAGAGCTACTACAGCCAGGTAAATCGCTAGAAACTATTTTTTTTTCACCCATGCAAAATGTCAACCTATTGTGTTATATATGGACGATATCGAACGGCACCAGCTAAACAACTCCGAAGTTCATATATTATATCGGAAAACAATCATTGGCAGCACGCATTAAAAAAAGTGTAGAGGGGAGGACTCGTTAGAACACTAGTTCGCATTTTCAAAGCCGGGTAATGTAAACTGAAAGCACACAGATACAAACGAAAATGTGTCAACTTATTTTACCTTTCGAAACGCAGTGATCCATGCTTACCGTCTGTCCTTTTGGTGCGCTTTCGCGGGGAATATGCAGAATTTAACGAATTGATCCTCTTCTTTCGTTTCGTTGCTGTCGTGGCAGCTGACCATGCAACAATATGGGGGGTTTGCTTCGCTTTCAGTTTCATCTTTTCGTTTCGGGCTAGTGAGGAGTGTTCCCGCCGCTCTTTGTACATACGTGCTGGCTTAAGTGGCTCGCGCAGCCGGCGGTCGCCTTTTGTTCGCATTCGTGAGTAGGAGGCTGGTTGCCTCAGGCGGTGCGGGAGACAGCGCGAGCTGCGCGTGCATTTGCCAGACGCGGAGGAGCGGGCCGGGAGGCGTCAGCTTCACAAGAGCACTCTTAATCCCGTGAAACCGCCGGGGCGCTCGGCCGTTCGACTGGCGCGTAGCAGACGACGCGTCTCTAGCAGACGACAAGACAAGCACCGGCAAAAATGGAACCAGTAGCTACTCTACGTGTAAACCGAACTTGCTGGACACGTGCTAATGTGTATGCTTTCATAAGTCGAAAGAAAATTTTACCCAGCCCTCTTCCTAGCGCGAGAAATGCAGCACGCGCGCAGCGAAAAAACCACGTGCCGAATAGGCCGCCGCCCCGGCGTACTCCCCCTCCGGGGAGAGTGCAGCGCCCTCCTGCGATCGTTCCGGAGCCTATATATATATATATATATATATATATATATATATATATATATATAGGAAAGCCACCAAGGAAAGCAAAGGGGGAACATGTGAGGCTTCTTTTATATCATTGAAACTGATACAGAGTTTTTATATAAAGAAAGAATGTTGAGAAACACATGCCCGCCGCGTGGGATACGAGCCCACGACCTGCAGAATACGGATCAGGTGCGATGGAGAATATGCTTGTGATGGGGCTGTGGCCCTCTCAACTTTCTCGGATACTTATGCTAAGGAATTTGTTTCCTGTGCTCGGTGGTTGTAGCCACCACCACTCCTACTGCTCCGGGTGACGCAGGCCTTCTTATTAACCCTCCACCGTGAATCAAGCGTCTACGACATGTCGAGAGTGGTTGACCAAGGTTGAAACTGTACTACACCAAATCGCAGGAAACAATTAAATTAACATAAATACCCGAAAAGGTGGAGGGGACCACAGTCACGATGGTAGCATAGTGTCATTCTCACCAGACGTGTACTATAGAGTTTATGGGTTCCGACCCCACAGGGGCGGGCGTGTTTTTCTATACTTTCTTTCTTTCTTTCTTCCTTTCTTTCTTTCTTTCTTTCTTTCTTTCTTTCTTTCTTTCTTTCTTTCTTCCTTTCTTTCTTCGAAAAACATGTATCTGTTTCAATGATAATAAAATGATACAGTCGAACACGGATATATCGAACTCCAAGGGGATCGCGAAATAGTTCGATATATGAAAAATTCGATATAAAAAATATGGGCTCTGAGACCTCACCTATGGCGGACGGTCACTTGCCGATCGTCGCATTCAAGAATGACAACTAATTCCGCACTCAGGACGCAACAGGACGCTTTATTTCCGTGAAAAAAAATCGCCTGCTTCTTCGTCCTGGAAATGAAATTAAAGACGCTGGTCTCGATCTTCTCGAGGCTGCACAACTAGAAAATTCCAGCAGTACGCTGCGCCTTCGCACACCACGCACAACACGCACGCAAAAGAAGAACAGCGCGCACGTACCACAAGAACTTTGAAGGTAACAATTCCAAGCGCTCGCGATGGTCATCTCCGAGAGAAACAGTGATCGCCGAAAGGTGCGGGACAACTCGCCAAAAGCAGCAACAGCAGCAAAATGCAAAAGAAGGAGGAGGCCGCCAGCGCCTTCGTTCCCTCTTCCCTTTCCCGAGACGACATCGGGGGAAGACAGACCCAGAGAGAGAGAAAACAAAACTCTTTTTCGGCAAGCCGGAAAACGTACGCAGCCGCAAAAAAAAAAAAAAAAAAAAAAGGACGTGCGCATTCGGGGCATCCCTACCTCGCACTGTCACATTTTCCCAGCGTCCGGGCTTGTGTGCCTAGAGAGATTTAGCATACCGGGCTCCGCCCGCTAACGCTACGGCGGCCGGTAGCGGGGCCCGACTGGGCAAGCGCAAATTCATTCCGGTAGGGGGGATTAGTTTTGCGAGCCAGCCTTCGCCATGCCCGCGCATTCCTCTATATCCTCCTCAACCTCAATCGGGGGTGCAGCAACCGCCGAAGAGCACCTTTCAGCTAGCGCGGCGTTCGATATAACCAATGTCGGAAAAAATGCGGTTCGATATAGAAGTACGAATTCCTATACTTTTACACAGAATTTTCAACGGGATAATTTATGAGTTCGATATAGACAATAATTCGATATACCCGTGTTCGATATATCCGTGTTCGACTGTATACTAAATTTTCCCCCTTTTCTTTCGATGGCTTTCTTGACTGCCTACTATTATTCATGGCTTAAATGAGCCCTTCGTTGGCGAATAAAATTCAATATACATATATGTATATATATACTTCTATCAAGACTCGGGTTGTTATATCCACATTAGCGCGAGCTAATGAGAGGGCGAGAGTAGAAGCTGCTGCGTCCGGCGACCTAGACTTCATGTTCCACCCATGAGCTCTTTAGCTTGTATTTAATACTTTTCCTTAACATCATCTATATCTTCCGTAAAAAATATCGCCGTTCTCTCTCTTCACGCAAAAACCAAAAACAAAGAATGCGTCTGGCACAGACATCACAAAATAAACACGTCTAACACTGGCACTGACACCGGCTTGCTCAAACTGGCAAACACCCTGAATCGGCAGCATTTCACTACCACTCATTACGTCACAGAAACGCAGAGCTCGTTTGTATCTCCTGGCTTATGGTGATTAATATCTTTGCTGCTAGTCTTTCCTCTGCGCTGACCTCCAGTACATGTGAAGCATACATCGTAAATCGGGCAAATGGTTTCAGAAAGACTTCCTGGGAGTCGAAGTAATGATATAGCGTCTTACATCTTCAGACCCAAACTTAGTTGTCACGTACAACTTTTGATTTTGTGCAATTCTATCTGTCTGCTCACTCCAGTTGTGTTTGCCATGTTTATCAAAGGTGTGCTAATTTGTGATTTAAGGGCAGCGTACGGGGCTGTTGTTCTGTCTACTCTGTTGCCGAGTGCCGCACCCATGGCCCTTTCATTTGCCACCCCATTTCTGATAATCCCAGTGCTCTCAGAGACCCAGCGCGGGACCAGTTTATGTTTTTCTGCGTATACAGTCATGGTGGTGTTAAAATCGTCATTTTCGTCCTGGTTTCGGCTGGACTGGTGAGATGACCGGGCACGAGAAACACTAGACCTGTGTAGACAATGCAATTCCTAATCTGATTTTAAGAATGCATTGTAACTGAGGAAAATATTATGTGCTTCTGCTAAGAAAAAGGTGGTGTGTACGGTCATAGTACTCCACGTTATCAAGCTCGGGCCATGATCGCCGCAAGACACCATAGTGGATGTTTTAGAAGCCTAACCATAAAATTTTGCTCATGACTGTAAAATACTGCAGAGACCGAAGGTGCTGCAGTATTGCAGTGTTTGGTACTCTTTTTTATCAGGTTTCATAAAGAACAGATCACAACAAATAGTAAGAATTTGCCCAGGCGGTAAATTATCAAAAAGATGATCTGTACACGCCTAAATACAAAACGCCGAGATCCGAAGCTCGCTGCGTCACTTCAAGTGAAAAGGGCATAGCAACAGACGGGCAATTTACGAACAGTTGGGATGTAGGTGTATCATTAAGAACAAGTTTAGAAGGAAGGTATTTCATCAATAAATTTTTAAAAGCATAGACCAAATCTATTTATGTTCATTTGTCCTCAAGGGACCACTTGTTTCACTCAACGTGTAGACTTTAGAATGGTCCAGTAGGAAAGCACCCGACGCGAGTTGAAGCCCCAAGATTAGCTCTGGCTCGAGCATGCGCATTGCTGCTTTTGTCGCCGACACATACACGACCCTGCCATGGTCCCAACGAGACCCAATCAATAGGGTATAAAGACTGATCAGTGGGTCTTCGTCTGCACGTGCAAAACCTTGACAATATTCATAGCTTTCGGAACTCTATCCTTAGGTTGTTTATTTAAAAAATGAACTGTGAGTTTGCGGTCCAACAGAACACCCAAGTGCAAGCTTCCTTCATTTTTTCGAAACGGTAATACAGTCGAACACAGATATATCGAACTCCAAGGAAATCGTGAAAGAATTTGATATATCGATAATTCGATATATAAAATAGGCCTATCTGAAGATTATCTGACAACTCCGCACATCACTGAGAGTTTTCTGAAGTCGTGGTAAACGGTAATTTACCGCTTTGACCGTCAAAGCACGGAAACTTCGAACCACAGCATGATGACCACCGCAATTTAATTATCATTGAAATGTCTTTGAGCTTCGCTTGTTTTTTCTTCTGCATCGTAGAGTTCGCCAAATTGTCTTCAAGAGTACAAACACACACAAATGAGAAAATCAACGCTGTACACTGTGCCACAACACAGGCGAATAACGCTGACGTAACCTCGGCTGCAGTAGGCGGTTGGGAACGTTGTCAGGCACTGCATGCCGTTATCTTCCGTATCCGAACCGAACACCTCCCTCATCTGGAGGCGCGCAACGAAGTCGCTTTGCACCCGACACGCTCCGGAATAGCCGGGCGGGTTGTGCTGCATTTGCCTTTACGTCAACGTTGATGGCTGCATCGCCCTCAAAATTACTGCGAGGAATTCCGAACGCCTTTTCAACCAACATCTTTTCACCCGACGAAAAAACTCCGGCCCTATAGAGGTTGGCCAAGCCCGACGAATTCCCGTCTTCGTTGCTCCGAAGTAAATGCCTTGTACAAAACAAACACACAACGCCGCATCGGGTCCCTTGCATAAGCCACCAAACAGCTCAGTCACAGAAAAAGAGTGCCTCCGGTGAATTTCTTTCGCTCCTTTATGTCCTTTCGCCCCAACCACTATCCGCGTTCTAGCTATCATAGAGCTGCCCCTCGTGCTAGCGTGAAAACAGCTGTTGAAGGCCATCGAAGTGACATAATGCCGCGGACGCCACCTCTGTCTCACCAAGCCAGGCAGCGCCTGCGATGAGTCAAAATTCTCATCAACTCCACCCCACCAGAGGACGCAAACTTTCAGGGGAGCCTTCATCGCGGAATTCGATATATCGAATTTGCCCGTGATCAGGAGTTCGATACACGCGCACAACAGCCCTATAATTTTGCATGGGATTTTCAAGGGGATGTTGGCACTGTTCGATATAGACCATAATTCAATATATCCGTGTTCAGCTGTAATAGCATATAACCTTGCAAGGGCGCTGTGACGTTTTTCTTCTTCCACGGAAGTGCTGCCCCTAATGTGCCAACGCTGGAGTTTTTTTGCCGGAAATCTTGGCCAATCTCCCTAAGTGGGTATGCTTGTTTTCCAAACGTGCGCCGGGGATGCTGAGCGGTCGCGGCGAGGCATATATACACGTTCACTCGGCATTTTCTTGATTTTTTACCCGGCCGCGCGGTCGCCGCAACCTTGGCCAACCTCTATAAGGGTTGGATTGACAAACATGCGCGATTGACGCTGGGCGCCTGTCGTGATCCACGCATGCACTAGTGCTCGACATTCTCTTGGTTTTGTTAACTGCTGGGTGGCGCGCCCGCTTGGTCATTTCGTGGTACTTTACCCTGCGGAAAGAAAAATACGTTTAGCTAAATAGGTTCGCTGTAAAAAAAACAGCACATCCTACAGCAGCATTTTAACGTGTCACAAATAGCAATGTTTCTGTAGGCGACCTTTCCTGGGGCTGAAAACAAAACTTTTGAAGCGTATTGGGGGCACAGGCCGAAAACGTGGAAATCCCCAACAAACATTCAGTGGCACCAACCGTGCGGGTGCCGGGGTGAACAGAACTGTCCGCTAAACAAGGACCGAAAGAGTTAAGGAATGACTTTAGAAGCAGAGGGGATGGGTCCGTAAGTTGCATTGAGATAAAATATTACATTGTGTTTTAAGGAGTTTAATTTGTGAAGTAAGCAAGACCGTCGATTTATTCTGTCGAATGGTGACATAAAATATAGGAGGACTGTATGCAACTTCAGGTCGTAAAGATGTAGCCTGGTTGGTTAAAATTTTGAGGGATGGCTATTGAGGGTTTTGTAAGAGTATCCGCCCGGTGGTGGTTCAAACATCGGCTGATAGGTTGACTAGTTTCTACGTACTTCTATTCACAGGGTAAGCACTCTAACACATAAAAATGGTAAAACAAGTGCATCTGAATTTAGAATAAATTGTGTGATTCTATCTGGCAGCTGTGCTATTGACAATATAGTCTATATGGAGATACCTGCCAATCTCGCTTCTGGCCAAAAAATAGGGACCATGACTGGTTTTTTTAAAAGGCCCTATTTTAGACTGCACTGAACATCTTTGACGATCCGATTTCTGCGGTAGGTAAGCCCTGGTGTTTTTGTGAACGACCTTGAAGGTCTGTTATGAGGGCTAAAATAAGGTTGCGTTCTGAGGGTTAATGTTTACTTGAAGGAGGCCGTTTTTGAATTTACTTATTATGGCAGGCGGCCCCAAGTTTTTCTTTTGGCAGTGTTTCCTGAGCACTAAGTTTATTTGAGATTATATGAAGGTTCATATTGCTGATCAGGCGACAATTCTTCTCGGTTTTGGTTAACAAGCATTTCTCTGCAAGGTTCTGTTTGCGTTAGGCTACATGCATTAAAGAGTCAGCGTCTTCACTGCGTACTCTTCTTTGTCTGGTATGCCCTTCTACAAAGCTCCCTTGTTTGCAGTTGATCGGGTGATGGCTTGTATAAGGTAGCCATTGCTGCCTGTCGGGTGGTTTCTGAAAGGTACGCTTTTCAGCCGGGCAAATGAAATCCCAAAATAAGGAGGGAACAACAATGTCGGTTCCGCCGCACTGACTGTCAGTCACCGCGGAAGTAGGTGTTATACTGTGGTTCACGGAAAAATTCTGCGCAATGATTGAGTAGGGGCCAATGAAGCAGGAAGAAACTTCCCGCATAAATCCGCGAGCACAGACTAAGGCGGACTGCAAAAATTGCTGGCCAATTTGTAAGGAAATGGGACGATGCGTGACATCAAGGCGGGTTTTTTGGCTTTCTGAGCAGGCGGAATTGTTCAAACGCGAAGGTTCCGGTAGCGAGTAAGTCTAGAAACAGTGGGTTGAAAATTGCAGATAAGGCACAGGTTGGGAAACAGAAGACCCGTCAAGTACACAAAGCGAATGGCCATTTGAGAGCAAGAATGGAGATAATTTTGTTCTTTCTTGAACAGTGGTAAGTAAAGGTCCCACTGTGTCCCACTCGGTATCGTAAGGGCGCGAGTAAAAGGAATTGCTCGAAAATCATGCAGCCGTTCAACGACTGAATCCGGACTGCCTTGGGACACAGATGTCCGGAAGTCTAGCACCGATGTCACAATGTATTCGTTGTTAGAGCGAATGTAAGCATGCCCAATACGGGTGGGCCAGATTATCTTTCAAGTAAAGATTGCAAAATCTCGCGCGCCAATCATGATGTGCCGAATATATATCCTAGGCCAAAGAAATACCAAAACAGTCCCAATGTTTTTTTTAAACTGTATCCTTGCACTGCTTGGGGGCAAACATTTTGCTTTATTCGCCTGGTAGACAGAACATCTGTGTTCCTTCAATAAAGAGAAACGCAATCACAAGGCTTCATTTTTCGGACGTTTCCGTAACAAGTTTGTGAATTGCATCCCCGCCTATTTTTCTTCTCCTGGTCAAGCCAGTAAGGGCGGAATTTAGCTCGCACTTATATTTCCACTGAACAAAAAGCAAGCTTGCAGTTTCGAGAAAACTAGGTTGCCACCGTCTGAAAATTGGATGGCGCAGTCGTTTGTCTACGTGAATCACGGGGCCTGAAAAAGGTTGCGCCACGTGTGAACGTCTGAAAACCGGAAATTGCGATCGCGTGCCCCATCGCAGGCGCATTTATTTTTGGGTTGGGAGGAGTTTACCAATCTAATCTATAAGAATGTTTGTCTACACAATGAAAGAAGGCAACAACATTTCTCTTTTACACATTTTTATTTCTTGTGTATTGCGGTGTACGTTATTTTTTTATTAGGGGCTATTAGTGTGTTAACACTTCATAAAAAAAGAAATATTCGGCTGAATTTATTTGGTGTGTTCCTCTTGCAGAAGAAAACCACTTTAAAGCTTGCATTTTCTGCAGTTCAGTCCACGTACTATGCTGGCTAAAACCAGCAAATCACCGATACTTTGATACCCAGTCGAAGTCGCACCTTCAACCTACTCAACCCGCCTACTACCGAATACGCACGCCGATTTTAGAAACGCTCTCCTAGAAGTTCACCTGTGCTCTTACTTGTGTCCCGAACTAGAGCGCACAAACCACCAGAAAACATTTGTTGTTTTCGCAACAAGATGGCGGATTATACCTGGCGCGCCAAGAAAGGCGAAGGCCTTGCTCTTAGCAAAGATTTCTTAGTTGCTACATAGTGCTTTTTTCTCATTAGGCGCCTTCATCTCTTCTTTTCTTGAGACTGTTCGCTTATACAAGACGGCCAATGCTCAGGCTTTGGAAGGGCACAAGATTTACAAGGCTCATTCTAACGTAGTGCAGGTCCGAATGGTTAGTGCAATAGTGTATTCGACTACTACTAGTTAAGAGAGCATCTGGAAGCCTCCTGCTTTGAGCAAACAGGAAATGGAATTGTAAAGCAGTGAAGGAAGAGAGAGAGGCCGTCGTTAATTTAACTTGTTGCAGCAGGACATTCTTATGGCCACAAACCCGCAAAATGCCCTCTTATTGCAAAATGTCTTTGTTGTGGCCCGTTCCACAAGTTGGCGTTTGTCAGAGAGTTCGCAGTGCAACAATTCCTCCTTCCACTGATGCAAGTTATGGATGGGATAAGGGCTAACAGTAGGGCATTTTCGGCAATCTCATACCACGGTGTAGCTGTTCCCAGCTGCACGGCAGAAATTACAGCTTGCAGGATTTTTTGGTAGGGCACCTTGGGCGTGGTGGGGTGGATTGGGGATGTAAATTGGCTTGTAGGCGAGATAAAATAATTTTTTCCTTATTCGCGTGTCAGTTGTTGGGGTGGTGGGAAGCGAGGTGGTCTAAGTTATAGTGTCCTAAATATTCAGGGTATTCGTAGAGTATATCTATCTTTGAGAAGAATTGGTAGTGCTGTTGTTGTCTTTCTAGCGACACGGCTCGGTGTGAGTGGGCACTGGTAGCGTGGTCATCTTCCCTGTTATGAAGAATACACTTGTGTTCTCCTGATTCGATAATATGTTTATGGGGCTTAAGATTAATGCGAGATGCCGACGTCGTGTTTACATTATTTAAATTGCTGCCATCACAGAAGCCACGCAGCGTACGCGTAGCAACAGATTCTTTCTCAAAGTGTAGGTCCACAGCGCTACCCTGCAATTCTATCTTCGTCGCCGTGTTGTTACTTTTAACCTCTCTGGAAAGTGACCGTCTAAGTCAAGGTCTCAGTCAAAGTACGGGTGCGATGAGGATGAGATCAGGTGAAGATAAACAGTGAAGTTCTTGCTTCAGCGGATGAACATGATAGGCATGGTGGGGACTAGCTCCCGATTATCGACGCTATCAAGGCCGCGAAGAAATGATGAAGATTCTGGGAACTACTCCGGGCGAAATGGCTTGGGACTCGGCATGGTCGGCGGGTCTTGGGTAGTAACATCCAGTGCGGTATCAAGTTTTCTCGATTGATTGTCACAGGATGGGGACAGGGGATGGTATGTTCTTGAAGTGCAGTTTGTCGCTTGGTGGCGGTTGTCTCACGCAACCCACCTGCCTTCGGTGATTATGCAGATGGCGAGAAAGTTTAACTCTGGGGCGCGTTTGGGGATGTACCCATACAAAAGGACGCACGACATAAACCGTGAGAAATGAGTGCAATTTATTTTTAATATTTTTATTAACATGGAGGTCCTCATGGATATCGTTACGCGTTGTCCATTTCCAAATGAAGTGCGCCTTTCTGATCCTCGTTTATTCCACCTTGCGGTAACGCAGCGAGGTCATCAGCCCGAAAAGCATACCGGTGATGTAGAATCTCCGGGAGCAGTACTGAGGGGGAAGAGAGCATGTATAACAAGAAGAAACAGGAAACGTGAGTATAATTGATCTTAGAGTGGCTTTATATGAATAGCTGTAAAAAAAGTCATATCTGAGACGGCCGGGGAATACAGTGGCTGTTCGGTTAGGGAGAAGCATCGCTACGCAAAGATAAAGCATGTACCGGCAGTTGGTATCAGCGAGCCGCCTAATGAATCATTGGTGTGTGACATTGACGAAGGCCCCTTTCATATTGACCGCAGCAAAGGAATGTCTGTGCTTAGGATAGAGTTGCATGAGTATGTTTGCATTTGGCTGTAGCAAAGTGATTAGCATAGAGGAATAATCTGAGGTTAATCAACGCTTTCTTCTGCAAACATAAGAATAGAAAATCGGCATGAAAGAGCCCAGGCATGCTACGAAAAACAAAATTCATTTCATTTTAGGCGGCAATGCGGGTATTGTGCAAGACAACGAGGTGTTAGTATATTTTGGAGCAGCGATAATAGTGTCACGAAGCCCGCCGAGCAGAAGCAGCGGTGTTCGAATTGATGACGCTTGGCTGCGCATGTCACTTTGTTGACTGCTTCTTCCCCGCCTGTGTGTTCTTTGAGTTGTTAGTGGAGCACAAGTTCGCTCCAATCAACTCGTTTTTTCCTCTAGGCAACTGCGTCTTTTTCGCTTCATAACATCTGAGGAATGTGCGGTGTACATGCTCTCTAAACCCTGTGCAAGTTGCCAAGCAGACCCTGCTCGTACCAGCCGCAGACAGCACGTAGTCTCAGCCGAGGTCAGTATTCTACCGGAGAAAGTGAATAAGGAAGATGTTGCGACCAGCCCCATTGTCAACAAAGCGAATACTCCCGATGTTCTGCTGCAACTACGAGAGCCCCCATAATACAGATGTTTCCACGTACACATGTTCAACCGGTAGGATGACGAAGAAACCTTCGGACAAGGGGTATTTTACGTCTAAGATTGAGCTCGAGTCTTCTTCTAAATCTACAATACCTCGCTAATACAATGAAGCATATTCAAAACGGTATTTCTGAAACCATTCACAATTGTCGGGCCTAAAAACCGCACTGAGCTATTCCTGCCGACGCCAATCCAATACCCCAACGAAGGTGGTGTAGTGTTCGTTGCAGAAATGAACATGCTGTTCCGATGAGCTGACCGCGAAATGTCAAACGAAAAGAAGCTGCGC
Organism: Haemaphysalis longicornis; assembly: GCF_048455015.1. Lineage (NCBI taxonomy): Eukaryota > Metazoa > Arthropoda > Arachnida > Ixodida > Ixodidae > Haemaphysalis > Haemaphysalis longicornis. The sequence goes on from NW_027526306.1 coordinate 2,013,198, forward strand.
TTTCTCGTGCGGGGCGTTAAACAAGAGCTCTTCGCTGAACTCATTGGGAACCTCCCAAAAACCGTCGCTGAATTTGTGCCCAAAGCCTTCATGACCAAGAGGACACTCGAATCGCGCTTGAGGCAGTACGATCGAGCACCCAACGCCTCTTTGCAAACCCCATCAACGCCCCTGGATGCGAACCCCGTCGACGCCGTTCGCGAAGAACTGATGAAACGTTTCCCAACAACACCACCACAAAAAGTCGCTCCCCAGAACGACGTGATCTTAGGAGAAGTCCAACACGCTTCCGGAACTTCAATGCCGTTCGAACCACACCGTGAGCAACAGGCCTACTCTGTGTCTGTTCGCCAACCCTGCCCTATTCCAAGGTGTCGTCAAGAAGCTCCGTCGTACCGCTGTCGACTGTTGCTGCCGTCCTCACTCTCGCGGCCGTCTATCGTACCGCTGTCAACAGCCCAAAACTAGCCGCTGAGGAACACCGGCGTTTGGTTAACCGCTGATAATCATCCGCTGTGCTACCGCGGTGGGGAGGCCTATGACATCTATGGTCGATTTCCTTACGAGAGACTCGGAACGGGTGGTTTTTACATCGACGCAGCTCCACCTCTAACCTGCCAGCGACCACATGAGATCGACCACTACGTATCTCAAACCAGACGCGGCCCAGCCATTTTCAACCGTTCGTCTTCGCCCTACGCATCACACTCGTCGCGCCACCTTAGTTATGCTGATTTCACACGTGGAAGGTCCCCCAGCTCACGCAGGGCAAATTAAAAGCAGCAACTTCGGGAGGTAAAGTTGCACAACGGAGGATAAACAAATCCTTCCAACGACACAAAGACTCGCCGAACAACGTGATTCACGACATACCAACACCGTACCAGATGTCACGATGCCAAAAATATCACGATGACGTAGGTGCCTAGACGGAAAACGAAGTTTTTTGGAGCGAAACTGTGGTCTCCTAACAACTAAAAAATACACAGGTGGCGAAGTAGGAGTCACTCGAGTGACACGCGGACGCGAGAGTCGATGAATCGACCACCGACGCGTTTGCTCTGCGGGCAGTTATCTTTGGGCGCCAGTGTTTCTCCAACCGTCCAATTACGTCCAAAACACTGTATAACAAGTAAGATTTTCTAGGCTGTTGCGTTAGTTCCAAACGCTCTCCCTAACGAAAGAGATATCACGTGCGTCATAAACATAAAGTATGAACAAGGCGCTTCACTTGGCACACAGATAACACAGACTGGCGAAGACACGCGAAATTTACACCATCTTCCCGCGAGGAGAACCATGGGGTAGATGCAACGCATCGGGGGTTGCCGTTGCGTTTCCGTTATGTTAGCGATGTCAGCGTGTGGATTGCTGTTGTTGTGTATCCTATTTACGCAGAATATTCACCCCCGATGCGTCGCATCTAGCCCATAGTTCCCCTCGCGGGAAGATGGTGTAAATTTTAAACCGGGCGCAAGTGCGTGCTAACGCACAGCTGGCATGGCGACGGGAGTGAGCGCAGCCGAGCGCAATCTGCGCGCTGACCGCGCTGACGCACAGATGGCGCTGCGGTGAGAGCGGTGGAGAGCGCAGCTGCCGCGGCGAGGAGAATGGGGGAGAAATGCGGACTACGCCGCGACAACGACGCTGGACAAGGCGAATTAAAGAGATGCGTTGCATCTAAAACAAAACATAAATAAACCAACCAAATGCATGGTCGCGCGAAAATTGCATGGCTAGATACAAGATTATACCTAATCTTAGTACAGAGAGAAGCAAACTAGGGAAAACTAAGGAAACCCGCATGGAATTAGTCGGAGCCAGTTCGCAGGGGTTTAAAGCAATTTTAAAAACAAAGTTTTGCTTTTGAACGAGAAGAACGAGAAGAATGCGGCCAGGCTAAAGGAAAACATAACATCGGCAACCAGCGAATTAGTAGCTGCCGATCCACTTACAGAAGCAAAGGAAACGTTATTCGTCCGTATGACATGTCAGTAATGTACTAAAGGCCTCAAATAGGGGACAGCTTTGAAGCAACGAGGAAGACGCTAGCATTCGGCAAAGACTGGATGTGCGCACTCAGAAATTAGCAGGGAAACATCACGCAAAGTTAGACGATATAATAAAGGTAGGGGAACCATTATACACCAGGCCGAATATCGTTTGCATTGCACTATGGGAAACTACTAAGAGTATAAGCTTAACTTGCCATGGCCCACTTGTAACGGAAGATGAAGTAAAAAGGTCTGAAAGGTATGACAATAGAAAACGCTGAAAGCGATAGTGGCATAACAGTAGATATTCTGAAGTTGAGCGGAGATATTTTACTGTAAAAGGTTGCCGTGCTATTTTCGAAATGGTCTAAGACTCAAAAAGTCCCTGTATATTACCTGGTTGTCGTGGCGCACAAGCCGATAACGAGCCCTATCGTCACACCCTCTCCCTTCCCTGGCTGCGCATGCGGCTATATAAGCAAGCCCAATGAAGCTGCGCGCTGTCTGCCTTGCTCAGTCACTTCATGTTTCGTCTTACTGCCACCCACACACGATACATGGTGTCAGAAGTGCAACCACCGGCGCAACAAGCAGCAAGGAATAGACGCCATAAAACCACCGGGACCACTGCAACTTTCTGGAAACGTCAGACGCAACAGGGAGCTCTTCAAGCAATGACTCGACCTACTCCTGACGGCGACTTCGGCGGAGAAACCCAGGACAGAAGCGGTCAAGGCAGTAATTCTTCTCACCACCGCTGGCGAAGAGGCACTGGAAATCTTCAACAACATTACCTTCCATGAAGGTGAGCGAAAGGACGACTACCCCTCGCTGGTGTGCAAATTCGATGAGTACGGTCTCGAGCAATGGAACGAGGGTTACGAGCGACATGTGTTTACGAGCGACCAACAACAAGACCACCAGAGAAAAAATATTGCGGGACAAAAACCTGACTCCACAGAAAGCAGAGAATATGTGCAAAGCAGCAGAAGTAGCGGTGCAACAAAATACTGCATGGGCCACTGAGCGAGTACAGGTTGACTTTGCCCTGTGGAATGAATGCGGAAAACTGCAAAGAAGTAGTTACACGCAATTCAGTAAGAGCCATGTGTCACGGCAGTGCCCAGCTTACGGGACAGTATGCTACGCATGCAAAAGGAACAATCACTTTGCGTCCTGCTGCGAGCACACGCAGGTTAACGATATTTTTAACGACGCAGACGACCATTTTCATGAGGCTTGACGTTAGCATCTGCGGCATCAGCAACAACGGAGGAAAAGATTGTACAGTACGCGGGACGATGTACGGCTCCGAAAGTGAACTGAAAGTAGTTACTGGTTCACAGGCGAACCTTATCCCGCTCAGCGTCTTCAAACGCATAGAGAAAACAGCGGCATTGCAGAAGAGCGGCGCAGTGCTTTCCGCCTACAATAGGTCCGTAATAGAGCATCTTGGCGTGGCGACCGTAGCGATGCAGATAAACGGCGCAGGCAAAGAAACCAACTTCTTCATCGTCAAGAAAGGGCGCCAAGCAATTGTTGGCCTGAGCACTTGCCGTGAGTTTGGCATTATTCCTGCAACCATCGATGCGATAGGACGAAGCGGTGCAGAGGCGCCCGAGACAGAATTCGCGCACCTTTTTCGAGGCACTGGTTGCTTAAAAGGAAAATACAAGATGGTTCTTCGGCCAGATGCTGTTCCAGTCATGCAACCAGCGAGGAGAGTGCCACTGCCTTTGAAGGAACCATTACGTGACGAACTGGCGCGCATGGAAAAAGCAGCCATCATCGTGAAAGTAGAAGAAACAACTGAATGGGTGAGTCCACTGGTTGCTGTACGGAAAAATAACGGGTCGCTCAGAGTATGCATGGACCCACGAGAAGCGAACAAAAATATATTGAATGAGCACTACCCCATACCCATGCGCGAAGACATCGAAAGTGGATTTTCAGGAGCTCAAGTTTTTTCGCGTCTAGATGCAAACGCCGGATTTTATCAGATACCACTCGATGAAGCTACAGCGGGGATCTGCACGTTTGCAACACCGCTCGGGCGTTATCGCTTTTGTTTACGTTACCGTTCGGAATTTCATCGGCCAGCGAAGTGTTTCAGAAAACGCTGTCCGAAATCTTTGAAGGTATACCTGGAGTACGTCTGTACGTCGATGACGTCCTGGTGTGTGGGGCTATCAAAGCTCAGCACGACGAACGTCTGCGCGCCGCTCTAGAAAGGGCAGAGAAAGGAGGGCTGACTTTTAACCCACAAAAGTGTGTCTTCGGTGTGAGAGAAATAGCATTTTTGGGTGACGTGATTAACGCAGAAGGTGTGCTCCCCAGCCCCGACTTTATCAAAAGCATCCAAGCTATGCCCGCTTCTGAAGACAAAAATGCAGTACGGGGCATAATGAAAGTTGTAAATTACTTCTGCAAATTCATAGCCCGACTAAGCGACAACACGGTGTTGTTGCGGAGCCTCGTCAAGAAAGATATTGTTTTCGAGTGGACTGCAGCTCACGCGCGCGAGTGGGAAGCCGTATGCGAGGCTTTAACGTCTCCTCCGCTGGTGGCTTTCTTTGACGAGGAAAAAGAGACAAAGCTAGCAGCGGACGCCTCTGCAGTCGAGACATGTGCATCTTTGTTGCAAAAGCATGGCAGTGACTGACGTCCAGTCCTGTATGCATCGTGGACGCTAAGTGATTGCGAAACGCGATATTCCCCAATCGAAAAAGAAACGCTCGGCATCGTGTTCGTGTGCCAAAAACTCCACCAGTTTACATACGGCCGCAAGATTCTTATCGAGACCGACCGCCAGCCATTGCTGGCGATTGCAAAAAAAATATCGGCGAGATGCCACCAAGGCTACAGCGTTTCTTTGTGCGCTTGCTCAAGTACAACTACGATTTGCAGTTCGTTCCTGGCAAGGACCTGCTCCTGGCTGGCATGCTCTCTCGCGCACCTGCCCGCGCGTCAACCCCTGAAACAACCGAAGACGTCGAAGTCTACTTAGTTTAGGTCGTCTCCGGAATAGTAACTACACCAACGAAGCGAAGTCTTCAAGTTGAAACTATGGCATATCCGTATCTAAGTTTGGTGATACAGCAGCTTGCCGAATGTCGACCCATTGAATGGGAATTACGCGCGTTTTCTGCTGAGATATCCGTCATCGAAGGAATGTTACTTTAAGAATGAAAAGTTGTCATACCCCTGTCCATAAGAGCTGAAATGCTAAAGAAAATACACGCCGGGTATCTCGGAATGAACAAGTGCCAAGCAAGAGCACGGTGAGTAGTTTTCTGGTCTGGCCTTGACGGCAGCATAGAATCGATGATTCCTTCATGCAGCGCATGCCAGAAATATGCGTACAAGCAGCAGTCCGAGCCCGTTGTTCTGCGGCCAACGCCCAGTATGCCGGGGTACAGAGTCAGCATCAATATCTTTTCGTTTGCTGGCGACGAATACTTGGTAGTCTACGACGCACACTCAAACTTTCCTGAGGCAAAAAGCTAGCTACCATCACAGCACGTGAGTTAGTAGAGAAAACGTCCGCTATCTTCGCACGCTATGGGATCCCTGGACAAGTATGCACAAACAGTAGTCCTCAATTTGTGTCGAAAGAATTTGCCGACTTTGGAAAACAACATGACTTTGAGCACATCACTTCAAGCCCGCTATTCGCTCGGTCCAATAGGTTAGCGGAAGAGGGGGTCCAGGCAGTCAAGCGCATCATAAAAAAGACCACTGAGTCGGTTGATGATTTTTGGCTAGGTCTGTTGTCGTATCGGGTGTCTGGATTAGAACATGGCCTCTCACCCGCACAACTGTTACAGGGACGGCAACTGCACACCAACGTCCTGGAATGCAGAGCTGAGCTCGGAAGCTCAGTAGCAAAGCACAAGCAGCAGGACAAAGGCAAGCCACTGCCGCTACTGCAGCAAGGAGACACGGTGCGCATACGGGACCGCGATTGGTCTCGCAAGGCGAGAGTACTCCAGGAAATTGCTCCTCGATCCAACATCTTCGAAGCTGAGGATGGAAGGCTGCTGAGGCGGAACAGACAGCTCCTGCCTCGAAACCAGAGAGACTTCCGCGCCATGCCTGACGACGGGAAGAGCCACGCCGCCGAGGGTGACAATGCACAATTCGTGAGCCAGGACACTCAAGTACAAGGTCCTAATCAGCACTGTCCCGCCACTCGGAGCCTGGAAGCCAAGGAGCCTGGAGTGCCTGAGTTGCAAAATGAAACGCAGGAGACGGCTGGAACACCTGGAACCACAACAGAAGTGCAGCAGTCAACCGAGCCCCGCAGGTCAACCCGTCATCGCAGTGAACAAAAGAGGTTGCGCTATGACAAAAGTTTCCTTCGAAGATCTTGACTTTACTTGTGATTTTTTTTGTTGTTTACTGCTTTGTTTTGGCAAAGAAAGAGATGTATCGTACTTGGCTCTCGCGGCGCGCAAGCCGATAACAAGGCCCATTGTCACACCCTCTCCTTTCCCTTGCTGCGCATGCGGCTATATAAGCAAGCTGAATAAAGCTGCGCGCGGTCTGCGTTGGCTCAGTCACTTCATATGTTGTCTTACTGCCGCCCACAAGTGATACCCCAATCCCCAACGATTTTTTGATTCATATTCAGGAAGATCCCAAAAACCTCAAAAATTACAGACCCATCCACCTACTTTTATTTCTATGCAAGCTGTTTAAAGGAGCCATGAAGAGAAAACACAAGTTTGGTTCATTCAAAAGATTGTCTCGTTAGAATCATACTGACACCACTTTTAACGTAAACTTCGCTCAAATAAGCTACATAATTAGGAAAAACGGGAATGGTCATGCGACCCACCAGCTCATTTCCCGCAACAGAACCTGTGATGTCACATGGGCTAAGCTCTGCGATTGGCGGAGGCTGGCAGGAGCAGACGCAAATTAGGTAGAGCTTACAAACTAGACGAACGAGCGATTTGCGCTTAAATTTAGGGCACATTCTTTACAAAGCAATAAGAATGATGGGACAAACAGTGGAAGTTACGAAAGCACATGTAAACATAGAAGTACTGATGCGTTCTGCTGTTCGTACTGCGCACAGCATGCTTTGGTTTAGCTGCACAGCACTACGGGGCTTGGGGTTGTCTCAGACGACACTGGCCGATTTACGCAAGCAACGGTGTCTTACGTGACCCCATTTGTCGAGCGAGCACTGTTTCAGGGAACGAATATTTTCTCCCAGAACAAAAACAAGCCAGGTTTAAATGCGGGCAAAAACAAACCAAACGCTTGCCACGGTATGGTGGCGCCATCTAGGTTACGGAACGTAAAGAAACGCGGGAACAAACCAACACCGCTGTACAGGGTGGAGACAACCTTTGAACGGTCCCGTGCCGCCGCAATTGGGCCAACGGGCTCAACGCGTTATTCTTTTCGTTTCCCACGAGACCTAGCAACGCGAAACAGACAATATGATTCAAACTTCTTCAGTAAACCGCGTTGCGGCGATAATTTTAGCGCGGTTTTGACACAATGACTTGCTTCGGCGGCGAGCGAGCAACCGAACATGGCGGCGCCAGCGTTACGTGTCTCTACCCTGTACGGCGGATGCGTGAATGAAGGTATTCTAGGCTGCAGAGCGGTCGGTTCCCGTGATGTCACTTGGGGCCACGAAAACGCACGATTGAGCGGGAAAATCAAAATTTTAACCTAAATTGTTTAATTTCTCGGTGAATAAAGCACCGTTTGTATCCGGACAAGCGCTGGGGCACTATAAAACACGAAATCTTTCGAATAAAACCAACTTGCATTTTCTCTTCATGGCTCCTTTAACAGAGGTACATTGATCCGCATAGGTGACAGCCTAGATTCCAGACAACACAGACAGCAGGCAGGATTTAGGAAATGATCGCAACCATGGATCTCACCCATGTCGTAAACAAAATTAGAAATTCGCGGAGTGCACTAAACGCCTTACATGGAGATTAGAGATTAGAAGAAAGCGTCTGATTCCGTACCTACCGTTGCCGTTTCGGAAGCATCAAAACACCAGGAAATAGATGGAACCGGCATAAGACTTCTAGAATATATATATAAAAAATGCACACGACGGATAACCCTCCACAAGAAAAGCGATTAATTTCCGATCCGAAAGGGCGTAAGAATCGGATGTACCACCTCTCCAAAACTCTTCTCAGTATGTCTGGGGGGTGTATTTAGAAAACTTGACGGGAAGTCAACATAGGATTAGGGATAAGCGGATAATAGTTTAGCCGCTTCTGGTTTGCGGAAGACAAAGTATGACTGAGTCAAACTACAGAACACCTGCAAAAAATATATGTTTATCTGTATATGTATATGTTTTTCTGCACACAGTCATAATTTTTTGAAATTGTGATGATGTGCTTGGTTTCGGATGGAATTGTGAGAAGACAGTGCACTAAGAACACTTGATTTGTATAGATGACGGAATAGAGAATCTGTTTTTTTAAGATTGCGTTGTACAATGAACACAATTTTATGTGCTTCTGCTAAGAAAATGGCGGTGGGTATAAAAGGTATATAAAATGGCGGTGGGTTATAAAGTTCAGACAACGAGCAGCGTAAGACACCATAGTGGAGGGCTTTGACGCATAACCGTAAAATATTACACACAACTGTAAAATACTGCAGAGACTGAAACTGAGGCAATATTGTGGTGCTTGGTACTTTTCTTATCAAATTTCATCAATAATTGACCGCAACAAAAACACAAGAGACTACCAAGCGTAAAATATCAAGAACGATGATGTGTACACGTCTAAAAAAAGAACGCTGACATCCAAAGCTGGCTGTGTCACCACAAGTGAAAAGGGCATGTCAACTGTGGGGGCGCGCCTTGGCGCGATGCCTTCTGGACTGGAGGGTGTTGCTCGGAGTGCTTCGGCCCCTCTCGCCTTGATCCGCCCCAGCCCCAGCCGGCCGAGCGCCCGCCGTCCACGTTACCTGGGAACGCCGGCGCTCGAGAGATGGCGCTGGTGGACACGGAGCAACAGGCAGCGGTGTGGGGACAGGCCGTCTTCGGGCGGAGACTCGGACTCGGGAGGCCAGGGGTTGTTCTCTGGTGTGGGTCCAGGCGATGTACTGAGAGTGGGCTCCATGCGAGTAAAGAGTTTTTTTGTACTCAGCCGCAGTGTTCCTCAATCCTTGGCATGCCGTAGAGAGCAGGCCCGCATCTGGCGCCCGAACGTGGGGCTGATTTGAAGCCCACCAGTGGAAATTTTCTGTCTGCGGTGGCCGGGAAGGGGCTCACTCTGGTTTGAGCCGCCATTCTTTTGCTTCGGCAACGAAGCGTCATTTTGTGCACTTGGCTACACAGACCTTTCCACCGTATAGATGCACGTTTGGTAAATTAGTTAATATTTCTGTGTTATGGTCTCTTATTTTAGTTTTTACGATACCTGCAGAAGCCTGACGTTTTTTTTGCATTCTTCTTTTTCTGTTTGTGTAACGTCTTAAGGGGCTTTCCACCGTATAGATGCACGTTTGGTAAATTAGTTAATATTTCTGTGTTATGGTCTCTTATTTTAGTTTTTACGATACCTGCAGAAGCCTGACGTTTTTTTTTGCATTCTTCTGTTTCTGTTTGTGTAACGTCTTAAGGGGCTACATTACATTGTGGGTGAATGTACGTAGCGTCTTGTAGGAAGGTATGTAGCGTTGAAAGGAAGTCGCTGGTGTGTTCTGATGCCAGTCTACTGCAGCCTCTTCTTATTTTGATGCGTGTTTATTTGCGGTTTTTAGTCATACATTATCTGGATGCTTATGTTTTGGTTGTAGATTTCTGATTGCGGTTTGTTTGTCGCGTTGCGTAGATGGCTAGCGCGGAGTGTTTTGTACTGGCGTGAACGCTTTGGTGTTGCCGATACAGCTGATCCTTCTATATAGTTCGCTTGCGACGGCCCCGACCACAAGGAGTGACGGGACAGAAGGAGAGCCTGGAGGGCTCGGAAGGAGACGCGGCGGTGGACGCCGTTGCGTGGGAGACAGCTAAGCAGTTGCAGCCCGCCGATCTCGCCTCAATTATGACGCAGATGACCGCGATGTTTGCGGAGATTACCCGAACGCTCGGTTCGGCACTGGTGGCCCCCGCCGCGGTCCCTGTAGCGCCAGGTTCGCGGCCGCACCTTGACGTTGAGGGCCCCTCATACTATGGCTACGGCGACGCGAAATCGGTGTACGAGTTCCTCCAACAACTTCATTCCTACTAAATGGCGCGGGCGCATCGGAGGAGGATGTGCTGAGGCAGGTCCTGCCCGTGGTACTGGTGGGAACCGCGGCGCGGTGGAGGCGCTCCCAGCCGGCGTTCACGACCATAGCAGATTTTCAGGAGCGCTTCCGCGCGGCGTTCCTGCCACCGATCAAGAACATCGCATGAAGGACGAGCTCGCTATTCGCACGCAGGAACCAGAGGATAGCCTCCTGAAGTTTGTGCGGGCGATGCAGGAGCTCTACGAACGGGCCGGCCCAGCGGCAGCCGACACGGACAAAGTATCACGGGTGTGCGCAATGCCACCCGTGTTTTACTTCGCACTTGCGGTGCCGGAGTTTTCGTAACCTCGCGGCCCTCGCACAGGAAGCGCGCATAGTTCAGGAAGATTTGTTCGCCGAGCTGCGCTACAAGCTGCCGCCGAGGCCTGGAGAATCACTCCAACCGGGTTGCGCTTGGTCAGGAGCGTCGGTGCTTAGCACCTATCAGGCCAAAACAATTGCCGTAGACAGCAGACGACAGCGGACAAGTTCGCCACTCTGTCCCAAGCCTGGCCACTGTTCTCGTCGATGCCCCGAGAAAATGCGTAGTGTGCAGGGAAACTGGGATCGCCGGCAGCTGTGAAGGGCGGTAGCTCGTCGTCGCCGGCGAGAAGCGAGAAGGGGGGTTAGACAGAGGGGGTTCGAGGGCACCCACAGATCACCCCGATGCTGGCGCTGACGGGCAACTGGCCCCTTCCGCATGTAGAGCGTATGGAGACACTTCTTCGTCTGCCTTACTCATGCGAGTACAATTAGTCAGTTGAGAACTTTTTGCCGTGCTCGACACGGGCTCGACAGCTTCTCTAATCGGGGACGAAATCTTCGAAGCCTACCGGAGAAGAAGAATCCTGATCAGGTGCGCTGGGACACCCATGAGCTTAGGAGGAGGGTCAGCCAAACAAGAGGGAGCCGTTAAACTTACGCTCACTTTGGACGGCAAGAAGCGCTGGCAGCGTTTTGTTTACTTGCCTGGCTGGTCTACCTCGGTCATACTGAGGAGAAACTTTCTTTCAAGGGAGGGCAGTGTGCTCAACATGGGGAGGAACAGCTACCTGTACGGGCCACTAACCCAGTTTTTTTATTTCGCGAAGACGCCTACGCCGGTTTAGGACCGCAGCAGGCAATCAATCTCTACTGTGCCGTGGAGGGCGAGAGGGATGCATCAGGAGAGATGAGTGCCGAGGTTGAGGCGATTGTCGCATCTTTTGCAGGATGCGACGATCAGCGAGGATTGTTGGCGGAAACATTGCTCCCCTTTTCAAATTGCTTTACCGAGAGATCTGGCTTGACAGGGGTGACAGCGCACGATATAGACACTGATGATGCTCGGCCATTATGGTTCAATCCGAGGCCCGTAAGTGCCCATAAGAGGAAGCTTCGTGACTCCGCACTAGATATGATGATCGAGAGAGGCCCAGTGAGACCCTCAGGAAAGCGCTGGAAATCCCCTTTGGCCTTGGCACTGAAAACAAATCCCGATATCTCCACGAAGTGAATGATGATGAGGTGGGCGAAGCTAAAATGCTTATCGGTAAAACCGTGGAACGTTCACCCTCCCATCATTTAAAGGCTCCACACGTTGTTATAGGTCTTCTTCACGGCGCGCACCATCTGAATGAGTGAAGGACATAAGGCGCGTTCGTAGACATGCTCGCGTCTCTGTTTGTAGCGCAGTGGGAAGAGTGCCGCGTACCTCCATCGCGGCCAGAGAGTCGTGGGATCGAAACCGGGCGCCGCCTCGTCAAAACCACCACTCCTCGCTGGCAAAGCGTGAGACTTCCCACCACTCCGTTGGCAAGCCCGTCGACGACGTCGATGTTTCTGGTGATCCTGTAGGTCTTGTTTGGGATGACGAGAATCTCAATTTGGAAGTTGGCAAATTCCGTGTGTGACATTTTAGCCACCCTGGGCGTCCCCTTCTGCAGAGCGTCTTGTGTCGCGTACCCCCGGTACGTGTCTTCAGCTCGCCGACGATAAACGACAACATCCTCTTCTTCATCTTCTCCTTGTTTGGTAGCAACGAACGCGTTGAACGTTTTTACCTCTTCGTCAAATCTTTGGTTGGCCAATCCCTAGGGGCATCCAGCCACAATCATCATCTGCGGTATGTACACGGCGCAACGAGGGACGGAACAGGGCCCGAGCAAAAGAACTTCGCCCCTAAAATATGGTTCAGTACGGCTGTGCGTAGACTACAGAAAGCTGAACGCACTGACCGAGAGAGATGCATACCCTTTCCCGAGCATTCAGTCGGGGATAAATCAGCTGGGCAACGCTCCCTACTTCAATGTGCTGGACGCTAGCAGAGGGTACCTGCCGATTCAAATGTCCGAAGCTGACATTGAAAAGACCGCATTAACCTGCCACATGGCCTCTTCAAATTTACTGGACTCCTATTTGTCTTGTCTTACGATCCAAGTTCGTTCATGCAGTTGATGGACATCGTCTTGGGGGACGCGAGGTACAACTATGGGATGGCTGACCTGGGTTATGTGGTGATCTATCCTGACACGTTTGAGGAGAACCATGTTCACCTGAGTTCTATTCTTGAACACATGAGGAAGGCCGGCCTGACTATCAACCCAAAACAACTGCATCTGGCATCATCTAAGGTTGATTTGTTTGAGTTTGTCATAGAAAATGGTACCCTAAGAGCGAAAAATGACAAGATGCATGCCATTCTTTGCTACCCTCGACCACAACAAGTGCAAAGCCTGCAAAGGTTTTAGGGCATAATTGCTTGCTACAGGCAGATCATACCGCAATGTAAGGAACTCGCAAGGCCTCTTTACAAGCTGTTGCGTAAGAACGTAAAGTGGGTCTGTAAAAAGGAACAAGAGGATTTCTTCAATTCATTTTCTTCTGCAATTACGGACACTGCTAGTTTGCGCCTTCCCGACCCGAACAAACCGTTTGTTTTGCAGACAGACGCTACTGACTACGGTGTGGGAGCTGTTTTGTTGCAAGAACGCAAGATTGAGCTGCGGGCAATCACTTTCGCGAGCCACGCTCACACCGGCGGAGCGGAATTACTCCGTAAACGAAAATGAGCGCTTGGCTATCATTTCGCATTGTCGAAGTTCGACATGTACCTAGATGAAGTGGTTTTCACCGTGAAGACGGATAACCAGGCACTGACGTGGCTAAAGGGGCTTAAAGGTCTGTTGGCAGGCTCGCGGGGTGAGCGCTGACGTTGCAACGTTACGCGTAATAAATCGAGTACCACCCAGGCTGCACCAACATGATAGTCGATGCTTTATCGCGCGCGCCGCTGAAGGCGGGGGCGCGCGTGGCGAGAAGCCCCGATGGAGGCGGAGGAAGCGCGCGCACCGAGTTGAGCAGTTTTATAGGCGGCGCGCGCCGCCCCGTGAGGGGGAGGAAAGGCCCGGACGGAGGAGTCGAGGCCGGCCGCAAAGAAAATGAGAAGCGGCATCTCGTAGCGCCGATTTGTCGCATCTCCAAAACGGAGGCAGAAAGGAATCTGTCGGCGGGGCAGGTGGTGAGTAAGAAAGAACTCATTCGAGCCCGGAAAGCAGAAGGTCTGTGCCAGCGGGTGCTGTAAAAGCTAGCGAGTGGCGTAGCTTGTAACGGTAACGCTGAGGGGTTTAACGCGTACCTGCTGGGCGACAATGTCTTATTACTTCGCTACACTCCCCAAGTGGACGACAGAGAGGCGGTTTCAACCTCCTTTCCAGTCGAGGTCCCAATGAAGTTGCGGAAACGGTTCATTCGGTACTGTTATGACTCAGCGCTGGCAGGTCATGGCAGCGGCAGTAAGACTTACGACAAGTTATGCAATGTCGCGACTTGGCCAGGCATGAGGAGAGACGTGTTGAGCTATTCGCGAGATGCCGTCTTTGTCAGGTAGCAAAGGCGCGTGCTGGGAAGCCTGTGGGTTTTATGAAGCCGCTGGACAGCAGCTACCCATCGCAGATTGTAGCGTGTGACGTAATGTGACCCCTCCCAAGATCCGCGCAAGGAAACCAGTTCATTCTGGTTATAATTGGCCACTTTTCTAAGTGGGTGGAGTTGTTTTCTCTTAGAAAGCTAGCGTGGGAGTGGATCGTAGAGAAGCTGTTGGAGACATCCACTCGTTTCGGCTTCCCCTCCGACCTGATCACACAAAATTCTTCGTTTTTCACAAGCAAAGTCTTTTCATACTGTTGTCGAGCACTGCACATTCGGCAAAGGAAAACGAGTCCTTATCATGCTCAGAGCAACATCAGTGAGAGGGTGAACCGGAACCAGAAGTGCATGCTGGTTGCGACCACAAAGAGCATAAGGACTGGGACGCGCGTTTGCCTGAGCTGGCTTTCGTGACTAGGACTACCGTAAATAGGTCGCGGGGTTTTACACAAGGTTACGTAAACCTCGGCTGCGGCTGCGAAGCAACTGACCACGGCGGCGGTCAGACCTGCGACGCAGCAGAGGGTACTAAGAATCCCTGGATCCAGACAGGCCGCCAATGGAATCTGCACCTGGCAACGTTTAACGCACGAACCTTATCTAGCGAAGCGAGTCTAGGGGTGTTGTTCGATGAATTAGAGGGCATCAAATCAGATTTAATAGGGCTTAGCGAGGTTAGGAGGGCAGGCAAAGCATTTACGATACTGAAAAATGAACATGTCCTATGTTACCGGGGTCTAGAGGACAGAAGAAAACTGGGAGTGGGATTTCTAGTCAATAAAAGCATAGCTGGCAACATAAAAGAATACTATATCATTAACGAAAGGACAGCAGGTCTTGTAATTAGGCCCAATAAGAGGTACAAGCTCAAGGTGGTGCAGGGCTACGCGCCCACATCCAGCCACGACAACCAAGTAGTGGAACGTTTCTATGAAGATGTGGAATCGGCAACGGCTAAAGTAAAAACACAGTATACCGTAGTTATGGGGGACTTCAATGATAAAGTAGGCAAGAATCAGGCTGGAGACAAGGCAGTTGGGAAAAATGGTCTGGGCTGTAGAAATAGCAGGGGGGACCTACTAGTTTAGTTTGCAGAACGGAATAACCTACGCATAATAAATACCTTCTGTAAACGGGAGAGTCGGAAGTGGACGTGGCGGCTCCCGAATGGGGACCATAAAAAGGAAATAGACTTCATATTATGCGATATAACCCTGGCGTCGTGAAGGATGTGGAAGTGCTCGGAAGGGTAAGGTGCAGTGACCACCGTATAGTAAGATTTCGAATTAGGCTAGATTTGAGGAGGGATCGCAACAAGCTAGTACGAAAGGAGCCGATTAATGAGCTAACAGTAAGAACTAAAGTAGAAGAATTTAGGATCGCGCTGCAGAACCGATATTCAGCTCTTAGCGAGGAAGCCGAGATTACGACACAGGATGCCAGCGACAACCTTACACGCATTATCACGGAGTGTGCAGTAGAATTCGGGGGCACGATGGTTAGACAGGATACTGGTAAACTTTCACAGGAAACGAAAGATCTAATTAGGAAACGGCAAACCATGACAATCTCCACCCCCGCTGACAGAATAGAACTAGCGGAGCTTTCGAAGTTAATCAATAAGCGTACGACAGCTGACATATGGAAGTATTATATGGAGAGGATCGAATACGCTGTAAAGAACGGAGGTAGCCTGAAAGCAGTGAAGAGGCGTCTTGGCATGGGGAAAAACCAGATGTATGCACTTAAGGATAAGCAAGGCAATGTAATCACACATAGGGATAAAATAGTCACAGTGGCCGAAGAGTTCTATAGGGATCTGAACAGTAGCCGGGACATCCAGGATAATGCCGAACAAGAAAGTAGCTCAGAGGAGATAGACATTCCACCAGTAACGACCGAAGAAGTCAGGAAGGCTTTGAAAGAATTGAAAGGGGGCAAAGCACCTGGTGGGGATCAGATAACAGCAGATGTTTTGAAGAATGGCGGATAAATTGTACTTAAAAACTGGCAAACCTGTATACGCAATGCTTAATGACCCCAAGTTTACCGGAATCTTGGAAGAACGCGAACATCATCCTAATCCATAAGAAAGGTGAGATGAAACACTTGAAAAATCACAGGCCGATCAGCTTACTGTGAGTCGTCTACAAGGTACTTACCAAGGTAATCGCTAACCTAATTTCTGCAACCTTAGATTTCAGTCAACCTAAACAACAAGCAGGGTTCCATAAAGGTTATTCAACAATGGACCATATTCACACGATCAATGAGGTGATAGAGAAGTGCGCGGAGTATAGTGAACCCCTATATATAGCATTCATAGATTTTTAAAAAGCATTTGACTCGATCGAAACCCTAGTAGTCATTCAGGCATTACGGAACCAGGGGTAGATGAGCATTATGTAAAAATACCAGAGAATGTCTACAATGGGTCCACAGCTACCACCATCCTCCATTAGGAGAGCAATAAAATTCCTATAAGGAAGGGCATCAGACAAGGAGACACAATCTCTCCAATGTTATTCACAGCATGTTTAGAAGAAGTATTCGAAACGTTGGATTGGGAATAGGTGGGAGTAAGGGTTAATGCAGAATACCTCAGTAACCTCAGATCGCTGATGACGTTGTCTTGCTAAGTAACTCGGGGGAAGAATTGCAAAGCATGGTTTCTGCACTGGACGAACAGAGTAGAACCGTGGGTCTGAAAATTAATATGCAGAAAACCAAAGTAATGATCAATAACCTCGGGACAGCACAGCAGTTTGGGATAGAGGGTGAGGCAGTAGAAGTGGTAAGCGAATATATCTACTTAGGCCAAGTTGTTACCCCAGATCCCAACGGTGAGGGAGAGATAATTAGAAGAATCAGAATGGGGTGGAGTGCATTCGGCAGACATTCTCAGATACTGAATAGCACCCTACCGTTGTCGCTGAAGAAGAAAGTGTATGACAGCTGCATCTTACCGGTACTCACCTACGGGGCAGAAACTTGGAGGCTCACTAAGAGGGTTGAACTTAAATTGAGAACGACTCAGTGGGCAATGGAGCGGAAAATGATAGGTGTAACATTAAGGGACAAGAAGAGAGCGGAGTGGATCACGGAACAAACGCGTGTTAAGGACATATTAGTAGAGATTAGTAAGAAGAAATGGACGTGGGCAGGCATGTAATGCGAAGGCAAGATAACCGTTGGTCATTAAGGGCAACATAGTGGATCCCTAGAGAAGGCAAGCGTTGCAGGGGCACCAGAAAGTAAGCTTCAATAAAGAGAGCGCTTTCCGTATGGAAAATGCACTGCTGTACGGGGTGGCGGGCATTGCCCATTCTCGGTCGCAGTACGCGTCTAGCCTCCGGGAACGCCTTTTGGCAGCGCAACGCACGGTTCTAGAGAATATCGACGTGGCGCGCATGAAGCAAGCCGAGCAGTATAACAAAGGCTGTCGTCACCTTGTGTACAACATCGGTGACCTAGTGTTCAGGAGAACTCACCCACTCAGCAATGCTGCGCGCGGCTGCACCGCAACGCTCGCACACAAAAGGCAAGGGCCATATCAAATAACAGCGCAGACAACTCTGCTCACGTATGGGCATGCAGTCGCTTGAAAGCGACGAGCTGTGGGTCCTGTCCATGTTAGCGATGTCAAGGCCTATCACGTTGGCACTGGCGATGCCGAACAGGTGGTAGCGGAACCATAAGGAGGGAGTCCCGCTTTTAATAACAGAACCACCGGCGGTAGCGTTCGCACCCATCCCTACGACCTTAGGGTGCGCTAGTGTCTACCCCCTACGGGTCCGGGTCTAACGTGGTTCTACTACGGAGCAAGCCGCAGCGTAGCACAGTCACCGCTTCAAGTTTGTTCGCGCCACCTGTGTGGTGGTGCGAGTCGTGGTTTTGTGTCTTGCCGTTACGATGCAGCCTGGGCCTGCCGACAGCGGGCCCTCTCGGTGCGACCCGGGGGCTTCGCGCCACCGGCCTGGTTGTGCGAGGCGATACGATCGTGCCTTGGAGCTGCGAGTCCGGCCCGGGCCTGCCGAGCCGAGCGCCTTCCTGGTTCGACCCGGGAGCTGTTGCCACGGTCCGAGTGTTCTGGTGCCCTTCGGAGATGTGAGGCAGCTACGGTTCACCTCCTTGTCGACGGCAGAGTCCTGTTCATGGATTGGAGCCCTGCTGAGCTCCTCGCGGAGCTGTAACCTTGGCGTGGAGGCGCCGGTGGGCGCAGAGCCTACAGCTCGTTCGGGGGCTTCCAGCCTCTACGAGCGCCGGTCAACATGATTTGACCCGGCATCATCGCGGTTCCTCCGGTTGGGCGCCGAGAAGCGGAGATCCGGGACACCGGGGCGCGGTCGGGAGGGGCCTGGCCGTTCCATGGAATCCTGCAGTGGGATGCTGAGAATGCGCTCCTGCGGATGCCTACATGGTGGCGATGGCGACCGAGTGGGATGCTGCCACACCTTGGCACTTCCCGGCCCACCACGGTCGCACAGGGTGACGTCAGACATGGAAAAGCAGTGCCACGTGCAATGACACCCCTAGAACAATTTTCCTTCTGCACCCGTGCCCCGTGTTTCAGGGGAAATAGATGTGGGGGCGCGCCTTGGCGCGATGCCTTCTGGACTGAAGAGTGTTGCTCGAAGCGATTCGGCGCCCCTGGCTGTGACCCTCCCCACTCCCCGCCGGCCAAGCGCCACCGTCCGCGGTACCTGGGGACGCCGGTGCCCGAGAGATGGCGCTGCTGGACACGGAGCAGCGAGGCAGGTAGGTTGCTGACAACCGACGCCCCGATTCAAAAAGAAATCCACTAATCATCATCATTATCATCAGGGTGCAGCGGTGTGGGGAGAAGCGGGTGTCTGCAGGGGACTCGGACTCGCTAGGCGAGGGGTTGTTTTCTTGTGTGTGTGTGTGGATGCTGTAGTGATAGTGAGCTGGATGTGACAAAAGAGTTTTCTTGTACTCAACCGCAGTGTGCCTCAATCTATGGCATGGCGGAGAGAGCAGGCCCACACAACAGACAGGTGACTGACAAACAGGAAGGATTTAGGTGTATCACAAGGGACCGGTTTAGAAGGATTGTTCTTCATCGATAAAATTTTAAAGCCTAGAGCAAATCCATTTACGTTCGTTTTTCTCAAGGCACCACTGGTTACAGTCAAAATACGGACGTTGAAGTGGTCTTGTTCGGAAAGCACAAAGCACCAGACGCGAAATGAAGCCCAACGTGTAGCATAGGGTGGATCATTCTCAATGCTGTTTTTGTCGCCGACTTATACGTGACCCTGCCATGGTTTAAACAACCCAAAATTAAGAGGGTGTAACGATGGATCTGGAGGTCTTTGTCTGCAGAATAAGACTGATGTAAAAGGACCTTTATATTATTAGTGGTTTTCAGACATTTATGCTCAAGTTGTTTGATATGTGGAATGAATATGAGTTTGTTGTCCCGCACAACATCTAAGTGTGAGCTTCCTTAATTATGTGGTAGTGGTAAGCATTGGACATCAGCTGCTACGGGCGCACGCTACGACGTGTTCCTTGTTCCAAGCAAGGCTGTTACTAAATTGGCCAGCGCTGGAGGAGGGAGAGAGGGAAAGCGTTTATTTATGTGCTTTAGTGGTTGGGCGGCACTCCACCGAGGGCTCGGGCCAGATGCTACAGTTCCCGACGAGGTCAGCAGGTGTCGTCAGGTCACCCATTGGTCCAGAGCTCCAACGGCCTCGGCTGCTTTGAGTGCCTGCTGAATCAGACCGATATGGTGTTCACGGCCAGCCTTGGCCAATCGCGGCCAATATCTCTAAGTGGGTATAATTGGTTTGCGAACGTGCACCGGGGATACTGGGCGGTCATCGCGAGGCAGGCATATACGTGCACAGGTATTTTCTTGGTTTTTTACCAGCCGCGTGGTTACCGGCACCTTGGCCAATCTCTCAAAAGGGGCATGCTTGGATTGATAAACATGCGCCATTTACGCTGGGCGGCAGTCATGAGGCACGCACCCATGCACAAGCGCTCGACATTCTTTTGATTCGGTTAACAGAAGGGTGGTGCGCGCACTGCGCCATTTTTGGTATCTTTAACTCCAGCCAGAAAAAATGCAATTTTCTAAACAGCTTCGCCGCAAAAAAGAAAACAGCACAACGTAGAGCAGCATTTGCACATGTCACAAACAACAATATTTCTGGAGATCATTTTTTATGAAACTGAAAACAAAAAAAATCCTGCCATCTCCACGAAGTGAATGATGATGAGAGGGGCGAAGCTAAAATACGCATCGGTAAAACCGTGAAATATTCGCCTAACCATCATATATAGACTCACCGTGTTGTTATAGGTCTTCTTGTTGGAGCACACAATCTGAATGAGTGATGCAAATAAGGTGCGTTCTTAGCCATACTCGTGTCTAGCTTTGTAGCACAGTGGGAAGAGGGCCACGCACATCCCGTCGTGGCCAGAGTTGTGTGAGCGAAACCGGGTGCCACCGCGTCAAGACCTCCACTCCTCGCTCGCAAGCTTGAGATTTCCCACCTCTCCATTGACAAGCCCGTCTACGACGTCGTTGTTTTCGATGATCAGATAGGGTTGTTTGGGATGATGAGAATCTCCATGAGTAAGTTGGTAAATTCGGTGTGTGACATTTTAGCCACCTTGGCCTTCGCCTTCTGCAGAGCGTCTTGTGTTGCGTACCCCCGATAAGTATCTTGTGCTCGCAGACGATTAACGACAACATATTCTTCCTGTCCTTTTTCTTGGGTAGCAACAAACGCGTTGAACGTTTTGACCACTTCGTCCAATCTTTGGTTGGCCAATCCTAGGGAAATCCCGCCACAATCATCATAAGCAGTATGTACCCGGCGCAACGAGGGACGGGACAGTGCCCGAGCAAGAGGAGCTTCGCCCCTAAAACTTACAAGCATATAGGGGGCACAGGCCGAAGCCGTTTAAATCCCCCAAACATTCATTTCCACTGCCCTAAGGTACCAGCGTGCACGGAACTGTCTGATAAAGAACAACCGCAACATTTAAGGGATGACGTACGAGCAGCAATGATGGGGGCCCTATTGAAAAATTCGTACCAATCAATGTCTACTGCTGTGTCTTTGGGAATACCCTAGGGTGTCTAAGTGGCATTGAGAAGGATTATTCATAAAGTGCTATTTATGGAGTAATCAAGATACACTCTATTTTCTGTTTAATTGTTACATAAAATTTGGCTGGACACTATGCAACCTCAGGTGATTAAAATGTAGCCTCGTTGGTTAAAACGTTGTGGGACGGCTATTGAGGGTAGGGTAAGAGTATCTGCCCAGTGATCGTTAAAATGTCAACTCACAGGTTTACTACTTTCTACGTACTGCTATTGACACTAATAGCATTCAAGCATATACACAATGTTAAAGCAAGTGCATGTGAATATTGAATGAATTTTCTGAACGTATCTGAACCAAGTTGTGAACCAATTTCTGTGAACCAATTTCTGAACCAATTTTCTGAACCAAGTTGTGACCCCAGATCCCAACCATGAGGTAGAGATAATTAGAAGGATCAGAATGGGGTGGGGTGTATATGGCACACATTCTCAGATAATGAATAGCAGCCTACCATTGTCGCTGAAGAAGGAAGTGTATGACAGCTGCATCTTACCGGTACTCACCTACGGGGCAGAAACTTGGAGGCTCACTAAGAGGGTTCAACTTAAATTGAGAACGACTCAGCGGGCAATGGAGCGGAAAATGATAGGTGTAACATTAAGGGACAAGAAGAGAGCGGAGTGGGTCAGGGAGCAAACTGGTGTTAAAGACATATTAGTAGAAATTAAGAAAAAGAAATGGACGTGGGCAGGGCATGTAATGCCCTGCCCACGTCCGCTGGTCATTAAGGGTAACAGAGTGGATCCCTAGAGAAGGCAAGCGTTGCTGGGGTCGGCAGAAAATTAGATGGTCAGATGAGATCAAGACGTTTGCGGGGATAAATTGGTCACAGTTGGCACAGGACCAAGGTAATTGGAGAATAATGGGAGAGGCATTTGCCCTGCACTGGGCGTAGATAGGCTGGTGATGATGATGATGATGATTAGTGCCGAATAGGAGGTAGCCGTTCGGCAGGTTCTTGTTCAATTGAGGGAGGGCGTTCGAAAATTTAGTTGTTGGGGCAGACGGCCATAGGTTTTTATCTCGAAGATGTTTCTTTACCACTGAGTTTATTTTGAGATTAGATGCGCGTTCGTATTTCTGAAGAGGCAAAATTTTTTGGCTCTTTTGGTTTACAAGGTTTTCTTTGAAAGGTTCTGTTTGCGTTCAGGTATTTATGCTACAAAGTCACTGTCATGACTGCGTACTCCTCTTAGACTGGTATGTTGTCCTGCGAAGCTTCTTCGTTTTCAGTTGTTCGGGTGATGGCTTGTACAACGTAGCTGAGGCTGCCTGTCGGGTGGTTTCTGAAAGGTATGGTTTTCAGCACGGCATATGAAATGCAAAAATTAAGCAGGCATGAACAATCTTGGTTGTGTGGCACCGAACGTCAGTCTCCGCGGAAGTAGGTGTTACACCGTGGTTGACAGGGAACATTTTGCGCAATAATTGTGTAGGGGCCAATGAAACAGGAAAAATTACACCACCTTCCCGTAGAGGAACTCTGAGTAGTATGCGAAGCAGCCATGGGGTCGACTCAAGTGCCCATTAGTTTTCAGTTCGTCGTTTCCGGTGACGTTCAGATTTGCGCGCCTTCGTTGCATCAGTAGCTTCTTGGCGTAGTTTTAATGAGTGAAGGACATAAGGCGCGTGCGTAGCACATGCTCCCGTCTCGCTTTGTAGCGCAGTGGGAGGAGCGCCACGTACCTCCCATTGCGGCCAGAGAGTCGTGGGATCAATACCGGGCGCCGCCTAACTATTTCTTTTATTAGTGGACTGCGCTGATGTCAGCACAAACGCTAATGGGGCTGAAGAGACGCGCATACGCAGTAGAGTGCCGACGGCGGACAACAACGACAACGAGGCACGGAGGGACACAGCCCGATCATGAGATGCTTCGTATTTAAAATTTCTCGCGTAAATCCAGGAGCACAGACAATGGTAAACAGCAATACTTGTTCCCCGGTTTGTAAGGGAATTGAACGGTGCGTCACATTAAGGAGGAATTTGCGGCTTTCTTGGCATGTGGAATTGTTCAAACGTAGAATGTTGCGGCAGCGAGCAAGTCGAGAATGATCGGGTTGGAAGTGAGGTATATGAAGTGCTATTTCTGAAGTAATCAAGACCCGCTGTATAATTCTGTCTAATGGTGACATAAAATTTGGCTGGACACTTTGCAACCTCAGGCCATTAAAATATAGCCTCGTTTGTTAGAGGGGAAATAATTGTATTCTTTGTTGAACAGTGGAAAGTGAAGATCACATTGTGGCTCAGTCGGTATGGTAGCGGCGCATGCTGAAGGGATTTTACGAAGAGCATACAGCTGTTGAATAACTGAACCGGGACTGCCTTGTGAGACAGGCACCGAGAAGTCCGGCAACGATATTATAATGTTTTCGTTTTAATAGCATACGTAAGCATGCCCTATCCACGTGGCCAGATTATATTTCAAGTAATTATTGCAAGACCTTGCGTGCCAATCATGGTCTGCCGAATAAACATTTTACGCCGAAGAAAGACCAAACTGGTCCCGATGTTTTTTCTTGTAATTGTATCGGTGCACTGCTTGGGGTACAAACCTATTGCGGTATTCGTTTGGTAGACAGAACCTCTTTGTTCCTTCAGTGGAGATAAACGCAATCACAAGGCGACATCGTTCAGATGTTCCCGCAGAAATAAAGTTTGTAAAATGCATCCTCCGCTTACTTTTTTCTTCTAGTCAAGCCGTTAAGAGCGTAACTTACCTCGCAGTACCATTCCCTCAAAGAAAAGGCAAGCTTGCAGTTTCGAGACAATTAGTTTGCCACCGTCTGAAAATGCGATGGCGCAGTCCTTTTTTGTGTGATTCACATGGCATTCAAACGGGTGCGCAACATGTGAATGGCTGCAAGCCATAAATTGCGAAGGCGTCCATGATTGCAGACGCCATTTTTATGAATTGGGTGGATTTTAACATTCTAATTGCCCGAATTATTTGGCTACACAACGAAAAAAGGCAACAGCGTTTCTCTTTTACATCGTTTTATTTCTTGTGTATTTGGTGTACGTTAAATTTTAGTGACATTTCACTAAGCAATCAGTGCCTTAACACTTCTAAAAGAAGAAATATTTGGCAGAATGATAATTGATATGTTTCCTTTCAAGATGAAAATACCTTTGAAGCTAGCATTTTTTGCAGTTCAGTCCACGTACTGTGATAGTGAAAGCTAGTAAATCACTGGTATTTTACACCGAGTCGTAGTCGGACCTTCAGCCTACTCAAAATAAATACTGCCGAATACGCACGCCTATTTTAGAAAAGTTGTCCTGGAAGTTCGCATGTGGTTTTACTTGTGTCCCGGAACTAGACTGGAGAACACATTAGAAAACTTTTGTTGTTTTGACAACAAGATGGCGTGCCAAACATGGCGCGCCAAGGAAGGCGAAGGCTTTGCTCTTATCCAAATTCCTTATTGCTACATAGTGCTTTTGCCTAATTAGTCACCTTCGCTTCTTCTTTTCTTGAGACTGCGCTGATACAGGAAGGCCGATGGTCAGACTTTGCAAGTGAACAAGATATAATAAGACTCATTGTAACATTCGATTCCCGGCCGCGGCGGCCGCTTTTCTGATGGAGGCGAAAAGCAAAAACGCCCGTGTGTACGAGATTTCGGCGCACGATAAAGATCCCCCGGTGGTCGAAATTATTCCGGAGCCCTCCACTACGGCGCGCCTCATCGCCTGCGTTGCGTCGGCGTGTTAAACCCTACAATCAATAAAAAAAATCATTGTAACATTGTGCAACTCCGAATTGCAAGTGCCACAGGGTGTTCGATTGGTAGTATTTGAGAAAGAATCCGGAAGCCTTTTGCTTTCAGCCAACAGGAAATTTAATTATAAAGCTGAAGGAATAGAAAAAAACATCGCTTTATTTAACTCGTTGCAGCAGTATATTCTTACCACCACGACACCGCGAGAGGCATTATTAATGCAAAATGCCTTTTTGGTGGCCCGTTCTACAAGGTTGGCATTTGTCCGAGAGTTATGAGTGGGACAACTGCTCCTACCACTGATTTCAGGTGCGAATGGGATAAGGGCTAATAGTAGGGGATGTTTGGCACTCTCATACCGTGGTGTAGATGTTCCCAGCTATAAGAAATAACAGGCGGCTAGTTTTTTGGAGGGGCACCTAGGGTGTGGTGGTGTTGATTGAGGATGTAAATTGGTATGTAAGCGAGAGAAAATGGTTTGTGTCCTATTTGCGTGTCACTTGTTTCGGCGTTATGGGAAGTGAGGTGGCTTATTTTATAGTATGCTAAAATTTAAGGATGTGCGTAGAGTGGTTGTACCTTTGAGGAGAATCGGTGGTGTTTGTTCTCTTTCTAGGGAAACGGCTCGAAATGAATGGGCACTGGTAGTGTATTATGAAGAATACACTGGTGTCTCCTGATCAGATATTATGGGGTTGGGGTTTCATAAAGCATGAGAGAAGCAGAAGCGCACGTTCTGCTTAAATTATTCAAACTGCCGCCATCACAGACGCCACGCAGGCTACGCCTACCACCAGCCTTTTTGTTGGAGTATAGGGCCACACCGCTACCCTGCAATGCCCTCTTTGCCGTTTTGTAATAATAAACCGTCTTGGAAAGTGACCGTCTAGGCTAAGGTGACAGTCAACGTATGGGTGCTGTGACCATGAGATCAGATGAGTACAAACAGTCAATTTCTTGCTTCAGCGGATGAACGTGATGGGCTTGGTGGGGACTGGTTCTTGATTATTAGTGACGCTGCCAAGGCCACGACGAAATGATCAAGATGCTGGGAACTGCTCTTGACGAAATGGCTTGGGACAGGGCATGGTCTGCAGGACTCGAGAGGTAGCATATGGTCGGATATTGCATTTTCTTGATTGATCTTTCACAGGATGTGGACACGGGGCCGGTACCTTCAAGTGCTCGTGGTGCCTGGGTGGCGGTTGTCTGACACAACTAACATACCCTCGCAGATTACGCCGAATGCGAGACAGTTTGATGCGGGGCGCGTTTAAGGTGTACCTGTACCAAAGAACACAGGAAATGAACCACGAGAGACACATGCAAATTAATAGTAGTATTTACCTGAATGTCATTACAGATATTCTTACGCGGTGTCAATTTCCGATCTAAGTGCGCCAATCCACTTGGTTATCACGCGGTGAAATCATGAACCCAAAAGCATACCGGTGATGTCGAATATCTGCGTGCAGGGGGGAGAATCAGCACTCAAAACAAGAAGAATCAGCAAACGTGATATGAAAGATCTTTGAGTGGATTTATATAAATGGCTGTAACAAAGTCAGATCGGAGACGGCCAAGGCGCAGAGTGACGGTTCTGTTAGGGAGGAATATCGCTACGTGTAGGTAAAGCCTGTCCCGGCAGTTGGTATCAGCTATAGGAATTATTGGTGTGCGACAATATTGAATGCCCCTTTCATATTCAGCGCACCAAATAATATTTGTGTTTAAGAAGGAGTTTTATGCGTATGTCTGCCTTAAGCTGCAGCAGAGAGATTTGCATAAAGGAATAACCTGAGGTTGATCAACGTTCTTCTGCAAACAAAATAACGGGAAGTAAACATGAAAATGCCCAGGTGTGCAACAAAACGTGAATTTCACTTCTATTGAAGTGCCAATGCGGGTTTTGTGCGAGACATAGAGGTGTACAGTAAAATTAGGACTAGGGATAATAGTGTGGCAAGGCACGCGGAGCAGACGCCATGGTTTTCGATACAAGACACGCACCTGCGGCCGCCAATTTGTTGATTACTTCTTCGCTGCCTGCGTAATAAAATTATTTTTCTTCTAGACAACTGCATCATTTTTGGCGCCATGACACCTGGTTAGGTGCAGGATACATGCACCTTAAACCCTGTGGAAATCGCCAAGCAAGCCCCACTCGTGCCAGCCGCAGACAGCAAGGCCTCTCACCCAAGCTCGGTGCACTATAGGAGAATGTGACGAAAAGAGACGTCGCGACCAGCACCATAGTAGACAAAGCCAGTCGTCCACGTTATTCTGCTGCAACCTCGGG
Organism: Haemaphysalis longicornis; assembly: GCF_048455015.1. Classification (NCBI taxonomy): domain Eukaryota; kingdom Metazoa; phylum Arthropoda; class Arachnida; order Ixodida; family Ixodidae; genus Haemaphysalis; species Haemaphysalis longicornis. The sequence goes on from NW_027526306.1 coordinate 2,040,544, forward strand.
AGCTCCCAGCATCCAGAGGATCATCTGGTCCGAATTTCAACCGGTGGGATGACGACGAAAACCGAAGGCATGTGTTTTTTACCTTGATGATTCCGCTCGTGTCTGATTTGAAAAATACGACACCTCGCTAACATCACGGAGCTTGTTCAAAACGCTATTTTTGAAACCGTTCGCAACTGTCGAGCGTAAAAAAACTCAGGGAGAAATTGTTGCAGACGGGAATTTAATACCCCTACGAACGTGTTGTAGTGTTCATTGAAGTGATGAAGTTGCTGCTCCGACCAGCTGACCCCGAAATGGCAGCAGAAAGAGGTTGCGCTTTCTGGCGCGGGACGTCAAACAAGTGCTCTTGGCTTGACTCATTCGAAACCTTCCAAAAACCGTCGCTGAATTTTTGACCGGAGCTTTCATGATGTAGAGGACCCTCAACATTCGCTCGTGACAAAACGATCGACCACCCAACGTTCGTTTGGCGAACCCCATCAACCCTCTTGGATTAACGACGGAAGGCTTACTGGAAACAATCCGGGCCGTCGATCGCGAATATCTGAAAAAACGTTTCCCAACAACGCCTCAATTCCTGACTGATGTCATCTGGAAAGAAGTTCAACACGCTTTCGAAAGGTTTATGGCGTCTGAAGCACCCCGTGAGGCACAGGCTATGGACCTGTGGCTTGCGGAAGCACCCCGCTCTGTGTGTCGTCACGAAGCTCCGCCGTACTGCCGTCGACCGTCGCCGCCGTCCTCACTGTCAGAGCCGTCCACAGCACCACTGTCCACAGACCAAAGCCAGAGTCCTAGTAATACTGGCGTTTGGTGATCCGCCGATAATCGTCCACTGTACTACCACTGTGGGGAAGCCGATCACTCCTATCGTCGCTGCCCACACAAGAGACTCGGACTGCGGGGTTTTGCCGTCGATGTTCTCGCCCTTTCCCAAGGCTTGGACAATGTGAGATTGACGACTACCAGCCACCGTCCATCCCATATCAACCGTTCACTGTAGGCCTACCCATACCAATCGCCGAGCAGCCATGGCACTGCTGACTACACAGGTAGAAGCTTGCCCAGCCCACGCTGGGGAAACTAAAATGAACATCTGGAGGTAACGTTGCACAACGCCGTAAAAACGAAAACCCTCCAACGGCGCAAGCATGCACCCAAAACCGTGATTCACGACATACCCAGCCCCTCCACCATATGTCACGATGGGAAAAATGATGCAGGGGCCTAGAAGACAAAAGAAGTTTGTTGGAGCGAAATAGTGCTCCCCTAACACATATAAACGGCACAGGCGGTGAAGCAGCAATCTCCCAAGAGACGTGCGCAGGTGAGTGTCCTTGAATGGAATACTGACGTGTTTACTCTGCGGGCGCGAGTGTCTCTCGAACCGTCGCATTACCTCCGGAACACTGTGTATGAACTATGCTTTTAGGCTTTTAACATTACTTCGAAACGCTCTCTTTTTCGAAAGAGATAACACGTGCGTCGTAAAAATAAAGAATAGAAGGGGCCCTTCACTTGGCACACAGATAAAACAGACCGGCGGAACCACGCGGTAAAAAGAAAACATAAATAATCCAACCCAATGCATGGTTGGCAGCAATAGTAGGGCTAGATGCAAGATCAGGCTGAATCTTAGAACAGATATTAGGAAACTAGTAAAAAGTAAGGAAGCCCGCATGAAAACAGTCGCAACCAGATCGCCGGAATTTAAAGCAACTCTCCAAAGCAAATGTTCACTTTTGAACGAGCAGAACGAGGAAAATGCGGACGGGTTAAAGTACAACATAGTATCGGCAACCAGTGAACCAGCAGTAGGCGATTCATTGACAGAAGTAAAAGAAATGACAGTCATGCGTATCACATGGTAGTGATCTAGGAAACTCTGCAAGAGAAAGCTAGCCATCGGCACAGACGGGATGCATGCACTCAGAAATGAGAAGGAAAACATAACGCAAGGTTGGACGATATAATAAAGGTGGCAGAACGATTCTACACCAGGCGGAATACCGGCGGCCCTATACCAAGGGAAAATACTAAGAGTTTAAGTCCAACTGCAATGACCCACTTGTAACTGAAGATGGAGTTGAAAAGGGTCCGAAAGGTATAAAAATAGAAAATGCTGCTGGAGATGGTGGCATAACACTAGATATTTTGAAATTGGGAGGAGATATTTTAGTGTAAAAGATTGCGGTTTTATTTTCCGAATGCTTGAAGACTCAAAAGTCCCCATAGCCTAGAATATCACCAAAAATGTTCTCATTCATACGAAGCCAGATTCCAAGAAACTCAAAAATTACAGGCCCATCTGCCTACTCATTGTTCTATACAATCTGTTTACCACAGTTATGGTTAGCCGCATGCGGGACCACCTGGATTAAAAACTAAACCGAGAACAGGCAGGAATAAAGAAAGCGTCGCAACCACGGATCTCATCCCTGCCGTCAACCAAGTGATGGAAAAATCCACCAAAAGCACTAAACGCCTGTACATGGAGTTTATTGATTACAAGAAAATTTCTGATTTCGTACCCAGCGTTGTCGTTTTAGAAGCACTAAAGCACCACGAATTAAACGCACCCCGCAAAAAACTTCTAGAAGAGGTATATCAAGAATATACGGGATGGATAACCCTCTACAAGGAAAGGGATAAATGAAGTTCGAAAAGGCAGTAAGGCAGGGTGATGCCATCTCTCCAAAGCTATTTGCAACACGTCTGGAGGGGTGGTATTGAGAAATCTTGACGGGCAAAACATAGCATAAACGATAAACTGAGTATACCTGACCCATTTGTGGTTTGCGGAAGACACATATGACTCCGTCCGACTGCAGGACACCTGCAAATAATGCTTGAGAAAACCACAGAAGTGTGGGTAAAAGTAAATTTATTAAATTTGAAGAAATAAGGCATAACCTTGCCAAAAACATTCTGTCAGCTTAGGAACCTTAACAGTAGAAGTAAAAGAGTACAATTAAGTGGGCAGATGGTTACTGCTGATTGAAACCTGAAAGCGAAATGCGGCCCAGAATAAGTATTGGTTGGGGAACATTCCGCAAATGCTCCAAAATAATTAATGGTAAGGTGTCTGTGCCACTACAACCAGCACGTACTGCCGGTGATGATATATGGCAATGATACTTCACGCCTTACTAAACAATTTGAAAGCAAAGTGAAGTCGGCCCCACATGTAATGAAAAGCATATTGTTAGGCAGAACACTCAAGGACAAGAAACGTGCCATCTGGATCAGTGAACAAATTGGAATACCCAATATCACAGTTAACATAAAATACTTACACCATCTTCCCGTGGTAAACCCTGATGAGGATGCGAAGCACAATGGGGGTTTTGTGTGGTTCCATTGTGTTGCCGTTATGTTGAGGGATCTGGTGTTTAGTAGCGCCAGAGTGAATTCCGCGTCAGGCTCCAAGACGGTGGCAAAGGCACGGAAGTACTGTTGTGTGACGGTGAGTAGTGGGGGCCCTCGAGGCGCCGGAACTCGCCCATCATGTTCGTGTCGATGTTGTCGTCTCTGTGGTAGATTCTGTAGTCTCCGTGAGCGTTGGTGATGTAAACGTTGTTGACGTTGATGCACCACCTGAGAGCAACGTACACGCCCTCCTCTTCGCAGCTTTGTCTCTGTCTCCTCCTTCTTCTGCGGTTCCCCTACGGGAAGATGACGAGGATGGTTGAACGCGAAGCTACCTCGTGATGGATTCTTTGGTTGGCCAATCCCTAGGGGCACCCTGCCACAATCATCACCAGCGGTGCCTGGCCAGGCATGCGCATTGGGGGTGCGGACGGCGGACAACAAGGACAACGACAAGGGAGGGAGGGACACAGCCCCGAGCATGAGGTGAGATCAACGTACACGCCCTCCTCTTCACAGCTTTGTCTTCTTCTCCTTCTCCTTTTTCAGTGGTTTTCCTATGGGAAGATGAGGACGTTGGTTGAACGCGAAGCTATCTTCTGATGGAGTCTTTGGTTGGCCAATCCCTAGGGGCGTCCTGCCACAATCATCCTCAGCGGTTCCTAGCCAGGCATGCGCAGTAGGGGTGCGGAAGGCGGACAGCAACGAGAACGACAAGGGAGGGAGGGACACAGCCCCGAGCATGAGATGCTCCGCATTAACATTGACTTGCGATGGTCATGCAGTGAGACGAACAGACAGCTGATTTATAATTAAGGCTAGAGAATGAATAACAAGAGATAAGTATAGAAGAAAGGGGCGGCCAACAACATGAAAAATGGTTCAAATACAGAACTTCGGAAGGGAAGTCGGAACTGGAGCAGTGGAGAACATTAGCAGTTGGAGGTTAACGAGAGATACTTTCGTGCAGCAGCGGACATGAGCACTGCGATGATGATGATGATGAGTATGATGAAGGAGCTGTAGCAGGATATATAAAGTAGACAGAGTGCAGTTAAACTCTTACACGATTAGAGGCAAGTGATTGCCCTGAGTAAGGTGTGAGATGCATTGTGGGAGCTAGTTCAAAGTGCAGCGGCGATACAAGCAACACCACTGTGACAAAATATTGTGTCCCAAAGGAGAAGCCCCCGAAGAAGTGACTCAGTGGCTAACCAATTGTGCTGCCGAGAAAGGGACGCGGGTTCAATTGCCGCCAGCGGCTGCCACTTCTCTGACGTAGGCGGAAAATGTTTACGCCCGCGTGTTTGAGAATTCGGTGCACAATAAAGATTCGCAGGTGGTGAAAATTAATGCCTACCACTATACTACCTTAGCAGTTTCGACACGTGAAACCCAATAATCAATTACAATCCATAAAGAAAGGAAGCCACTAACCATCAGATCGTGTAAATTTTAAAACCAATAAAAATCAAAAAATGAGAAGCCGCTTCATTACGCGACCTACAAGAAGGAGGCTTCACGATTCGCACCGCCTGGACAGCGGGACACACCATGAGTGCACATGGCAACCTTTCGGCACACGCTGCTGCCAGGGAGCGACTTCAAGCACCTCCCGCGGTTGCCAACGCACCAACTTCTTCCCTCCAATTGGATTGGCAATGTCGGCTTCGGTATGTAAAGAAACTAAGCAGACAACGCTTGCAAGATGCGACACCGGACGGTGTCCTCCATCTTCTAAAGCCTCTTTCACGCTCGCAAGAAATATTCGCAAACAATGTCTACGCCAATGCGGCCTGCACCCCTCACGTCATTTACAAATGGACAGCCCCCGCAGGGTCAGAGCACCACCACTGCCCACACTGTGGTTGTGATGGCACACCAAATTTATTTCATTTATTCTGGCTATGCCCCGCCTTCGACAGAGGCCGTGAGCAGCTTTTAGCTATTGGCCCGGTACCTACATCCGAATCCGAACACATACGCCGGGTGCGGGAAGATACACCAACCATTGAATTGATTATTGAATGCGGTCTGGTGAATGGCCTCTTTAAAATGGTGTAGCAGCTTGTCCGACTCCCCAAGAGTGCACCAAGCACGCTCCATCTGCCCAGTCTCTGTGCGAAAATTGAGAAGAAAACAAGCTAGTGAACTGTGAACCGCATATGAACAGCGAGCATGCGCAATAATTTGCAGAGAAAGAGAACTGTGTGAACGGGGGCACGACTGAACTGCTCTTTCCCCTACCTTTTGACCTCTCTCCCCCCCAGGGCATCCGGCCTCCTTACCTCAATAAAGCCATTCTCTCTCTCTCTTCATCTCCCTGAAGTTGAAGGATTCCAATACGGATTTCGACACATAAATTAAATTGCTGCATAGCCATACGTATTGTGAAATTCGATACCTACGGCTGTCCTAGAATTAAAAATATGGCAGTGCTGCATAAAAAACAGTACAAAGTACAAAAGTAAAAAGTACTCTCCAACGGTAATATATATATATTTATATAAAAGACAGAAAATAAGAGTTGGCAGTCAAGAAAACCTCAGACAGAAGAAGGGAGGTTGAAGTGTGTCATAGAAACAGGTGACGAAATTTTTGAGTCAGAAAGAAAGTGGTGAATAAATGCCCGCCGGGTGGGATCCGAACCCCCGACCTCCAGAATACTGGTCTGGTGTGATAACCACTACGCTACCGGCGGGGCTGTCTCCCCACCACTTTGTCTAGTATTTATGTCAAGGTATTTTTTTTATTCCTGCCCTCGGGGGTGATAGCCAGCGCCACTCGGACTACTCGGGGTGAAGGGGACCTTCTTTTTAACCCACGCGCGCACTGCACTGTAATCACTTACGCTGGCACTCGTAGGGGCTGTGTCCCTACACTTCTCCCCCCAAGAGCGGACAACTCCTTAGTGTTCCGAGAAGCGCTGGCGGGCTGCCCCAGAAGAGGAGTTGTCCAGTGGGTTTGGGGTGAATGCGGGTTGACGAGGGTCTTCCCGCTAAAGCCATGTTGCTGTATCGTTGAGCGAGTAGCGGATCCTGTAAGAACATGAACAAGATTAAATTTCTTCTCCAGATTGCCGTTCGTAATATCTCTTAATGTCGTCATTGTGTACGGGACCCATATCCCGTCCTTCGTTTAGGTTGCGAAGACGATAAGTCGGCCAAGATTGGCGCTTTGTTACGTCATAAGGACCTTCCCATTGGTAAGCCAGGGAAGCAGCAAACCCTTTTGTTGCATCGCTCAACAAATGTGTGTGGCGTAGTTCCAGGTCTCCGACGGAAAACTCAACCTGGCGCCGTCCCTTGTCGTACTGCCAACGGTGTTCTAGTCTTGGCAATTCCAGGTGGTGCCTGGTCTCCAGGAGGTTCTCGTTGATGGTGCTGCGAAGATCCTGCGCATACTTAACATAAGTGCGAGGGCGCACCTCCACCTGGTCACTCAATGAATGTTTAACAGGAAAACCTAGCTCGCGGCCAAGCAGCAGGGCTCACGGTGTGAAGCCAGTCGAGCGATTGACCGTAGTCCTAGGTGCAAGTGCCATTTCTGATTGGCGAGCATCCCAGTCTTTGTGACGTTCAGTGAAGGCCACCAGCATCATCTTAAATTCCTGTTGACCCGTTTTGTAATCTTTGCTTGAGGATGGAACGGAGTACTCTTCTTATGTACTACGCCCAGAACCGAACAAGTGTCCACGATGTTCTTGCTGGTGAAGTACGCCCCATTGTCCGTTATCTGTTGTTCTGGAAATCCAAAGCGCGTGAATGTATCCAGCAATTTGTCGAAGATCAACTTTGAATCAAGTTTACCTAACGCGTGCAGCTCGACGCACTTGGAGAAATGATCAGTTACGACAAGCAGTTAACGATTGCCCTTCACGGATCTTGGGTATGGACCAATCACGTCGCACGCCGCGATCTGCCAACGGAAGCGGCTCTCGACCGACTTCATGAGGCGAGGGGGTTTACCTCCTCTTGACTTTACAGAGTGGCACACTGGGCATGTGTGGGCGTACTTCAATATTACCTTTCTAATGCAAGGGCATGTGACAACGCGCCTTATCTTTTCGTACGTTTTCTATCCGTGACTATGACCTGCGAGGGTAGTGTCACGGTAATATTCGAGAAAAGACCTCCTTACGCGCTTGGGTACGAATACCTGGAAGGAATACTCACCACCGTTCTTGTATGCACTTGGAATGTAGCTCAGTAGCAAGCCGTCATGGCTTTCGACGTAGCAGTCATAGTTCGGTACCCGTGCCGGCGCAGTATCGTCGTTGTCTGCGGCCGTAATGAACTATCGAATGCACTTGCAATGTTCGTCGGCCTGCTGTGTTTCGAGCGTCTTCTGGCGATTTACTAGTGTTCCCGAGGCTTCCGCACGCGTTGCTACCGCGAAGACCTGTAGTTCTGGTTGCTGTTGGGCTGGTAGGGGTGAGCGAGACAAGGCGCCTGCGGCTTTGGTGCTGGTGTCTTTCTTGTGTTACCACTTTGTAGTGATACTTCTGCAGGTATAGCGCCCAGCGTACGATAGGACCTGCAGGGTTCTGAAGCCATGACAACCATGCCAGTGTTTGGTGGTAAATATGTATCGTGAAATCTGCGCCATCCAAGTACAGGTTGAACTTTTTCAGATTGAACACTATGGCGAGACACTCTTTTTCTCTGACTGAATAGTTTTGTTTGGCCTCTGAGAGAGTGTGGCTGGCAAACGCCCAGAGGGTATAATTCACCGCTATGCTCCTGTAGCAAAATGGTCCCTATGGCGTACTCGCATCGGTTTGGACAACAAAGGGGTGGTTGAGATCTGGCAACCACAGGTTTGTTGTTTTGGGGATGGCCGATGATAGGGCCTGAAACGCCTGCTCCTCTGAAGCCGTTCATGACCACCTGGCGCCCTTCCTCAGCAGCTGATGAAGGGGCCGTGCCAAGACCGCACAGTTCGGAATGAAGTGCCTGTGGAAGCTGACCATACCCAGGAAGCTGTGCACACTTTTGACGTTCTACGGATTGGGAAACTGCAAGATGACCTTGAGCTTCCCCTCTTTTGGCCTTGGTCCATAACGTCCACAACCTTGCTCAACAACAAAGCCCGGGAGCTCGATCCTGCTGCCGCCAGTTTTACCTTGTGCGGGTTCACTGTGAGGCCTGCATTTTGTATGCGCTGCAACACAGTCTAAATGAACAACGTGATCCCCAAGGTTCTCGGAAAATGTTACACATTGTCCATATACGCCATCACGTAGTTAAACTTGGCGCCCCCCAGGACGATGTCCATCACGCACTGGAAAGTTGCTGGAGAAATCAACAACCCGAAAGGCAGCCGACGAATTCAAACAGCCGCCTGGTACAAGAGAACGCTGTTTTTGCGACATCCTTTTCTGCTACAGGGATCTGTAGGAAACCTCTGCTACAGTGGAGTGTGGTGAAAACCTTTGCCGCGTCTAGCGCGTACATAACCGCACCGATGGATGGAACGGGGTACGAGTCTCTTGTTAGCGCGTTTAGGCGTCTGTAGTCTACGCACATGCGGGAAAAGCTATATTTCTTAACCGCCAGCACAATCGTAAATGCTCAAGGGCTTTTTGATGGCCTCACCGCTCCCGTATTTACCATCTCCTGCAAGGCTTCGTCGAGCTGTGGTTGCTTGTGGATGCTCAATGACATGGGGTTGAACCGTAGTGGACGCACATCTCCCGTCTCGATGTGGTGCTCCAAAATGTTCACAGTACGAGCACCTTCCGTGAACATTGCTGCGAAGGAATGTAGTACTTCTGGGAGCCGTGATTGTTCCTCCGGTGGTCCTGCGAACGAGATAAAGATTGTTTGCAAACCATTTTCAACCTTTCCGGCGGTGGCCTCCCCTGACAGCAACTCCGACAGCGGTTCTGATGGTCTTGTTGCAAAGCCGTTCAGGGGCGTTCTAGAGCCTTAGTGGTAGTGTCCACATTTCACGTCAAGCACTAGCTCTGTCCTAGCCATAAAATCGCGGTATAGAATGGCCGGACAAGAAAGACCGGGAAGGTACAAAAACCGTTGCCTGTGTTTGCGACCATTCGCGATTACCATCAGCCACACAGCCGATGTTTTCGGCATGACCTTATCAGAAGCTGTTCTGGTACTGGTGCTTACGTGCCGGAATTCGATCTTCCTCGGAGAGAACCATTTTCCGACCACGTTTGCAAACACAGAAACCGTTGCTCCTGTGTCCAGTAGGGCAGGTATAGTCAGGCCAGCTACCTTGAAGGTAATGAAAGGTGCATAGCACACGCTTGCGGCCTGCCAACCAAGGGCGAAGGGCCAAGAGCCCATCATGCACTGATTGTTGCTCGCTGAAGGCCCTTCGTGGGCCTTCTGCTCCAAGTTCCCCCCTGCCATGTCATCCATTTCGGGTGCGGTGTGCTCGAAAGCAGTTTGTGTGGCATTTTGGCTCTTCTCCTGCACCCGCGGTCTGCGCCGGGCTTTCGGAGGCCGTTTTGGCCGCTTTGGAAGACGTTTTTGCATTGGTACGTCTTTGCATTGGTGCGTCTGCGGATTTGTGCACTGCTGCCTCCCTCGATGCGGCGAGTCTCGCCGCAGTTTCCAGTTGCATATCTCTATTGGTTGCGCCAGGGTGTGTGCACAGCGTGCCAATGGGTGGTAGGATGACCAGAATACCAGTGCATTCTCGTTTTCTTCCGTTCACTGCACTGTGTCAGGGCGAGGTGGTGCCTCCGAGGTCGCAGAGCTTGAGTACAAGGTCCGGTGAAAGCCGCTTGCCGCCTTTCCTTGTTGCTTAACTCGGGTGATGTCGACACGACTTCCTTGCTGACGTCTGTAAAATGGATTTCCGATGGTTAGGAAATGTCTCTGGTTGCTGTACTTGCCTCTGGTCATTCCAGACGAACGGAAACTCCCAGGATGGTGCCGCACCGCTGGGGTGGGCCGGCACATAAAAACCATCTCTCATGGTAGCGCCGCACCACTGCGGTGAGTAAGCGCTGCAACCTTCTCCCACGGTGGCGCCTCACTGCTGGAGTGAGTCAGTGCTGCAACCATCTCCCACGGTGGCGCCCCACCGCTGGGGTGAGTCAGCACTGCAACCACCTCCCACGGTGGCGCCGCATCGCTGGGTAGAGTCCGCTCTGCAACCTTCTCCCACGGTGGCGCCGCACCGCTGGGGTTAGTCGGTGCTCCAACCATCTCCCATGATGGTGCCGCACCACTGAAGAGAGTTGGCGCTGCAACCATCTCCCATAGCGGCGCCGCACCGTTGGGGTGAGTTGGCGCTGCAACCATCTCCCACGGTGGCGCCGCACCGCTGCGGTGAGTTGGCGCTGCAACCTTCTCCCACGGTGGCGCCGCGCCGCTGGTATGAGTTGGCGCTGCAACCACTTTCCACGGTAGCGCCGCACCGCTGGGGTGAGTTGGTGCTGCAACCACCTCACTCGGTGGCGCTGCACCGCTGTGGTGATTTGGCGCTGCAATTACCGTTGCCATGAATGATCGCTGCTCGCCTGTTGTATTTCTCCTGCGATTGCCAACTGTTCGGCCCCGCGCCTATGAACAGCGCCGCCTTTCTTCATCGCTCCGTTGTTCGCTTCGCTCTGGGCCCCCGTTGGTCTAGCCCTTGGGGTGTGGGGTAGGTGCACGCACACGAAGCCTCTAAGCATGCCTCTTTAGGCAGTGGCGGTTGGTAGGATCTGTGGCCATAAGCGAAGCTTCTATGGCTGTGGTTTCCTTGGTGAGGTCATTAAAGTCTAAGAACCCACGGGACCGCAAGTACGGCTGGAACCTGGGATGGCACTGTCGGATGACCCACAAAACCTTTTCCGCCTCGGGTGCCAACGGTTCCGCCCGCTCGTACAGGTCCTGCATAAAACTCACATATCCCCGAAGGCTTTCACCCTCTCCCTGTGTCTGTGTGCAAAGTCCGTCTTTGATTCGTTACGCATACCGTGGTGGCAAGACCTTCAGCGTAAAGCGTTCCTTGAAGTCCGTCATATTCTCGATCGGCTTCTGGTTACGTCTCGATACGCCGGCTGCCGCCCGCAAGGACCTGGCAAGAACCTACTAATCAGCACACTATCTCAAAGTGCGATGGCTTGTTGGCAGTCTGACAATTCATAAAAAAGTCGAAAAGAGACCTCTTGTTGGTGGAACCTGTATACGTTGGCACGGCTAAGTTTAACTGCAGCGACGCGCTGCAGTGGTGGTTGCATTGATGAGCTTGCGGCGGCCGATCACCCAGTATTGCCTCAGTGTTAAGCATGCTAGTTTAAAGTGACAACAGCTGCTTTTCAAACTCGGCCTTCAATTCTATCAGTTGGTTCATCAAGTCAAGAATTGGCTTTGCAATGTCCGATAGCCGATCAGTCTTTGCAATGCTATCCGAGAGAAGAAAGGAGGCATTTTCGCTTAACACGGGAACAGCATTCTCGTCCATTGACATAGTTGTAGCTGCAAAATACTGTCAGCATGGCCTTGAATAGACGCTTTCTGACCGTCACAGAAAGAAAAAAAATCCTCCGAAGTGGGCACGCACGCTCAATCAGCGGTTAAAATCTGGTGATAGGCGGAAATTCGGTGGCGAGTCACTCACAGAATTTGTTCGCAGTTTTTTCGGCTGCTCCTTTCCACGCCAGCTTTGTCGTTGAGCGGTGGCTCGTGGTACATGGTTAGAAGCATTCTTCGCTTGCTGAATTATGCTCGCGAAGTCAGCACGGCTGTCTCTTGGGGCGCTGAATCCGCCAGTGACTGCTGGGTGAAACATGTTATTGACCCGAGCAAAGCATACATACTTCTGAAACATTCCGCAAGAATTGCCAAGTTCAGGCGGCAGCATAGCTCGCGGGGCGAGTGAAGGCTCGAATACAATAACAAAAAAAGTAATAAAGGAAGAAACCACGCTGAGCGCCAGTGAAGGATCGCCCTTCGAGCGTAAACGGTTCGCGATCCCGAACTAGCCCGACGAAGTAACGCCAATTAACATGAGAACTAGTAACCGGTTTATTCCGGAGAAAAAAACAAAGAAAGCAACTTAAGAGGCAGTGTTACGACAGTACAGTCAGCGTGCGCGTCGCGTAAAGATAACACTGCGGCAGATGAAGCACTGCTTGCCCAGAACGTTACGGCCTGGTTCCATACACTCACGACGACGTCTTCAGTCACTTCTTCCAACGACGGGTGAAGAGCGTCTAGCCCAGAAGCTGTTGCTCCTCGCTGTCCGGGCGTCATGGCTGTAACTCTCCGCCAATCGGTACCGTCAGCAGCCCGCGGAAGCAGCCGCCCTCGCATGTCCACCGAAGTGCACTCCCCGACTGCTCTTGTGAACGCCGCTTTTATGCCACTCCGAAGGTTGTGCGCGTGTTCCGGGTTGTATGCACACTACACGTATTTGTTCTGGCTCACCGTTGATCACACACGCGTGCACACGCGCATGACACACTGCCGCCACTATTGCTGTTCCACGCGCGCACTGCACTGTAATGCACACAGCCCGTAGCGGCTGTGTGCCTACAACATATATATATATATATATATATATATATATATATATATATATATATTTATTTATAATCGTGAAGTGGAGTCCTTAGTTGCTGCAGGAATACGCACAAAGTAGAAGTACGCTCTTCGGAGACTTTATTTCCAACGTTTCGACCTGAGACAGGTCTTCCTCAGGAATGAAAGTAAAATCGTACGGACTCAGAGTGGGGGCGGCGCCCCGAAACACAAGCCCCATGGGAAACAAACACACAAACGACCACACACAGCATACAGAGCTTATTCTGCCAAAGGCAGGCGAAAAAGAGCCTTCAAAAAAAAAGGGCGAAAGGAAGAGGGAGGAACAAGGTGGCAAGAAGGAGGCAAGAAAGAGGCAAGGAGGAACACACTGCATGAACGCGGGTGGGGGGGATAACAGAAAATGCGACGAGTTCACCGGTGGCGAAAGGCCCAAAAACATCCGGTGTCTCCGGGAGGGAAAAACTACAAAGCACATGCCGCCACGAGCAGTGAGTTTACATGCGCGTCACCGGTAACAAGGATTAACTACTTACCGTCTTCAGCGGCATGGTCAAGAATGCAAGCGGGGCCAATTACTGCATCTGAAGCGCAGGCAGCCTCCACGACTTTGGGGGGTCCCACAAAAGCCAATGGGGGAGCCCATTTGAGGCGTCCCCTTCTCCGCCTAAGCCTCCATTTGTACACGGCGTCGCGTCGTGTCGCGCCAGGTCAATGTACGGCCTGTTAAATGTTAGTACTCGGCTATCGCCGGCACGCGTATAGCCCTGGGCCCAATCCACGAAAATATGTCGGAGCGCGGCAATTTAAAAAAAAACCATGAAAACAAGAAGAGAGAGGCGACCGTCGGTATGTGCCGTGCCTCTGGGGCAACCAAAGGAAAAGAAAAAAAAAGAAAAAGAAAAAGAGGGAAACAATGAAAAAGAGAAACAAAGCAAAACAAGAGTGGAAAGACAGGAAGGACTCGTGCACTCCGTGAACACCAGCATTGGGGATCACAATGTGATTACAAAACACCCGAGGCATAAGCCACAACAGGCACCAAAATAAAATACTTCTTACACGCTCGGTTGGAACTAAAAGCTTCAACATTCCGTTTCACATTTCTCAAGGATAAAATGGGAATGACATATGGTGACATAAACAGGCAATGGGTACCATCTGGTTATTAATGAGGCATGTTATGCTTGCTGAGCGTTGAGACAAGGAAATGAGAGAAAAAAATATAAAAAAAATAGCGGGGACGGGAAGGGAAGTGTTGGTAGGGGGTCGGGAGCGGACGAGATAATTGTAGTGACTGCGGAACATAATGGTAGGTTGTTGGTGTTACAATGTACAACCTCACACCTGGAGCAACAGGCTGCCTGTACACATCACACCGTGCAATGCCCTGCGCGGGAAGGGCCGATAGCAAAAGGACAACAAAACTACAAGGTCTCGTATGTCCCGGGGTCACTATGCTTCAATGGTCATGCAGCGTACGAATTACAGTCATAGTCCCAGGACTCTTATTAAGACCCCCCTTCAGGGTATTAAATTTGTAGATTAAGTAAGACTCACATTGTTCTCGCTCCCTACAGCTAGAAAAACTGCTCTGTAGAAGCGTGACTTTAATGTAATCGAAAGAGTGATTTTGCATCGCTAGGTGTCTGGACAAGGGAAGGTTTGGGAGTGCCTTGGTGTGATAGCGGTGATTGTTAAACCGCATTCCAAAAGGTCCATCCGTCTGTCCTATGTACTGCATATTACATCCGCCACACTCCAATAGGTAAACCAAATTTGACGAGTCACAATCGAATGACCCACGTATAGAATATCGGAAGTCCGAATGTGTGCTAATTGCCACCCTCGCGGTCTGCACGTGTTTACACACCAAACATCTTTTTTTGCCACATGGTCGGCAGCCTAATTGCTGGGCGTCCCTGTCTTTGGCGTGGACAAGATAGTCCCCTATGCTTTTTGCGCGCCTGTATATTACACGCGGAGGATCACTGAAAATTTTGGAAAGCCGTTCGCTCTGCTGAAGAATGTTGAAGTGCTTTTTTAAAATTTTATTCACGATCGGTGGGCTACTAGTAAAAGTTAAGACCAAATTAGCGCGGGAATTATTCCCATCATTCACGTGCGACCCCTGTAGCAGTGTGTTACGATTTAAACTTGCCG
Organism: Haemaphysalis longicornis; assembly: GCF_048455015.1. Taxonomy (NCBI): domain Eukaryota; kingdom Metazoa; phylum Arthropoda; class Arachnida; order Ixodida; family Ixodidae; genus Haemaphysalis; species Haemaphysalis longicornis. The sequence goes on from NW_027526306.1 coordinate 2,055,582, forward strand.
CCCTAGAAATGGCATCGTCAACAAGGGCCAGCGGGTAACGCTGTTTGACGAGGACGCCCCGCATTCGGCTGGCGTTCGAACGAAAGTCTTCATCCCTGGAGCAAATTCTTCTAAATCTATGTGCGTGGGAATAAGGGATTGCCGTTCTGCAATGGCGTGGGTGGCAGCTGTTGAAGTGCAGGTACTGTTGGCGGTCTGTAGGTTTCCTGTACACACTCGTCTCCAGTGACCCCGCCCGCACATGAACCTGAACGTCCAAGAAACTAATTTCGGTGCGAGAGTACTCGTATGTGAATGAGATATTAGGATGAACTGTGTTGAATTCTTCTATAAAGGCAATAAGTCATTGCTCAGTGTCTGTCCAGATCATGAAAATGTCGTCAAGGAATCGCTTTTACAGTGCAGGTGGACTGTCTGAAGTAGAGAGGAATTTGGTTTCAATTTTGTGCATGAATATGGTGGCATAATTAGGGGCCATTTTTGTTCCCATCGCAGTACCACTTGTTTGGAGAAAGTATTTGTTTTCAAATTCAAAACTGTTGAGTTCTAATACGAGACGCGTTAATACCTCAACAACCCTCGGGCTGGGAAAGTCTTCTTCGCGGTGTTCGTTGTACGACTGAATGAGGGCACTGATGCCATCGCTGTGCGGAATGTTGGTATAAAGGGAGCTTACGTCCAATGTTACGAGAAATGCACCGTCCGGCAGAACCCTTCCCTCGATTTCTTGAAGAAAATGGTTTGTGTCCCGTAAGTATGATAGAAATTGAGGGGGTATATTGCGAATGAGGTAATCTATATAACCTGAAATTGGCTCTGTGATGGTGCCTATTCCCGATATAATTTGGCGGCCGGGATTTCCAATTTTGTGTAATTTTGGAAGCATGTAAAAGCGGCCAACCACTGGGTGGGCCGATGTTAGTGCCCTGGCAAGTTTTCTATCAATTTCTCGGGCCCCCACAAGTTGCTCCAGCACGTTATTTACAATTTTTTGGTGTTCTTTAGTAGGGTCTGATAGAAGGGGCTTATAGAATTTCCGGTCGCCTAATTGCTGATCCCCTTCTTTGACGTAATCATTCCGGTCGAGAATAACAATCCCCCCTCCCTTGTCAGCTGGTTTGATTACAATGTCCTGTCGGTTACTCAATGCATTGAGAGCATCCTGTTCGTTTTTTGTGATGTTGTGATCACGGGTTCGGCGTGATTGGTATGCTTGGAAAACGTCTCTCGGGACGGCACGAATATACAAGTCGAGATTTTGCTCCCTTTGTGCACTGGGGGTCCAGTGGTGCTTGGCGACGAAAGTAGGTTTGGCGTTCTCCCCATTACTTCTATCGAAGAAGTACTCTCGTAAACGCAGAGTACGGGCAAAATTATCTAAATCTTTCATGAGTGTTAACTCTGAGTACTTCCCGTTGCTCGGGCAAAATGTGAGACCCCGGGACAGAACAGATATCTCAGTGGCGCTTAATTTAGTCTTCGATAAATTAACGATTTGCCCGCCCCCGTCGCCGCATTCAACCCCCAGCGGCGGTTCCCCCGGCATGCTGTCAACACCCTCCTCGCGGTCAACCGCATCCACAAGAGGCAGACACGGTTGTTGTCTGACGCCCCTCGCATACGACCCGCCATGCCCCGGGACGTTATCCCTTTCGAGTTTTTTTAACTTTGTTTTTGAAACCTGGAGAGTTTTTTTGGCCTCAAATAAATTCAGCTCCTCGAGTTCCGGCGCTGAAAGTAAGGCACTTTCCCGGACTCGACGCTCCTCTCCCAGAAGTGACGTTAACATTACTTCAGAGTGCTCTATTGTGACCTGGAGTAATTCTAGAGAAGCAGTATTTAGTATTCGACTCCATTTTTCTACATTCTCATTAGATAGGTTCTTCATTGAAGGAGGCAGTGAAATACGGAGCCCTTTGGGTACAATACCTTCTAGCTTATATGTTTGAAGGGTACGAACATGAAGGTCATGGCGTATGCGCTTGTCTACAATTTTCCTGACTTTTAAGAATTCTTTGGATTTTAAGGTTACGGCACCTGAGGAAGAGGAAGTCGGCTTGGGCTCGGGGCCAACACGTCAATCACTCCGCACTCGGCGGGCCGATCCAGGGGTTTTCCTAAGGTTGTACCTTGGAGCTGGAGTTTTGACAGCGTCCTCACTGTCCCCCGTGGAAAGTGTGTGCAGCGCTGCGCGATCTTGCGGTGCTATCCTTGACAGGGGTTGCTGCGGTGTTGTCTGGGGGGTGCTCGTTGTGGGTAACTTGGGAGACGTGCGTCCATTTCCCCGTCGGAGCTCTGCGGTGGCGCCAGGGCTGGAACACCTTCGTCGTCGGAGGCGTAGAAAGGGTGACTCGGGTCCTGGTGTCGGGTCCACTTGATGGGCTTCAGGGCTGGCACTCTGCTTACGTGGTCGGCGTGGGGGAAGTACTTCCGGTTGTGCAGCTGGACTCTCAGGAATGGCAGTTGCACCTCCGGCGGGTGTTGCGTCAAGGGAGGTGTGAGGGTGAGGACCGGTAGCTGGATTCGGGGAAGTCACATGGGTCAGTGGGGGCCAGTCCAAGTCCAAATGTCGACTTGGTTCAGTTTGCAGTGTGTCCTGTGCGAACGTAGGCTTCTGTTGCGTTTCACGAGCTGGTGATGGTGACGCATAATCCTGCCAGTCTGCAAACCTAGGCCGTCGGAGTTCTAGGAGGAAGGTGTACAAGTTCCACGCCATAATCGACACACCACCAAAGCTTGGGTGTAGACCGTCGGCTGCCAGAACCATTTTTGGGGGGAAGTGATGCAGGCAGTGGTGCAAGAAAAAGACTTTCTCACGGTTTTCGCACAACTCGACCAAGAGGCAGTTGAAGGCGTCGGCTTCTCTGTTGAATCTAGCTGCAGCGCGCCAATTATGGGGGTTCCGTCGACGGTTTGGCGACCGTGGGAGCACCAGAGTTACAAATGTTGCCTGGATATCAGGTCTTTCCTTTGCAATGTGGTCGAGAAGATTCGAGTATCTCTCCTTTGCGACTTGGCCGTTTGTGTTGGCTACGTCGTTTGTCCCAACGTGTAGGATGAGTTCTGTCACACCTCGTGGCACGAAGTCCAACAAGTTCACAACGTCGCAGATGCCGGCTCCCGGTAGCGTGATAAACGCCGGTGAGTGAGGACTAGATGGGTCGAAGTTCTTGTGTAAATATTTGGTTTGCGAATCCCCAACGATGGCGCACGTGGGGGCATGGGAAAAGAATTTCCAGATGAGTCTCGGAGAGGCGCACGCAGCAGACATTGTAGAAAAAGTCGTGAAGTGGAGTCCTTAGTTGCTGGAGGAATACGCACAAAGTAGAAGTACGCTCTTCGGAGACTTTATTTCCAACGTTTCGACCTGAGACAGCTCTTCCTCAGGAATGAAAGTAAAATCGTACGGACTCAGAGTGGGGGCGGCGCCCCGAAACACAAGCCACATGGGAAACAAACACACAAACGACCACACACAGCATACAGAGATTATTCTGCTAAATGCAGGCGAAAAAGAGCCTTCAAAAAAAAGGGCGAAAGGAAGAGGGAGGAACAAGGTGGCAAGGAGGAGGCAAAAAAGAGGCAAGGAGGAACACACTGCATGAACGCGGGTGGGGGGGATAACAGAAATGCGACTAGTTCACAAGTGGCGAAAGGCCCAAAAACGTCCGGTGTCTCCGAGAGGGAAAAACTACAAAGCACATGCCGCCTCGAGCAGTAAGTTTACATGCGCGTCACCGGTAACAAGGATTAACTACTGAGCGTCTTCAGCGGCATGGTCAAGAATGCAAGCGGGGCCAATTACTGCATCTGAAGCGCAGGCAGCCTCCACGACTTTGGGGGGTCCCACAAAAGCCAATGGGGGAGCCCATTTGAGGCGTCCCCTTCTCCGCCTAAGCCTCCATTTGTACACGGCGTCGCGTCGTGTCGCGCCAGGTCAATGTACGGCCTGTTAACTGTTAGTACTCGGCTATCGCCGGCACGCGTACAGCCCTGGGCCCAATCCACGAAAATATGTCGGAGCGCGGCAATTAAAAATAAAAATAAAAAAAAGCCAATAAACACACAGTCAGTGTTTCTCGTTGCGAAAATCTTAGATAACATTGTTCGCAAAGAGTGACCTTCTCGTTGAGGTTATAGCGAAAGAATCAAAGCGAGAATCTGCTTAAGTAGGATAAAGTCGCTGACCTGGCAGTAACCGTAATACCACACCGCGCGCTGAACACCATTCAAGGTGTTATATCCGAGCATGATCTGTTGAATGAGACGGAAGCTGACCTTCTTGAGGGTCTGAAAGACTAAGGTGTAGTCACCGTTCGAAGAATAACCTTACGAAGAGACGAAAAAGAAATCCCAACCAAACACATCAGCTGAAATTTTGCAAGTACCACACTGCCTGAGGCGGTGAAACCCACTTTAATCAGGTGTCAGGTGCGGTCGTACATCCCGAACCCGAGACGGTGCTTCAAGTGCGAAACGTACGGCCATGGCACTAAAGCATGCCGGGGTAAGTTGACATGTGCCAAGTGTGCCGACACTGACCACTCTTCTGATAGTTGCCAGAGCACCACAGCCAAGTGGGCGAACTGCAGCGGTGCACACGTTGCGTACGATCGCAACCCTTTGACGGGGTGGGCCATGACTATAACCTGGTGCAGCTTGCTGGGATATCCTGGGGCTCGCGCATGTACTTCTATCTGCGCTCGTTCCTCTCTCACCGAGTGGCTCACTTTCAAGTCGACTCCCATCTGTCCGACCCACACCACATCACTCTAGCCACACCTCAGGGTGCTGTTCTTTCCCCCACCCTTTCAAATATTGATATGACTACTCTGGCTTCCCGACTAGCTGAAATCCCTGATCTTCATAACATCCTTTACACCGGCGACATCAGCTTTTGGTGTTCGTCTGACTTTCCAGGCCATGTGCAGAGCACCCTGCAACGTGGTTTGGATCTCATCGACTGGTGCAGCTCGCGTTATCTGATGAGCAATATCATCAGGATCTAACCACGCTAAAGCACAGTCCCATAAATAGCTTGTTCCTTGAACCGACTGACGAAACTGAAGTTTTCAAAACATTCAGGAGCTTAAACAACAGCAAAGCTTTAGACAAGGACGATATACAAATCAGACCAGTAAAGTATGTCCTCGAATCAATTGCTTCAGTATTGTCCTACATTTATAATTTAGCTCTTGAATCGGGCACGTTTCCCAATGATATGAAGGAAGCTAGAGTTCGTGTAATTCATAAAGGCGGTCATAAAAACGATAAGAATAACTATAGGCCGATATCTGTGCTTCCCACTTTTTCTAAAGGTTTAGAAAAAATTATCTCTTGCCGCGTAACCGATTTTCTTGATAAGAACCAAACACTCACTGCTTCGCAGTTCGGTTTTCGGAAGGGAAGATCTTCCGAAACCGCCCTTTTAGCACTTAAAGAGCGTATAGCCCAAAATATTGACTCTGGATTATTTTCGCTTGGCCTTTTTATCGATTTTACCAAAGCGTTCGATTCCCTTAATCACGATATCTTAATCAATAAACTTTCGTTTTACGGCATACGCGGAAGCCCCCTAAGTTTGATGACATCCTACCTAAAATATAGAACTCAATGCGTATGTATAGGGGATCAAAACTCATCGTCTCTCCCAGTGCAAAGCGGTGTACCACAGGGTAGTATACTGGGTCCGTTATTGTTTAATATCTATATTAACGATGTAGTGAATATTGACCTCACTCCACACTACTATATATATGCAGATGACAGCACCCTGCTTTTTACTGGCAGTGACCCTGACTTCCTAGTGCTACAATGTAATAACACTTTGGAGAAATTACACAAATGGTCTAAGTCAAACTCTATTAAAATAAATCCACTAAAAACGAAGGCTATACTTTTCAGGCCTAAAAATAAGGGGTTCATCTTACATCAGAAAATATCACTCTGTGACAGGGACATTGAGCTTGTTGACGAACATAAAGTTCTTGGAGTTACACTTACTTGCAATCTGAGTTGGAATAGTCATATACAATCTCTGTGTCGACGCCTGTCTGTCGCGGTGGCCGCATTATCTTGCAGTAGAGCATTGGTGCCGGTTAATGTCAAAATTCAACTATACTATGCTCTATTTGCATCTCAGGCTAACTACTGCAGTCTCGTTTGGAGTTCGACTACAAAAAATAATATAGATAAAATCACTGTGCTTCAGAAAGCAGCTTTACGCCATATAGCACGTGTTGACCGAATGGCTAGCACTCGAGAACTATTTCAAAAATATAATATCATTCGATTTGAAAATCACTATAACTACAGGTTGATGCACTGTTTCTTCTTTTCCCAATGTATTTTCAAAGATTTTTTAATACTGTTATCATCCCTACGGCCACACGATACAGCTGTCCACACTAGAGATCCTGAACCATGGTTCGTTCCCCGTTTTCGTACACAATACAAAATGCAATCATTAAAACACAACCTCCCTGCGCTACTTAATAAATATAAAAATGTAAGTATCGTTAGTCGCAAGTGTTTACGCGAGTATTTTATTAACTTACCATGTGTACCTTAGTGTGTTTGTGTTATAAAATTTTAGTGCTTGTGACGTTGCGTACATAAGACGCATGTATGTTTTATGTCCCTGTATAGAATTCTCAATGTATGAGTGTACATTGATTGTATGAACATTACTTAGGTCAGTGAGAATGTATCGGTATTTTTTGTGTTTGTTTCGTTACTTCGAGCGAGATGTAAGCGTACCGTAATTTATTTTCTTCTTCTTGTAAATTGTCAATGTTGGATTGTTGCCATTATGTACAAAGGCTCCTGGGCCCCTGTCAAGCTGCTCATTGCAGCTTTTAGCCCAGGATACCATCCAGAGCTACACTTGTGTGTATCTGGTAAATAAAATTTGACTTGACTTGACTCTTTTTTCACCGCTGTTGGTCTTTCCCCTGCTCTGGAAAAGTCCGAGCTTCTCCTTCTCAACCGTTTCTCTTACGAGCGCGCCCACAATTCCCTCTTTTCTCTCCATACTTCTGGTTCTCCCATTCCTGTCGTCACCAAATGCAGGGTTCTTGGCTTTCCTTTGTATACAGCCAAGAACACACAAGCCCTACACAGCGCCGTGGCGACCTGCCACTAGGTAACCCACCTTCTGCATCGTGTGGTCACTCCACGTGCGGGTCTTGACGAAGCTAATGCCTTCAGAGTTGCTCACGCGTTCGCCCTCAACAACTTCGGTTACTTTATTCTTTGCATCTCCTTCACTAACACTCAACTCAATAACCTTGAGACCGCCTTGCTGGGGCTTTACAAAGCAGCACTCAACCTCCCTATCACCCCTTCTACAGACAAGATTTTCGCAACGGCTCTCTTTCATTCCCTCCGCTCTCTTCAATCTCCATCGGGATTCTCAGCTCTATCGGCTCTCCCTTACCCTTTAAATTCAATAGTTACTGCTTCAGACGGGTATATCTGCAATTCCCGTCTCCGCCATTACTCCTCCCGACGCAATGTCGGTGTTCAACCTTCGTATTTTCCCTCTCCCGTCAAACATGTCCCCTTTCCTTCATGCAGGTCGTCGTCATGCGGCCACGCAGCATCAATCTCCTCTTTTCGCGACCCAGGGAATTTCTTACACAGATGCCTCCTTTGTGGCGCCTCGATGCTTGTGCGGCTGCCTTCTGTACCACCCTCACCTTGCTTTAGCAGAAACCCACTCTAGTGGCCTGTACATTCATTCACCCCCCGGAAGCAATGTCTTTTGAGGTTCTCGCCATTGCCCATGCGCTTTATTCCTTTGCTTCTCTTCCCTCCATCACCAAATACACCGTCTTTTCTGACACTCACGCCGCTATTATACGCATACAAAATCACTCACTACCTTCTATCCTTCAAAAGGAGGTCAAACGAGCGGTCTCCGCTCTACAGCCATCCATCGTTTTCCTCTGTTGGGTCCCTGGACATTCCGGGATTGACGGCAATGAGTTGGCGCATAAACTCGCCCGCGAAACTCTTCACCGGTACCGTTGATCCCCTGGCCCGGGCATTCGGAGGATGGTGCAAGGCTCTCCCTGCGACGCACCATCAAGGAGGTCTACCTTCAGCTCCGTCTTGACAAACGCCTCTACATTCCTCCCCACCCATCAGTCACCGTAACGGAGGCTCGACTCCTCCGGCACATTCAAATGAATGCCCTGATCACTCCCTCCCGCCTATTCCTCTATCGCTATAGATGTGACCCCTCTTGTCCAAATGCCCCACTGCCTACGCTGATTTACCTCATTGCCTATTCAACTGCCCGGTGTCTCAGCTGTCCGACTCGTATTCCTCCCCATCCCTTTCCATCCCCACGTGGACCGACTGGCTTGACTCTGAAGGATTACAAGAACCGCGCAGACTGGTGGTCCAGGCAGTCGACATGCTCGGCCTGTAGCTCCGGCCGAATAAAGGTCTTTTCTTCTCTACTCTAGATGTTTTCCGTGTTCCTGCTGCATAAACTGAGCTGAAGTTCTAGCGTGTGTTTCGCCTCCTCTTTACTTTAGTCTGTGTGTTTATGTTTGCTAGTACGATGAAATACTTATTAGTTAGTCACCAACTAACTTGCCCAACTTTGAATTGAGCCGCTCTTGGCAGCTTGGCAGCTTGAAAAAGCCGCTCTTGGCAGCTTGACAAGCCCTAAAATCTATTGACAGAGGCAGCAGCAGGGGTGGAGTGAGAAAAAAAAGAAAAACAAAGAAAGAAAACTTTTTGAAAAGAAGGAAAAATGAAAAAAAAATAACACAGAAAGAGAAGAGGGACTCCTCTCCTAAAAAAAAAGAAACATCAACAACAACTAGTAGTTCTACTACAATAACAACAATACAGAAAACAAAGAAAAGAAGAAGAAACCGGCGCTAGGGATGTACAAGTCAAGGCATATGGTAATTCAATTCGATGTCACAATTATAACGGCTCGAGCGGGACAGTGTTCAAGCTAGTGACAAGTAGAACGCTAACTCTTGGGGCAATACAGAATGAAGGCGACAACTACTAGTAGAAGAACAAGAAGAACTTAGCGCCTCAGTTGCACTATTCAGAACTTGAATTACCACAAGGCTGTTAATTTTGTGGAAACCAGAACTTTATTAGGCACTCCATAAATCTAGGCCGTTGAATAAGGAGCAAAGAATTGTACATTTATTTATTGCCTTGCTCAGGCCCAAACGCCTAAGCAACTTCAAAGAAGCGGCCGAAGGAAATTACCCTGTCATTCAAATTTTTCAGCACAGGACAAGTTAAGCATGACTAAGCGTGCTCCAGAACTCATTCTTTGAGTTTTATATCTGACTTAGGGCATTAAAGGCTTTCCTTCCGGTCGAAGTTCCGCGTCCTTATATACTGTGATGATTGCGGACCAGAGTATTGCATCACTAGTCAGCGGGTGAGACATAAACAGCACCATGCTATTTCCATTTTTCGTCTTCATGATGATTCGCTGGGCTGCTTGCGCGCGTGATGAAAGATTGGTATACACGTCGTCATGCTCGGTTGGTAAGCTGAGCAGTCATCCTGATATGCATCTTTTGTAACCACGACCAACAACCCTCGAAAACCTAAAGCAGAATTGATACTTTCATTGCCCTCAAAGATCGCATTCATTGTTGTTCCTAAACAATACGCATACGAGGCCCAAAGCCAATGTTGGGTATATTTTCTTCACAAAGTATACAGAAAAATAACCTTACGGGGAAGTCACAAACAACCCCCTAGATTATGTAGATGTAATGTAGTCGCCAGAAAGAAAAACCGGCGTAAATAACGTAGCTGAAACCGGAGAACTGCGTTTGGCAAACGTTGATGTCGCTTTTCTGCTAGCACTTAAGGGTTTAGTAATAATACGCGGACTACCTGTGCATTCTCTACGTGTGCAATCAAGCAGAAACGTGGCTCAACATTGATGTTTGTATGATGCACTATTAGGAGCATGGTGAAACAGAGGTGCTTGACCCTTATAGACAAACTAATTATTTTCATTAGTTTTTGCATGGTAATGTAGAGATGATCGAAGTGCTTAAAAATATAGCATTCAAAAATTTAAATATCAACGAAGATTTAGGTCAGTATGTTATAATGGTGAGACGTATTTGTGGACACCAGTACTGATGCCAAATGTACACCGTCTACCTCTATTTCTCGGAGAAGCCTGTGGTAGTGGACAATACTAGAGCGCCCGCAAAAGTAACCGAAACCTATAATAGGTCTGCCTAAAAAACTCTTCAAACATGGGGACATTGAGTTTACAGCAAGAGTAGGAGCATACAAATAGTTTTCAGCTTGACAAAATGTAAGAAGTTCACTCTAATGAAGGGAGTAAAACACGAATAAATATCAAGAAGTAATGTCAGGCGAATTTAAAAAAAAATTATCAGGCAGCGTGATTGACAGAAGCCATGGATACAAGGAACTGTTTGACATAGCATCCACCTGATAGTGGTGCATGAGATCGTCGGTTTCAATTATACGGTAATAGATGGGCATGTGTCGCTTCTGGAGCAGATGTCGGCAAACGTGGTAGTAAAGTTATAGGTATATAGAATAGGTATACAGGTATAGGTATAGAGATTATATTTAAAGAAAAGCAGAGCAAGCACGCTTTTCAAACGTCGTCCTCTGCCGAAGAAACAGAACGCTGGAGGAAGTCAGACAATATAACTACCTCGGACACATAGTTAGTGCTGACTCCAACACGACAGCTTGTTGCGGGGCAGATTACCTATCGGGTGGAGAGCACTCGGCAAGAATTCCCATATAATGAAAGGAAGCTAATTCTATTATTTAAACAAAAATGTACAACCAGTGCACACTACCGGTGATGACATAATAAGCTTCAAGGTTGCTCCTTACTAAACAACTGCAAAGCAAACCTAGATCTGATCCACGGGCATAGAACGAATAATCCTTTTCTGATGGAGGTGAAAAGCAAAAGCGCCCGTGTGTACGAGATTTCGGCGCACGGTAAAGATCCCCAGGTGGTCAAAATTAATCCGGAGCCCTCCACTACGGCGCGCCTCATCGCCTGCGTTGCGTCGGCGCGTTAAATCCTACAATCAATCAATAGAAGGAATAATCACAAGAGCAACACTTAGAGACAGAAAATGAGCTTCCTGGATCAGGGCACAAAATTGAACAGACGGTGTAGGTGTCCAAGTTAAAGGGGCACTGACACAAAAATTTTGCATCTTGTTTTTTTTGTTGCGATAAGTAGCTAGTGACCTACTTATAACCTGTAGAAACCTCATTTGCTTCAGCGTGCGACGGTTGTTTAATTAGAGGCATTTTCAATGCGGCCAGTCGCAGTTTCGGTTTCAGCGAGTGCCGCGAAACGATGGATTTTGTGGATTTTGTGTGAACAAAGCTGACCACGTGACCGTGGGAGGGATATCACAGTTACAGAGCAGAGCCGCCGTAGCACTGTCGAATCCGCATCGATGGCAGTTTCTGCGAATGCCCCCCCGTACTGATCTCGTGAGGCGCCTAATTAAAAAGCGACCGTGGATGTGACTAGGGTTACCACCTTTACCCGAAAAAAAAAAAACGGGCCTTCCGGGCGGGGGGGGGTGGGGGGAAGGGGGGATATGTGTTGAAAAAAGACGCCATGTTTTTTAACTTGCAGTGCCATTTATTGTAGTGTTTTCTTAGAGAGAAATCAACATAACGTTTGTGGTGAAAGTGATTGAGAGCTTGGTTAATCGCTCTGCATGTGCTTCAGTGAAAAGTAACCGCAATTGCTGACCGCGGCGGTAGAATTTTGTTATTTTGTTCTTCCCTTAGGTCCCCCTCCATCTGAGGCAGCGAGCTCGCCCGCGTATTTTCTCTGCTCGCGTGTCTTTGCGCAGCTTGTCGACACGTATTTATCGTCTTAGTTGTTGAATTGACGCTTATAAAACGCCAAAACGGACATAATCACGGCACAAAAGCCAAAAAACCGGCTGATGACGGCCGGTTTTAGATATGGACCGGCAACCGGCTCGCTGTTTAAAAAACCGGTGGGGCCGGTCCGAAACCGGGAAGGTGGCAACCCTAGATGTGACGCAGGCGCTGCGAGTGCAAATGCTACCGCGGCTAACGAACGACGCGCGACGCTCGAGACGGTGGGTGGCAAGACGCCCGCTGGGAGCAGCCGGCCGGTCTGCCTACAGGTCCGCCTACAGATGTGTTCGGCTTAGCACTGCGGCGGATATTCGAGTGCCGCTCTCGTAAGCGGTGCAGATGACAATTTTTAATGCAACCCGCCATGGCATCATTAACTCCTTTCTCATGTAAGCCACCATGGTCGGGACTTGGGGACAATTTCGTGCAGCGGTAACAAGCTATCACTCGAGCTACCTGCGCCGGCGTGGGCCACTTCGCGGCCGTGGCCGCCGCCTGCACAGCGACCGTGCGGCTTGCTCAGTGGCCTTTTCGTGCCTCCGGCGCGTTTCCGCATCCAATGGTAATAAACAGTAATAGAAACAGAGTGCCTGGAATCGCTGTAGAACTTTGGTCGCGGCCAGCTACCCGATGAGCTGACGAAATCACGGCGCCTCCGCCGCCAACGATCGGGTGTTCGTTCTCGAGAGCAGAAGCTCCGCCCTCCGGCCCTCCGATTGGAGCGGCGAGCCGGCAGTGCGGAAGCGGCAAACACAAACTCGTGACGTGTTTGGATGTTGTTTATTTACACTTGCGCGTGGTCCTCTGCTGGCCGCTCGGTTGCGTTTCGCACACTTCAAAATTGATTTTAAATATGTTCTAGGCTGTATTCACCGCTGATATTTTGCAGATGATGTATATGTGTTCCCACCAATCTATCTCCGAAGTTATCTCGCCTTCAAAATTTTGTGTCAGTGCCCCTTTAAGAAAAAAACTGGATCGGGGTGGCCATAGAGTGAGACGAACCGAAAATCAGTGTACAATTACGGCAGCACAGTGAATAGGAAGTGTTGGGTCTGGAAGAATAAGTTCGATAACACGCTAGAGGGATAAAATACGAACATTTGTACCAACACTCGACTCGGGCAATAGACGACAGGCGAGTTTAGATGTAACGGAAACAGGCCATCGCCCTACAATGAATCTGAGTACCTCATCACGAAGTTATTGTAGCGATTGAAAGTAGACCTTCCACGAAATACGTATTTTTGATCTGATCTTCTCGCTTATTTTGTCTTCTAGTTTTTCTTTTGGAATTTGCCAATTTACGCCCGACAAAAAACATGCGTTTACGCTTTTATAGCGATTGGAGGGTTAACTTACGCCAGTTCTGTATTTTTGTCGAACTTCAGAGTGGTACACGGTACTGTTTTTGCGGCCTTACTCAGCAAAAGCTGCTGCTTATTCTTACTATACATCTAATTACAATTTTGTAGGAGTATTTTATTGCCGAATAAAGGATAAAGCTGAGACTCCCATTTATGACTTGTATAGGCCTGCACCCCATCAATAGTAAATGTTGAAGATGTTTCCTTTCTGTTAAATCAGATCTAAATAACCAGGCAATATATATAAGACATTACCGCGCAAAATAGTGAACACCTCGTTGTTAACAATATGAGCAAAAGATTTGCAAACATGATACAAAGTGTGAAGTCACCCTTTGTCCAAAGTTTGCAACGTTTACTATTGTTCACAGTGAAAACATCCTTTTGACACTTCAAAGCATTTCTGTTCTATTGCATCTTTTTCATTCATTTTAGAATGAGGTAATACAGGGTACGTTTTACATAAATGGGAAGTGTATTCCTTTCCCCATTATTGACTTCTTAAGTACCACAGAAGTGCAGGCTTCCACAAATGTATTTTATGTTTGCCTCAAGTTTCCCTGTTGTGGTGTTTCATTAAATGGGGGTTTTCTTTGCAGCCAAGCAGTAATCCCCAAAACTGCGGACATTCTGTGGACGTGATATTTCCCCAGACACGACCTTGAAGGCTTTCCAAAGAGCCTCTTTGTATGAACGGTTTATAGTCAGCTGCCATGTCTACGTTTAATGATTTGTGCTCTTCAATATATTCTACGTTTTAGTGCCTACAACAGCATTACAGGCTGCATATGACCGGGTGTCTATATTTCTCAGTGGGAGTGTTCTGTGTGGTTTCAGGTAATCGAACACACACTTAATCGAGGTGTTCCAACTGCCCACTCAAAGATAACATTGACGGTCGGTGCGTCAACAAGTGCAGATGAGTGTCTAAAACACTGGAGATATTCCGTGTGCTTACCTGCGTTTCTGTTTCTAGATATGTGCCTTTTTTCTGTTATTTTCCTAGATAAGAGGGCAACGATCAAGTACCGCTTCATTCCCAGCTTGCCGTTCTTTTTCATGGCGGAAATTTTTTGTGTTGATTCAGGGCTGATTGCGTACTGGCAAGTAAAAAAAGTGACATCGTTAAATTTAGGTTTTCAGATTAGTTTGCTACAAATGTATGTCACACAATTGTCGCTAATGTTCCTTTCTATAGTTCAACTAAGATCGCAATGGGTAGCTCCTTGGCTGGTTATTCACCCAACAACGTATGTTTGCCTAGAATATTTTTCTACCAGAGGTACAAACAATATTCATAATTTTTGGTGATTAAATGTATGTTCTTTTGTAAGAGCGTGGCTGTTGAGGAGCGAGATTATCATAAATTTGATGCAGTAATTCCTAACGTAGACGCATGGGCTGGTTCAGAATTCCCACCTATAGGGGGCGCAGTGGTCTCACCGAAAGCGGACAGGAGGAGAATGGTTCCTAAATGGACACACTTAGGGCACAGTAGTTTTGCACAGGCGGTTTCCAGACTCTTTTGCTTGGGGAGGGTGAGAATGGAGGGGGGCCTGCCACCGCTTGGGTTTAGCTGCACAAGTCTTTATGGCAACTGCAAAATTTGCAAGGCGATAGTGCTTTTATTCTTGGGAGAGCAAGCTATGACGTTCGAGGTTGCACATAAAACCACAGCTTTGCTGTTTCCGCAGATGTTACACCCTGTGTCACTTCTCCTAATTTTGCGAATTTCTTTCCTGTTTATTTATTACTCCTCCTCTCCTAGTCGAAAACCCAGATAAGGAAATCATTGAGGCCTCAAATGCCGTAATTCATGGCGAAATCCTAAACGGAAAACCACAGGCAAGCATCTCCTTCACCATCAGGACAAAAAAGGAATTGCAGAACCCAGAAGTTAAAATAACCTATGCGAGAAGGCCATGGAATTCACGTCAGGAGTGAGTGTGCAAATAATTACTGCAATAATGTGCTGCACTTGTAACTCTTGGCGGGGAGCCGTGTGAGTGAATGAGTTGTTTAAAGGACACAGCTAGCTTTCCGTTTCTGCTACTGTAGATAGAAAATTTGAGAGTGAGCGCGATAACAAACATGGCTTCTGCTACATGAATTTAGAGTCGGTGCACTGTGTTTATGTGACCTTCTTCCTGGGAAGTAAGACATAATATTTATTATCTCTTGTGCAATCTCGGTTTAATTTTTTATTCCAGCAGAACAGGACCAAAATATAGACGTACAGCCGTGCTGCTAGGGTAAAGGTTGAGCGCTAGTTTAAACCACGTTTTCGATTCTGGTACCCTTCTACGCTCGACGAACTAAGCAGAGGTCATGTTGCCCACAATTCGTTTTTTTTTGACAATATAAGGCCAGCGTCCTTAACCACCCTGACCTGACGAGATCGTTACACAAGTCATAACACTTCGCCAAACATACATAATTCCGTCTCTTAATCTTCATTCGAAGGGTTTTTCAAATTCCTTCTTCCGTACAATAGCATGGACGCATGCTGTTAGACGTCTCGAGTTATGTGGGGCAATTTAGGTAGTGCGATCTTCAGGCATTCGCGGAGGATTTCACGGCCATTCCAGTAGCCTCATAACTTTTGTTAAAGATAAGCTGCGTTTTATTTATAGTCATTTAATGCCTAACATTTGGCTAAAAAAACTAGCTTCCCTTCAATGTGGACACCTCCTGCCATCGCTAAGGCTCTGTTCATTCCATCTTCCTGAATTTCCTGGCCACATCTTTGACTACTTAACTGCATTCCAAAGTGGTAGCGCTTAATCTGAACTCCTACTCCTTTCATACCGATGTCACCGGCATGCTCACATCTTGAGAGCGCATATTGCTTAATCGCCAAACCCCCGGTCCTCCGGTAACCAGTGATTCTCATATTGATCAGTGCGAACTCATTTTAGTATGGTATTCCGGGTAAGGACGCTTCTCATTACTTTCACTAACGCTGTGTACCTCTAAGGTGCAGCGCCTGTCCAACTAGAGGATAGTTCTCAACGACCCATAGAACATTCGTACCATTGAAGCCTTCATTGTATCCTACCTATGTACTCCCTTCGCACCTTCCCTTACCCACACAAGAACAGGTGCCAGGGAAACTACCTCTGTCGTGCGGTTTCAGATGCTGTAGAAAAAACGGCTGATGGCCCCACCCAGACAAAACCTTCGCACAGGCATCCCTTTTGTTCTCGTTTCGCTATTACACCCTGCTTCATCCTCAAGTACGCAAGACTTGCCCTTGTTGTCACTGAACTTGCATAGACCGCAATTCCTACATTTTCAAGTATGAAAATGACTAAGCGTGATCACTTCTACCAGATAACATCAGCCTACACCTACATGCCTGCCTACATTCCAAAAACATGCGCCTGGTTTAATGCTGGAATGATACTTCAGCAATCATTGAAAAAAGTCTGCAAATAATTGAATACAACCGTGCCTTAAGGAATTTTAACAGCACCGGCAAAAATTGTGGCACAAACAACAGGACCTGCTTTGTATAGGAGCGGATATACGGGAAATAAACATGTAGGTATATTTTAGACCATTAGGGAAGTACCTGGAAATGTGGATGAATGTCACAAAATTACTGAACAGCTGGCCCTTCTCGCGGCAAGCCTTTTCGGCATGCCCCTTCAAAAGTTGAGTTGTACTTTTTTTCGAATCCATTTATGGAGTTTTAAATACGTATAGTACTTATGCTGTTTCAGTACCGAAGCAACCTGCAAAACAGACTGCAGAACATTGAAGGGGAGCTGAAATAAAGACTCGTAATAACGGAGGTGAAAACCATGTTATATAGGTTCAAAGGAATGACATCTGAGCGAATAACGCGCTGTTCCCTACACAGAAGAGAGGAATTAACATGGAAGGCCCGAGTCAGGGGCCAGTGAGTTCATGGTGTTGAAATAAACCGAATAGCGCAAATGTTCCCGTTTTTTAGTCCCACTACAATTTGCTAGCACTCTTCGCTCTATCCCCCAGGGTACTTGAATCCGCTAATACCAAAAACATGAATGACCTCTATTTCAAAGACGAAACGCCCGATTGTGGTATTTGTGATTCATGGCAACTCCAAACAAGTCATTTCTGCAACCGTGAGAACCAAAACCACGTGGTTCTGATAATAAAAATGTCAGCTAATCAAACAAAAAATAAACTTTCCAACACTTTCTAGAGTGAAGAAGGTCAAATTTATGAGCAAAAATCTGCTTTAGTGGCAAAGAACCTAACGTAGAATTTAAACGGTTCCCAACTAAGATACTTGCAGAATCAGCGGCAACTGCAGGAGCAAGACTGAAACTTTGTCTGAGGTCAACTGTGTCAGCAAACAATAAACCTCATCAACCCAGTAACCAACAATATCCCCAAAAACAGGTGTGCAAGCAACACTTCACCTCTACGAAAACGAAAACGGATAAACTCGAAACGCGACGACGGCATAACGGAAACAAAAAAAGCCGGTGCAAAATGAAAACGCAAGGGACGAAATCACTAGCCGAAACCAACGATCGACCAAAACAAATTTCTTTCACTTCGCTGAGCTTTACCTCAGTGCAAATGTTGGGTGTACTTCATTATAGACCATTCTTACAAAATTATCTTAAGTTTTCTGTTGTTTAATGGCTTCCCCTCTTCATCGGAGCAAACCACGCGTGTCGTACACATGCCGCGCTAGAACGTGGACTGAGCAAGAATAGCGACCGACCTCGCCTTCGAGGTGGCATGGAGCGTGACGACTACTAAGCTCAGTCACCAGGTTTATTCGTAGATCAGTGTTTGGTACAAACAATTATCAACGCAACTACTGTATTGTGTTCGTAAATGCTGAACCGAAACCTAATTTTTTTTCACACGTGACCTGCTTAACATGGCCTTCGCTCCGCACGCTTCGTGTAATTTCCCCGCGTACTAGTAAAGTCACAAAGAGAAAATTTCCAAGTAAGGAACTGTTCTGGTATTTTATGTAAACTGGCCTTCGACATTTCAGGCGCAATTTTTAAGCAGTTTGCCATCTATTTGATAGGATACCATCCCGAAGATATCGAAAAAATGGTCGTTTATGCTAAAAAGTTGTCACGTAGAAGATGTGTTAAGTAGACGAGTGCCCAATTTATGGAGTGTACCGATCACTGTGCTTGGTACAACCTCTGAGAAACCTGTGTTCTTTGGTCAGCCAGGTAGCACGACGAACACGACATAAACGTGTCCCACGCTCGCCTGCTTGGTTCCGTATGCCATTGTTTCGCTGAGACCAAGCCTGCTAGTGACCTCTATGTTTTAAATGCCGTGGCTAATAAATCGGTCTAGCATCCTGGCGCCGATTTTTCCTGCGTCTATCAGGACTCAACAATATTGCTAAACCAGAACGCGTAGAATGAGCTTCTTAAATTTTAGTATTTGAATTTGCTATCTATAGCGTCATCCTGGCGTAACTACCCTTTTAAGCGAACTTTTGTATGCTACCGCAAGCCACCAGATTGGCTGCATCGAGAGAACTCTCTGAAGCAACAAGTCCAAACGTGAAGGAAACCGACTGCGAAAGTCAGCAAGCCTTAAACAGAAAGTGAACATTGGAGTCGCTCGAACTGTTTCACGCAAGGTGCTTTACGTAAGGTGTCTTTGACGTAGTTTGGATTACACAAAAGTAAGTTAATATTCACGCAGCGGATCACGCGTAAGCTCAAGACCGATGCCGCGAGCAGCAGTGGTAGAACGAGAGCAATGGCATGCCGAGGAATGTAAGCGTTGTCGCCGCGGCGACCTCTAGGCGAGGAAGGAAGAGAGAGCCCACTACACCGACCGCACAAGGTGACGCACTGAGGTACACGTCCCTGGTGTTCCAGCCTCGACCACAAAGAAGCAGTGTGTGAGCTATGCCTGCGAGAAAACTCTCATGACAACTTTGTAGATACCTTGAATACATCGCTTCTCATCGTTCGTCAAGTCTTTGTCTCATCGCCATTTAATTTATTTTCGCTGATCTTGTGGCATTCATCCCCGTCCTGGCCCCCTTGCTTGAACCTATCTCGGCTCCTAAATGCAATCCCATCAAAGCTCATGGGTCATTTGGGACCGCCGCACCCATAGTGACCGAAGCACGTGACCATTTCCCAGTCCAAAATCCCCGATCCATTACCTGCCAAGACCAACCGATCTGACCAACGGCAGCCTTACCCAAGTCCAAGACGTGCCCCTACCCAGTTCCTCACCGCGTATACGAGGCATTTGGAGATTGCTGCACCGCGTCGCCAGGCGTTGTTGTTCCGGTGCCGGCGCTCACCATGACTGTCATCCTCATCCGGGGCGGCATGGTCTTCTTATATTCCTTGTAATCTAATCTGACATCCTCACCTCACCTTAATGTGTATTTACTGTGATCTTCATTGGGTCAATGCTCTTCGACAAAAAGAGAAAGTATCAAGAGAAACATGATGCGAGCAGCGGTACATGACCTTGTTTGAAACCTCCGACGATAAAAAAGTGTTGTGTAGGCGCAGCCTGCGCTTGCACTCTCATGGCACTCTTTACATAAGGTAAATAGATCGCTTCACCCTATGTTAAAGTTCGTCTTATCTTTGTTCAATCGCCCCGTAAAAATTGTTGCCCGTATCAAATCATTCGAAGCTATCCCCTCTTGAAAAAAGAACAAACGTATTGCTCCTTTTTGTCGCTGTCATTGATAGCGCAAAACATACCCACTACAGAGCACCTATATACACTACCAGTTTTCTAAGTATGCATATGCCTTTATAGATTCGGTACAGCACGTTTCGCCAACTATTTGCAATGAATTTGGGCTATAACCCTTTTGTCTCAGCAATCTCCGGAAATACGCGAGTCTAAAAATCCCCCATAGTCGTTCCCTCTGAAATGGAACCTGAACTATGCGAGCGGGCTCTCGCGTAGCCTAAACTAGCGAGCGGGTTGCGGGTTCTCTCCCGGCGTAGGGGGTGCTCGTGGCGTTGTTTTTGGCGGGGTTCAATATATCAATGGCCGGGGTAGAATTGGCAGTTTTTCTGCCACACGGTGCAGCCTATCTGCGGATTGGTGCCAAAAAAAGGAGAGCTGGGTGCTCTCACTCAAACGCGTGCTCAGGCTTGCAGGTCATTTTAAAGCAATTGATATGTTCTCGAGCGGTCCGGAAAAGTGTCTTAACGACTTCGTCACTCCAACTACGCGCGCACTCGAAAGTAAAACATTTACAAAACTCTACGTACAGGTTTCGGCTTAAACTGGTTGATGCACAACGGAGACAATGGCTTATCGTCACCACAAATGTAACGAATATAACTCTGACGTTTGTCATCAACAGCCGATAGTGAACCGACCACTGTAATTACGTAAAGTGGTGCATATTGCAGAAATTTAAGAAAGCGCCGTTGTTTTTGTCCGCATCTCTCACAGAGATTTCAGACCTTGCCGTTTCACATGCACCTGTAATATTTGGCTGAAGTTTTTCCCGAACTCTAGTCGGAACGTAAAATCAAAATATTTTGCACGGCTCAAGGCGTGTTACATGGACCCTTTATTAGCTCGGTGGAAGAGAGAAAGCTACAAATCTTTGTGATAGCGCGCCAAGTTAAATTCACACTACGAAGTATTCATTTGAAAATTTCAACCTAGAAATTGCGATTCAAGCTCGCCTCTACCAAGAGTTCATTGCACTAATATTCGTATCACTGCCATGACCACCGGAAGCTTCAACAAGATTGAAAGCAATGTGTGGCCATTATCCAGTTTTGAGTTCATACGGAAAATAAAGGAATTTACCCGCAGGATCGTGAGGCAGTGCACGTTCTGTCCCAGGGACCCCTTCTATTGTGTTTCTGAGATATCTAATACAGGCTATAGTGAGGGAAATTTTCCAAAACGCAAAAGAGGTTGCACCAGTAATCGTTTAAAGACCGGAAATAAATATGAGGTACTCGAACTATTTCTTTGCCCGTTGAAGGTACCTTTATGTGAGTGGGTTGGAGTCTTCTTTGGCGTTACCAAACAGGTAACTCTAACCGACTAGCCTACAGTATGAATGTAGGCAGTTTTAAATACTTGTGTTATGCACCCGCCTGCACCGACGTCCTCCTGTTAAAATCTGCAGGTATCTGAACCTCCGTAAACACCTTGGCATCGAATGCCCGTTGAAAAGTGGCTTTTACCAGATCATGAACATCCCGGCGGATAAGGAAGTGAATGAGTGGGCCTACCAAGCGGTAAACCCTTCCTATTATATTACACACACCAACGGAAATTGCTCTTCTGTTTTGCAATGGCGAGAAAAAAAATCAATTCGCCAGGTTTATTTTTTGTTGTTGGTAATGGATTTTAAACACAGATATCAATCACAATTCCCACTTTGGTGCCCGAGCCTTGTTTGTTGCTCAGAAAAACAGAACAGTCTTTTCATGTTGAAAATCTGTATCATTTTATGGTCGATAAAATGTATTGTTAGCAGATCTTGACACCCAGTGGATGAAAAAAAATGTTTGCAAAGCCTTGTAATATTACTTAGCCAAAAGTAGAATTTAGGCGGTCGCATCGAATAACTACGCCTTAATTTTTACATTACGGCATAATGGCTGCATCACTACGGCATTGCCTTCAATGCCTCTCCAATATCTTTGTGTCCGCCTCAAAAGCGCACTTCCGTAAACAGCTTTCCATTTCATGTATTATTTTGTTGACAGTTAAACCACTATGAGAAGAAAAGGTTACGTTCCGCGTATGCATGGCCCTAAACTTTAACAAACATACATGAGCAAAATGAGTGCTACTGTGAAGTTGACCAACCATCTGTTTATAGAGTACAAAAACAGCAGTACGATGCACGTGATATGTATTTTACAGAGTAATGTGGACATTTGAGAAAAAATGTAACATATTGAATTCCATCAATTGAGCGTTATGCGTTAAGGTTCACTGCGAAGTGCGGTGGAGCCAGACATTGTTGAAGAGGTTTTAAACACCGAGGCGTAGCTTGGATACGGCGACAAAGACAAGACAGGAACTTCTTAGCTTGACGCAACTTTCCTTTGCTGTATTTTATTCACGAGCCTATAACTACTAGCCATAATTCAAATTTCACCTTATAGCTTCTTCCTTCACACAGACTTTTGACCAGTTCTAGTCTCCAAATTGTAGTTTGGCTATCCAGGTTATAAAATCGGGTTTCTATATTGGCGAGGCTATGCCAATAACTATGGTTCTGAGTTGAATCGTGAACTTGCCTGTTCTTGGAGCCACAGACATTCGCTTTGCATGTCAAGCGAAGTTTTTTTTGTGGAGTGCCCCACTTATTAGTGCACAAATTCTGGACAGCACTTCTCTCTTGGAGCCTCTGTATGCAAAACAGCTGAAATGTTTTACCTCTGAGCGGGCTTTTGTGCCCCTGAAGTATCCCAAAAGCTGCTGACCACCAGTTCTTCCTATCATATTTCAAAGATGTCAGGAATTCCTTTATATTATTCCGTACGTATCAGATATTTCCAAACAGAATTAAAAACATTCTACTTGGCACAAATTCCAACCACAGAACGCTGCACACACCGTGAAAGATGTCCCATGTGCGGAGCAGTGATGCGCAACCGCGGTGCGGCGGCATTATGCGTATATTGTTACCCCACCCCCCCTTCAGGCTCTTCGCTTGTCTGTGTCACTTTTCTTTTGATGAATTGAACAGAGGTTTCACCAATGCAATTCAATTTTCCCGCCTTCGCAGTGTGTGCCTGCTGCCTCTGCCTGGAGCAGCATAAGTTGAGGTTGTGCTTTTTATCGGCGATGCTCTTTAGCAAAGTGTAATTTTTTGCGTCCACATTTCAAATACCACGAAAGTTTCGAGTGCACTTATGGGAAAACGATCAACTAAGCGCGGCGGCAGCGGCGACCGCCTGGCAGGTACAAAACCAGGAAAATGCCTAGCGCTCGTGTGCGCCTCCTTCGAGCGATCGTCCAGGGTCCCTTGCGGCGTAATTGTGGTAGTACTTGTTAGGAACGATTAAGACACATCATAGTATACGCCCCTCCAAGGTGATGTCCAATGCTTATAACATACAAAACAATAAAAGCGCCTCACACTCATAGCAAACGTTATGGTGTAAACGTTGTTTAAGCCGCGCAGAAGAAGCAAATTGGCTGCAGTCGTGGACGTCGACCTTCACGTTGCTCGTGAGAGTTGCGTACAGCTTCGCTACATTCAATTCTTAAGGTCAGGCAAAATGGAGCGACTATGTGACGAAAAGACGATTGAAAACGCATGGCGCCGCACCCCCGACGCGCAGCGGCGGAAAAAACGTCGTTCGCTGCCAATTTAACTGGGTCAGGAAGGTTTGTCGGCGGCGAAGCGGCGCCGAGCGGCGACCCAAACAAAACATCAGGTGTTCCGATTTCCCCTCCATGGCTAGTACAGACCGCTGACGGGCGGCCAATTTGGAAGTGTTTGATAGACCTACGCTTAGCCCGCGCCTACTTCATGCGGTAAAAAAAGGATTGTATACCTGAGACCGTAAGAGGAAACATGATGTTGTAACATGTAATGTCGCGTTATAGTGACAGCCAAAGTCGAAACCAAAACACGATCCCGATCCAACTGCCTCGGCTAGTGCCGCCACGGTAGGCATGTACGCTATCTTTTAGTAGGTCTGATAAAGGCGCTCCGGCTACGTAACTTGTAAAAATGGCAACGTTGGTCCTGTCTGCATGATCAGTGAGGAAGGGACAGGCGGTGTAACTGCGAAAGCCTCTCAAATAAAAAAAAAACTAGAAGCATCCAGCCATGTCCATTCAGATCCTAGTTGGGCATGATGCTGCTGCTGAAGATGATGCTGCTTAGCAGCTTCCAATTTGTAACGGACGGGTGTTGCAAAGCGCACTCAGTCTTCACGCCACTATACAATCACATCGACATTGAAAAGACGCCCTTTATGGAATATTTGTGCTAGTCTGACTCCTTGGTTCGTATGTCTTTCCTGGTGTCTCTCGGGTGTTTTCCCGCAAACATTCTAACCATCTTATACTGACCTCTACTTCTGTCCAACTGGCGTGCTGTATTTTGCACAAGGGCGCCATGTGTTAGCTTTGAATGGGGAGGCCTTCAATTTGTAATCACTAGTTTGGTGGGGTCCCACCAAACATGCAGTATTCGGGGCAGGAGTATTTATACAGATATTCATATTGCTCGTTCTGTTTTGGAATACGTGTCCGATTCGGGAGATCAGGTTGCCCTAATAGAAATTAATCTTTCAAAAGCGTTTGATCGGGATTCTCATTATTTCTTACTCGCACTTCTGGCAGCAGCCAACTTAGGTGGTGTGTTATATAGGGGCATCATGCTGTGCTATTATCGGTGCACTACACAGTTTATCGTCAATCGTATTTTCACTAAGCCGATTGCGATCAAATCGTCTGTCAGACAAGGCTGCCCCTGTCACCTTTGCTGTCTGCATTATACCTCCAGCCTCTTTGTCTCAGCATTCAGCAGGGTCAAGGAGTAAAAGGATTTTGCTTACAATCGTGTGAAGTTAGCGTGCATGCTTATGCAGATGATAATGCGTATTTTTGCAGTGACAAAAGTAGTGTCCAAAAAGCCCTTGCAGTGGACTAAGCAGATCTTTGATGTGTCTGGTGCAGATTTTAGTATTGAAAAAACTTAGGGATTTTTATCGAGCAATGCGGAACGAAGCAATCCAGATTCACGGGTATTATTTGAGATAGCACCCAACTCGAGTACATCGGAGTGCCATTACTTTACATACGGAACAAAGGGCCTCAATGGTCGTCAGCACTCACGCAAGTTAAGCGCGCATCGATGGCATGGACTGGGCGAGACCTCTCGCTGTTTGCTCGTGCTAGAGTGTTTAATGTCTTCCTTCCTACAAAGCTCCTTTAGGTGCTGCAAGTGCTTCACTTTGCGCGATTAAACGTTCAGGCCCCACATAGAGCTTTTGCAACATTTTTGTGGGGTTCTCAATGGGAAACAATGCACAGGGACAACTTGTTTCTTCTTTCAAAGGCAGGGGTGTTGGGCTCATGCGTTTGTTTGTGCAACAACTTGTGTCTCGTTTTTTTCTTCTACAAATTGGTTGATTACCCAATTTTGCTGAGTGTACTTCTGGAGCGCATATGTTTCTATGTTTCTTTTTTACTTCTATGTACGGGCGACGTCAATACGACGCCTGCATGGGTATTTCTCCAGGTGGTCGTGGAGTCATTTAACGCGCTTACCGCGCGGTTTTCCTTGAAATATCTGTTGAGAATATTAAGGAAAACTATGACGAGCACTCTTTTTGAAAGTCTATTCCGGGCGCCTGTTTATAGCCAGCCTGACTTAGGCCACCGCAAAAGCGATGTTTTAAAACGCGTGACGAGCATTTGTATCCCGCCAAATGTAGAAACACTTTTCTTCAAGCTTCATTCTTCAACAATCCCAGGAGGAGGAGCAGGAGGAATAAACGTCCCTATAGAGCAGTCGCCTTAGGGAAGAGTCCTTATTCCCGGACCACTTGAGACCGTCCGGCTCCCAGTTAAGACATAGATACGCGAAGAGGGGATGTCTATTCCTTGGTGGGACAACTGTCGCCTGTTTAATCGACCAGAAACAATTGATCATTGTTTTGTGTTATGACGGAACGCTCTGTTCTTCTGGGACTTTTTGCAGCGCACAGTAAAAAAAGACATGGACCTCACTTCGTACACAATTGCCTTCGTTACATTTGAAGATATTAGACGGGTGACATATAACGTTGTTGTTCTCTTAAAATTGTTCGGCTTGTGGAAGTGCCGCATGACTGATCGGCATGCGCAAGCGCTTAGGCCGACCATGTGCATTTTTCAGGAAAAGGCGGCGTTTGTGCGAAACGTTTACGCTGCGCAGATTGATCCACCGGAGGGGCTTCCTCTTTTTGATGCGGGCGTTTGCTTGCTAGAGTTTTGTATAGTTTCCGATCTTAGTTCGACTGATGGCGCTGCCCTCTCCTGCCTGTGATGTTTATATTGTGTGTTGGGTGTCTTGTCTGATTTTTCCTAAAGTTTTCCAAAATGTCCATGCAATAAAGAAACAAAAAGGTGTTGAGTTGGAAGAAAGGTAAAGTGCCGGCACATTGATTTGGGAGTCGCTAGTTCGATTGCCCCCTGGGAACGATCGTTCTTATTTTTTTCCGCAGATAGTAGCGCTCTTGAGAGAGAAAATAAATGTTTCCATAGAAAAAAAACGCTCCCGAATCAGTGAGAAACGTCAAACGACATACAACCGACGGGGAAGGTTAGTAAACGTCGCAGATGATTCTGGGTATCGGGGTTCAGGTAGCCACACTGTGAGCAACCGAGTGGTGGTGCGGCAGCGGCCCCCATGTCGCTTGCTTCATATAGTTTCATACTATATAGCTTTATATAGTTTCATATGCTTCATATGTCGCTTGCTTCGTAACAACCAGCGACCTGCCGCGGCAATTTTTCTGACACGCGAACTTTTTCGTGAAAGTTCGCTCTATGCATTCTGTATTTCACGCGTTATTGTGAGCTTCCTGCATTTTTTTGCTGCCTTTATTCTAACACGTGCTTGAGCCTTGCCTCGCCATTCTGAACGCGTGGTTTTGTATTGTTCCGTGGCAATGATTTTTGCTTACAATCCTTTTTAATTCATCTCTTACTATCAGTTCTAGGAGTTTCGAAAGGTTCTGCTTGTTCGGGTATTTTCTTAACTCTCGGCTGGAAGGCTGAATCTAGAGGAGTCAAGCGGGTATCTCTTCGAGGCCACTTTTTTCTCTTCTTGAGGCCGATGGGCTCTATTTGGTTCAGCTACGCCGCGTGGCTTCTGGGGCTTGTTAGCGTGACCATGAACGAGCTACGAGAACAAGCCGGGTTCCGAAGCCTCCAATTTCAAGAAAATTTCAATGTCTGACACCTGTAGACCCCTGTTTCAGACAGCTCTACAAGGTCGAAGTATGATCGCCACCGCCAAAAAAAGGGAATTTTGACAGAGTAATTGCATAAAATAGCACTCTTCCTGTAGACAGCGGTATGGAACCGGTCGTTTGTCAGGCTCTTTTTTTTCAACTAGACCGTTACATCTTCCCTATTAGCAGTGAACGCTTCTCGCCCCTAATCACTCTTGTATTGGCTGAACTGTACGTGCACCTCTGCTGTAGGAACCGTTCTAGGTTTATTGGTAATTTACATAAATATTTTTGATAAAACGATCACAGGGGCCATTGTGTTATGTGCATTTGAGTACCGTTGTCGTTCAAACAATCAAAAAGCTGTTACGTTAGCAGTGTTAAAAACAGACCTCAATTTGCAAACGGTAAATGTAGATTTGTCGGTACCCGCGATAGAAGAACTGAATTTTTAATGAAAAAGAGCATCCAACATTCGCTAGATAGAATAGATTTCGACTTGCTGGCCGGATTTGAATCGAAGTTGTGCAAGACAGAAATGTAGCAGTCCAGTGTTGTCATATTCTATTCAATATTGATGCTGAATTTCATTTTTTAAATGTTTTCAAAAATAGCCACGCCCATTACGGTTGTGGGAAATTTTAATTTGTAGTATTAACCATCTGTATGAAAAGATAAAAATATTTTGTCGCCAAAGACGCATCGAAACGGATAAGACAGGTGCCTCGCAACGGCCTTTAAACACGACTCACCCAAAATTCAATTACCTTCTTCTGGACAGCGTTTGTATATTTCTAAAAATGTTTGATTTTTTTCTTTACTCTTTAGGCTACTATACCGGCTTTACTGAAGCCTCACATGGAGTTTATGTTCTGGGAAAATGGGACGGAGGTTGGATGCAGTGTTAGCCACGAAGAAATGGTTTTCCACGTGGGCGATGATGACGATTATGATGACGATGATGATGATGAGTAGTGCAAAAGAGCCACTACAATTGCATCGACTGTCTGCAACTGCTCCGCCCTCAATAATAAAGTAAAAAAAAATTGTGCTATTCGCATTATTCCCCGTAGGTCCGAAAGAATAGCATTTTTATGCTAAAGTATTACGTGGGCGTGAGTATATACCTACACTCTTCGGAAATCATAACGGAAATGCCGATGCACTCAGCACTGGTACACGTGGTTATTGATCGACATGAACAGGAGCACACGATGTAAAACAAGACGAATTCGAAGGAACGAACATGGAACTCATCCAGGCCTATTAAGTGCGCGAGCACTTTGAATTTGAAAAACTCCTGCCGAAACAATGCTACCGAATCTATCTCAATTACTTACAGAAAGAAAATGAATTATAGGGTTACACCAATGTTGGCAGCTATGCCGGGTGACACACAATTTGTCATGCATTCGTTTCACAAGCAAAGTTTGTCTTGGTGTAACAGGCCAGGTTTTCCTTCTCGGAGCTAAATTCAGGCACCTAAATCTTTGTTAGATTTGTGAAGCCCGTGCTCGCGCGTTTGTCGGCGTTTCTCAAGGAGAATGCACCGCGGCGAAAAAAGTTACACGAAACCCACTGGATATGTAATCGAACACGCGCGGTGGCGCAGCCTGAAAGAGGCTAAACACGCCATCCCTCAATAGCCGTATTACGCCGCAGACAGGAACACTTGCGGGTGACTTGGTGTGAAAGCAACAAACTTATATTTCTCCACATATGGTGGCCCGGAAAACAAAGTTTTCTGATAGCCATTTCCGATCCAACAGCTGTCGCCCTTTCCCAGAAAGTTAAAAATGTCACGAACATCTCCTCGGCAAGCCATAAGTGGTTCAAAACCAAGAGCCGGAACTTCTGCAACAGCAGCCTATACAAAACGAGCTGTAGTCGTCCGACCATTCCGCAGTGCTCCGCTCGCACCACGTCCCCGAAGCCCCCCTCAATAAGTCACTGTCAGCGCTGGCACCGCTACTCCGGCGGCCGTCGCTAACACCGACGTCTGCCCTTTCGCGGTCAAGATCCACGTTCTGGGTAGACTACCTCAAGCTTCGTTCCAACAAAGCAAGGCTCAGTTTTCTCTGGAAAGCATTAGCCAAGGTGGGACACGCTACAAATACGTCCTCGGCCATCACGAACCACGCTACGCGGCTGAGCTCCACGACATATCCGCAAGTCCTCGGGCTAACGGAACGTACCTCATTGCGAGGTCTCAAGATTGAATACCGGAAAATCCGTGAGCTGCTTTAGTACAAAGAGCTCGGTGACCGCAAGCCATCACAATTCCTGCGCAATACGCGTGGTCTTGCGAACAACATTCGGATTGACGACTCCATCCTCTGAACCCTACGGTTTGAGCGCGTGCCGGCACATGCAAAAGCCATCCTCCAGATTTAGCTGAATCTACCACTAAACCAACTCGGCGAGATCGCGGACCGTGTCGTCCAAGTCTCTCTGAGGAGGCTGCAACTCACCGTCCATGACGTCTACGACCCGCAGCCCACACCAAGGTAGTACGCAGTATGTATGACATCACCCGTCAGCTGAACGTTTTTAAAATACACCTTGAACAATGGCCACAATCACGCCCTTAAAACTGTTTAACAAAGCACGGCCTCAACAATGACACACAGCATCGCCATTGCAACGGCGGCTGCTACTACCACCGTCGTTTCGGCTACAAGGCCCGCCAATATCAACTACCATGTTCAATGAAACGTCAAGAAAACTAATGCCTCGAGGTAATCCCATTTTTTCAGCGATGAAGCCATGAAATGGCACTTCCTCATCGACTGCAGCGCGACATCTGCTGCTATCCACGGGCCTTCCTGCGTGATAAAAGACCTTGCACCACCTTCGAGGTCAGTGAAATGGAGTTCTTATCCTATCCGAGCACGCGCATGCATGCCGTCACCACAACACGACCAAGACCGACAATAGCCGAGGGGCCAATAAGGAGACATATTAACTGACGTCCATTTGGAACGCATGAACATGCCGCTTTCAGAGCTGTGAGCGAAGTGCAGGATTCATAGGCAAAATTTGCAAATAGCAAGTCGGGCGCCCAGCCTGGCTGACCTCACTTGCCCATTAAATATGTTTCTCTCTGTCATAAGCAAAATGATAAAAAAACTGCCCTAACGGAACGCATAAAGGCAGACGGCCACGTCCAAAAGCAATGTTGAGGCGCTAAATATCGCACAAGCAGACGACGCAACCACCGGATATGCACACGTCCCTCAGACGCAAGGCATTATAACCACTCCCCCTTCCCCCCCCCCCCCCGCGTTGCGAGGAGAGAACGAATCAAGGGAGAATCGTGGCGGGGGAGCAAATGCGCTGTTTTCAACTGCAATAACTCTACTAATACTGGTCACTTTACGAAATTTTTGATGAAGGTGATTACTAGGACATTGATTTGCCTGAAGGTGTGAAAACCCATGTATGGGTGAAACCTCTTTCATGGCCCCTTCAGCAGGAAAGCCAACTGAGTAGTGTTAGTGCTCTAGCTTATAGTAAAGCGAGTATTTTTTATAGTGGAGTAACTAAAGTAAATATCTAAAAGAATTGGCAGAAATAATTCTTATTTGGTAGTAAACCCTGACATCAAAAATGTGTGGAACACCTTGTCCAAATGTGGCACGACTGTTTGTATGGGATGCGACCTGAAAACCTGTTACTTAAAATTTTTTTTACATGTACTACGTTTTTTCTATAATTACTATTTCCTTCTAGCTATTCTTTGCAATTATGACATCTGGGAAAAGCGGTGTGAGGTTTCCACCATGAGATGATAACAGCCCTGCAACAGCCTGGGAAGCTTGACTTTTCCACAAAGGTAGCTTGACTGTCGGTGTTGCAGCATCCCTGTCAGGCTACAAGAGAACTCACAATCAATGATTAAGGAAGATCATAATCGGATAGAAAATGCTGCCCTGTACTTTTCCTAAAGCAGAAACACAATCCTAAATACCGATTGTCGTTTCATATACAAAGAAACGCATGTTGCCGTGTCATGGGTGCCGCCATTTGTTCTGGCAGCAATTTTAAGGGTAGTAGATTTAAACATTCCACTTTTAAACGTTCCCGTCTGCTATCAGTGAAACGATTTAGGAAGTTCTTGTTTTAAGTGGTTCCTTCTTATTTAAGATAGACAGCTCCACAATATCTGTTGGTTTTTCCTTTAACCAAACACATGCAGGAATCTGCTACCACGTAAAAAAATATTCACTGCAAATATACGGTTATCAGAAAAATTCTTAGTATTTCAGTTATGTTAGCCAACATTCTGCAACTTTCCGTCCGAATGCTTTACTGCGATGCATTACCTACTAAAAGGAGAATCGGCACCAGAATCCGGCACATCACAATGGTCTTAATCAGTCTCGGCTGTAGATTGAAAATACCAGCAACAGCAATCAGATCATTGTTGGGTAGATATTTTTTGCAAAAATGATAGCTGCAATCGTTTTCAAAATTGAGAAAGCATTCATTTGCAAATTGATATTTCAACGTGGAGTCGCACCCTTACTATGCGCCACAACGATACCAACTCTGACTGGCTCATCGGTAGCTGCCTATGGTAATTCTTGGCATTAAAATCTTCTGACCAGGCAGAAGCAGGTCAGAGACTGACACCGCGCTCAGCAGGGCTTTCATCTCCTGGGATTAGAAGCTTTAAAAATCAACTATCTTAACCGATAGGACGTTCGCTATAATGCCGCAAGTATTCGAGAGGTACAAGATGATTCCATTTGGTCTGATGACATGCAGAAACATCGCGGTATTGCGCGCGTGTAATGACTATATGTCCTGTTTCTGCAGTGTAGGTTTCCTACCTTTCCAATTGCCGGCTCAAAACAGTGAACTATAGGTGTGAAATTATCCGACATAAGGCCTCATGTTATCCGACATTATTTCGGTAAACAGTATAAAGCTCAACTGCGGCACGTCTAGTCGCCGAGAACCCAAGAGTCCCGCCGGTGTGCGTCAGATTTTTAAAGGGGATAGTCTTTTTTTGGCAACGTAAACCCAGAAATTGTGGTCTGTCTGTCTGTCTGTCTGTCTGTGACACGATTTATCCACCCGACCAAAGTTAAACGTAGTCTGCAGGATAGTTGTATTTACTCACAGCCAAATCTAAACGTCTAAGTCGGGTTTGTAAGTTCACACTTGCCAACATTGGTGAATAAGAACAAGTAGTTACCCAAATATAAGGCATAAAATTAATGCGCAACGGATAGTTACGGTGTGTCTTTGTAAAATTCATGGTTGTTTGATTTTTGCGATATGAAATGCTACATCCAGTGAGAAATCAAGAAATCAAGCGGCCACAGTTACGAAATGTTCCACTAGTTAGGTTCTACTTTCTGCTTGAACTTTTATAGACTAAGGTAACGCGGTTCTGTACACGTTGAAGTGGTCCGCCTCGATCCATGCGCTTCTCCGCCGTACGGCAGCGCTGCCATTGAGGTACCCGGCCTGCAGCAGTGGAACGCGGTAAATTTAAACTGACTTGAGCAAACCTTTAGCGTGTTTACCTTGGCAGCAGCGCGACGCAAGAGGAACAACATGAGAGGTGAGCCAGAAAACGACGGGGGGCACTTACTTGGCAAATGTCGCAAAGGTTATCGTCTCTTGTCGACATTTGCAAAGAAATTAATAGATACGCGGCCATTTTTTTCTACCCTGTGGAAACCGCCGTTATGGAGCTGAGCATTGCAGACGTGTTTTTCATCCGCATCGTGTTTACACGATTAAAATTAACGAACTTCGTTTGTTAAGCAGTAATGAGTGGTACTAGTTGAACCAGCAAGGTGCAAGGACCTACTCGACATTACCAGGCAATGATTAGGCCATTCGAATGCCATTTACTGCCACAAGAAGATTGTGCCGTACCGACGGGCGAGCCAAGCGTCACCAGTCAGACCTACCGCGCCTCGGCCGTCTGCCTCATCGATGTAGAGCTGGACCCTTTTCGTCCTCTTCATTCGCATGCAAAATGGAGTTCGTTCATTTAAAGCATATAAATACCAGGGAGATGAAAAACGCGCCTGCCACGCTCAGCTCTATAACGGCTTTTTCCACACCGAAGAAAAAAACCGACGTACACCGGCCGGTCTCTTGGGCTGTCGGAGTCCAGACGCGTGCCGTAGTATGGTTGTATACCGCTTACTGGAAATTGTCTGCTAGCCTAAATCCTTATTTTGTCTAATTTCTTCCGTGTTGTTGACGGTTTTCAGGCGGTATTTGAAAGTCCAGGAAACCTACACTGCAGAAACAGGTCAAATAGTAAACACAAGCGAGCAATAGCGCAAAGTTTCTGCATGTAATCACACCAAATGGATTTTCCATGAACCTCTTGAAGACTCACGGCAGGCTAACGAACGTTTTATGGCTTAAGATGGTTGATTTTTTACTCGTCTGATCCCAGGTGATGAAAGCCTTGCTCAGCGCGATTTCACAGTCCGTGACCGGATGCTGCGTGGTCAGGAAATTTTAATACCAAGCTTTTCCATAGGCAGCCACCGATGAGCCAGTCAGAGTTGGCGGCGTCGCGGCGCATAATAGGGGTGTTAATCTACGTTAAAATATCAATTTGCAAATGTATACATTCTGAATTTTTGAAAACGTTGCAGCTATCATTTTTGAAAAAAAAATCTAGCCAGCAATGATCTGATTGCTGTTGCTGGTATTTCAACCCACAGCCGAGAGTGATTAAAGACCATTGTGATGTGCCAGATCCTGGGGTTTATTCTCCTTTTAGTAGGTAATGGCGTTCGGACGGAAAGTTGACATAATGTTGGCTAACATAACAAATACTAAGAATTTTTCTGATAACCGTTGCAGTGATAATAGTTGCAGTGACTATTTTTTTTACGTGGTAGCACATTCCTGCATGTGTTTGGGTACAGGGAAAGCGAGCCGATGTTGTAGAGCTGTTCATATCAAATGAGGAGGCACCCCATAGAACATGCAGAACCGAAATGGTTTCACTGATAACAGACGGGAACGTTTAAAGCGGAATGTTTACATCTAATACCCTTAAAATGCTGCCAGAAGGAATGGCGGCAATCCTAACAAGACAGCGTGCCTTTCTCTGTATATGAAACGACAATCGTTATTTAGGACCGTGTTTCAGCTATAACAAAAGTGCAGGGCAGCATTGTTTATCCCAATATGCTCTTCCTTAATCATTAATCGCGAGTTCTCGTTTAGCCTGACAGGGATGCTGCAACACCGACAGCCAACTTTGTTGAAAAGCCAAGCTTTCCGAACTGTTGCACGGCACTTCCCAGCTCGTGATTGAAATTTCACGCCGCGTTTCCCAGATGTCATAATTGCAAATATGAGCTAGAAGAAAACAATAATTACAGAACAAAACTTGTACCTGTATAAAAACTTTTAGGTAACAGGTTTTCAGGTCGCATAACATACAAACGGTAGTATCACATTTGGGCAAGGTGTTACACACATTTTCGAAGTCAGGGTTTACTACCAAATAAAATTATTTCTGCAATTTTTTAGATATTTAGTTTAATTACCGCACTATATGAAACGCTCGCTTTCCTATAAGCTAGAGCACCAACACCACTCAGTTGGCGGTCCCGCTAAAGAGGCGATGAAAGTGGCTCAAGCGATTCATGGGTTTTCACACTTTCAGTCAAATAAATGTCCTAGTAGTCAACACATTGAATAATTTTGTAAAGCGACCAATATTAGTGGACTTATTGCAGTTAAAGGCAGCGAAATTGCTCCCCCACCACAATTCTCCCTCCTTTAGTTCACTCCGGGCACCGCGCGGGTGGGCTCATGATGCCTCGCTTCTGAGGGGCGTCTACATCAATCCAGTGGTGTGTATCGTCTCCTTCTGCGATATTCTGCGCCTCATGATTGCTTTAGCACGCTTCCGTCTGACTTTCTGCATTCCGTTTGGGCCGTTTTTTCTTAGTTTGCTTATGAGAGAGAGAAAACTGTTTAACGGACAAGTGAGGTCAGCAAAGCTAGGCGCCCGACTTGCTACACCAAAATTTGCTAATGAATCCTGAACTCCGCTAACGGCTGCAAAAGCTGCATGGACATGTCTTCCGAATCGACGTCTAAATATATATATCTGAATTGGCCGCTCCACTAATGTCGGGCTTGGTTTTGTTGTGGTGGTGCCAATCACACGCGTACACAGGCAGTTGAAGTGTTCCATTGTATTATTCCGGTTGGTTCTAATAATTTTTTAAATATTTCTTAGGCATGGCCATGCTTGCGCCATAGCCGTGGGTATGGCTGAAGTTACAGCCGAGGACGCTGGCCATAGCCTAGTAGGCTAGCTTGAACTCGAACCGACGCGAGAAGAAACTCTTTTGAACGCCTTAGCGCTCTGTGCCTGCTTACACCAAAAAACCTGGACAACATGAAACGCCCGCTAGCCAAGCCTCCGTCAAAGGCGTCAAGTGGCGTTTCAGATATCGAGAAAAAATGTCTGCGGCTCAGCCCATATAACCTTGGACATGCAAAGCAAAAACTTTGGCTACGTCTGGTTGAGTCTTGGTTTCGCTTGGTTACCCTTGATGTAGCGGTATTCCCTACCTGACTCAAAGCCATTCGGTCCCTTGTAACGCTCACAGAAGTAGGGCTGGCGAACGAGGCATTCGCCAGAGCGAACACTGCGTTCAATCACACCGAACGAGCTGTTCGTCTTTGCCGGGCGCAAGCCGAAGCACGTAGGCCGAGAAGACCCCGCAGCGCATGCATGATATGCAATGGGTGTGGTCGCCTGTCGGTCAACAGAACGGCCATGACCGCGGCAACGGCCGCCGCTCGTCCTGAGTAGAACGACTGAAAAAGGGGCATTCTGCGCAGTGCCGCAAGCGGGACCAGAGAATCAAGCGATGCGTTTCGAGGGGTCTTTTATTTGTGGTTTGTCTCCGTTCAAAAGGTGAAATTCCGCATGGGGCGCAAAACCGCTCCACAAAAGTAGTAAATCTTTGCTTTGAAAAGAGGTTGCTTGGCTAGGCCAGCATATAAACACTGAGATAGGCGTCCCTCAGGCGGGTTCCTTTATCTTATGCCGTATGGCGGGCGTGTGGAGCTCAAATTCTTTTCTCTTACCCCACCGGAGCGTGGAATATACACTCACTTTCTGGCACTCGTTTCGGGCAGTCTTGGACGACGTCCGCAGCAGCTCAGTTCTGGACCGGTTGGATAATGATGATGATGATGGTTGGATGTTTATGGCGCAAGGCCAACTGGGGGAAAGAGCGCCAAAACATAGTCATATATGAGGGGTGAAACCTTAAACACTAAGTAAAATCAGTAAAAACAAAACTGAAATCACAAAACGACAATGAGCATGGCTGGTGTATAGGGCCAGATTTCATGATGCGTGATAGGAAATGAGGTTTAAAAACTTGACGTCTGACAAATACTCAAACACACGTTTCACAGAAACAATGGCATCGTCACCTAGAAAAAAGAGTGGATGTAGGGGAATATGTTGTCTGTAGAGTTCTCTGAAGTGTTTGTGTCGTGTTGTGTGAAGTGCCTTGCATGTAATTAGTATGTGCACTACGGATAGGACCTCTACGCACCTGCTGCACTGGGGTCTAGAAGATCCCGTCAGCAGATACAAGTGCGTCGCATGGGTGTGCCCTATCCGTAGCCTACCCAAGGCGACTTCCGTGTGTCTGTTGCGTGAGTCAGCTGTGTACCGTCCCTAGTGTAGCTTTATTACGTGTAGTTGGTTGTCTGTCTGTTCGTCCCAGTGTGTTTGCCATGTTCTGCGCAGGTGTTGTCTTATGTGTGGCTTGAGGTCTGTGTAGGGTACGGTTGTTATGTCTACAGTGTTCCGGAGTGCAGCAGCAGCAGCCCTCTCGTCTGCCAACTCATTCCCAGCGATCCCAGCGTGTCCTGGAACCCAGCAGAGGAGCAGCTGATGCTTCTTTGCATACACAGACATGATAGTGTTAAATACAAGATTAACTATGTGGTTTTTGGGGGGTGTATGGGATGACAGGGCGCGAACAACACTCAAGGAATCTGTGTAGATGATAGACTTCGGAATTTATTTTCAAGTATGTGTCGTACAATCAGCAAAATCCCATACGCTTCTGCTGAAAAAATTGTTGTGTGGACGCTCATGGTTCTGGCTGCACTGAAATTCGGACCATGAGCAGCGCAGGAGACCATAGTGGAGGTTTTAGACGCGTCACTGTAAAATTCAGCAAGTGGGTATTTGAACTGCAAGGAAAGAAAGTGCTGCAGTATTGCAGCTCGCGGTACCCGATTTTCGTCAAGCTTTGTAAAAGAAAGGTCACAGAACACAGGGCGAACTTGCCAAGGCAGTAAAATGTTTAAAGAGGATGACCTGTACACGTCTAAAAACAAAGCACTCAGATCCGAGGCTCGCTCTCTCGCTCGAACTGAAAAAGGCGGAGTAGCGGACGGGCGATTTACAAACAGCACAGATGTGGATGTATCGTTAAAGACACGATAAAAAGGGTGGTTATTCTGCGATGAAATTTTAAAAGCATAAAGTAAGTCCACGTACGTTCGCTGGTTCTCAAGGCTCCACTTATTACATTCAACATATAGACTCTCGACAGAGCTAGTACGAAAAGCACCCGACGCAAGCCATAGCCCCAAGTGTAGTACTGGGTCAAGCATTCGCAATGCTGTTTTACTCGCCGACCCATATACCACACTGCCATAGTCCAAACGAGACCCAACCAAAGCAGTATAGAGCCGTAGTAGGAGTTCTTTGTCGGAACCATACGAATGGTGGGAGAGAACCTTCAGGATATTCATTGTTTTAAGACATTTATGTTTAAGTTTCTTGATGGGTGGAATGAATGTGAGTTTCTGGTCAAACACAACACCTAAAAACTTGTGCTCCTTGTTCACAGGAAGCGACACGCCATTAAGTGTAAAGTCTGGGTCTGGAAGGATCCCGCGCTTCCTAGAGAACAGAACGCAGGAGCTTTTTGCAGGATTCAATTTAAAACCATTCTTGTCTGCCCAGCTGGCAAGTTTCTTGACGCCGAGCTGGACTTGACGTTCGCATATTGACATATTACAAGATTTAAACGATATCTGCACGTCATCTACATACATAGAGTAAGAAATTGTAGACGGCAGTGCCTTCCCAAGGGAGTTCATCTTTGCTATGAAGAGAGTGCAGCTTAGAAATCCACCTTGCGGCACGCCATTTTCCTGCACGTGTACCTTTGACAGTGCAGAACCAACTCTGACGCGAAAGGTTCTCTCTGACAAATAACTAATAACGCTATTTAACATGTTACCAGAGACACCGAACGACTTAAGGTCAGTAAGTATGCCATAACGCCATGCGGTGTCATAGGCCTTCTCTGTGTCAAAAAACACCGTAAGACAGAATTGTTTGTGAATGAAGGCATCCTTTATGTATGACTCTAGTGCCACAAGTTGATCGTTTGTGGATCTCCCTGCCCTGAAGCCTGCCTGGCAGCTCTCAAGAAGACCGTTGTACTCCAAAAAGTACACAAGCCTCCGGTTTATCATCTTCTCGAGAAGCTTGCACAGGCAGCTGGTCAGAGCAATGGGTCGATAGCTAGCGGGAGAAGAAGGGTCCTTCCCTTCTTTCAAAAATGCTACAACTATGGCATCCCTCCAAGACTTTGGAATGTGCCCCGAAAGCCATATCTTGTTGAAAAGGTGAAGAAGTGTTACAAGAGTGTCTGTGTGTGAGTTCTGTATCATTGTATATGTAATGTTGTCTGGGCCTGGAGCTGAGGGTTTACACGTGCTCAGAGCACCCCTCAGCTCATGAAGTGTGAACTCAGAGCTATAAGAAGTGGCTGACCTGTCATTGTCATGTAAAGGCTTCTTTTCGGCCATTTGTTTGTGTTTCATGAAAGTGTTTGTGTAGAGCGCTGAACTGGACACGTGTTGGAAGTGTTGTGCGAGTGTGTCAGCCTGGTCTTCCAGTGTGTCCCCTGTTGTGCTAACCAGGGGCAGGCTGTGTGTCTGTTGTCCTTTGAGCTTGCGTATACGTGTCCAGACTTTGTGTGTGTCTGTGTATGAATTAATGGATGTGGATGTCAAGAAGGGGTGCCAACTCTCTCGTTTGCCTCACGGCGCACACGTTTTCCTAACGCCTTGGCCCGTTTGAACAAAATGAGGTTACCCGACGTGGGGTACCGACGAAGGACACCCCACGCCTTGTTCTGGGCCTCTCGCGCCCGCCTGCAGTCCTCATTCCACCACGGCCTCCGCTGGTTGCGCGGGGCACCAGAGGCGTGGGGAATGGACTTTTCGGCGGCGTCGAGGATGTGCGCCGTGAGCAGTTGGGTAGCTTCTTCAACGTGTAGGTGTCCTATGAATGTGTGGTGTAGTTTGGATGTCTCTGTAAATGTATTCCAGTTAGCTATTGCTTCATTAAACCTTTTATGGGAAGAGGGACTGCTCGGGCCTGTACCTATTTACGTTAATGAAGTGGGGAAATGGTCACTACCATATGGGTCCGTTCCCACACCCCACTCAAGACATGGAAAGAGAATTGCAGAGCCAATAGCCAGGTCAAGATGTGAGTATGTGTTGTGACCTATGTTATGGTATGTAGGCTATTTATTGTTCAAAAGGCATGCTCCAGAGTATGTAAGAAACCTCTCTATCAGGCGACCTCGGGCATCCGTACGAGAAGAGCCCCAAAGAGAATTGTGAGCATTAAGGTCGCCTGTTAGAATGTATGGTTCGGGCAGCTGGTCAACCCGCGCCTCGAAGTCAGAACTCAAAAGTGTAACATCAGGAGGGATGTATATGGAGCATACCGTTATCAACCTATTAAGTATTATTAAGCGTATTGCTACAGCCTCAAGGATAGTGTTTAAAGTGACAGGGTGGCATGCTAATGATTCCCGGACGATTATGGCCACACCGCCAGAAGAGTGTGCACAGCCATCCCTGTCTTTCCTGTATACCAGATAACTATTCAAGAAATTTGTGTGTTTAGAATTCAAATGTGTTTCCTGAACACACATTACACTTGGCTGATTGCTATGCAGAATCTCATAAACGTCGTCAAGGTTATTCAGAAGGCCTCTGCAGTTTCATTGAATTATGTTTTCTCTTCCCATTATTTAGTGTGAGAGCTACTGGAGTGTGTGTGTTTGTTTATGTGTCTTCTTTCGGGGTTGTGACTCTCGCCTTTTTTGGTTTGTCGGGAAGCTTTGGCGTCGGGACGCGTTCCTTGCAGTGCACCGCAGGCAAGAACGGCCCGACGTCCATCTCATCGTCCGATGTCCTGGGTGTGCCCGTCAAACCGGGCCCCCCGGACTTTACCCCCTTCGGGGGCCCTTCGTTTGACCCGGCACCGCCGCAGGTGTAGGGGGCACCAGTAGTGGCACGGGCGGTACGGTGGCGGTGGGAGCCGGTGCGGGGCCCGTGGTGTCCATGGCACTCTCCAACGCACCGGAGGACGGGGAGGCAGGGACGGGAGCGGCACCGGTCCCGACGGAAGAGGTTGCCACCACAACCGCAGCTGCCTCAGCAAGCGGCGTGGCGGCGGGTTGGGCTGCCAGAGGCAACCCAGGGGGGGGGGCGCGAAGGGACTAGGTCAGACTCGCTGAACTGGGTCCCTGTGGAAACCAGACGCCGCTCCGCCCCCGGCGAGCTGCGTCGGCGTACCTCCCCAGGGGGAAAGAGGCGAACCTCTTTCGCGCCTCTGGGAAGGTGATGTTCTCAGTTACCATCTGGCAGTGGAACTGCCGCGGCTTCAAGAACAAAAAGGCGGTCCTCCAGCAACATATCTCATACACCACAAAGAAGCCAGATGTACTGTTACTTCAAGAAACACTCACCGACGCCCCGTCCCTTCCGGGCTATAGGGTGCACAAGGGCCCCGCCGATGGCAGGGGCTTATTCACACTGGTCAGAAAGGGGCTCACCCTCGTGGAACATGAATTACAGCAAGGGCAAGCAAAAATTGAGCACACGCTCACCCAGATCATACCTGGCAAGAGGAAGAAGGGAACCCTATACCTTCTAAACGTATACAGCAACCCATCAAAAAGGAAGCAAAAGTTCAAGACGCTGCTACTCAGGGCTAGCACTGCAGCGGGTCGAAACACACTCGTAGTGTGCGGCGACTTCAATGCGATGCACCCTGCTTGGGGTTACAAGAAACAGACAGCTAAGGGAAAAGACCTACACCAAGACACCACGGACCTCGGCTACACGCTCATTACGGACCCGTCAAATCCAACCAGGATCGGAAACTCGGTTTCCAGGGATACCACACCTGATCTCACGTTCGTGAAGAACGATAATAAAGGAGTAATTACCTGGGCCAACACGGGAGTCGACCTTGGAAGTGACCATACTATAATTGAAATCAACATCCCCGAATACAACGACACCAGCATCAGGACGCACAAACTGGTCGACTGGAACGCCTTCAGAGACCGTAGGCCCAAAGAACACTGTGAAATCGAGGACATAGAAGCCTGGGCCAGGGAGCTTACCGAGGATGTACGAAAAGCGACAGAAACCATTGAGACGGATGCAGACATTGAACAAATGGACAGCAGACTAGCACACCTCATCGAGGCTAAACGGTCCTTGCTGGACCGCTGGAAGAAACAACGGCTCAATAGGCGCCTCAGAAAGAAGGTGGCTGAGCTCAACAGGGCGATCCAAGGACACTGCCGCGCCCTCTGCGTTCAGCAGTGGAATGAGATCTGCAACGCGGCGGATGGACAGTTACATTGCGGAAGGACCTGGAACCTCTTACGCCATCTCTTGGATGAAACTAAATCAAAGTCCCATCAACGTGATAGGTTAACCAAGCTTATGCACCGCGCCATACAGAAACACGGTGAAGAGGAGGTACTTAAGAAAATCAATGACAAATACTTACCGCCTACCCCAATTGTGCAACATGGTCCATACCAAGGGCTACCAAACAAAAGACTCGATCGGGAAATCGATGTAGAAGAGGTTCGAGTAGCACTACACGACTTAAACAGCAAATCTGCAGCAGGCCCGGACCTAGTAACAAATAAGAGTCTCAGGAACCTAGACGACCACTCAATTGAAAACCTAACAAAATTCTACAACAAGTGTTGGAAAACAGGATCACTGCCGCGGCAATGGAAAACAGCCAAGACCATTCTCATCCCTAAACCAGGTAAACCGCCGGACACCGACAATCTGAGGCCCATATCTCTTACGTCGTGTGTAGGCAAGGTGCTGGAGCATGTCCTCTTGAATCGATGGCAGGATTACCTGGAGAGCGAGGATCTATACCCAACCACGGTTATCGGCTTCCGAAAGAGGTTAAGTACCCAGGATGCGATGATTCAGTTGAAGCACGAAATCCTTGACGACTCCGGTGCCTCAAGAGATAATAAGGCAATCCTAGGGCTTGATCTCCAGAGTGCTTTCGATAACGTCAAGCACTCTGCGATACTGTCGCAAGTTTCTAAGCTCAACATGGGTGAACGCAGTTATAACTACATCCAGGACTTCCTAACGGGTAGAACCGCTCAGCTAAGGGCAGGCCATTTACAACTCGACGATAAGAAGCTCGGCAGCACTGGCACTCCGCAAGGGTCCGTGATATCGCCGTTACTATTCAATCTAGTAATGATAGGAGTAGCCAACAGACTCGCCACAGTGGGGATCCGGCACACTATCTATGCCGATGATATTACACTGTGGGTAGACAGGGGTAGCGACGGTCACATTGAGACCAAACTACAAGAAGCAGTCGACGCCATTGAAGAACATCTGGATGGTACAGGACTTGTTTGCTCACCAAGCAAATCAGAACTCCTAGTTATACCACCACGGAGGGGTCGCACTACGGACAGGCAACAAGGCACGATCAGGATAACTACGCGGTCTGGTCAAATTGTTCCCGAAGTCAGCAAGATCAGAGTACTCGGAATGATCATCGAACGGCACAGAAGAAACGGCGAGACTATCGCACGCATCACAGCCAAGACCGCGGACGCAATGAGGCTCATCCGACGAGTTACATCACGGAAGGCTGGCATGAAGGAGGACAGTTTGATCAGGCTAGTTCACTCCTTTGTGATCAGCCACATCACGTATGTCGCGGCATACCACAACTGGTTACAACACGAGCGTAATAAGATCAACGCCATCATTAGGAGGGCCTATAAGTCCGCGCTAGGCCTGTTTCAATCCACAAGCACGCCGCTCTTCCTCAAGTTAGGAGTGCATAATACGCTCGAGGAGATAGCGGAAGCACAACGTACGGCCCAGCTCGAGCGTTTATCTACAACGAGGACTGGAAGAAAGATCCTAGAGGACCTAGGATACATACGCCACAGCGGTGGTGACAACAAACTCACCATCCCGGATGAGATACGTCACCGGATCAGGGTAGATCTTCTACCAAAAAACATGCACCCTGACTACAACAAGGGCAGAAGGGCGGCAAGGGCTAAAGCCCTCGTCGACTTACACGCCCAGGATAGGCATGCTCGCTATGTAGATGCGGCGGAATATCCACACGAAGCCTTCGCTGCCGTTGTCATAAAGGCCACCACGGGAGACACTGTGACGGCGACAAGCGTCAAGTGCACCGATGCAGAACGCGCAGAGGAGGTGGCCATCGCCCTGGCCATTACCGACGCAGGCTGCCAGTCGGTGATCAGTGACTCACGAACTGCAGTTCGGAACTACGCCAAGGGACGCATCTGCAAAGAAGCTTTGCAGGTGCTACGCAATGCATGTCTAGAAGGCGCAAGAACTGTTCGAGTGAAGTGGATCCCGGCGCATGCGGGCAAGGACGTGTCGAGTAAGAACGCAAACCACAACGAGACGGCACACGCGGAGGCGCGAGCACTCACCAACCGCGCCCCCGCAACTGACCGTCCAACGTGGTTCGGTGCTAAGGACCGAATGACAGACTATAGCGAAATAACCAAAGCCTACCGCCTGGCTCGGAGGACCTTCCCACCTCCGGACCCGGGGTTGAGCCGGGCGGAGGCAGTGCTACTAAGACAGCTTCAAACCGGGTCCCTACCCACCCCGGCTCTGATGCACCGAATGTATCCGGAAGCATACCCTACTGCCATGTGCCAGCTCTGCTGCAGGGAGACTGCAGACCAGAAACACATCTTATGGAACTGTGTCACGAGCCCAATGGAAGCGAGGTCAAGAACCATCCCGCCACGGCTTGCAGAAGCCGCAAGGAGCTACACCTACGAAAATCAACACTGGGCCGTCCAGCAGGTCCTGCGGGCGCTCGCCAGGCATGAGACTCGCGAGTCGGCAACGGCGAGCTCACGTCTCGGATGAGTAGCCACCAGGACGACGCCGAGGCCCGCGTCGCGGCGCGTAAAAACGTCGTTCTGCCGGCCTAAATAAAGTTTAATCAATCCAATCAATCAATTCACATTAATGATCGCCTTCTCCTGCTTAAACTTCTCGCACGTTCGAGAGTAGGCGGCATGGGGTCCCTGGCAGTTGGCGCAGGTGAGGGTTGACGATGGACGATTATCAGAAGAATGATCATGCTGAGCACACTTTGCGCAGGTCAGACGACCACGGCAGGAGTTGGTTCCGTGCCCGAACCGCTGGCACTTAAAGCAGCGGCGCGGGTTTGGAATGTAAGGACGAATGGAGCATCGGATGAACCCTGCATTGATATGGTCAGGAAGTGAGGAGCAGCTGAAGGTCAGGATAATATGTTTTGTGGGGATTATCTTATCATCTCTACGCATCGTGATGCGGCGCACGGCTGTGACAACCTGATCCTTTAGACCTTCAAGAATGTCGGCATCTGTCTCGTTAAGAAGATCT
Source organism: Haemaphysalis longicornis (assembly GCF_048455015.1). NCBI lineage: Eukaryota > Metazoa > Arthropoda > Arachnida > Ixodida > Ixodidae > Haemaphysalis > Haemaphysalis longicornis. The sequence continues at coordinate 2,100,568 of NW_027526306.1, forward strand.
GCCTCAGAGATCACACCCTGCGAGCTATTCAGGCTGCGGTGGGGTGTGACTTTGATGTCCAGATCGACCAATCGACCATTTTCGTCTGACCAGGAAGTGTGGTTGCCTGCTGCTGGTTTTTTACCTCGACGAGCACTTCGCTTGTGCGTTGTTTTTTGGCATTGTAGGTTTTCCCAATTATTCCATCAAGGTATTTTGTAATCAAAAATACTGATTTTGAAGCAAGAGGGCGGGCTGTGTCAAGAGATTCGATAACAAGGAAACGAGAGTATTTGTCTGGCTTTGGGAAGCTAGTGCTTGGAAGTGGAGGGAAAGATACTTCGGTGCGGCCCCTTTTCAGGGACCGATCACGTTTGGAGGGGGGTTTTGAATTTTTCATACAGCATAGAAAAAAAGCAGGGGACGGGGGTACATTCTTCTCAAACCTTACCCTGATAGCCTGAGAGGTCCAGGAGCTCCCTGCCTGGTAAACAGACAGGGAGCCCATCCGCCGGAGCTTGACCTGGGCTCCGACGGCCACCGTTTGAGGCTTCTACCCTTCACCTGTAAACACATCACCACGGTAGGTTACAGTTTATGTTGGGGCCTCGGGGTCCGCGGTGTCGCCAACACCGTCACCATGAATACTCAAGGTTCCCCGTGCGGGGGACTGGTTGGATAACCACCCGCAGAGAGTACCCTAACCCTTCAAGGGCGATAAGATTCGAACCGGCGCTGATATGATTTAGCGATACCCACACCCGCGCGCAAACAACAGATTAAAAGCTAAGACGGATTGCTTGCCACGTGCGGTTTATGTTTACCTTTTCCCACAGGTCGGAGTTATTGATTGCAGGAGTAGGCGTGTTCGCTGTGGTAGGTTTTTGTCTTCGCGAACTGCACAACAGTTCTGTTCCAAAATTTAACTGAAGTGGTCTAGGGTCGACTACCATTCGGCCGAACTGTATTATCGGCGTCTTCAGCAAGCGAGCTAGTCAAACCACGCGGACTTCCGATCAGCCGCCTTTTTTTTATCGCCGCAGGCGTCGTGTGACAAGGCTCTCTGCCATCTCCCAGCTTGGTCAGAATAGCCGTCGGGTTGTCGTGATTCAGGTTAGCCAACGCACTTTTAAAAAAGCGTGGTAATAGAGTAAAACACAATAAATATGGACGATGACGATAGCATTAATCGTTCGGCCGGGAGCGCAAATTAACCAAAGGCGTCGCCGTGGGCAGTCGACGCTCATAAGACACCGGTTGTCTTCGTCGGAAGGGCAAGAAAAATTTGTCCAGATGGAAGATTTCTGTATCGTGATGCATGTGGGAGAATCGATGACGTACACGTGGAAATATAACAGAGCCCAAAAGCGTGCATTGAAGAGTGTGAACGCGCCAACGAACCTTGCAACGACATTGTGTGCTTTCCGCTGCATGTAAAAAACGTTTTACTTGACACTGATGACTTTGACCACCCAACCCAATGATGGCCTTTTACATATAGTGTGCTCAAAACACCTTGCAGTGCCCCTTTAATGCCTTTTGGTTTCACCATAAAATAAAACTTTTTTAAGGGACACAATGCATTTCTACTGAACCACCTGATATGAACTGATCTGATTCTGATCTGGTCTGACTGTACCTGATCTGATTTATTTATTTATTTATTTATAATACTGCAATCTTTGTTCAAGATCTTCGAAGGGTGGGAGAAACATAATTTAAATGAGTAACGTTAGTGGAAAAACACACACACAAACTTACACAAAACATACAGAAAACCGAAAAAGATGCAATTTTTCATCAGATGCGACTCGAAAACTGATAGTTATTTTTCGGTTACCGCATTGTTAAAGACGTTGTTTCAATTGAGAATGGTTCTTGTGAAGTACGAGTATATGAAGCAGTTGTTGCGTGGATTGAGTGGTGTGGGTGTTAGTGCGCGTCGGCGTCTTGTATCGTAACCAGTTGAAAAGTGAAATATGTTCGAGGTGTCAACAGCATACTGTCTAGTAACTATTTGATGGAAAAATTTAAGACATTGGTTCCGATTCCTTTCACATACTGTGGGCAGGTTACTCTTAGGGAGAAGTGCAGTTATCGTTGTGCGCCCGTAATAATTCCTTAGGAACCCTACCGCCTTCTTTCAAATGGTTTCTAGATTTTTAATATTCGTTTGAGTGTATGGTCCCCCATTATTTTCGCATACTCTAACATGGAACAAAAAGTTGTGTTTTATGCTAGAAGGCGTAAAGACGGGGTTGAAAACTTTAAAGCACGCCTTAAAAAGACTTTTCAAAGAGCATGAGCCGAGAAAGTATTGATATGCTTACTTCAGGTAAGTTCGTTAGAAATCCCCAAGCCCAGATACTTGTGTAGGTTCATTTCTCTAAAACTACATTAAGACTACATTATAGATGTGTGATAGAGGGTCTTTGTTGTATGTTATTTTTATGAAAGCGGTTTTGCATAAACCGATGCTCATTTGCACTGCCTATAGTGAAGAAGTTTTTCAAAGTAACGATTTACCCTAGTTTGATCCTCATCCCACACAATTTTGTTGTACAATATACCATCGCGGCGTACAGTTTGACCCCAACTGACAGTCCGGTGACGATGTCATTTATAACAATTAAAAAAATAACGACCAAACGAACGCCAGAATCAACACGAGCATATCTGTATGACGTACCATTGAAACAAACAAATTGTCGGCGGTTAGATAGGTACGAGGCAATCAGTGCGACTAGATCCTCGTTTTTTAATACGGTGTCTAATTTATACAAACATTTATTATGAGAAACCGTAAGAAAAGCATTCTAAAATGCATAAAACTGACGTCAGTTGGAATTTCATAATTTATTGCTCTAGCAAAGTTGTAAATTGTTTCAACTAACTGTGTACAGGTAGAATGACTGCGCCGAAGGAAATGCTGAAAGTTTGCGAGAAAATTATTGTAATTTTGTAAGGACGTTATAAAGTGCCTAGCAGCGTTTCCAATCTTGTTTGTGAGAAATGTACGGGACCAACTTTAACGAACTGTTTACCGTAAATAATGGTCTTATTACTGCCTTATCTGATGGCATGTGTTCATTCATCTACTTTTGCGATTCAGTAATTGGTATGGCAGTAACCATAGAAAGTAAATGCGGCAGCATGCTTTCAATTACTACTCAATAAACCACGTTAAGAATTAGGCTAGAATGGTGTTCTTCCAAATACGTTGCTGGCTCCCTACTATTGTTGCTCGTCTTGTCACATCTTACTAGTGCGCCAGCGATTCTTTTGTATTTATTAGTTGGGAAATTTTAAATCTAGTGGTCTGATTCCAGCTTTGACACCCATTAGCGATGGTCGGACCCCACATACTGTATTCTGTTTTTTGTAACGAAGCAATAAATCGTTGCTTCATAAAATTATGACTCCATAAAATGAAGAATTGCGAAAACGGTGGTGAGCCACATGTTCAGAAGCAGGATATTTCATCCCATTGCGTGTTGCTGCAGGCACTTTAAGAACCGTTATTTGTCTTCCCGCATGTTCTGCTTCCCAAATGCAAAGCTGCTTAAACGTCAATATCTGGTAAGAACTAGAAAAAAAGATATAGTCGAACATGCGACGCACTTGTCTTTAACGAAGTGTGAAAAAAATATAGAAAAACGTTCAGAGCGTCGCGCGCGTTTTTATTTGCGGCCAATTACTCATCGGAAACAACTAACCTAATAATGGCAATTGTCATCCAGGTTTTCTCAGTACAGTGGCTCGCAGTAGGTGAAAAAATATAAAATCTGTTTCGTGTTGAGATGCAGGACTTCAAGAACTGCTTATCAAACTCTACCGCGAAAATTCAGGCTTCGGGTGGTGAACAAACACGGAAGTCGCGCAGTTTCTTGTCCCAACACAACAGTTGCAGCCGTCCGTGAATGTAGGTGGTCTTATTTTCCAAAAAATATAATGATTGTCTCTCTCTATGACATCACACTTGCCGTATCTAAACAAAACTGCCAAAGTGCCATATCTATGCAGGGTTTCCGAGTGTGGCCATTGGTTTCAAGGATTTTTTTGGAGCCGGAAATAAGGCCGTCAGGACTTGCACTGAGCCATGACGTATCTGGTCACACAAGTCCGCACTCTTCCACGCGGACAGTCATGGTTTTCTAATACCAAGTGCTTGTCTAAGGCTCTGACTTTTGCCCATTGCTGTGAACAAAAATAACATTGTTCATTCACTTTTTTGTAAAAGCAAGTGCAGTGTGAAAAGAATGCTCAAACATTGCATGTAACCTAAACAAAGAGTTCTGAGTTATGCTTAGTTAAATCCGCTTGCCAAATAATCATAAGTCTGTCTTCAATGGTGCAGGAGCATGCATCACATTACCATAGAGAAATACAAGCAGGTGGCTCTAATTTTTAGATTTAGCTGCTTCGTGTTAACCTACGTACCTCTCAACCATTATATTTGAAGCCGTGTCGGGAAGAATCTTCGTTTTGTGCAATATTCTCTCTATCTTCACAGCGTCAGTAATTACGAAAAAAGCTGGTGAATTTAGTGAGAAAGAAATTGTTTCTTTTAAAAATTCCTGTTAATAGTTACCAAAACATGGTGTAGTGGTCACGCAGTGACTATTCAGTCTATAGCTTCGCCATGGCCACATATGGCGTACTTAAGAAATTTGCGGGCCCTACAAGTAAACATTTAGAGATTTTATACTGAAGAGGACTGAAGTGGACCTGAAACATTTTCCAATACTTTCAACTGCTTGACCCTTTCTTCCGTCGTCTTGTGCGGCATTATTGTTGTTTCTTTTACCATCTGCACCGCATTCATAAATATATTTTTCCATGAATAATTCCAAAACATCCTGTTTCATTCTTTAACCGAGCGTCTTAATGCAAAGAGTTCACAATCTGAAACCTTTAACATCACAAATTGGCGTCTGCAGTGGGTATCTAACCTAACATCTTGACCAGTCAGATGCAGACGAGATGGTTAAATGTTTAATCATGATGTTTAAAATTGGTTACATGGGGCGCGACGAATTGTAAAAGCTGACTTCTGACCCAATCAGGTCCAGAATAAAAGGGCCGAAGCTTTCTTTGTGGGTTGAAAGGGAGCGCTCCTGATTGAAAGCACAGCGCGAAGCTGAAAGGCATGCGTTAAAGGATACGCAGAACTAGCCCCCTCCAGCGCTGAACCAGCAGTTAGCTGTTCTGGATGACTTGATTAGGCGAAAACAAACTGAGTCCCCTCTGGGTATGAACATGATGGCGGCCATAACAAGTTTGAGGATGTTGGCGAAACAACTAGTGGCTTATATCATTCAAAGCCTGAAATTTCCGGGAGATAATGCGAAAAATTTATACAAGGGATTATCACGGATGCAATGAGAATAGCCACAGCCATATAAAGTTTTATGCTATGCCAGGTAATTAGGCAAGGCTTGCGAGTTGCTCTTGCCTTATTTTGTAGGAGCCTCGCACTTACCACCTGGCCGAATCTCATGTATCACCCAGGATAGAAAAACGCTGCCCGGAGAGAGCCATTTTGGCACTGACCTACCAACTTTCCACTTTCAAAGAAAAATATTGCCTCGAAAGGTTGAGGCTGCGCTGCACAAAAGCAGATTGCTACTCGTTGCAGGCGCGGTAGCATCAGATCCGTGAGCCTGCAGCTAAGGTACAGCTAACACAAACTCTAACGGATACTTCGTTTAGCAACAATGAAACGAAAAATGAAGCTTCTAGAGATGATTTCTGCGAGCTTGAATCCAACAAGGCGCCGAGACAGCCGCGCGAACGTTTAGGAAAATGCTGAAACATGACCGCAACGTCAATGAAAAGGAGAGAATGCTTTTGAAAAACAGCACAACGAAAACCCAGATCCTTTGAGTACAACACGACCGCAAGTGCCTATACGAAGGAGGTTTAGCCTTCACTACTTCATGAAGCATAGCAAGGCAGGATGGAAGGAAGCACCCAGATGCTGCGCCAGGTGAGCTCCATGGAGACACATTCACGGCTTTGGAGAAAACAAGTCAGCTTTTCGATTGGCCAACCAATTCGTGCCAACACTGATCCTGCCATACGTAATCTAGTAACGGAACGTTGATACCGGACCTGGAAAAACCCAAAAGTCTCCTGAACTACATGATTGCCTTATATCCAGATTCGTTACAGTGGAATCCATGGTAGCAAGAAGTATGGCGGGTTAAGGTTGAGGCCACCACGTCTGAAGCTTCCGGATCTGCTCCGTTGGAAGTACAGCAGAAGCAAAGAAGACGTGAAGAACTCGTAGGCTCTTTACAGCTCAACAACATTTCTGACTCGGGACATGTACGCTCTATCGCTCCTTCTGCACTTGTGGATGAATATGTGATAATTTGAGGGCATGGACTTCCTTTAGTTAAAAATGACTCAGATGAGAGAGTGTTTCGCGCATGATTTTTCTTTTGAGTTTGAAACTTTGACTTTGCCTCCGGAAGTTTTTATCCCTAGAGGAGTGGAACGCGACGAAGGCAATGCTGGATGAATGTTGTCATTTGGGTGCGTTGTATGTTAGGAAAACTGCAATGGTCAACACCTGCTGGCTCACCGGCCACCACTTCGAAAAATAACGTATCTTGCAAAAGGTTAGTGCGTAAGCAGACATTGTTTTTCGCATGCATTTACAAATACAATTTTGCGTGCTGGGGGAGTAGAAGCTTGGCACGGTTATATAAGCGCTAACACTGGTACTAACCGTGCAAGCCTAATTAAAGGCAGTATAAGTAATCTGTATTACAAAGAGACACTATTATCACTATTGGTTTGAATATATTTCGACGAAGACAACGTTCAAGGCACGATGAATGATTTTTCAGGAAATTGCTAAGTACTAATCGCGTACATGTTCTCGCGAAAAAGTTTCTTCTCTTTCGAGCAGCAAAGGCTAACCTAGGAAGGCGCCAAAGCATTTTTTTAGCTTCCTACTCGAGCGGAAAGGAAAACATTTCACCATCTTCCTGTAGGGGAACCCTGAAGTATGCGAAGCAGCCATGGGGTCGACTCAAGTTCCCATTAGTTTTCAGTTCGATTGCGGTGTTGCGGGAGGTGGATGAGGGGAGTGGAGCGTGCGCGCGCGCTATCTGTACCACGGGGGTACAGCGGCGCCCCAAGCGGAGTATGCAGCGGCTACCGTCGCGTCTCTAACCCTAAGCTGCTTCGCATTATGGCACGTGGAGCCGCAGGTGTTGCCATTCGTTGCGCAATCACGGAGGGGAGAGGAGCTTCGGAGAGGAGAGGAAGAATGCAGGAGAGAAGAGGATAGTCGGAGATGAGAGGAGAAAAGCCTCGCACACTACTCAGGGTTTCCCCACCGGGAGATGACGATGGTGGTTGAACGCGAATCTATCTCATGGTTGATTCTTTGGTTGGCCGATCCCTAGGGGCATCCTGCCACAATAATCATCAGCGGTGCCTGGCCAGACATGCGCAGTGGGTGTGTGGCACTCAGGGTTCCCCTACGGGAAGATGACGACGGTGGCTGAACGCTAAGCTATCTCGCGATGGATTTTTTGGTCCGAAAATCTGTAGGGGCATCAGACCACAATCATCATCAGTGGTGCCTTGCCAGGCATGCGCATTGGGAGTGGGGACGGCGGACGACAATGACAAGGGAGGAAGAGAGAAAGCCCCGAGCACGAGATGCTTCGCATTTAAAATACAGCAAATATGTTCTACGGGGTTACTGTGAATAACACCGCAATACTGAGTGTCATGTGGAGTCATTTTTGTGAGAAGAAGGAAAAGCCATTTCTCTATTGTTGGCTCAAGGTCTGCACGTCGGTAATACCACAACTCCGTCTTCCTAGGTAAAACGTCCAAAATTGTTCAAGTAAAAATAATATTCCATGATTTCAGTTCAAAGAAATAAACTTTATTGACGGTCTCAAGCTTTAGTCGTTTACAGAGGAAGTAGTAAGCAATCGTTCTTTAGCAGCTCACCTCCTTTAATGTGCCTAGCTAATTTTCATGCCGGCATATTGAAAAATACCACAATATAGTTTTTTCATACACTATTTTGGAACATGTCTGTCCGCAGTCTGTGGCTTTTCGCGGCTCTTTTTCAGTCTCCACAACGTGTTTGAAGTAACACTACATTCCTATCACGCAGAAGATAACAGTTTCAACGATAACAATAATTCATAGGCCGGTGTATTTTGCATAAAGAGCAAGAAGTTGAAAAATAGTTAAAATTATATTGAACTTTTTATTGGAGCCTTCCCTTGTGTAAAACGAATTACAAAGGCACATGCTACGCCTGCTTTAAAATGGCATACCACACCAGCCTAAAGATATAGTTACGTTACTTCTTAGGAGTACTGTTAAATACGCAAGGCGCGTATTTGCTATGTTCCGGGCGTGTAAACGTCGCGAGGGTTCAGAGTGCTCCGAAATATTTTGGAGGACGCCCACAAAGGTCCTGTGATCCACTCTCGCAGTTTGTGCTGTAACCAATGGACGAATTTATTGATCGAGGAATCAAATTTCTGAAATTACTAAGATGATCAACCGCTTGGTACATAAGCATTAGCATACCTTTGCATGCAAGGTACAAGGTCGGTGGGATCCATTCAAGAGACAGAGAATAGCTACGCTTGTGTAGCAGGTGTGCCATAAGGACAATCATTTCAACGAATGTTTCCTTCCTTTCCGGTAATATGGAAAAGCTATTCGGCCAATCGACTTTGTAAGGCCTAAACTAAGCATAACGACAGCCCGCATGAACTTCACGCATAACAGTTTGCCATGCCCCGCCATACTCGTGTTCACGTTATTGCGGCGGTTACAGAGAAAAAGATAGGTAGCGGAGCCTCAGGCTCGGGAAAAACGTAAGCCGAAACACACTTTGGTTGTACTCTCCTGCTGCATGTCCAGCCGTCCGATTGGCGTTTAGGACAGCTGTGTATTCATGATTCGCAATTCAAATAAAATTTGTTTGTATTGCGAGAAACTGAAAAACTGGCAAACCTGTATACGCAATGCCTAATGACCGCAATGGTACCGGAATCTTGGAAGAACACGAACATCATCCTAATCCATAAGAAAGGCGACATGAAGGACTTGAAAAACTACAGGCCGATCAGCTTACTGTCAGTCGTCTACAAGGTATTTACCAAGGTAATCGCTAACCGAATCTCTGCAACCTTAGATTTCAGTCAACCTAAAGAACAAGCAGGGTTCCGTAAAGGTTATTCAACAATGGACCATATTCACACGATCAATCAGGTGATAGAGAAGTGCGCTGAGTATACTCAACCCCTATATATAGCCTTCATAGATTACGAGAAAGCATTTGACTCGGTCGAAACCCTAGCAGTCATTCAGGCATTACGGAACCAGGGGGTAGAAGAGCATTATGTAAGAATACTAGAGGATATCTATAATGGGTCTACAGCTACCGTCATCCTCCATAAGGAGAGCAGTAAAATACCTATAAGGAAGGGTGTCAGACAAGGAGACACAATCTCTCCAATGTTATTCACAGCATGCTTACAAGAAGTATTCAGAACGTTGGATTGGGAACAGGTGGGAGTAAGGGTTAATGGAGAATACCTCAGTAACCTCAGATTTGCTGATGACGTTGCCTTGCTAAGTAACTCGGGGGACGAATAGCAAAGCATGCTTTCCGCACTGGGCGAACAGAGTAGAACCGTGGGCCTGAAAATTAATATGCAGAAAACTAAAGTAATGATCAATAACCTCGGGACAGCACAGCAGTTTGAGATAGATGGCGAGGCAGTGGAAGTGGTAAGCGAATATATATACTTAGGCCAAGTTGTGACCCCAGATCCCAACCATGAGGCGGAGATAATTAGAAGGATCAGAATGGGGTGGGGTGCATATGGCAGACATTATCAGATAATGAATAGCAGCCTACCATTGTCGTTAAAGAAGAAAGTGTATGACAGCTGCATCTTACCGGTACTCACCTACGGGGCAGAAACTTGGAGGCTCACTAAGAGGGTTCAACTTAAATTGAGAACGACTCAGCGGGCAATGGAGCGGAAAATGATAGGTGTAACATTAAGGGACAAGAAGAGAGCGGAGTGGGTCAGGGAGCAAACTGGTGTTAAAGACATATTAGTAGAAATTAAGAAGAAGAAATGGACTTGGGCAGGGCATGTAATGCGAAGGCAAGATAACCGCTGGTCATTAAGGGTAACAGAGTGGATCCCTAGAGAAGGCAGGCGCTGCAGGGGGCGGCAGAAAGTTAGATGGGCAGATGAGATCAAGAAGTTTGCGGGGATAAATTGGTCACAGTTGGCACAGGACCGAGGTAATTTGAGAATAATGGGAGAGGCCTTTGCCCTGCAGTGGGCGTAGACAGGCTGGTGATGATGATGATGGTATTGCGAGTGTTTCTCCAATAAAGTCAACTCATAACAAAGTAAACTGCAACGGAGATTAGAACTACTCAATCCGCTTCCCGCTTAGCCTCGTTCTCGAGCATGCCCTTTTTGGTAACCCTGGTTCCGGGCTTGCAAACCGTAACGCACACCGGAATGGATGGATCACGAAAGTGTGTGCGCAAAAACAGTGGGGAGAACATCTAGGCTGATGAGTTGAACTGAGGTTGCTACGTGGCCACAAAATTTCAAAAAATTCGCCCCACCATCATGATGTGGTGAAGATGACTGTTGCTTGGGCTTGAGGGGTCACGGCAACGTGCGTCTACGGTACTTCATACGAACGCAACGGCTGGTCTGCGGGAACACCAACCAGCGGAAAAAATATTTGCGCACGCATAGTGCATAATGAAAATATTTATGAAAAGTACGATGAAAACCGGGTAAAGTATAGTTCGTGAGCCCTTTAAAGAAACAAATTAACAAGAACACCAAACTCTCCCGACACGTGTAGGATAAATTTACGCCGTGTCATGTTCGTAGGCACTGTGATGTGGCTTTGTTATATGATCAACTGTGACGAGTGGAATACTATTTTATTTTAGTTTATTTTGTTTGTGTTCGCTGCTTCTCACCCTTTCCTCGGTTCACGTACATATAGCCTTTTATCATGCTTCTGTTGCATAAATTGAGTTGACGTTCTAGCATGTGGTTTGTCGCCTCTTTTACCTTTGTCTCTGTTTATTGTTCGGTAGTACGAGGATTGCCTCAGTTGAAATTATGACCAGCCACAATTGAACCCGGCACCGATTATGTAAAGTCGGCGCGATTTTTTAAAACCTTCTCGGCTTTTCCCGAATTGAAGTGACTTGTTTACCCTCTTAAATCACAAGATGCGAGTGCTATCCTTACGACTAACGGGGGTCAATGGATCTTTTGTTAATTACGTGCTTCGGCTTCAAATCGCATGCCTTAGGTATGTGTTTTTTCGGTCCCATTTTTTTATTTATTTAAATTAGTATAAAAAGTGCGCGTCAAACTGAGTTTTTTTGTTCAGGGTGTTGTGTGCTGCTATGCTTCAACTACATTGCTAGTTAACACGATACTATTTGCATCATGTTAGGTACGTTTTCAATTCTATACTTGCCCCAAGGCGTTTATTACTACGTGTTTGTGCACACGAAAGTTACGCTAATAGGCAACTCCCTTCACGAAATACCCAAGAGGTGGCGCAATGCGTGCTACTATATCGCAGTGGATAAGGGGGGCCTTCGATAATGTCACCCACTGCGACATACTAGATTCTCTGACCAAAATGGGCTGTGGCGAAAGAATCTACAATTACATCGCGGCATTCCATGGAAACAGAGCAGCGATGATCGGAATTGGAGAGCTTCGAACAGATTCGTTTCACCTGGGAAACATCGTACGCCATACGGGTATATCAGCTTCCCCTCCTCTTCAACGTCGCCATGATTAAAATTGCGCATCAACTACACGCGCACGCAAAGGCCTGGCACATGATCGGTCCAAGTGACTTCCCACTATGGGAAAACCGATGCTCCCCCCCAAAAAAACATGCGCAAAATGTGCCGAATTTAATAAATTATATATTTAAGATTTCCTTGGAGAACGGCCTCAAATGCACCCAAGAAAATCGGAACTCCTACTGATTAACTGCACAACAGGAATCTCCAGAAACACCCCAGTGGAACTATACGTAAGAATAGCGCTCAACTAAGAATACTCGGGATTCACCTGCAAGGAAATGCTTGAGCGGGAACCACCAAAACTGAACTCCGCACTAAATCATCCAAACTGGCACGCATAATCAACTGGCTAACAACCAGCACTGATTATCACTCGTATCGGCTACAGTGTACCAATTCAAAATCTCACAAAGTCTGACGAGGAGCACATCAAAAGCACAATACGCCGAGCGTTCAAAGTGGCACTAAACCTACCCCAGTTCAGCTCCAAATAGAAACTCACTCACCTGGGACTCCCGAACACCATGCAAAAGATAAAGCCAGCCACCCTTGAAGCAGAACAACTTTGATTAAAAACGTCCCGCGCGTATAGGGTGGTTTTATGGCAAGTAGGTTATCCACCCGATCAGAAACACCAGGAGCAGAAAGAGCCCTAAACCTTGGACAACCATCCCACATCAAGGCGCTGTTCCTTCCAAAAAACGTGCACCCGAATGTACACCCAGGACGAAGGAAGGCCAGGGTCACCACCCTGCAAAGAACATTCGAATACGACAATATTACGGAGTATGTCGACGAAGAAAAGTGTGATGAAGAAACACCGGAATTAGTGATGAGTAGACTTGAAGGGGACGCCCTCGATTATATAAACATCACAAACACCATGAGGAGAACCAAACGGCCGTGGTCTCAACATCATCAGCGATTCGCATGAGGCCGTGGGATTGCTAGAGGCAGGAAGAATACCCCTTGCACATCTAAAGGTACTTTCAGAATTCCTCGAGAAAGTTCACCACAGAAGGTGGATCCCGGACATAAGGACGTCCGCGTAACGTTGAGGACAACAGGCGTGCATGCGACTTCACTCACCAACCTCCTTTGACCGACGCGTTACGACACCCTAGCACCACTACACACGGTGAAAATCGACAAGATACCCCAAACGAGCGGGATACATATTCAATTCCGCATCGCGCGCTAACGGCAACTGAAGCCCAGATTCCTCATAAGATTAAACAAAAATCTTTATACGTAAATCTCGCTGGGCGAAGATTTTCCGACAATGGCACTGCAACTGCACAACCGTCTGGAGGCTAATTAGAGAGACTGTTCCCTCTTCCGTGCCACGTGGGCTTGCTCGATACGCGGAATTTACTTTCAGCATTTGATGTATTTCATTTGCTATTGCGAAAATCAGGCATCCAGAATGTTTTATACAGAACACTGCCAACATTACTTATCTATGAGTTTTCTACGTCATTTCGCGTAATATTTTGTTTTTCAACAATCTTGACAAGTATGAACATTGAAACCGAATATAGTCATTAAGACTTGACTTTGGGTATACAGAACAATTGCTCAGATTCTGTTTGACTTTGGTGGGGTGGCTGAACCAAGTGAACAGACAGACCAAAAGATGTGCGTTTAAGTAGGCTAAGAAATACTCTCGTCTTTAAAAGTACGACAGTCGGCAAGCAAACATGTAGTCCTTCCTTGCCACATATATATGTATGTATATATATATATATATATATATATATATATATATATATATATATATATATATATATATATATATATATATATATATATATATATATATATATATATATATATATATATATATTTATATTTATATATATATACGTTCGCGTCACGCCCCGGGGGTTGAAAAAGAAGGTCCCCTTCTCCCCGTGTAGTTTGAGTGGCGCTGGTTACCACCCTCAATCGTCATATACAGTTGTAGGAAATATAAATACCCCAGAAAGTGAAGCAGAACACAGTCGCCCAGATAGCCGAATTGGTAAGGCATTCGAGATCTAATCGAAAGGCGTGGGTTCGGTCCCCACTCTGGGCGCGTGTTTTTCTTTCTTTCTTTCTCACGTAAGTAATAAAAATTAATAATAATGTAACGTCACTAACGGTAAAAAAATTGTCTAACCTTCCCCTATGCCTTCTTTGGCGTTGTAGACTGCCGGCATTTCTTTCTGTATATATATATATATATATATATATATATATATATATATATATATATCTATATATATATATATATATTTATATTTATATATATAGAATTCTATGAGTTTTTCTACGGGCGAGAAGGAACGTTCAGGTAAAAGAAATGCCCAATTTTGGGGATAACGTGTTTATTATAAATTAGTCAAACAGTTTTCGAAGTGGAACTTCCTTCTTCAGAGAAAATCTTAGAATGCACACATAGCCCTTATGTACACATAGAATGCACACATAGCCCTTTTCCTCTTCAAGAAGGGGAAAAGAAGGAAAGGCCGTGGTTTTAGTGAGAAAACGGCACGGGAGGGGAAAGGGAGCGCGAGGAAAGTTTTGTGCCGGCCCGCTGCGGCTGTGATGAAAAGCAAACTGACAAAGAAAATACAGGGAACGCACGTACACAGAAGGAAATAGCAGGGCCGCGGTGTAGTAACTAAGGGCGCAGTCTTAGCCCGGCACTTGTTTCGTTGGATAACACAGGACAGACCATTAGGCGGAGAGACATTGCTTTTACCAAGAAACTGGAGTAAATTCTACTTTGCTTGGTCTTCGAACGTCCGCGACACGGTGACAGGGAAATGAACTAGCGGCAGCCAGCGGCGAGCCGCAGAGCGGTAAGACCGCGCGAACGACAGGGATCATGTTACACAGGGGCGCGGTGAGTTCGGAGAAGGGGATGAGTGCCCCGTCCGTCTTCGGGGACAGCGTGGAGCAATGTAAATGCACACATACAGCGCGGCATGCGTGAAGTTGAATGAAGGTCCGAGACAGAAAACCATTGAATTACGTCACCGCTATGTCGTAACAGAACTCGACAAACTCAAGGTACGGCCAGACTGCCGCTGCCGTTCATTTTCACCTCCCTCTCTCTTCTATATTGTCCCAACGTGGTTAGCATTTATCGCGCAGCAGGTCTAGTGCGAAAATTAGGCGGCTTTTTTAGGCCACGCACCCGCTCGGTATGCCCTCGTTGTCTGAACTAATGGTGGGTTTTCCTGGACAAAACAAAAGAGAAAAAAACCTTACACGATGGGCGAAGAGGGTGATAAAATGTGCAGCCACGTCCTGATGATGATGGTTAGTGTTTAATGGCGCAAGGCCAACGAGGGCAAAGAGCGCCAGAGAAGAGGTCAGAGGCAGGAAACAATATCCTGTTGTCAATCAACGTACATGGTCCTCCGGAGGCACGACATGCTGCCAGGGCTCTCGTTGATACCATGAGTCAGCGTTTTGAACCTATAAATACAATTGTTTTTGTTCGCGGTTCCGTTTCGTGTGAAAGCCAGTCTCTAGCAAAGTGACTTTATTTTGGTCGAACTAAAGTTCGCGAGGCTGACATGTCTTACATATCTGAATGTCCTGAGAGGCTGACATGTCAGGAAACAAACCCTGACAAAAAAGTTCCAGGAGCATCAGACAAATGTTGGACACAGAGCGATGGTCGGGACAAACATCTCAATATGCACATTTCGCCTGTTCAAAAAGACGTGTTGAATGCAATAAAGAAAACAAACCATGTCCGCAACAACCTATCAACTGATGAGCGCAAGGCCCATCTCTCCCTCTACCATCATGGTGACATTTTTTATAAAGCCAGTGGACAAGGGCGGAGCAATAGTCGTAATTAACAAAACCGACTACGTGGTGCCGAATACTGAGTGATGAGAACTTTTATGAGGAACTCCCTGCGGACCCAACACAACAGTTCGTATCGAAAATCACTCGTGAACTCACACGGATTCTTGAAAATGGTGAGGAAATGCTAAGGAAATGCTAAAAGCAATGATGCCCTCCTGATCAGCACCCGGAAATTTTTACCTATTTTCCAAAATTCACAAAACTGGAATTTCAGGCTGCCCTATTGCTTCGCCCTATTGTACTCGAACAGAATCAATTCCCAGCTTTATTGATTTTATTTTGAAAAACGAGATTCCCACAAATGCGGCTTATATCAATGACACGAACCATTTTTGGAAATACAGTCAAACCTCAATATATCGAACAGTGCGGTACCCGCGAAATAGTTCGATATAACCAGAATTCGATATATAAAATCACGTAAAAAACGCGTCATAAACTGGTACAAATAAATAAATGAACGTATTGTGCAGTAAATACTGCACAATACGTTCATTATTTATGCAGTAAAAACACGAAGTGCAGTAAAAACACGACTTCCTCAACGTAGTCCAAACGTTCCACAAGCGACAGGCCGGTGCCTTCTATAGCGCTGCAGTAGGGATGCGGTAGGGCCAAAACCTCTGAAGCCTCGGTCGAAGTTGGGAGCGGGGCACTATCAGCGCTTGCGGGTACAACCTCAGCAGCGTCTTCGTTTGTGCGCTCAGTAGTAACCCCCGCTAGGATCTCCACATCCGTCAGATCCACAGTCGTTCCGGTGCTGTCGTCACCGCCAACAAAGTCATCAATGCACATGCTTCGTGGCTCAGCACCAACAAAGCGCTCCAGCTGGCCCCAGGTTTCTTCAAGCTCGCATTCTTCTTTTGCACCGTCCAATTCTGCTTCGGTGCAACCGATGCGCAGCAGTCAAAAACGCCCATCGCGCCACCGCTATCCTTGAGGGTACTGCGGGATAGCTCGCCGCCTGTCAACAGAGCGCGAGCGGTCTGGGCAGTCTGGGGTGGCGGAGTTCGATATACCCATTTCATGTCCGTCCCAGTTCGAATTAAAAATTAAAAAATGCATGGGATTTTCCGCGTGATATAGAAAGTGTTCGATATAGGCAATAATTCGATATACCCGTGTTCGATATATCGAGGTTTGACTGTAGATGTCTGGACTGGTAACCCCCCTGGTGGCTTCCGGGTTACAATAGATGTCTCATCGCTGTACACTAATATCCACCATTCAGACGGCATCAGGTATACCGTGGAGACATGTCGAAACGCTGATATGGAACTAAAGATTAATGACCATGCCCTTGCTACCCTAGTCGACCTGGTGGTTCGTTACAATTATTTGGAGTTCAAAAACAAGCAGTACCTTCAAATTAGCGGCACAGCTATGTGCACAAAAATGGCAGCAAATTACGCGAACGTGTTCATGGAGGCACTCGAGGGACCCTTCTTGGAAGATCAATCTGCTCGCCCGCTCATTTACAAGCGATTTCTGGATGATATCTTTTTTTTCTGGCCGCATGACGAGGCAAGCTTGCATGAGTTCATTTCGGTTTCCAATGCAGTCCACCCTTCCATATCTTTTACGCACAATATCTCAATGACATCGGTAAACTTTCTCGACGTCACCATTCAGGTAGAGGGCACGACTTTGATCACAGCACTATATAGAATACCAACATATCGGCAGCAGTACCTACACTTTGAATGTGGCCGTCCACATCATTGCAAGATGAGAATTCCCTATTCCGAGGCCCATAGATATCGCAGAATTTACTCAAATAACGCCGACTTTGACCACAACTCCCAACAACTCAAAAATGCCCTCCTTCGTTAAAAGTACAAAGCAGCAGTGGTCGATGACTCCGTCAACAAAGCTCGCAACCTAAATCGGGAGAAAATTCTACATGGAGGAAATCCTCGGAATGAAGGAAGCCAGACAAATGTTTCCCTCACCCACTTATCAGCGTTGGCTAAACCTAATAATATTCTTTTGAGGCATTTTAATATACGTCAACAAAGTAGCCGCCTGTCTTCAATATTTCTAGCGCTCTCCTCGAGTCGTTTATCGCCGTGGAAAAAACCTGAAGGATATGTTAGTCAGAGCCAAGACGCGTGCCATTGAGGGCACTCAACGTAGATGCCAGTCATGCGTGAAAACGCGCTGTAAGGTCTGCTCACACATTACAGCCACCACTACTGCTAAAGCCAGCTACTCAGCTTACGTATTCAAAATAAATGTGCATCCAAACTGTCACAGCCACAATGTCGTCTACATGCTTCACTGAGCCATGCAGTACATCGGACAAAAGAAACTGCCTTCCGTATACGCTTTAACAACCACCGTTCTCATGCTTGAACACAACCGAACCTGCCCATTTGAAGACATGTCAGGCTCCTAGGACATTCATTCGACCAAATTAAAGTCACTCTGCCAGAGCCTGGTTTTCACACTAAACGGAACCGCCAACAAAAATATTCGTGTCTCATTTATAAGTCTAAAACGCTGACGCACGGTATCAACGAGAACGCTGCTAGCATGTGCCTCCGGAGGGCCACGGACCTTGATTGACAACAGGTTGTTGATGCATATTGTTTCACCTCCATTCCCCCATCATGTAAGGTTATTTCTTTTTTTTCTCCAGGAAAACCTACCATTATTTCAGACAACGGGCGCATACCGAGCGGGAGCGCGGCCCAAAAGAGCCGCCTAAGCCTCGCACTGGACCTGATGCGCGATAAATGCTGTCCACGATGGGACAATATAGAAGAGAGAGGGAGGTGACGTTGAACGGTAGTGGCAGTCTGGCCGTACCTTGAGATGGTCGCATTCTGTTAAACCATAACAGTGGCGTAACTCAGTTGCTTTCTGTCTCGACCCTCCATTTAACATCACCCATGCCGCGCCGTATGTGTGTCTTTACATTGCTCTCCACTGCCGCCGAGGACGGAAGGGGCACTCGTCGCCTTCTCCGAACTCACCGCGCCCCTGTGTAACATGATCCCGGTCTATCGCGCAGTCTGACCGCTCTGCGGCTCGCCGCTGTCTGCTGCTAGTGCCTTTCTCTGTCGCCGTGTCGCGTACGTGAAAAGGGCAAACAAAGTAGTATTATCACGGGATTCTTGGTAAAAGAAATGCCTTACGCTTAAAGGTCGGTCCTGTGTTAACCCACGAAAGAAGTGCCTGGCCAAGACCGCGTCCTCAGTTGCTACACCATCGCCCCGCTCTTCCCATCTGTGTACATGGGTTGTCTGTATTTTGATTGTCAGTTTGCTTTGCATCACAGCCGCAGCGGGCCGACATAAAACTATGCTCCCGTTCCCTTCACCCACCCGTGCCGTTTTTTCTATAAAACCAAGTCCTTTCCTGCTTTCTTTTTTACCTTTTTTTTCTTTTTTTCTTTCTCCCCCTCAGTTTTTGCCATCTCATTCTCAGCACCAATCCCCACAAGTGTCGTGTTGTTACCGGATTTGTTACTTTTTCTGGCGTATTCCCCTTCTTGAAGAGAAAGAGGAAAGCAGAAATCCCTCGCATGCAGTGTGCATAAGGGTTCTCTGTGCATCCTAAGCTTGTCCCTGAAGAATGAAGTTCAACTCCCGAAACTGTTGGACAATTTTATAATAAACAAGTGAACCTGAAACTTGTTCTTATGTTTTGCCTATATATATATATATATATATATATATATATATATATATATACAGGAAGAAATGCAGGCAGTCTACAACGCCAAAGGAGGCATAGGGGAATGGTTAGACAATTTTTTGACCGTTAGTTAAGTTATATTTTTATTAAATTACGTAGAAAGAAAGAAAGAAAGAAAGAAAGGAAGAAAGGAAGAAAGAAAGAAAGAAAGGAAAACACGCGCCCAGAGTGAGACCGAACCCACGCATTTCGATGAGATCTCAAATGCCTTACCAATTCGCCCCCCCCTTTCCAAATTATATATACATATATATATATATATATATATATATATATATACATATATATATATATATATATATATGTAGATGTATGTGTAAGTTTTGTTATGGTCATGTATAGCCAGAGGCCAGCAAGACGCTTGAAAAGGAACAGACACCAAAGACGAGCAAGGCAGCGGAGGCCCATGTCTCGGTAGGTTCTCTTAGAGCACGCTGTCGTTCTGAGCCACGCATTGGTGACAGGGCATTGTCTTCTCTCGCCCAGCACTTGGCGCCTACAATTATCATCACGCGCATACTAGTCGTTCATCTGGCACATACCCCGTAAGATGCACAGAAAAGACTGGCGCAGACTAACAACATGGTATGTCGGCTTTTCAGTGGAGAATATCTCCAGTGCAGTATGTATCTAATTATCTATATAGACAGAAATAAGGGTTGGCAGTCAAGATTGCCTCGGAAAGCAAAAAACGGGGAGAGTGTGGTAAGTCACTGAAACAGGTGAAGAATTTAGGAAGACTGAAAGAAACTGGAAAAAATGGCCACCGGGTGGGATCCAAACACACGACATCCAGAATACGTGTCTGGTACGATAACGACTACGCTATCAGCGAAGCTGTTTGCCCTCCACTTTCTCGCGTATTTATGTTGAGGTATTTGTTTCCGGTGCTGGGGGTGGTAGCCAGCGCCACTCGGACAACTCGGACTACTGGGACTACCTTCTTTTAAGTGCGAATGCACTTTATAAGCGACCCTGAATTCCGTTGACCGCCGTCCGTCCACACAGCAACAGCTGCGGGTGCGCGCGCTCCTCGTCTTCCTTGGCAACGGGAGGAGATGGCACATACCCACGTTGGGGATTGGCCAGGAATCTCCTCGTCTTCCTTGGCAACGGGGGGAGATGGGCGCGCGCTGCCTGGTCGCTGACAGGGCACATACCCACGTGGCGGATTGGCCAGGAATCAGGCGTGAGAAGGGCTAATGCACCCGCTTAAAGGAGTACTGACACGAAATTTCAAAGCTGAGATCCGCTGTAGCAATCAAGTACAACGACAACACAAATAGGTGTCTGTGCACGGCTCATACCCCCGTGGGGGATTGGCCAGGAATCGGGCGTGAGAAGGGCTAATGCACCCGCTTAAAGGAGTACTGACACGAAATTTCAAAGCTGAGATCCGCTCTAGCAATCAAGTACAACGACAACACAAATAGGTGTCTGTGAATAAATGCATCTTTCTTTCTTTGTAGTTGTGTGTGTGTGTGATCTCTTTTTCGCAAACATTACCGAACCGCGCAAATTCAACTCCTGCATTCGCACTTTCACATTCTTCCCCTCGGGGAAATGCGGGGACATTTTTTAAACCACGGGCCTTCACTCGAGCGTGTATGACATGTCGAGTTTGGTTAATAAGCGTCGAACCCTCTTCGGCTGCCTATTGCACCAAAACTGCCTGATAAAAGGCCCTCGCTATGCGTGTTGCGAATCAGAACGGGAAATGACGGGCTGGTTGAATTAAGCCCGAAGTAAGGGTTGGTAGTCAAGAATGCCTGGGAAAGCAACGGGGTAATGGCGGTAGCTCAGTCAAACCGACAAAGAATGTTTAGACGGAAAAAAAGTGGATAAAAAATCTCAGCCGTTTAGGATCCCAACCCATGTCCTTCTAAACATGCGCCTGCGGCGATGACTGCTCCGCTACCGGCGGGGCTGTTTCTCCGCTTTTTTTATCACTGCCCTCACCGTAGCCTGGCGTTACAAAGCAGAAATCTTCATGCTGCCCTGTCCACTGATGACTCTCGGGAAATTGTGTTTTCTTCGCAACCTCCTATTTTCTGCTGCTGTGCATTCCCCTAGTGATGTGCACCCATGTTCAGTGGCGCTGACGACCAGTGCGTCGATACTTGGATGTCATCGTATGAAAGGGTGGGCGCGCATAACAGGTGGAATGACCAGATGAAGCTGAACAATATCTCATTCTTCGTCGAGCGAATTGTTGAGACGTGGTACCTGAACCACTGAACCGGCTTGCAATCTTGGTCATCTTTGAAGACTGATTTTATGAAAGTATTGGGATGCCCAGCCGAGCAGAAACTTTGTGCCGAACAACCTTTGCTAGAGCAGGTGCAGCACGCAAGCGTAACTTTTACGAGTGACATAGAGGACTCTTATTACGGAGGCTGACAAGACCAAGCATTTCCTGAAGGGGATATAGAAGATCCCTTTGAGATGTTGCTCATTAGGAATCCGTTTGGTTGCCCAGGAAGGTGAGCCTAGGGTAACTAACAAGGGTAATAACATGTTGTAGCCTACTAACATGTTGTAACCTATAAGTTGTCCTAGGGTCTACGTAAAACTGACAACGGTAATAAAAAGTTGTAACCTAAGAAAAAGAATCATACACCAACCCAGTAAGTGCTACAAGTTGAATCCACTGATGTGCCACCCATAAAAATTTTATACGAGTGCCCTCTCGAGGGCGTGAACAAAAATGTTGTTAATAGTGCGCATTCGTTAACGGTTAGCCACTGAGTTGTACTGTGATCACTGGGACGCATTTCCAGATAGCAAGTACGTATGTGTCCATCACTTTATATAAATATGTGTGCATTATGACTCAGCACCGCCCGCGTTCCCTTCACTAAGCTGCAGATACCTATACAGATTATGCAACCGCAAATTCAAGTTTCATGAGACTGTCGTTATTGTGGTTTCACATTCAAATCACAGCAGGAACCTACTGTAAAGGAGTCGGTGGAGAGATTCGTAAAGCACGCGATGGAGTCTTTGGAGGAGGTGCTCTTAAGGTTCTGGACAGCGTTATTGCCGTCGGGTAATTTCGATGAACGTAAATATCCAGTATCGTGTACTGTGTCAAAAATTACTCCGAAACTTTGACGGCGCGGTTACTGAGTCCGTGCGCGCGAGCGTGTGCGGTTTCATTGTGGTTCTCAGCACGTGCCGACACCGCCCCTGTATGTGCGGTAAACCACTTGGTTCTCCTCGAGTAAATTTTCACAGCTTGCTGGAATGAGTCATGGCCGCTGCGCTGCCGGGATAATTATTGGCCAGCGCGATAGCCACCTCCTTTATTTCGTTGGGTGTGCTGCTCGCAGCGGATGCCGCCGCTAATATTTTGCCTTCGGCGCCGACCAGCGTTCCTACAAAGCTTTTTCGCTGTAGTATCCTGCTGCATCGATGTAGCGGGCCCCAGCGTCCCTA
The DNA here is from genome assembly GCF_048455015.1 of Haemaphysalis longicornis. Classification (NCBI taxonomy): domain Eukaryota; kingdom Metazoa; phylum Arthropoda; class Arachnida; order Ixodida; family Ixodidae; genus Haemaphysalis; species Haemaphysalis longicornis. The sequence continues at coordinate 2,123,432 of NW_027526306.1, forward strand.
GCGTGTAGCTCCACCAGAGCCTTGGAACGCCCTCGCCACCTCCCCTTGTTGTACTCCAGTGTGCATGTTGCGTGGCACTGCATCTACCTGGATTTTGTCACTGGTGTGGCTTCGTAGCTGCATATTTGCGCCCTGCTGTTTTTAGTAGTTTTAGCCCAGCTTGTATAGTGTTCTATATGCTTTGTTTATAATCAGACTCTCCGGCTGCGCAACCCGTTGGGTCTCGACGTCGTTGTCCATGTTGTATGCGCACAGGCTCATCAGTCGCTCGGTACTCGTTGACTAGGCTAGTCCGATGCCTGTCTTATACGCTCTTTAGATGAGGGATGCCAGCTTTTTTTTCTCATTGGTCTTCAACTTGTTAAATTGCGCAACGTATGTGATGTGGCTTATGATGAATGACTGTAGTAGTCGTGTGAGGTTATCTTCGCTGAGACTCCTGTTTTTATTGGAAACCTGTTCCTCGAGCTGAATGGCACCGGCCGCCTTGCCGATGACCATGGCCATTGTGTCAGCATTCAGAAGCATGCTCGTTCAGAAGCATGCCCAGTACTCGGAGGTCAGATATCCTGCAGATTACCGACACCTCTTAGGTGTAGAACTCTTTTGATTCTCCCCATCGTTGTCCACGCTGTGTGTCCTTGGGCTTGTATAGTAGCAGCTCAGGCTTACTCGGTGGGCGTCTCAGGCCAGTATCCTCAAGGTTCCTTACGACCATCCTTACTGTTTTCGGCAGGACCTGTGCCACTTGCGCGTCGATACGTCCTTGGACCTACAAGGTAATATCGTCGGTGTGTGTTGTATGCGCGACGTTCTCCAGCTCTGCGAGCCGGTGGGTGACCCTCATCGTCAACAGAATTAATAGGAGTGGCGAGATGACTGACTGTGAAGTGATGGGCCACTTTAGGTTCTTACAGAGGATTTAAGATCAGTAGTCGGGCGGCAGACAACACAGGCGATTACATTGTAAGAATGAAGGTATGATGGACATCAACGTACAGTAAACCACAAAAATGCACGATAGGATGGTGCGGGACGGTCCCAGCACCAGGGATGCTAAATACACACTAAAAAACAAAATGTCCCACATTGGACTTGCCACGCGGCCGGTGACTCTCACGTGGGGCGTCGCCTGGAAGTCCATGTTGCGGTACCACGTCGTCGCCGTCACCGGTGGGAGTGATCCGCGCCCGTCCCTGTCTGCTGCCCAGAGCTGAGGACCACAAGGCGCCGGCCAACTCAGCGGAGGGTCACACCACCACCGGATGCCGAGCGGGATGCTGCGCCTGTCGTTCTGTGTCCCGAAACCAGTTGTCTCACCCAGAAACGGCGTATGTACTGATAGGACTGCTTCACCCACACAGCCAGAACAGTCGCACACCCATCACTGGAAGGGCCGAAGAGTTTTTACAACGCACTAAAGATTGTAGGAAGCACGAAAGTAACTAAAAACAATGTTCTTCAAACAAGAGCCTTAAAAACGTCACAGATGTCGCACTTACAGTATGCTAATTCAGTACAAAAACACAAGGAAGCGAAGCTCTGAAACTCTAATTCTATATGTACAGACCGAAGATTTCATGAAAATCTCAAGCAGACAGCTATTCACATCATTGCGAATAGTCAACAGTTTCACGCGTGGCATTCGTGCATCATTATAACTCTCTACTTTGTGGACAAATAGTCTGCCCCTAATATTAGAATCTTTCAACCGTATTACAATTTGTGTCACGGGGAAGCCGTGTCTATTGTAAGGGAAAGTACGGAGGACATCGCTGTATCCTATCTGACGTACAATTCCCAAAGTTTGGCTTATCGGTGAGGGTGAATCGGCAACCGTTGCAAGACCTTATGAAGTTTTTGATGTTACGCGAACACCCGCCAAATAGAAGTCTTCCAAATGCGGCTTTATGTTGTCTGAACCGCCAGGTGACCGCACCTAGCGTTCTGGTGGACAACTCCGAGGATGTCATTACGGTGGGGATTCGGGACCACTAGTTCGCATGTTCGTCTGGCTGCGATTTCATATTGCCGGTACAGAAGGTTGCCGTCTCAAAAAAAGGAAATAGAATGCTGTTTCTAGAGCGAAAGTGTCGGTTTGTCTTTCGGTAGCAACTTTTGAGGGTGCAATCGCTGTGGTGTTCCTTTGTGATTTGTTCCTTCGAAAAGTCGACGCCAAATATAGAGATTACTCTTGAAAGCGTTAGGTAGGTCTCTCCTTTGCCGACGGCCGAAACCTTCACAGGGTTGTTTTTAGACGGGCAGTGCTCATCAACCTTACCCTGCCCTGGCCTTTTAAACGCTGTGCCTTTGTCCTCGCACAGTACTCGGCAATACACCCGCACACCGGTTGTATTGCCAAGGACTAGACCATAAATAGGCTTGTCTATGCAAGCAGCGGTTACTTCTTCAGTAAAGTAAGGCGTGTCGACGTGGATCTCCTCGAAGTAAGGGATGACACTTCTCAATACGCCCCAAACACACACGAGACTGGGACAGTCAGTTCACCAAGCAGACACGTCACCGGATCTCCCCTGGAGCAGCCGCCCACAGCTGTTTCAGTGGGAGGTGCTGGACGATTGCATGGGAAGCGACCATTTTCTGATACTCATAAGTTTCCGTACAAGCACAACAAATTTAAAGGTTAAGTCAGACGCCACTACACGACTAAGCCAAATCACACACTGGGACAAATACCGCGAGTTAATAGAGCAGCAGCCTCCGGCCAATAACCTTGACCATCTGGTATCACAGCTATGCGCAGCAAAGCGGAACGCTACCAAGAACCTACCGGTTCCGTCTGACCATCCAGAACCTGATAGACATCTGCGCACCTTATGGAATAGAAGGCTCCGGATTCTCGCTCAAAACCCGGCGGTCCTGCATGCTGCGCGCCACAAAGCACGGTTGCGCAAAATACAGCGTTTCATTCAAGAGTACACGACTACGCTCGCGTCAGACCGCTGGATGGGAATTTGTGAATCTATCAATGGGCAGACTCACACGTCCAATGTATGGGCCATAATGCGCGCCCTCCTCGGTCAGCCGAAGACCCACAACGGCGCGGCTCGTGTGGCCCTCCGGGGAGGCATTAGCGCTCAGGAGCTCGCCGAACAGGCCGCTCAAGTGTTTTTCCCTCAGACGTCTTCCCATACAGACACCACGTACTAGAAGGATGCAAGTTCTGAAGACAGCGAGCCGATGGAATGTGCGTTGCTCATCTACACAATATGGCCTTCGAGTACAAGCTCGCTCTTCTTGTCGATTTCATCCGTGTTTGGGAAAGAGGGGTACTGCCCTCCGCATGGGCAATTTCTGTTTTCAAACCCATTCCGAAGCCTGGTAAGCCACCGCGTACCTCATCAAACCTCCGTCCGATATCTCTAACTTCATGTGTTTATAAAGTAATGGAGAGCATGGTCAACGCGCGCTTGCTGTGGTACCTTGGAGATCACGACCTTTTGGCTCCTGCCATGTAGGGATTCCGCCCTCGGCTATCAACACAGGATGTGCTCGTCCGCCTAAAAGAGGATGTTCTCGACTCTAATTCAGTGCACCCACGAGCTGTTGTTACAGTGGACATATACAAGGCATTTGATGGCGTTCCACAGAGTACCATCATGAACAAAGCACGTGCCCCTGGCATCAGTGGGAAAATGTACAACTTCATAGCGGGGCTTTCTAGAAGGGCGAAGCTACCAAGTCGAAATTGGCCAAGACGCCAGTCTTGTACGAGTCAACCAGGTAGGTGTTCCGCAAGACTCGGTGATATCAGCGACCCTGTTTATATAGCTATACATCAGCTGCCAACACGCCTCGTCGACGTACCGGGCCTTAAACACGCGGTGTATGCGGATGATGTCACTGTGTGGACGCATCAAAGATCCATCAGGGAGCCGGAAGAAACAGGTTTACACACCACTCCAGACAAAACCGAGTTCGCTGTCATTCATGGTGACCGACACACCCCTCTAAAACAGGAAGAAAAATGGTATTTTAAGGTTTACATCGGTGATCGACCCATAACTCGGAAATCTACAATCCGAATACTCGGTATTTTATTTATTTATTTATTTATATATTTATTTATTTATTTATTTATTTACATGGTACGGCTGACCTCCGGAACAAGGCCCTTGGCAGGAGGGGGCGGTAAGAAAAAAAAAAGACGGAAAAAGACGCGACATGAAGAAGTAAAGGGAGCAAAAATGTGGCAATATGCCTGGGAAAGGTTTATGTGCAGTGGCATTATTGTAGGCACAATAAAAAGGACAAAAAGAAGGCACCCAAAAGAAGAAAAGCGTTAATACAACCTGATGCACGCATGCGCAAAAAGATTTGCACTGACGCAACAACCTATTAGTATCGATCAGATACGAGGCATCTTTTCAGTAGCAATATCATCCCAACAGAACGCGACAAAGTGAGCAAAAAACTGTCTGTGGGGGGAAACCACGAAAACATACAAGGGGGCCCCAAAGCACAACTGCACACATTGGTCGTCAAGTTACAACTGGAGGCAAAGAATACAAGATATACAACGTCCGCTGTATATCTGGATGGAGAGGGGAAATGTACACATGTTATTTTTTCAAAGCATTCTTGAATGATTCGACCGTCCTACATTCTGCAACGTCAGCTTTAAGCCGATTCCACTCGCGTACACAACGAGGGAAGAACGAATTTTTAAAGATGTCGGTTTTGCATGAAAATTCTTTCAATTTCTTTGAGTGCAGTGAACGAGTGGAACGCCTAATCACGGGTTCAATATAACCATCCCTACTAATCCCTAGTTTGTCATGGTACAGCAGGTACATGTATTTCTGTCTTTCATCGTATCTTGTTTGCTCTAATTTGGTTAACTGTGCTTTTTCCAAAAGCTTTTTCCAAAAGTATGCACCTTGATGAGAACTGCACCGCGAGCACTTGGTTCCAACGGGTTACGAGGAGCAGCAAACAAATCCTGCACGCTTTACCCAGAATCTCTAACCGCATTCATGGAGTAAACGAACGTGAAATGCGACAGTTTTCTCAAGCTTTTCTCGTTTCCCGTATCACTTATGAACTGCCATATCAACCAGTCAACCGCACGAAAATGTTTGCGCTCGATCGGCTACTTAACGAGGCCAAACACATTGTTACTGGCCTTCCAAGGTACACACGCCTCGATGCACTCAAGAGCTGTAGCAAGCTCAACAACCTTTCTGAGCTCGTCGACATGCACATCCACACACAGGAGACAAGGCTTCGCGCGACAAATGCTTGGAGGTACACACTAATGCTCCTCGGGTATGGCATCCAGACATCGCCCACTCTGCCCAACAAAACACCGCCGTGGGATGTCACTGCGCTCACCGATGGCAAGCCACTTCCGCTTAATATGAACCCTACTCAGCGAGTGAGGCACCTTGCCTATGCAGAGAGGCATACTAAGGCTACGAGCTCCGTCCCCTTGAATGAACGCATCGTATACACAGGCGCTGCACTTCCGGTAGATGGTACCAGCAACACTTGCTATGCCACTGCGTGGTACGACCAGGACCAGACAAATGGGTGCCAGAACCGACGCCATCATGTATCAACACAGGCCATGTACAGCACACGCGCAGAGTTAATGGCCATTCTAGATTATTTGGAGTGGGTCCTCGAAACTTCATCTGAAATTGACTCTGTTCACCATCTTGTGTACACTGATTCTCAGGCTGCTCATTGAGCATGCGCTAATGTTCTTTACACAGATCCTGAGCTGCAGAAGATCCGACACCAGGCGTGCCTACTTCGTGAACGCGGTCACGATGTTACCATCCTCTGGGTCCCCGCGCATTGTGGTATCCCCGGAAACGAGAAGGCGCATACAACAGCGCGCGCTCACCTTTACACCGCGCTAGCCAGAGCCTCCGATACTCCTTTTCCTCTCCTAGCTACCCCACACGAGCTAGCAGATCCAATGGCAGACAAGTATTTGACAAAACAACAACGTGCGGCCTACCTCATAGCAGTTGGCAATCCACTCTTGATACCACCACTCCCCACGAAGATATTCACATGGCGAGAGTCTGTCCTTCTTCGAAGAGTTCAGGCAGGCACACTCCTTACTCCTTTTTTGCTGAACCGTTTCCCCAGAGGTGACACACCACCACATGTAACTGGCATCTGTTCCACGTGCAACTACCGCGCTGATCTCAACCACCTGTGTTGGGAGTGCCCCCTCTACATTTCCGCTAGGCTTCGTGCCCTGGCCACCATAAAATGGGGACTCGGGCCTTCTTCTCCCGTGACATGGGCCTGTCTGGATCCCAAGCCTCCGGATCGATCCACCGAGGCTTGGCGAGCACTCCTCCTGTTTCTTCTAGACCCTGCGGCGGCGCCACCGGTAGGTGATCGGCTCCTCGAAAGCCACAAGATTAGAGCGACCCCAACTTAGCTGCCTGTAATGCGTCCGTTAAAAAAACGGAGGCAGCCCAACCCTTTCCCTGTTCTATAACACCGTAGTCCTTTCCACCGCAGTGCCCTCGGCACAATATAATGTGAAATAAACGTGGTTTCATTCATTCCGCCTTCTGTAGAGTCTGGATTGCGCCATCCAGAAGAAGCACTTGGATGGTCCTGCCAGTGAGGCGGTCGTCTTGAACCAAGGTACTCTGAATGATAGCCGGGTTACTTCCCGTGCCCGTTAAAACACCCGTTTTTTTCCCTGAGTATATACCCTTCAACCGTGGTCATGCCTTCCAGAAGGAAGACAGCGACCTTCCTTCCATGTGTAGGTTCCTGTCAAGAGACTGTTCTGCCATGTGCCATTGTTCTCTGCATAGACCCCAGTTTTCCGGGGACTCTGAAGTTTCGGGCAGCCATGTCAAGCGGTACAAATCTTAGGCATCACGCAAGCAACGACCTTATCATGGCCCCGCTTACACTTCTCAGCCTCGTGACCAAGCTTTCCACATGTGTTGCACTTCGGAAAGTCCTTAGGTGTGTTGTGACCATCCGCTAAACGGTTTCCGAGTCGGTCGCAGAAGAAGCACCATGCAAACGATCTCTTCGGTCCCTCAGGTGGCACTTGTCTTGGCTTTCGTACATTACCCGCAGCTTCTCCGAAGTTTTGCAAACACTGGGTTTCCAAGACGCGGTCCGTATACGCTACTGGCGTAGCAGGAGCCCTGCACTCCCGCTCCTTTAACAACACGCCCATCATCGAGCAGCAGCAATGAAGGAACTGCTCGGAGATCATGTGATCACGGAGGCTGTCGTATGTCTTAGGTATTTAGGCCATCTCAACCGAATGGTCGAAATATCCGAGAGCCGAGCAGCTAGCTGCTTTATAGTCTGGCTCATGCCCTGCTAACCTTTTTCTGATAGCCTTGCGCCATGAAGCGGAAGCGCTACAGCAGGGCCTTCTTAACGTTATGGTAGTCGAGGGCCTCATCCTCGGTCATCCTACTAATCACCATCAGCACCTCTCTGTTGAGGCATATGCTCACACCAGTAGCCCATTTTTTTCTCTGGCCAGTTCTGTCCAGTCGCCACCTGTTCAAACCGCTGCAGGTAGGCATGGAGGCCGTCGCCCCACACGTCGAACACGGGCAAGGGCTCCTGGGGATTGGCAGTGGATATCGTTGAGGCAGCCGCACCGGCTTCTGTCTCTGGCGCATATCTTTGCGCCCCTTCTTGCAGACGAAGTCTGAGTTCTTGAGGACGCCTCTTCCTCTCGCCCGCTTCCAGCTTGGCATCACGTTCGGCTGCGCGCTCTGTCCTGAGCAAAGCCCCGTCGCTCCCTACCCACGCGTAGAGCACTTCGCCTGAGAGGTTTAAGTGCGTTCCGGATGCTATGAGTTTGTCCAAATTTATGCCTGAACCTTGCGTGAATGACCGCGACACTCAAATTTCTCCTTACGAGACCTAACGAATCATGGCAGGCTCGCTAATATTTGTGAAGGTGTGGGTCACGACTCTGCGGGGAATAGTGCGGTAGATGATAGGTGTAACATTAGGGGACAAGAAGGGAGCGGAGTGGGTCAGCGAACAAAGGTGTGTTAAGGACATAATAGTAGAAATAAAGAAGAAAAAATGGACGTAGGCAGGGCATGTAATGGGAAGGCAAGGAAAACGTTTATCATTAAGGGGACAGAGTGTATCTCTAGAGAAGGCAAGTGCTGCACGGGGCTGCAGAAAGTTAGATGGCCAGATGAGATGAAGACGTTTGCGGCATAAATTGGTCGCAGTTAGCACAGGACCGGGGTAATTAGAGAATAATGGGAGAAACCTTTGCCCTGCAGTGGGCATAGATAGGCTGGTGATGATGATGGGTCACATTTGATTCTTTCAGAGGATTTCAGACTAGTAGTCGGCCGTCTGACACCGCAGGGAAATATATTGCAAGACTGAAAGGACGACGGACATGAACGTCAGGTAACCCACAAAAAGGAACGATAACACTGTGCGAGATAATCCCCGCAAAACTAAGGGTAAATACTCGCGGAAAAGCAAAATGTCCAACGTGGGACGTGCGATGCACCAGGCGAATGTTGGGCTGCACCGTCACCTCTAACTTCGAAACATGGAATGTCATCATCGCTCTAGTCGGTGGGAGTGATGCGGGAAGTTCACTGGCTGCAGCCCCGGAGCTGAGGACCACAGGGTGCTCGCAAACTCGTCCGGAGAGTCATGCCCACACCGGACGCCGAGCGGGATGCCGTGCTTGTCGTGCCTTGTCCCGAAAGCGGTGGTCTCGCCCAGCACCAGCGTCTTCAATGATGGGCCGGCTTCACCCGCAAACTTTGCAGCAGCACTTCCGCCAGCCGCAAGTGCCAGACTTCTTTCTCGTTTGGGCACTCCGACACACACCCACCAGGCGATCGCCCATCCATCTTGCTGCATGGGGGTTGCACTGTTCACAATTCGGCCACGTCATCACACTGACCCTTGTGGAGTACATTGGCTGGCCACTTATTTGTGTTGCATCTCGACATCTCCGCCGATGAGCATCACCGTTCGCCTTGCCAGAAAGCTCTTGATAAAATTGTGAAATCTTTTCTCCATGTCCAAACTCAAAACTTGGTCGAGTATTGCCGAGTGATTAACATTATCGAAAGCTCCTTGTAAATCGAGCAGAAATACACTCCTGTGTCGGTGTTCCCTCTTGATGGTTAGTTGTCTCTATTGTAGCATGGTGATTTGCATGGAGGCATTCCCTCAGACACCAATCATTGCTCCGATTTAGAGTTTGTAGTCTTTTAATTAATTTTGCCATCGTGGCTTCAGGACGTACTCGAACACCTTCCCCACAAAGGACCACAGCGATATTTGTTGGAGGGTGAAGATGATGATGATGGTTGGGTTTTTTAGGCACAAGGCTGACACACCATTAGGACTAATGTGTGTGTCTGCATGGACTCACGCTTCCCGAAAAAGAGAACGCAAGAGCTTTTTTCAGGGTTAAATAAATAAACATTCTCGTCTTCCCAGCCGGCAAGTTCCTTGAGGTCAGCTGGACTTGACGTTCACAGACTGACATATTACATGATTTAAAAGATATCTGCCCATCGTTTACATAGAAGGGATAAAAATTGTACTTGGCAATGCCTTCCTAAGGGATTTCATCTTGACTATAAAATGAGTGCAGCTCAAAAGGTCACCTTGTGGCATGCCATTTTCTTGCCCGTGAACCTTTGAGAGTGCACAACCAACTCTCCCTCGAAACGTTCTCTTGGACAAGTAACTAACAAGGGTGTTTAATATGTTACCTGAAACACCGAATGGCTTGTGGTCACTAAGGACCCTGTAACGCCAAGTGGAGTTCTAGGCATTCTCGAGGTTGAAAAACAAAGTTACAGAATTCTGTTTATGCATGAAGGCATCTTTGATGCCTCCTTGAGTTGATCGTTCGTCAATCGCCCCAACCTGAAGCCTGCCTGACAGCTCTCGAGAAGACTGTTGTACTCAAGGAAGTACACAAGCCTGCGATTTATCACCTCTTCGAGAAGCTTGCACAGGCAGCTAGTGAGGCCAATAGGCCGATAACAGGCAGGAGAGGAAGGGTCCTTTCCTATCTTCAGAAAAGTTACTACAATGGCCTCCCTCCCAGAGTGTACAATGTGGCACGAAAGACACATTATATTATATAGATGTAGAAGTGTTTCAAGTGAGTCTGTGTGGAGGTGTTCTATGATTGTATATGTGATGTTGTCTTGGCTCAAGTAATTCTCAAGTAAACTCTCAAGTAATTCAAGTAATTCAAGCTCAAGTAAACTCTCAAGTAATTCAGTGCGGCGTAGTGGAAGGTCACAGTATAAGTTTGGCCACGTAGGGTTCCGTAACATGCGTTTACATCTTCACGTACGGGAGTTTCCTATTTCAGCTTCAATACGGAAAACAGCTGGCGTGGCTCGGAATCAAACCAGCATCCTTGGGTCCAACAGCCCAGCGCCTTACCGACTGACCTACACTGGCGCGTTTTCAACCGGAGCTGATGCCGGAAACAACATAGATCACCTAACTAAAAAGAAGAAAGGACTATCGCCAGTCTGTCTCACATATGAAGGAAGGCATTATTTATCATTGGAGACGAACTCTAATAAATCGAAGCATATAAGGTTTAATCACACGAACTTGCGAACTGCGTTTCAATATTTCCGTGGTTGTGTCTCTGCTGCATCTCTGTTCGGAAAACGGCGTAGGGTGCCCCAAGGTCAAGTTAAAAATTGCCCTCAGCCCTCCAAGGGTACAGCTGTTTTAGAATGCTCGAAGTAGCTTAGGAGTCAAGCGGCCCAGCCGAACTCACCGTTGCTAAAAAAGAGAAAATGTTTAAAAAATTGCCCGCATCATACAATCATGACAAATAGAAGCACAAGAAAGAAAGAAGAAGTAACAGTAATACGCTTCAGGCCATTGATAAGAAGCCAGATATCGTACAGCTTACCGTACGTCACATTTACCGCACCCAAGAGAATCACAGAAACACTATAATCAGGACAGCATATAAAGTAATTCTCCACTTCGCAGTTCTGACCATGAGGCGAACTCGCAACAAAGGTAAAACCAGGGTAACAGAACGGATCACCTGAGATGGGTTCAGAAGAACAAAGGGTTCCAAATTTGATGGAGCGATGAAATGACAATAGGAGTTAAAGAATGGACTCGAGCAGTGCAGGACAAGAGTGGTCAAGGTCACTGAAAGAGACCTTAGCCCTGCAGTCGACCTAAATAAGAAGTTGATAATGATCACAATCAATAGGCTCAAACCATGTGTGCCCATAGTTCTGTAGAACAAATCAGAGAAACAGCTCTTCTAAAACCAAGACAGCGGCTAGAAAAATAAAATCGAAACGGTGGATTCCATGGAAGAAAAAACGTTATCAAAACGAAATGACTGGGTTCCATAAAAGACATGACACTAATTCATTACCTGCGCATAAAACTTCTCCTCTAAAAAAAGATGACTCCAAACTAACCCAACAACAGGTGACGTGGAAGGATCGCGCTCATTTGAGAAACGTTCCAAACTCATGAGGCATCTGTGCGCACCGACTGAGGCAACTACAAAACTACAAAAGAGAAATTGTTGTAGTTGACTGCTAAGGCAATCTGCGATTTCATGGCTTTTCTAAGTACACGAACGAAGAAGCATAAGTGGAGACATGCTGTTTGCAATCCGACTGGTAGATGTATCGAATAGAAAGGTAAACACCATTACAGACTCTGCAAGGTAAATAAATAAGCCTTAGAAAGCGCAATGGGTGCACTAGAAGGCGCATTAGAGCTGGCAAACATCTAACTGCCTCCGTAAGACACATCGTTCCTGATTTCCGAAAGTTCCCAGCCTCAACCAGACACCACTACACAAGTGTCTGGAAGAGAACTAGGCACAGGCCAAACGACAGAGGAATTCAGTTACTGTGTTCCTTGAGACCAAGGCAACTTTACTCCCCTCCAAAAAACGGCAATAACGCCTCGCCATCGTAGGACTAAGAACAAGATACTTCCATTGTTACAAGAAGGTCTCGATGCCAAAGAATTGCAAAATCTGTGGAGTATAACCCAACAGAATTATCTGGAACTTTATGTGGGCGAAACGTTTTTATTTCATTTTATTTCATTTATTATACCATTAAAGGCCCGTAAGCATTATTAGTAGGCGTCCTGAAACAGTCTTTACGGAGATGGAAATGAACGTAAATATTGTTGAAAACAAAAAAAAACATGCAAAAACAGAAAAGCACTAGAGCACCGGAGTTTGAAACATTGGCTAAGGTAGGAACATCGCAAAACAAGTCTTACATAATTTACAGAGTTAACAATAGGGCGAAGCAGTGCACAATGATTAAGTTGAACAATAAATCTTGCACAAAATATGTGTTACAGCAGTAAAACGTGAAGGTTTATCTTGAGTGAGCATATTGGCTTTTAGTCTATCTCAAAAACGTTTATTATCAGTGCACGTGGCAATGTCATCCGTTAATGCGTTCCATACTGTTACAGCGTTAGGAAAAAGGATGAGCTAAATGCTGATGTATTGCTAATGTGGAAACATTCCACATTAAAACAAAACTCTGCTAAAATTGCCTAAACATTAACCCTCCTGCAGGAAACCTAGACATGTCCAAGTGTATGCTCAGAGGAAAAAACTGAAACGAAACAAAAAAACTCCCACTTTCCCTCGTGGGAACCCCTGTGTAGATGCGACGCATAGGCGGAGCTACGAAGAGACCGCGTTTTATAGCGCGCATAACGTTGAGGTGACTGCGTAAGCCAGGCCCAGTCGATGACGACGTTGGCGTACTTGTAAAGCGGCGTGGACTGTAGGTGTTTGAGCCAAGCGTGGATGTTGCTTCGCCAGAGAACGACACACCGGTTATATGCGCAGCGCGGCCGAAGGAGATGAAACCGCGGAAGAGAGTACTGCACATGCGCCGGGCCCAAGCGCCTCTGCCGCGGCTATGAGTCAACGTGCCGCGGCTATGACGCAACACAATCCAACACGATCCACTTTAATCCAATCCAATCCAATCCAAGCCAATCCAATCGAATCCAATCAAATGCCCCTCGCGAGAGGGTGTTCATTATGGGAGAGCAAAAGGGGTGAGCGGCGGAGAGCGCAGCTTGCGCGGCGAGGAGAATGGGTGAAGGGCACACAACGCCGACGACGACGACGACGACGCCGGAGGGACAAGGCGAGCAAATCAGATGCTCTGCATCAAATATACCTATATCGAGACATGGGAGGAACATTTGACCAGGTCGTTACATAAAGATTAGTGCGAGCTGATGAGAGGGCGAGGAAACAAGACACTGCGTCGGGCGCCCTAGACTTTATATTTCATCCATGAGCTCCCTACCTTATCTTTTCCCCGTTTCGTACACCTCAACTATATCTTTCGTAGCAAAGATTGTCGTTCTCTCTCATTACGCACAAAGCAAAATTATCCCATCATGCCTAGATATCCAAGAATAAACAGTTTAAAACACTGACACTGACACCTTCTCGCTCAAACTAACACCCTGCAGCCGCAACGTTCCACTACCACGCATCAAGTCACAGAAGCGCAGAGGGCCTTTGTCTCTCCTTGCCCAGGGCGATTAAACACCTTCGCTGCTAGTCTTTTCTCTTGGCTGCCCTCCATTACTTGTCAAGCACAGATCGTATAAAAGGTAACGGGTTACAGAAACACTCCCTGGGAGTCAAAGTACTGCTATCACGTCTTAGATCTTTTGACCCAAACGTAATTTCAGGTACAGCATTTTATTGCGTGTACTTGTTCTATCTCTGCTCACTCCAGTAATGTTTGCCGCGTTTTGTGAAGGTGTTGTTTAATGTGTGGTTTGACGTCAGTGTAGGGCAAGGTTGTAATGTCTACTGTGTTTCCGAGTGCCAGAGTCGGGGCCCTCCATTTGCCATCTCTTTTCCCACTATCCCAGCGTGTCCGGGGACCCACCAGTGAACCAGTATCCTCGGTATTCAATGGCGTGGAATGCATGCAGGCAACCAAGTGTGCGGCGCCATATCTGTGGCCAAGCGTATGTTCCTAGGCGACGTTGTGCGCACGGCCCAAAGATCAGGCACCCCTCTTCTCCTCCATGCAATCGTGTGAGTGGGCCAATGGCCTCAGCGATATGCTGCCGGCGGCGCGGCGCCGGTAGCCGATCGCGGAGGTCGCTTTACCAATGGAAAGTGCACTGCTGTACGCGGCGGTGGGTAACGCCCCTTCTCTGTCGCAGAGTGCGTCTACGCTCCGGGAACGCCTTTTGTCAGCGCAACGCACGGCTCGGGAGAATCTCGATGTGGCGCACATGAAGCAAGACGAACAGTATAACAAAGGCCGTCGTCACCTTGTGTATAACATCGGTGACGTAGTGTTCAGGAGAACGCACCCACTCAGACATGCTGCGCGCGGCTTCACCGCAATGCTCGCACACAAATGGCAAGGGCCATACCGAATTATTGTGCAGAGAATTCTGCTCACGTATGAGATGCAGTCACCTAAAAGCGATGAGTGGGTGCGTCCTGTGTACGTTAGCGATCTCAAGGGCTCTCACGTTCGCACTGGTGATGCCAAACCGGTGGTAGCGGAACCAGAAGGTTAGAGTCCCGGTTCTGATGACAGAACTGCCGGCGGTAGGGTTCGCACCCATCCCTACGGCCTGAGGGTGCGGTAGTGTCTACCCCCCACGGGTCCGTCTCTAACGTGATTCTACCACGAAGGAACCCGCAGCGCAGCACAGTCGCCGCTTCAAGTTTCTTCGCGCCACGTGTGTGGTGGTGCGAGGCGTAGTTTTGTGTCTGTCTGTTACGATGCCAGCCTGGGCTTGCCGACCGCGGGCCCTCCCGGTGCGACCCGGGAGCTTTCAGCCAACAGCCTGGTGTGCGAGGCGATAAGTTCGTGACTAGCCCGGGCCTGCCGAGCAGAGGGCCTCCTGGTTTGACTTGGGAGCTTTTGCGCGGTCCGGGGGTCCTGGTGCCCTTCGGAGATGTGATGCGGCTGTGGTTCGACTCCTTGTCAATGGCAGAGTCCTGTTCATGGATTGGAGGCATGCGGAGCTCCTCCCGGAGCTGTAACTCTGGCGTGGAGGCGGCGGTGGGTGCAGAGCCTACAGCTCGTTCGTGGGCTTCGAGACTCTACGAGCACCTGTCAACCTGGTTGCACCCGGGCTCATCGCGGCGCCTCCTGTTCCGGCGCCGAGCAGTGGAGATCCAGTACACCGGGGCGCTGTCGGGAGGGGCCTGGCTGTTCCGTGGAATCCTGCAAAGGGCAGCCGTGAATGCGCTCCTGCAGATGCCTACATGGTGGCGATGGCGACCGAGCAGGATGCTGCCGCACCTTGGAAGTTCCCGGCCCACCGCGGCCTCACAGGGTGGCCTCAGATGCGGACCAGCGTTTCCATGTTCAATAAGACCCCGAGAAGAATCTTTCCTTATCCATCTGTGATCCGTGTTTGAGGAGAAATAGATGTGGGGGCAAGCCTTGGCGCAATGCCTTCTGGACTGTAGGGGGTTGCTCAGAGCGCTTCGGCGCCCCTCGCCATGACCCTCCCCACTCCCCGCCGGCCGAGCACCCACGGTCCGTGGTACCTGGGGACGCCGGCGCCCGAGAGATGGCGTTGGTGGACACGGAGCCGCGAGGAAAGACGTTTGCTGACAACCAACGCCCCGATTCAAAGGGAGAGCCACTAATCGACATCATCATCAACGGGCAGCGGTGTGGGAAGAAGCGGACGTCTTACGGGAACTCGGACTCGGGAGGCCAGGGGTTGTTATCTGGTTTGTGTGTGGACGCTGTACTGAGAGTGAGATCCATGTGAGTAAAGAATTTTTTCGTACTCAACTGCACTGTGCCTTAATCCTTGGCATGCCGTAGAAAGCAGGCCCACAAAAGAGACAGGTGACTGACAAACAGGAGGCATTTAGGTGTATCACAAAGGACATGTTCAAAATGATTCTTCTTCATGGATAAAATTTTAAAGCCTAGAGCAAATCTATTTACGTTCATTTGCCCTCTAGGCAGCACTTGTTCTACTGAAAATACAGACTTTGAAATGGTCTTGTTTGGAAAGCATCCGACGCGAGATGAAAACCCTGGTGTAGCACTGGGTGGAGCATTCTTAATGCTGCTTTTGTCGCCGACTCATACGCGACACTTCCATTGTGCAAACAAGTACAAATTAAGCGGGTATAACGATGGATGAGGAGGTCTTTGTCTGCACCTTACGACTGATGTGAAAGGAGCTTCATAATAATAGTGGTTTTCAAATATTTATGCTGAAGTTGTTTGGTTTTCGGAATGAACATGAGTTTGCTGTCCAGCACAACACCTAAGTGTGAGGTTCCTTCATTTTGTGGATGGGGTAAGCATTGGACATCAGCTTGCACGGGTGCTCGCTTCGACGTGTTTCTTGTTCCATGCGAGGCTCTAAGAAAATTGGCCAACACTGCAGGAGGAAGAGAGGGAAAACGTTTACTGACATGTTTTAGTAGTTGGGCAGCACTCCACCGAGGGCTCGCGCCACATCCGACAGCTGCCGACGGGGTCAGCAGGGGTGGTCAGGTCAGCCCTTGGTACAGGTGTCCAACGGCCTCTGCTGCTTTGCGTTCCCGCTGAATCAGACCGATATGGTCTTCACGGCCAACTTTGGCCAATCGCAGAAAAATATCTTTAAGTGGGTATACTTCGTTTGAGAACGTGCACCGGGGATGCTGGGCGGTCACCGCGAGGCAGGCATACACGTGCACACGCATTTTCCGGGTTTTTCACCTGCCGTGTGGTCACCGGTATCTTGGCCAATCGCTCTAAGGGGAACGCTTGGCTTGACAAACAAGCGCCATTGACGCTGGGCGGCAGTCATGAGGCACGCACGCACGCACATGCGCTCGACATTCTGTTGGTTCGGGTAACTGCAGGGTGGTGCACGCACTGTGCCATTTTTGGTATTTTTAACTCCAGACAAAAAATACAATTTTTGAAACCGCTTCGCTGCAAGAAACCAGTACAACGTACAGCAGCATTTGCACATGTCACAAACAGCAACATTGCTGGAGATGACTTTTCATGAAACTGAAAAAAAAATCCTGCCATCTCCATTAAGTGAATGATGATGAGAGGGGCGAAGCTAAAATGCTTATCGGTAAAACCGTGAAACATCCGCCCAACCATCCTATAAAGACTAGACGAGTTGTGATAGGTATTCTTGACGGCGCACACCCTCTGAATGAGCAAAGGAAATAAGGCGCATTCATAGCCACGCTCGCGTCCAGTTTGCAGCACACTGGGAAGAGCGCCAAGTACATCCCGTCGCGGGCAGAGAGTCGTGGGATCAAAACCGGCGCCGCCGCGTCAAGACCACCACTCCTGGCGACGTCGTCGTCGACGTCGTCGATGTTTGTGGTGATCACGTAGGGCTTGCTTGGGACGATGAGAATCTTCATGAGTAAGTTGGCAAATTTGGTGTGACATTTTAGCCACCTTGGCCGTCCCCTTCTGCAGAGCGTCTTGTTTCGCGTACCCTCGATACGTGTCTTGAGTTCGCAGACAATAAACCACGACATCTTCTTCTTCGTCTCCTGCTTGTTGGGTAGCAACGAACGCGTTGAACGTTTTGACCTCTTCGTCCAATCTTTGGTTGGTCAATCCCTAGGGTCATCCTGCCACAATCATCATCAGAGGTATGCACACGGCATAACAAGGGATGGGACTGGCCCCAAGCAAAAAGAGCTTCGCCGCTAAAACTTAGAAGCGTATAGGGGGCACAGGCCAAAGCCGTGCAAATCCACCAAACATTCATCGCAACAGACCTAAGAGGTGCCAGCGTGCGCGAAACTGTCTGATAAAGAACTAGAGCCACATTTAAGGGATGACTTACGAGCAGCTGTGATGGGGCCCTATAGAAAGATACGTACAAATCAATTTCTACTGCTGTGTCTTTGGGAATACCCTAGGGTGTATAAGTGGCATTGAGAAGGATAATTATAGTGGGTTTTATAAAGTGCTATTTGTCAAGTAATCAAGACCCACTGTACGTTCTGTCTAATGGTGAAATAAAATTTGGCTGGACACTATGCAACCTCAGGTCATTAAAATGTAGCATCGTCGGTTAAAACGTTGTGGGATGGCTATTGAGGGTTTGGTAAGAGTATCTGCCTGGTGATCGTTAAAATGTCAACTCATAGATTGACTAGTTCCTACGTACTGCTATTGACACTATAAGCATTCTTACCCATACACAATGGTAAACTAAGTGCATGTGAATCTTTAATAAATTTTCTCAACGTATCTGGCAGCTTTGCTTTTGACCATATTGTAAATGTGCCGATTGCTGCCAATCTCGCTTCTGGAATAGAAATAGGAGATCATGACTGGTTGTTTTAAAGGCTCTGTCTTAAACTTCACTAAATATCTTTTACGATGCTATTTCTGCCGTAGGTAAACCCTAGGGCTCTTCATAACGACCTCTGAAGTCTGTTATTACTGGCTAAAAGAAGGTAGCCCTTCTGCAGGTTCTTGTTCAATTGATGGAGGGCGTCCGAAATTTAGTTCCTAGAGCAGGTGGCCATACTTTTTTTTATGATGTTTCTTTACCACTGAGTTTATTTTGAGATTAGATGCCCGTTCGTATTGATGAAGCGGCAAATTTTGTTTGCCATTCTGGTTTACAAGGTTTTTTTAAAGGTTCTGTTTGCGTTCAGCTACTTACGCTACAAAGTCAATGTAATGACTGCGTACGCCTCTTAGTATGGTATGTTGTCCTACGAATTTCCTTCGTTTGCAGTCGTTCCGGTGATGGCTCGTACAACGTAGCCACAGCTGCCTTTCGGGTGGTTTTTGAAAGGTATTGTTTTCAACACGGCACATGAAATGCCAAATTAAGCAGGCATGAACCATCGTGGTTCCGCGGCACTGAACGTCAGTCTCCGCGGAAGTAGGTGTTACACTGTGGTTGACGGGGAAAAGTCTGCGCCATAAATGTGTAGGGGCCAATGAAGCCGGAGAAAAATTGCACTTTCTTCCCGTAGGGGAACCCTGAGTAATTTGCGAAGCAGCCATGGGGTTGACGGAAGTGCCCATTATTTTCAGTTCGTCGTTTCCGTTGATGTTCCCATTCGCATTCCTTCGTTGTATCAGTAGCTTCTTGACGTAGTTTGAATGAGTGAAGGACATCACGCGCGTCTGTAGCACATGCTCCCGTCTCGGTTTGTAGCGCAATGGGAAGAGCGCCACCTACCTCCAGCTGTGGCCATGGAGTCGTGGGTTCGAACCCGGGCGCCGCCTTTCTTTTAATAGTGGACTGCGCTGATGTCAGCCAAAACGCTGATAGCGCTGAAGAGACGCGCATGCGTAGTAGAGTGCGGAAGGCGGACAACGACAAGAAGGGAGGTAGGGACACAGCCCCGAGCATAATATGCTTCGTATCTAAAAACTTCCCGCGTCAATCCAGGAGCACAGACAATGGTAAACCGCAATACTTGTTCCCCAGATTTTAAGAAAATTGAACGATGCGTCAAATAAAGGCGGAATTTACGGCTTTCCTGGCATGCGGAAGTGTTCAAGCGGAGAACGTTGCGGCAGAGAAAGAAAGAACGAGAAAGTCGAGAAAGAACGAGTTGGAAGGCTTGCAGATAAGGCACGGGTAATGAAACAGACAAGGCGTGAAGTACAGAAAGCAAATGGCTGCAGAAGAGAAAAAGGGATGTAATTTTGTTTTTGGTGAATAGTGGTAAGTAAAGGTCACACTGTGTCTCAGTCGGTATCGTGAAAGCGCATGATAAAGGAATTTCACAAGGAGCATACAGCTGTTGAATAACTGAACCGGGACTACCTTGTGAGACAGGCAACGAGAAGTCCAGCAACGATGTCATTATGTTTTCGGTTTAAGAGCATACGTGAGCATGCCCCATCCACGTGTGCCACATTATCTTCAAGATGAAAATCCCTTTGAAGATAGCATTTTTTTCAGTTCGGTCCACGTACTATGATGGTGAAACCTAGTAAATCACTGGTATTTTAATACCCAGTCGAAGTCGGACCTTCAACCTACTCAAACTGGCTAGTGCCGAATACGCACGCTGATTTTAGAAAAATTGTAACGGAAGTTCGCATGTGGTTTTACTTGTGACCCGGATCTAGACTTGAGAACATACCAGAAGATGGCTTGCCAAACATAGCGTGCCAAGAAAGGCGAAGGCCTTGCTCTCATGAAAGACTTCCTAATTGCTACATATAGTTTTTGTCTCATTTGCCACCTTCGTTTCTTCTTTTCATGAGACTTCGCTGATACAGGAAGGCCCAGGGTCAGGCTTTGGAATGGAATAAGATATAATAGGACTCATTGTAACATTGTGCAACTCCGAATTGCAAGTTCAACAGGGTGTTCGACTGGTACTTTTTGAGAGAGAATATGGAAGCCTTTTGCTTTGAGCCAAGAACTTCAATTATAAAGCATTGAAGGAAGAGAGAGAAACATCGGTTTATTTAACTCGTTGCATCAGAATATTCTTACGGCCTCGACGCCGCGAGAGGCATTATTACTGCAAAATTCCTTTGTGGTGGCCCGTTCTAAGATGTTTTGTCCGAGAGTTTTGCGTGGGATCAGTGCTCCTGCCACTGATTTGAGGTGCGGATGGGATAAGGGCTAATAGTAGGAGGTGTTTGGTACTCATACTGTGGTGTAGGTGTTTCAAAATATACGTAAGAAAAAACCGGTGGTGGGTTTTTCGGAGGAGCATCTAGGGTGTGGTGGGGTTGATTGGGGATATAAATTGGTTTGTAGTCGATAGAAATGGTTTGTGTCTTATTTACGTGTGACTTGTTTCGGCGTCATGGAAAGTAAGGTTGCCTATTTTATAGTAGGCTAAAATATAAGGGTGTTTGTAGAGTGGTTGTAGCTTTGAGGAGAATCGGTAGTGTTTTTGTTCTCTTTCTAATGGAACGGGTCGATGTGAATGGGCACTGGTAGAGCGAGATTTTCCTCATTATGAAGAATACACCGGTATCTCCTGATCAGATATTATGGTTATGGGGCTTCATAAAGCATGACAGAAGAGCACGTTGTGCTTAAATTATTCAAAATGCCGCCATCACAGACGCCACGCAGGCTACGCCTACCAACAGCTCCTTTGTTAGAGTATAGGTCCACACCGCTAAACTGCAATTTCCTACTCTTCGCCATTTTGTAACATTTACCCGTCTTGGAAAGTGACCATCTAGGTCAAGGTGACAGTCAACGTATGGGTGCCATGAGCATGAGAACAGATGAGTATAAACAGTCAAGCTCTTGTTTTAGCGGATGAACAAGATGGGCTTGGTAGGCACCGGTTCTTGTTTATTATATACGCTACCAAGGTCACGAGGAAATGATGAAGATGCTGGGAACCACTCTGGACGAAACGGCTTGGGACAGGGCGTGGTCTGCAGGACTCGAGAGCTAGCATCTGATCGGATTTCGCATTTTCTACATTGATCGTTCACAGGATATGGACACGGGGCCGGTATCATCAAGTGCTGGTGGTGCCTGGGTGGCGGTTGTACGACACAACCCACCTACCCTCACTGATTCCGCAGGATGCGAGACAGTTTGATGCGGGGCACGTTTGGGGTGTACCTGAACCAAAGAACACAAGAAGTGAACCATAAGAGACGCATGCGAAATATTTATAGTGCTTACATGAAGGTCAATAAAGATATTCTTACGCGGTTTCGATTTCCAGTCTAAGTGCGCCTTGCTGATCCTCGATAAATCTACTTGGTTATGAAGTGGTGAGATCATGAACCCAAAAGCATAGAGGTGATGAGGAATATTAGGGATGAGGGGCGGAGAAGCAGCACTCAAAACAAGAAGAAACAGCAAACGTGATATAATAGATATTAGAGTGGTTTTATATAAATGGCTGTAAGAAAGTCAGATCGGAGACGGCCAAGGCACACAGTGATGGTTCTGTTAGGGAGATATATCGCTATGTATAGATAAAGCCTGTCCCGGCAGTTGGTATCAGCTATAGGACTTATTGGTGTGTGATAATATCGAATGCCCTTTTCATTTTCAGCGCACCAAATATTATTTGTGTTTAAGAAGGAGTTTCATGAGTGTGTCTGCATTAAGCTGCAGCAGAGAAATTTGCATAAAGGAATAAATTGAGGTTGATTAACGCTGTCTTCTGCAAGCAAAAATAATGGGAAGTCAACATGAAAGTTCGCGTGTTGTGCAACAACACGCGAACTTCACTTCACTTTAAGTGGCCATGCGGGTATTGTGCGAGGCATAGAGGTGTTAAGTAAAATTAGGAGTAGTTTTAATGGTGTCGCGAAGCCTGCGGAGCACACGCGGTGGTGTTTGAGACCCGACACGCACCTGCGGCAGCCACTTTGTTGATTACTGCTTCGCCACCTGCGTAATTTCTGAGTTTTTAGGAGAGAAAAATCTCGCTCCAATAAAATTGCTTTTCTTCGAGACAACTGCATCATTTGTGGCCCCATGACACCTGGTTAGGTTAGGGGTACATGCACCCTAAACCATGAGGAAACCGTCAAGCAAGCCCCACTCGTGCCAGCCGCAGACAGCAAGGCCTTTCACCCAAGCACGCTGTACTACTAGAGAATGTGGCGAAAGGAGGCGTCGCGACCAGCACCATTGTCGATCAAGCCAGTAGTCGTTCTGCTGCAACCTCGAGAGCTCCCAGCATCGAAAGGATAATCTGGTTCGAATTTCAACCGGTGGATGACGAAGGAACCCTAAGGCAAGTGTTTTTTACCTTGATGACTCCGCTCATGTCTGATTCGAAAAATACGACACCTCGCTAACTCGCTTCGGAGCATGTAAAGAACGCTATTTTTAAACCGTTCAGAACTGTCGAGCGTAAAAAACTCAGTGAGCTATTGTTTGAGACGGGAATTTAATACATAATTTAATGTTAGTTGAAGAGATCAAGTTGCTGTTCCGACGTGCTGACCCCGAAGTGGCAGCAGAAAAGAGGCTGTGCTTTCTAATGCGGACGTTAAACAAGGGCTCTTTGTTTGACTCATTCGAAATCTTCTAAAAACCGTCGCTGAATTTCTGACCGAACCTTTCGTGATCAAGGGGACCTTCAACATTCGCTCATGACAGTACGATCGACCACCCAACGTTCGTTTGGCAAACCCCGTCGACCCTCTTGGATTCACGACGGAAGACTTACCGGAAACAATACAGGCTGTCGATCGCGAAGATCTGAAGAAACATTTACCAACAACGCCTCAACCTCTGACTGACGTGATCTGGAAAGAAGTGAAACACGCTTTCGGAACTTCTTTGGCATCTGAAGCACCCCGCCGACGCACACGCTATGACCTGTGGCTTGCGGAAGCACCCTGCTCCGTTAGAACGTGTCGTCACGAAGCTCCGCCGTACTGCCATCGACCGTCGCCGCCGTACTCACTGTCGCGGCCGTCCACAGCACCACCATCCACAGACCAAAGCCAGACTAACACTGGCGTTTGGTGATCCGCCGATAATGGTTCACTGTACTACCACTGTAGGAAGGCCGATCTCTTCTATCGTCGCTTCCCACACAAGAGACTCGGACTGCGTGGTTTCTTCATCGATGCCCCTCAGCCTCTTCCTGGGCTGGGATCATGTGATATTAACGACTACCAGCCACCGGCCATCCCATATCAACCGTTCACTGAAGGCCTACGCATACCAATCGCCGAACAGCCGTGGCACTACTGACTTCACAGGTGGAAGCTTCCCCAGCCCGAGCAGGGGAAACTAAAGTCAACTTCTGGAGGTAAAGTTGCACAACACCGGAATAATGAAAGCCCTCCAACGACGCAAGGACGAACCCAACAACCTAATTCACGGCATAGCCAGCCTCTCCACTGGATGTCACGATGGGAAAAATACCGCAGGTGCCCAGAAGAGAAACTACGTTTATTGGAACGAAATAGTGCTCCCCTAAAAAAACAAAATGCACAGGCGGCGAAGCAGCAGTCACCCAACTGACACGCGCAGGCGAGTGTCGTTGAATGGAATACCAACGCGTCTACTCTGCGGGCATTTATCTGTATGCGCGAGTTTCTCTCGAAATGTCGAATTTCGCCACGAGCACTGTACAAGAACGATTTTTTAGGCTTTTAACGTTAGTTCAAAACGCTCTCTCTATCGAAAGAGATAACATATGCGTCGTAAAACTAAAGAATGGAAGTGGCGCTTTACTTGGCACACAAATAAAACAGACCGGGGCAACCACGCGGTAAACAGAAAACACAAATAATCCAACCCAATGGATAATTGGCGGCAATAGAAAGGCTCGACGCAAGATCAGGCTCAATCTTAGAACAGATATGAGGAAACTAGTTAAAACTACGGAAGCCCGCATGAAATAATTCGCAGCCAGATCGCCGGAATTTAAAGCAACTCTTCACAGCAAATTTTCAATTTTGAACGAGCACAACAAGGACAATGCGGACGGGTTAAAGTACAACATTGCATCAGCAAGCAGTGAACCAGCAGTTGGCGATTCGCTGACAGAAGTAAAAGAAACGACAGTCATGCGGATTATATGGCAGTGATCTAGGAAACAAGGCAAGAGAAAGCTAGCCATCGGCACAGACAGGATGCATGCACTCAGAAATGAACAGGAAAACATAACCCAAAGTTGGACGCTTTATTAAAAGTGGCAGAACGATTCTAGACCAGGCGCAATACCGGCGGACCTAGACCAAGAGAAACTACAAAGGGTAGAAGCCCGACTGCCATGTCCCACTTGTACCCGTAGATGGAGTTCAAAAGGCTCCGAAAGGTATAAAAATAGAAAATGCTGCTGGTGATGGTGGCATAACACCAGACATTTTGATGTTGGGAGGAGATATTTTACTGTAAAAGATTGCTGTTTTATTTTCCGTATGCTTGAAGACTCAAAAGTCCGCATAGCCTTGAATATCGCCAAGAATGTTCTTATTCATACAAATACAGATCCCAAGGAACTCAAAAATTACAGGCCCATCCGCCTACTGATATTTCTATACAATCTGTTTACCACAGTTATAGTTTGCCGCATACGGAACCGCCTGGATTCAAAACAAAAGAGGGAGCAAGCAGGAATAAAAAAAGGGTGGCAACCATGGAACGCATCCCTGCCGTCAACCAATTGATAGAAAAATACGCCAAATGCACTAAACGTCTGTACATGGCGTTTATTGATTACAAGAAAACGTCTGATTCCGTACCCACCCTTGTCGTTTTAGAAGCACTAAAGCACCACGCAATAGACGCAACCCGCAAAGGACTTTTAGGAGAGATATATCAAGAATACACGGGATGGATAACCCTCCACAAGGAAAGCGATAAATTGAAGTTCCGAAAGGGAGTAAGGCAGTGTGATAACATCTCTCCAAAACTATTCGCAACACGTCTGGAGGTGGTATTCAGACATTCTGACGGGCAAAACATGGGATAAAGGATAAACTGAGTATACTTGAGCCATTTGTGGATTGCGGAAGACACATATGGCTCCGTCAGACTGCAGGACACCTGCAAACAATGCTTGAGAAAACCACAGCAGTGGGGCTAAAAGTAAACTTAATAAATTTGAAGAAATGAGGAATAAGCATGCGAAAAACGTTCTGTTCAGCTTAGGAACATTAACAGGAGAAGTAAAAGAGTACAAGTACATGGACACATTGTTACTGCTGATCGCAGCCAGAGAGCGAAATGCGGCCCAGAATAAGTCTCGGTTGGGGAACATTCCGCAAATGCTTTAAAATAATGAATTGTAAGGTGTCTGTGCCACTACAACCCACGCATACTTCCGGTGATGACATACGGAAATGATATTTCGCGCCTTACTAAACAATTTGAAAGCAAACTGAAGTAGGCTGCACAGATGATGGAACGCATAGTGTTAGGCAGAACACTCAGGGACAAGAAACGTGCCATCTGGATAAGTGAACAAACCGGAATACACGATATCACAGTTAACATAAAAAAACTTACACCATCTTCCCGTGGGGAATCCTGATGAGGATGCGATGCATCAAGGGGGTTTCGTGTGTTCCATTGTGTTGCCGTTATGTCGAGTGATCTGGGGTTTAGTAGCGCCAGAGTGAATTCCGCGTCCGTCTCCACACAGGCGGCAAAGGCACGCAAGTACTGTTGTGTGACGGTGAGTAGGCGGGGGTTCACGAGGCGCCGAAACTCATCCATCATGTTCGTGTCGATGTTGTCGTCTCTGTGCTAGAATCTGTAGTCTCTGTCAGCGTTGGTGAGGTAAAGCGTGTTGACGTTGATGCACCAGCTGAGAGAAACGTACACGCACTCCTCTTCACAGCTTTGTCTCTTTCTCCTTCTTCTTTAGCGGTTCCCATACGGGGAGATGACGACGGTGGTTAAACGCGAAGCTATCTCGAGATGGATTCTTTGGTTGGCCAATCCCTAGGGGCATCCTGCCACAATCATCACCACAGACACAGCCTCGAGCATGAGAAGCTCCGCATCTAAAATTGACTAGCGCTGGTCATGTAGTGAGACGAACCGACTGCTGGTGGACAATTAAGGCTAGAGAATGAATAACAAGAGATGCGTATAGAAGAAGGGGGTGGCCAATAACATGATAGAGGGTTCAAATATGGAACTTCGGAGGTGAAATGTGAATTTGAGCAGTAGAGAACATGAGCAGTTGGAGGTTAATGGGAGATACTTTCGTCCAGCACTGGACATGAGCAGGGCGACGATGATGATGATGATGAGTATGATGAAGGAGCTGTAGCAGGATATCTAAAGTACACAGTGCGCAGGTAAACTCTTACACTATTATACAAAAGTTGTTGCCCTGAGTAAGGAGTGATAGGAATTGTGGAAGCTAGTTGAAATTGCAGTGGCGATACCAGCAAAACCACTATGACAAAATAATGAGGTGAGGTGACTGTAAGAGGGAAAGATACTATATAACGCAGGGAGAGAAAGGGAAGAGGAGGGGGTAGAAATATGGGTTGAGGTAGTGGTACAGAGGTGGTTCTGGCAGGAAAAGGAAGGAGTAATGGGGAAGAGAAGATAGATCACCGACCACGGCTCGGGAACGGGAAAACTATCTGCGGGCAGTTTTTTTTAACATGAAAGGAAAATTTCCTTTTTTGAAACGAAAAATCAGAAAACTACAAGTATTCAAAGACAAATAACAAACAGTAAAACTTAAGAACACTTCGTTCTAAAAATCGACCTTCACTGTCGAACCTGATCTTTGGTAGACGTCTTGTCTTGTTTGTTCTTGTTCTTTAACTTTACTTTATTTTTGATTCTTTGATGTTGGTTTGTTGATCTTGTTCTTCATGATTTGTTCGTGACCTGACTTGACCGGGTATATAGATCTTTTACGCCTGATGGTTTGTGATTTTGTGTTGGTGGTGTTCTGCTTGGTTTCCTTGTCTTGTTACGGTGTTAGAAGGAAATGACTGGAGATGTGGGAGGAGGAAGCCTCACCAACTTAACGTTTCTGCTCCATCCCCTTATCATATCCCATCTTTTATTTTGTCATGATTGATCGTGTTAATGTTCTGTTATGTTTGGTCTCTTCTTACTCTTGTAGAATGAATTCGTAATTTTTAACACCATCTCTTCTAAAATTAATCTTGTTTCCCCTTTCTTAATTATTTCCAGTTTTCTGTTCTCTAAGTGCTCTCGTAGTTTTTTAACGAGTATTTTCCTTTGATTTATTAAGAGTGGGCATTCTGTTAGTTAATGATCAAAGTTCTCTATATACTTGCCACACTTGCATGTAGATACATGTGTTATTCTGAATCTTGAAAATTAAAACGTGAATCTACCATGCCCGGTCAGGGCTTGGGAAGAGTAGAAGTTTGTAGGAAAGTGGTACGGAATAAGATTTACGTTTTTAATCCACCTATAAGTATAAATTGTCTTGCCATTTTTATTCCACACCTTATTCCACTCCTGGTTAAGCTTGGTATATAAATGTTTCCAGATGAAGGATTTTGTTATTGGAACAAAAGTTGGTTCTATGTTTCTTGCGGCTTCTTTCGCCAATTCATCTGCAAAGTTATTGCCTAAAGAGGAGCTGTGTGCTTTTACATAACTGACTTTTATACTTACTTGCATTCTCTCTAAGGACTAGTTTTAATTCGTTAATTATTGGATTTTTGTTATGTGGGTCTTTTACTTCTTGGAGTACCGACCAACTATCGGTAAATAGTTAATGGCTATTGTTTGCTTTGTTTGTTATTATAAATTCTATTGCCTTTTTAATGGCTATTAGTTCAGCTTCGCAGTTAGAACTGTATTCTGGAAGCTTAAATTTTTCCGTTCTTACCATTTGATTGCTTTTGTTAAATATTACAAACGCTGCTCCTAATTCTTTTTCCGTCTTTGAACCATCCGTCCATATACGGTAGTCTAGTATTTCTTCTGTGGGAGTGATTATAATACCGCTTTTATTTGCTGGGTGATCTGTCCAGAGATCGTATTTTTTTATTATGTGAATAATTGTGTATAGCTTGTCGTCACATAAAAATGTTTTGCCCTCTTTTAGTACACCATATTGTCCAATTACTTTTTGAATTGTTAGATACACTGGCGGGATTTTTGCCATAATGTTTAAGGACAGGTATGATGTTGTTTTAAAAGCTTCCGTTATGATTAGTAACGGCAACCTTTGGATCGCCTGTAGTTTCCTTAAAATAGTCACCTTCCGAATGTACCACACCGGTGCTGCATAGGTAAGGATTCTTTCAATGCCTCTCTTGTATATAACTCGCACTAATTCTCTTTTTGAACTCTTGTCGGCGTTTAGCTTCCAGTTCAGGTCGTATGTTATCTTAGCTATTTTTTTCTTTGAGATAGTTTAGATGACGCAAAAATGTTAACTCGTTATCCGTTATGCCACCAAGTATCTTCATTTCGTTGACTGTTCTTATTCTGCTTGAACCTATTTGGAGTATAGGTGTATGGGTTCCAGAGTGTTTTCCTATTATCATTGCTTGTGATTTATCAATATTTATTGTTATTCCTTTGCTTACAGCCCAGTCATTAGTTATTTTTAATACTCTGTTTGTTTCTTCTTCTGGATCTTTTCTTGATTTAAACTAAACAATGATTACCATATCATCTGTGAAAGCTTAGATGTGGGCTTTATATGGGAGTTCTTTACCTAGCAAGTGAGCTATGGTGATATTCCAGTACAGTAGGCTAAGTGGTGAGCCTTGTGGCTAGCCCACGTATAATGGCTTAATAACCTTAATATTGTCAGATTCGTAAACAATCTTCCTCCTCGTAAGTAGACTATGTGTTAGTCTAAATAAATTACTGTACCATTTGCATTCTTCTAATTTTTTGTTACTATAACTGGTTAATAAAGTTGAATGCGTTCTTAATGTCCAAAGACACGATTAAGGTGTTGGTTTTGTCTAGTTTCGCTCTTGTAGCACTCTTTTTTATATGTTGTAGAGCTTTTATTGTTGATGTATTATGAGTAAAGCCATACTGATATTTATTAAAAAGGTCATTTCTATAGAGGTGGTGATATAGTTGGTTCTTAACTAACTTCTCCCGAACTTTACCTAGGATGGAATTATTAGCTATCGGGCGAAATTTACTTTCCTCGCATGTCTCGTCTGGTCTTGTTTTGGGGATAGGTATCACCTTGGATTCCTTGTATCTGTCTGGAAAATAGCCGTTCATAAAGCAGGCGTTAAATAAAGTCAAAAAGAACTGTTTGTGTTTCATGAAGATTGCTTGGATAACAGTGGTTTTAAGCTTGTCGGTCCTGGTGTTAAATCTTTCCTAAGGTTATCCACAGCTAATGTTACTTCTAATTCGGTAAATGGGGTGTCGCTACTTCCAGGATGTTCTCCTTCTCCTGGACATTCCGTTTGACTACTACTAGTATTCTTATCCCCTGTTCATTTCACCGTCTGGTCCTCCTGTGCTTGTGGTGTTTGTTTTGGGTAAAATTTCCCTAGTAAGTTTTCTATTGTCTCTTGGAGAGTTTTTGTGATCTCTCCATCTTCTTTTACTATGCTCTTAAAGGTTACTTTAGTCTTTAACTGATTTCGTGCGATTTTGTATGCCAAGTTGAAATAATTTTTTGTTAATTTTGACGTTGATGGTTTCCAACTATTCTTTTTTGCTAGCTGTGTCATGTTGTTATAGCATTCGTCCTCTTTGTAGTGTTCCTTCTTATACTTCTCTGTCATGTCTCCTCTAGCTTTTTGCTATCTTCTATATGCCCTTACTCTTTTGCGTTCAATCTCTACCTGCATGTTCCACCACGGGTTGGGTTTTTGTTTGGATGGTTTTTTTCTTTTTACTATGCTTCGCTCTCAGTATCTCAAGCCTGTTAATAAATGTATTAATTACGTTTTCTAATTCATCTGCCATTCCAATCCTATTTTGCACTTCTTCGAACCATACGTCGTTTGCTATTTCATCTATCATTCTAGCGTCTTGTTTTAACGTTAATCCATATACTTCTTCTACTTTGACATTTTCGAATATAGTTCTTATATATCTGTGGTCACTATTATTGAAAGTCTTTAATACCTTCCACTCCTTAATATCTCTCGCTAAAACTGCTTTAACTATTGATACATCTATCCACCCTCTTCCCCTACTTGTCCTAAATGGGGGGGCGAATCTTTGTTATGTAGTAATGTTAAAGCATTAGTGACGATAAGCTCTAAAACTCTTTCCCCTCTGTCATCAGTTGTTTGGCTGCCGTTAATGTCTCCCCCTATTATTACCTCTAGCGACCTATGTCTTTGTGCTATTTCTTCTTTTTTTGAAAGTTCTCTGTTGATGTCTTCGTTTGATGGGCAGTAACAACTTATTATTAGTATTTCTGTTTTCCTCTTTGTTAATTTAGCTGCCACTAAATTTTGAGCTATAAAAACTGGGAACACTGAGAGGTTTTTGTAGATTATAATGACAGATTTGGGGTCTTCGCTGACTGCGATTATGATATGTTCAAAGGAAATCCTACTATTTTATTTTTAGGGTATAAGGTTCTTTTATTAAAGAAATACCTAATTGTTCATCTTGTTGGAAATAATGAGGGATTAATTTGCTTTGTATGCTCTAGGTAAGTTACCCTGGAGTATGTTGAGTTCCATTTGTGAGTTAGGTACTACGTTTTCACCTATTCTAGTCATTTTAGCTAAGGCGAGTGATGATCCTCTTACGTTCCTGTTCAACCTTGTCCCGGTAGACCGGACAGTCCCAGGACATCAATTCGTGGTCTCTGCTTTGCTCTCTGCCATCCAGGTCACAGGCGTGGCAGTGGGGGTCCTACCTGCATTCGTCTCTCTTCTGGCCCCGTTGCCCATACTTTACGCAACGGATCGGAGCTTCACAATCTAGGGCATTGTGGCCACGTTCTGCACACTTGGTGCATCGAAGTAGGAAGAAATGATCAAAAACTCGGTATCTCCTCCATCCGATGTATAGGTGTGACCTGTTGTTCAGCGCCTGGTGTCCCTCTTTGTTAAGTGCTAAAATTGCTGTTGTTCCTTGTCTTTATTTCCAGGTTTCCTTGACCTCGATGTCTCTAGTAGTGCAAGGTAAGTTGTTTTGTTCAATAATCGTTTGCACGATTGTTCCTGCTTCTTCTTCTTCGTCAATTCCAATCACCTTTATTGGGTATCTATTTTCCTTAGGTCTCTTGATTTGAAGGTCCTTTGTTTTTCCTTGTAGGTGCGTCTCAATCTTTGCTCGGCCTTCCTTCGATGTGGTGGTGATTATTACACCTTCCCTCCCAAGTCTGATTGTGGCCTCTCGGAGACCAAGGTCAGGCAATTGGATGCTCTTTTTGATTAACGATGCCACCTCTTTGCCCATTGTCCGTGTGGACACAACCAGAGCGTAGGATGGCTTCCTGTCTTCTGGTTCATCTGGTTCGTTTTGGGTAGTGTCTTGCTCTCTCTTGCTTTTGTACTGTTTTTAGAGTTCG
This sequence comes from Haemaphysalis longicornis, assembly GCF_048455015.1. Taxonomy (NCBI): domain Eukaryota; kingdom Metazoa; phylum Arthropoda; class Arachnida; order Ixodida; family Ixodidae; genus Haemaphysalis; species Haemaphysalis longicornis. The sequence goes on from NW_027526306.1 coordinate 2,155,344, forward strand.
CTAATCCATCCTCTTTGGTAGGCCAGTTCCTCAAGTTGACCCATAATGATGCTCTTAAGTCTGACCTGCTCGGTTAGGATGACATCTACCCGTTCTGGCCGCTTCTCATTGTCCCCTAACATACTTGCAATTTGAACGAGGGCCTTTGTGATTGACTTGTCAGCTCGTGAAAGTCTCGTAAGGGACGACGCCCTGTAAAATTTCTCTTTGTGAACTTCTTCGTTAGTCTTGGTACCTTCGGCCTCTCTTTGTTGTCTTCTGAAAGGTTCCTGCGCTCCTCTATCACCTTCGTCTTCTTCTTCCTCTTCTGTTGATTCGCACCAAGAGTCCTTTGTAGCTACTTCCTTTGGTCTCTCTTCCTTCTTCTGTTTCCCTTTATCCTCTTCGTCTTCAAACCAGGGAATGTCCTTCCTGGTTTGTGAAGTCTCGTCGTCTTCCTGTCCTCCGTGGGTGTGCCCTTTGGTGCCATCCTTTTTCTTGTGTTTCTTCTTTTCCTTCCTCAGTTGTTCAAGTCTTTCTTCTTGGGATGTACTCTGCCCTGGTTTGGACGAAGTTGTTGATCCCTTGGTCCCTGTTGCATGTTCGGGCGTTGTTCTTGGCTGTACGCCCCTGGAGTCATCCCTCGACGTGTGGGGTGTAGCCACTTTTCCTTTGGGGTGGTGCATACGTTTTCCCCTAGTGTACTTCAGATTTCTCCAGCATCATATGTTGTCCTTCCGTTACGCTCAGATTTTTTCAACTTCTAACCAAGTGATTCTCGCAATGTGAAGCAAAAACCAACTTTTCTGCAAACTTTAGCAGATTTTCTTTTGAAGGTCTGGCAACACTGTAGCCCAAGTTTTTAACCATGCGGTGTCTGCTGTTTTTGTTGCTTTTCTTACTTCTGCTGTTTCTACGCTTTTTCCTAGTGCTATATCCGTACTTTTGTGGTTCATATGCCACAAATGTGACGAAAATCAAGCCAGCCGTTCAAAAGTTACGCCCAATTTGGTTTGCTCGCAAACTGCTCTTGGTAGGGTGTAGCCATGTTGGGTGGGAACCAGTATTTGCACCACTCGTAAGACTATTCCTTTTTCTTTATCTTTCCGCCTCACAGGTCAAAACCAATTACATTTTCCTTTTCGCTCCAATTTTAGCCTTCTTTTAGTCCGGATAACTAGATGATTGAGGCCGCAATTATGCAGTTTGTCCCCTTCAGACCCCGATTAGCTTTAGCGTGGCATCGGAAGTTTTCTTCTCAAGTTTCCTTATTTTCCGGCCGATTTTGGCGCGGTCTTCGATAACCGATCATTCTTGATGGGTTAAACTGATGTATAAGGACACCTAAAGGTACACACCTACTCTTTTTCTGACGTTTTCCAGAATTTTCCTGGGAGCTTGCCCGGAGCGGCCCGAACAAAGAAAATAGTGTATCCCAAAGGAGAAGCACCCGACCAAGTGGCTGAGTGGCTAACCAACTGTCCTGCCGAGCAATGGGACGCGGGTTCAATTCCTGCCAGCGCCTGCCACTTTTCTGACGGAGGCGAAAAATTTAAACACCCGCGTGGTTGAGAATTCGATGCACAATAAAGATTCGCATGTTGTAAAAATTAATCCCGACCACTACACTATCGCGCGCCGCAAAACCTTACAAGTTTCGACACGTTAAACCCATCAATCAATTACAATCCTCATACAGAGGAAGCCACTAAACATCAGATCGTGTTAAATTTTCAAAGCTAAAAAAATCAGAAAATGAGGAGCCGCTTTTTCTGCCGGCAGTTGGGGAATTCCAACACAGATTTTGATACATATATTAAATTTCAGCATAGCCATACGTTATGTGCCATGCGATACCTACGGCTGTCCTGGAATTTAAAATATGGCAGTGTTGCATAGAAAACAGGACAAAGTACAAAAAGTAAAAAGTAGTCTCCAATGGTCATATATATATATATATATATATATATATATATAGCGAATCAGAATAGGAAATGAGCGGTTCGTTGAAAACGAGACAGAAAGAAAGGTTGTCAGTCAAGAAAACCCCGGGAAACAAAGGCAAGGATATGATAGGTCACTGAAACAGATACAGAATTCGGAAAGAAAGAAAGTGAATAAAAAATGCCCGCCAGGTGGGATCCGAACCCACGACCTCCAAAATACCGGTCTGGTCCGATAACCACTACGCTACCGGTGGGGCTATTTTTCCCCTTCCCTTTCTGGGGTATTTATGTCAATGTAATTTTTTCCTGCGCTTGGAGACGATAGCCAGCGCCACTCCGACTTCTCGGGGTGAGGGGGACCTTCTTTGTAACCCCCGGGCCGTGACTCGAGCGTCTACGACTTGTCGAGAGTTGTGGACGAGCGTTGAACCCTCTTAAGCTCCCTATGGCACCAAGACTGCCAGAACGGAGTCCCTCGCTATGCATGTAGCGAATCAGAATAGCAAATGATGGGCTCGTTGAAAATAAGGCAGAAATAAGGGTTGGCAGTCAAGAAAACCTGGGAAAACAAAGGGGATGATATGGTAGGTCACTGAAACAGATAAATAATTTGGAAAGAAAGTGAAGAAAAAATGCCCGCCAGGTGGGATCTGAACCCACGACCTCCAGAATACCGGTCTGGTGCGATAACCACTACGCTACCGGCGGGGCTATTTTCCCCCTTCACTTTTAAGGGTATTTATGTCAATGTAATTTTTTCCTGTGCTTGGGTAGCCACCGCCACTTCAACTTCTTGGGGTGAGGGGACCTTATTTTTTAACCCCCGGGCCGTGACTCGAGTGTCTACGACATGCCGAGAGTGGTCGGCGAGCGTTGAACATTCTTAAGCTCAATATGGAATTAACACTGCCAGAACAGATGCCTTCGCTATCCATGCATGGAATCAGAATAGGAAATGAGGAGCTCGTTGAAAATAAGACAGAAATAAGGGTTGGCAGTCAAGAAAACCTCGGAAAACAAAGGGGAGGATATGGTAGGTCACTGAAACAGATAAAGAATTTGGAAAGAAAGAATGTGAAGAAAAAATACTCGCCAGGTGGCATCCGAACCCACGACCTCCGGAGTGGCGCTGGATACCGCTCCTAGCACAGGAAAAAATTACATTGACCTAAATGCCCCAGAACGTGAAGGGGAAATATAGCCCCGCCGGTAGCGTAGTGGTTATCGCACCAGACCGGTATTCCGGGGGTCGTGGGTTCGGATTCCACCTGGCGGGCATTTTTTCTTCACTTTCTTTCTTTCCAAATTCTTTATCTGTTTCAGTGACCTACCATATCCTCCCCTTTGTTTTCCGAGGTTTTCTTGACTGCCAACCCTTACTCCTGTCTTACTTTTAACGAGCCCCTCATTTCCTATTCTGATTCGCTACATGCATAGCGAGGGCCTCTGTTCTGGCAGTCTTTGCGCCATAGGGAGCTTAAGAGTGTTCAACGGTCGTCGACCACTCTCAAAATGTCGTAGACACTCGAGTCACTGCCTGGGGGTTAAAAAGAAGGTCCCCTTCACCCAGACAAGGCGGAGTGGTGCTGGCTACCGCCACCAACCACAGAAAAAATTACATTGACATAAATACCCCAGAAAGTGAAGGGGAAAAATAGCACCGCCAGTAGAGTAGTGGTTATCGCACAAGACCGGTATTCTGGAGGTCGTGGGTTCGGATCGCACCTGGCAAGCATTTTTTCTTCAATTTCTTTCTTTCCAAATTCTTTATCGGTTTTATTCACCTACCATATCCTCCCCTTTGTTTTCCGAGGTTTTCTTGACTTCCAACCCTTACTTCTGTCTTATTTTCAACGAGTCCCTCATTTCCTATTCTGATTTGCTACATGCATAGCGAGGGCCCCGGTTCTGGCGGTCTTGGTGCCATAGGGAGCTCAAGAGGGTTCAACTCTCGTCGACCACTCTCGACATGTCGTAGACACTCGAGTCACGGCCCGGGGGTTAAAAAGAAGGTCTCCATCAACCCGAGAAGTCGGAGTGGCGCTGGCTACCTCTCCCAAGCACAGGAAAAAATTACATTGACATAAATACCCCAGAAACTGAAGGGGAAACATAGCCCCGCCAGTAGCGTAGTGGTTATCGCACTAGACCGGCATTCTGGAGGTCGTGGGTTCGGATCCCACCTGGAAGGCAATTTTTCTTCACTTTCTTTCCAAATTTTCTATCTGTTTCAGTGACCTACAATATGCTCCCCTTTTTTTTCCGAGGTTTTCTTGACTGCCAACCCTTATTTCTGTCTTATATATATATGTATGTGTATATATATGTATATATATATATATATATATATATATACATATATATAAATATATATATATATATATATATATATATATATATATATATATATATATATATATATATATATATATATATATATATATATACATATAAATATATATATATAGAAATAAGGGTTGGCAGTCGAGAAAACCTCGGAAAGCAAAGGGGAGGATGTGGTAGATCATTGAAACAGATTAAGAATTTGGAAAGAAAGAAAGAAAGTGAAGAAAAAATGCCCGCCAGGTGGGATCCGAACCCACGACCTCCAGAATACCGGTCTGGTGCGATAACCACTACGCTACCGGCGGGGCGATTTTCCCATTCACTTTCTGGGGTATTTATGTTAGGTATGTTTTGTTTCCTGTGCTTGGGGGTGGTAGCCAGCGCCATTCGGACTAATCGGGGAGAAGGGGACCTTCTTTTTAACCCCCGGGTCGTGACTCGAGTGTCTACGACATGTCCAGAGTGGTCGACCAGCTTTGAACCCTCTTAAGCTCCCTTTGGCAACAAGACTGCCAGAACAGAGGCCCTCGCTATGCATGTAGCGAATCAGAATAAGAAATGAGGGGCTCGTTGAAAATAACACAGAAATAAGGGTTGGCAGTCGAGAAAACCTCGGAAAGCAAAGGGGAGGATGTGGTAGATCATTGAAACAGATTAAGAATTTGGAAAGAAAGAAAGAAAGTGAAGAAAAAATGCCCGCCAGGTGGGATCCGAACCCACGACCTCCAGAATACCGGTCTGGTGCGATAACCACTACGCTACCGGCGGGGCGATTTTCCCATTCACTTTCTGGGGTATTTATGTTAGGTATGTTTTGTTTCCTGTGCTTGGGGGTGGTAGCCAGCGCCATTCGGACTAATCGGGGAGAAGGGGACCTTCTTTTTAACCCCGGGTCGTGACTCGAGTGTCTACGACATGTCCAGAGTGGTCGACCAGCTTTGAACCCTCCTAAGCTCCCTTTGGCAACAAGACTGCCAGAACAGAGGCCCTCGCTATGCATGTAGCGAATCAGAAAAGGAAATGAGGGGCTCGTTGAAAATAACACAGAAATAAGGGTTGGCAGTCGAGAAAACCTCGGAAAGCAAAGGGGAGGATGCGGTAGATCATTGAAACAGATTAAGAATTTGGAAAGAAAGAAAGAAAGTGAAGAAAAAATGCCCGCCAGGTGGGATCCGAACCCACGACCTCCAGAATACCGGTCTGGTGCGATAACCACTACGCTACCGGCGGGGCGATTTTCCCATTCACTTTCTGGGGTATTTATGTTAGGTATGTTTTGTTTCCTGTGCTTGGGGGTGGTAGCCAGCGCCATTCGGACTAATCGGGGAGAAGGGGACCTTCTTTTTAACCCCCGGGTCGTGACTCGAGTGTCTACGACATGTCCAGAGTGGTCGACCAGCTTTGAACCCTCTTAAGCTCCCTTTGGCAACAAGACTGCCAGAACAGAGGCCCTCGCTATGCATGTAGCGAATCAGAATAGGAAATGAGGGGCTCGTTGAATATAACACAGAAATAAGGGTTGGCAGTCGAGAAAACCTCGGAAAGCAAAGGGGAGGATGTGGTAGATCATTGAAACAGATTAAGAATTTGGAAAGAAAGAAAGAAAGTGAAGAAAAAATGCCCGCCAGGTGGGATCCGAACCCACGACCTCCAGAATACCGGTGTGGTGCGATAACCACTACGCTACCGGCGGGGCGATTTTCCCATTCACTTTCTGGGGTATTTATGTTAGGTATGTTTTGTTTCCTGTGCTTGGGGGTGGTAGCCAGCGCCATTCGGACTAATCGGGGAGAAGGGGACCTTCTTTTTAACCCCCGGGTCGTGACTCGAGTGTCTACGACATGTCCAGAGTGGTCGACCAGCTTTGAACCCTCTTAAGCTCCCTTTGGCAACAAGACTGCCAGAACAGAGGCCCTCGCTATGCATGTAGCGAATCAGAATAGGAAATGAGGGGCTCGTTGAAAATAACACAGAAATAAGGGTGGGCAGTCGAGAAAACCTCGGAAAGCAAAGGGGAGGATGTGGTAGGTCATTGAAACAGATTAAGAATTTGGAAAGAAAGAAAGAAAGTGAAGAAAAAATGCCCGCCAGGTGGGATCCGAACCCACGACCTCCAGAATACCGGTCTGGTGCGATAACCACTACGCTACCGGCGGGGCGATTTTCCCATTCACTTTCTGGGGTATTTATGTTAGGTATGTTTTGTTTCCTGTGCTTGGGGGTGGTAGCCAGCGCCATTCGGACTAATCGGGGAGAAGGGGACCTTCTTTTTAACCCCCGGGTCGTGACTCGAGTGTCTACGACATGTCCAGAGTGGTCGACCAGCTTTGAACCCTCTTAAGCTCCCTTTGGCAACAAGACTGCCAGAACAGTGGCCCTCGCTATGCATGTAGCGAATCAGAATAAGAAATGAGGGGCTCGTTGAAAATAACACAGAAATAAGGGTTGGCAGTCGAGAAAACCTCGGAAAGCAAAGGGGAGGATGTGGTAGATCATTGAAACAGATTAAGAATTTGGAAAGAAAGAAAGAAAGTGAAGAAAAAATGCCCGCCAGGTGGGATCCGAACCCACGACCTCCAGAATACCGGTCTGGTGCGATAACCACTACGCTACCGGCGGGGCGATTTTCCCATTCACTTTCTGGGGTATTTATGTTAGGTATGTTTTGTTTCCTGTGCTTGGGGGTGGTAGCCAGCGCCATTCGGACTAATCGGGGAGAAGGGGACCTTCTTTTTAACCCCCGGGTCGTGACTCGAGTGTCTACGACATGTCCAGAGTGGTCGACCAGCTTTGAACCCTCTTAAGCTCCCTTTGGCAACAAGACTGCCAGAACAGAGGCCCTCGCTATGCATGTAGCGAATCAGAATAAGAAATGAGGGGCTCGTTGAAAATAACACAGAAATAAGGGTTGGCAGTCGAGAAAACCTCGGAAAGCAAAGGGGAGGATGTGGTAGATCATTGAAACAGATTAAGAATTTGGAAAGAAAGAAAGAAAGTGAAGAAAAAATGCCCGCCAGGTGGGATCCGAACCCACGACCTCCAGAATACCGGTCTGGTGCGATAACCACTACGCTACCGGCGGGGCGATTTTCCCATTCACTTTCTGGGGTATTTATGTTAGGTATGTTTTGTTTCCTGTGCTTGGGGGTGGTAGCCAGCGCCATTCGGACTAATCGGGGAGAAGGGGACCTTCTTTTTAACCCCGGGTCGTGACTCGAGTGTCTACGACATGTCCAGAGTGGTCGACCAGCTTTGAACCCTCCTAAGCTCCCTTTGGCAACAAGACTGCCAGAACAGAGGCCCTCGCTATGCATGTAGCGAATCAGAAAAGGAAATGAGGGGCTCGTTGAAAATAACACAGAAATAAGGGTTGGCAGTCGAGAAAACCTCGGAAAGCAAAGGGGAGGATGCGGTAGATCATTGAAACAGATTAAGAATTTGGAAAGAAAGAAAGAAAGTGAAGAAAAAATGCCCGCCAGGTGGGATCCGAACCCACGACCTCCAGAATACCGGTCTGGTGCGATAACCACTACGCTACCGGCGGGGCGATTTTCCCATTCACTTTCTGGGGTATTTATGTTAGGTATGTTTTGTTTCCTGTGCTTGGGGGTGGTAGCCAGCGCCATTCGGACTAATCGGGGAGAAGGGGACCTTCTTTTTAACCCCCGGGTCGTGACTCGAGTGTCTACGACATGTCCAGAGTGGTCGACCAGCTTTGAACCCTCTTAAGCTCCCTTTGGCAACAAGACTGCCAGAACAGAGGCCCTCGCTATGCATGTAGCGAATCAGAATAGGAAATGAGGGGCTCGTTGAATATAACACAGAAATAAGGGTTGGCAGTCGAGAAAACCTCGGAAAGCAAAGGGGAGGATGTGGTAGATCATTGAAACAGATTAAGAATTTGGAAAGAAAGAAAGAAAGTGAAGAAAAAATGCCCGCCAGGTGGGATCCGAACCCACGACCTCCAGAATACCGGTCTGGTGCGATAACCACTACGCTACCGGCGGGGCGATTTTCCCATTCACTTTCTGGGGTATTTATGTTAGGTATGTTTTGTTTCCTGTGCTTGGGGGTGGTAGCCAGCGCCATTCGGACTAATCGGGGAGAAGGGGACCTTCTTTTTAACCCCCGGGTCGTGACTCGAGTGTCTACGACATGTCCAGAGTGGTCGACCAGCTTTGAACCCTCTTAAGCTCCCTTTGGCAACAAGACTGCCAGAACAGAGGCCCTCGCTATGCATGTAGCGAATCAGAATAGGAAATGAGGGGCTCGTTGAATATAACACAGAAATAAGGGTTGGCAGTCGAGAAAACCTCGGAAAGCAAAGGGGAGGATGTGGTAGATCATTGAAACAGATTAAGAATTTGGAAAGAAAGAAAGAAAGTGAAGAAAAAATGCCCGCCAGGTGGGATCCGAACCCACGACCTCCAGAATACCGGTGTGGTGCGATAACCACTACGCTACCGGCGGGGCGATTTTCCCATTCACTTTCTGGGGTATTTATGTTAGGTATGTTTTGTTTCCTGTGCTTGGGGGTGGTAGCCAGCGCCATTCGGACTAATCGGGGAGAAGGGGACCTTCTTTTTAACCCCCGGGTCGTGACTCGAGTGTCTACGACATGTCCAGAGTGGTCGACCAGCTTTGAACCCTCTTAAGCTCCCTTTGGCAACAAGACTGCCAGAACAGAGGCCCTCGCTATGCATGTAGCGAATCAGAATAGGAAATGAGGGGCTCGTTGAAAATAACACAGAAATAAGGGTTGGCAGTCGAGAAAACCTCGGAAAGCAAAGGGGAGGATGTGGTAGATCATTGAAACAGATTAAGAATTTGGAAAGAAAGAAAGAAAGTGAAGAAAAAATGCCCGCCAGGTGGGATCCGAACCCACGACCTCCAGAATACCGGTCTGGTGCGATAACCACTACGCTACCGGCGGGGCGATTTTCCCATTCACTTTCTGGGGTATTTATGTTAGGTATGTTTTGTTTCCTGTGCTTGGGGGTGGTAGCCAGCGCCATTCGGACTAATCGGGGAGAAGGGGACCTTCTTTTTAACCCCCGGGTCGTGACTCGAGTGTCTACGACATGTCCAGAGTGGTCGACCAGCTTTGAACCCTCTTAAGCTCCCTTTGGCAACAAGACTGCCAGAACAGAGGCCCTCGCTATGCATGTAGCGAATCAGAATAGGAAATGAGGGGCTCGTTGAAAATAACACAGAAATAAGGGTGGGCAGTCGAGAAAACCTCGGAAAGCAAAGGGGAGGATGTGGTAGATCATTGAAACAGATTAAGAATTTGGAAAGAAAGAAAGAAAGTGAAGAAAAAATGCCCGCCAGGTGGGATCCGAACCCACGACCTCCAGAATACCGGTGTGGTGCGATAACCACTACGCTACCGGCGGGGCGATTTTCCCATTCACTTTCTGGGGTATTTATGTTAGGTATGTTTTGTTTCCTGTGCTTGGGGGTGGTAGCCAGCGCCATTCGGACTAATCGGGGAGAAGGGGACCTTCTTTTTAACCCCCGGGTCGTGACTCGAGTGTCTACGACATGTCCAGAGTGGTCGACCAGCTTTGAACTCTCTTAAGCTCCCTTTGGCAACAAGACTGCCAGAACAGAGGCCCTCGCTATGCATGTAGCGAATCAGAATAAGAAATGAGGGGCTCGTTGAAAATAACACAGAAATAAGGGTTGGCAGTCGAGAAAACCTCGGAAAGCAAAGGGGAGGATGTGGTAGATCATTGAAACAGATTAAGAATTTGGAAAGAAAGAAAGAAAGTGAAGAAAAAATGCCCGCCAGGTGGGATCCGAACCCACGACCTCCAGAATACCGGTGTGGTGCGATAACCACTACGCTACCGGCGGGGCGATTTTCCCATTCACTTTATGGGGTATTTATGTTAGGTATGTTTTGTTTCCTGTGCTTGGGGGTGGTAGCCAGCGCCATTCGGACTAATCGGGGAGAAGGGGACCTTCTTTTTAACCCCCGGGTCGTGACTCGAGTGTCTACGACATGTCCAGAGTGGTCGACCAGCTTTGAACCCTCTTAAGCTCCCTTTGGCAACAAGACTGCCAGAACAGAGGCCCTCGCTATGCATGTAGCGAATCAGAATAGGAAATGAGGGGCTCGTTGAAAATAACACAGAAATAAGGGTTGGCAGTCGAGAAAACCTCGGAAAGCAAAGGGGAGGATGTGGTAGATCATTGAAACAGATTAAGAATTTGGAAAGAAAGAAAGAAAGTGAAGAAAAAATGCCCGCCAGGTGGGATCCGAACCCACGACCTCCAGAATACCGGTCTGGTGCGATAACCACTACGCTACCGGCGGGGCGATTTTCCCATTCACTTTCTGGGGTATTTATGTTAGGTATGTTTTGTTTCCTGTGCTTGGGGGTGGTAGCCAGCGCCATTCGGACTAATCGGGGAGAAGGGGACCTTCTTTTTAACCCCCGGGTCGTGACTCGAGTGTCTACGACATGTCCAGAGTGGTCGACCAGCTTTGAACCCTCTTAAGCTCCCTTTGGCAACAAGACTGCCAGAACAGAGGCCCTCGCTATGCATGTAGCGAATCAGAATAGGAAATGAGGGGCTCGTTGAAAATAACACAGAAATAAGGGTTGGCAGTCGAGAAAACCTCGGAAAGCAAAGGGGAGGATGTGGTAGATCATTGAAACAGATTAAGAATTTGGAAAGAAAGAAAGAAAGTGAAGAAAAAATGCCCGCCAGGTGGGATCTGAACCCACGACCTCCAGAATACCGGTCTGGTGCGATAACCACTACGCTACCGGCGGGGCTATTTTCCCCCTTCACTTTTAAGGGTATTTATGTCAATGTAATTTTTTCCTGTGCTTGGGTAGCCACCGCCACTTCAACTTCTTGGGGTGAGGGGACCTTATTTTTTAACCCCCGGGCCGTGACTCGAGTGTCTACGACATGCCGAGAGTGGTCGGCGAGCGTTGAACATTCTTAAGCTCAATATGGAATTAACACTGCCAGAACAGATGCCTTCGCTATCCATGCATGGAATCAGAATAGGAAATGAGGAGCTCGTTGAAAATAAGACAGAAATAAGGGTTGGCAGTCAAGAAAACCTCGGAAAACAAAGGGGAGGATATGGTAGGTCACTGAAACAGATAAAGAATTTGGAAAGAAAGAATGTGAAGAAAAAATACTCGCCAGGTGGCATCCGAACCCACGACCTCCGGAGTGGCGCTGGATACCGCTCCTAGCACAGGAAAAAATTACATTGACCTAAATGCCCCAGAACGTGAAGGGGAAATATAGCCCCGCCGGTAGCGTAGTGGTTATCGCACCAGACCGGTATTCCGGGGGTCGTGGGTTCGGATTCCACCTGGCGGGCATTTTTTCTTCACTTTCTTTCTTTCCAAATTCTTTATCTGTTTCAGTGACCTACCATATCCTCCCCTTTGTTTTCCGAGGTTTTCTTGACTGCCAACCCTTACTCCTGTCTTACTTTTAACGAGCCCCTCATTTCCTATTCTGATTCGCTACATGCATAGCGAGGGCCTCTGTTCTGGCAGTCTTTGCGCCATAGGGAGCTTAAGAGTGTTCAACGGTCGTCGACCACTCTCAAAATGTCGTAGACACTCGAGTCACTGCCTGGGGGTTAAAAAGAAGGTCCCCTTCACCCAGACAAGGCGGAGTGGTGCTGGCTACCGCCACCAACCACAGAAAAAATTACATTGACATAAATACCCCAGAAAGTGAAGGGGAAAAATAGCACCGCCAGTAGAGTAGTGGTTATCGCACAAGACCGGTATTCTGGAGGTCGTGGGTTCGGATCGCACCTGGCAAGCATTTTTTCTTCAATTTCTTTCTTTCCAAATTCTTTATCGGTTTTATTCACCTACCATATCCTCCCCTTTGTTTTCCGAGGTTTTCTTGACTTCCAACCCTTACTTCTGTCTTATTTTCAACGAGTCCCTCATTTCCTATTCTGATTTGCTACATGCATAGCGAGGGCCCCGGTTCTGGCGGTCTTGGTGCCATAGGGAGCTCAAGAGGGTTCAACTCTCGTCGACCACTCTCGACATGTCGTAGACACTCGAGTCACGGCCCGGGGGTTAAAAAGAAGGTCTCCATCAACCCGAGAAGTCGGAGTGGCGCTGGCTACCTCTCCCAAGCACAGGAAAAAATTACATTGACATAAATACCCCAGAAACTGAAGGGGAAACATAGCCCCGCCAGTAGCGTAGTGGTTATCGCACTAGACCGGCATTCTGGAGGTCGTGGGTTCGGATCCCACCTGGAAGGCAATTTTTCTTCACTTTCTTTCCAAATTTTCTATCTGTTTCAGTGACCTACAATATGCTCCCCTTTTTTTTCCGAGGTTTTCTTGACTGCCAACCCTTATTTCTGTCTTATATATATATGTATGTGTATATATATGTATATATATATATATATATATATATACATATATATAAATATATATATATATATATATATATATATATATATATATATATATATATATATATATATATATATATATATATATACATATAAATATATATATATAGAAATAAGGGTTGGCAGTCGAGAAAACCTCGGAAAGCAAAGGGGAGGATGTGGTAGATCATTGAAACAGATTAAGAATTTGGAAAGAAAGAAAGAAAGTGAAGAAAAAATGCCCGCCAGGTGGGATCCGAACCCACGACCTCCAGAATACCGGTCTGGTGCGATAACCACTACGCTACCGGCGGGGCGATTTTCCCATTCACTTTCTGGGGTATTTATGTTAGGTATGTTTTGTTTCCTGTGCTTGGGGGTGGTAGCCAGCGCCATTCGGACTAATCGGGGAGAAGGGGACCTTCTTTTTAACCCCCGGGTCGTGACTCGAGTGTCTACGACATGTCCAGAGTGGTCGACCAGCTTTGAACCCTCTTAAGCTCCCTTTGGCAACAAGACTGCCAGAACAGAGGCCCTCGCTATGCATGTAGCGAATCAGAATAAGAAATGAGGGGCTCGTTGAAAATAACACAGAAATAAGGGTTGGCAGTCGAGAAAACCTCGGAAAGCAAAGGGGAGGATGTGGTAGATCATTGAAACAGATTAAGAATTTGGAAAGAAAGAAAGAAAGTGAAGAAAAAATGCCCGCCAGGTGGGATCCGAACCCACGACCTCCAGAATACCGGTCTGGTGCGATAACCACTACGCTACCGGCGGGGCGATTTTCCCATTCACTTTCTGGGGTATTTATGTTAGGTATGTTTTGTTTCCTGTGCTTGGGGGTGGTAGCCAGCGCCATTCGGACTAATCGGGGAGAAGGGGACCTTCTTTTTAACCCCGGGTCGTGACTCGAGTGTCTACGACATGTCCAGAGTGGTCGACCAGCTTTGAACCCTCCTAAGCTCCCTTTGGCAACAAGACTGCCAGAACAGAGGCCCTCGCTATGCATGTAGCGAATCAGAAAAGGAAATGAGGGGCTCGTTGAAAATAACACAGAAATAAGGGTTGGCAGTCGAGAAAACCTCGGAAAGCAAAGGGGAGGATGCGGTAGATCATTGAAACAGATTAAGAATTTGGAAAGAAAGAAAGAAAGTGAAGAAAAAATGCCCGCCAGGTGGGATCCGAACCCACGACCTCCAGAATACCGGTCTGGTGCGATAACCACTACGCTACCGGCGGGGCGATTTTCCCATTCACTTTCTGGGGTATTTATGTTAGGTATGTTTTGTTTCCTGTGCTTGGGGGTGGTAGCCAGCGCCATTCGGACTAATCGGGGAGAAGGGGACCTTCTTTTTAACCCCCGGGTCGTGACTCGAGTGTCTACGACATGTCCAGAGTGGTCGACCAGCTTTGAACCCTCTTAAGCTCCCTTTGGCAACAAGACTGCCAGAACAGAGGCCCTCGCTATGCATGTAGCGAATCAGAATAGGAAATGAGGGGCTCGTTGAATATAACACAGAAATAAGGGTTGGCAGTCGAGAAAACCTCGGAAAGCAAAGGGGAGGATGTGGTAGATCATTGAAACAGATTAAGAATTTGGAAAGAAAGAAAGAAAGTGAAGAAAAAATGCCCGCCAGGTGGGATCCGAACCAACGACCTCCAGAATACCGGTGTGGTGCGATAACCACTACGCTACCGGCGGGGCGATTTTCCCATTCACTTTCTGGGGTATTTATGTTAGGTATGTTTTGTTTCCTGTGCTTGGGGGTGGTAGCCAGCGCCATTCGGACTAATCGGGGAGAAGGGGACCTTCTTTTTAACCCCCGGGTCGTGACTCGAGTGTCTACGACATGTCCAGAGTGGTCGACCAGCTTTGAACCCTCTTAAGCTCCCTTTGGCAACAAGACTGCCAGAACAGAGGCCCTCGCTATGCATGTAGCGAATCAGAATAGGAAATGAGGGGCTCGTTGAAAATAACACAGAAATAAGGGTGGGCAGTCGAGAAAACCTCGGAAAGCAAAGGGGAGGATGTGGTAGGTCATTGAAACAGATTAAGAATTTGGAAAGAAAGAAAGAAAGTGAAGAAAAAATGCCCGCCAGGTGGGATCCGAACCCACGACCTCCAGAATACCGGTCTGGTGCGATAACCACTACGCTACCGGCGGGGCGATTTTCCCATTCACTTTCTGGGGTATTTATGTTAGGTATGTTTTGTTTCCTGTGCTTGGGGGTGGTAGCCAGCGCCATTCGGACTAATCGGGGAGAAGGGGACCTTCTTTTTAACCCCCGGGTCGTGACTCGAGTGTCTACGACATGTCCAGAGTGGTCGACCAGCTTTGAACCCTCTTAAGCTCCCTTTGGCAACAAGACTGCCAGAACAGTGGCCCTCGCTATGCATGTAGCGAATCAGAATAAGAAATGAGGGGCTCGTTGAAAATAACACAGAAATAAGGGTTGGCAGTCGAGAAAACCTCGGAAAGCAAAGGGGAGGATGTGGTAGATCATTGAAACAGATTAAGAATTTGGAAAGAAAGAAAGAAAGTGAAGAAAAAATGCCCGCCAGGTGGGATCCGAACCCACGACCTCCAGAATACCGGTCTGGTGCGATAACCACTACGCTACCGGCGGGGCGATTTTCCCATTCACTTTCTGGGGTATTTATGTTAGGTATGTTTTGTTTCCTGTGCTTGGGGGTGGTAGCCAGCGCCATTCGGACTAATCGGGGAGAAGGGGACCTTCTTTTTAACCCCCGGGTCGTGACTCGAGTGTCTACGACATGTCCAGAGTGGTCGACCAGCTTTGAACCCTCTTAAGCTCCCTTTGGCAACAAGACTGCCAGAACAGAGGCCCTCGCTATGCATGTAGCGAATCAGAATAAGAAATGAGGGGCTCGTTGAAAATAACACAGAAATAAGGGTTGGCAGTCGAGAAAACCTCGGAAAGCAAAGGGGAGGATGTGGTAGATCATTGAAACAGATTAAGAATTTGGAAAGAAAGAAAGAAAGTGAAGAAAAAATGCCCGCCAGGTGGGATCCGAACCCACGACCTCCAGAATACCGGTCTGGTGCGATAACCACTACGCTACCGGCGGGGCGATTTTCCCATTCACTTTCTGGGGTATTTATGTTAGGTATGTTTTGTTTCCTGTGCTTGGGGGTGGTAGCCAGCGCCATTCGGACTAATCGGGGAGAAGGGGACCTTCTTTTTAACCCCGGGTCGTGACTCGAGTGTCTACGACATGTCCAGAGTGGTCGACCAGCTTTGAACCCTCCTAAGCTCCCTTTGGCAACAAGACTGCCAGAACAGAGGCCCTCGCTATGCATGTAGCGAATCAGAAAAGGAAATGAGGGGCTCGTTGAAAATAACACAGAAATAAGGGTTGGCAGTCGAGAAAACCTCGGAAAGCAAAGGGGAGGATGCGGTAGATCATTGAAACAGATTAAGAATTTGGAAAGAAAGAAAGAAAGTGAAGAAAAAATGCCCGCCAGGTGGGATCCGAACCCACGACCTCCAGAATACCGGTCTGGTGCGATAACCACTACGCTACCGGCGGGGCGATTTTCCCATTCACTTTCTGGGGTATTTATGTTAGGTATGTTTTGTTTCCTGTGCTTGGGGGTGGTAGCCAGCGCCATTCGGACTAATCGGGGAGAAGGGGACCTTCTTTTTAACCCCCGGGTCGTGACTCGAGTGTCTACGACATGTCCAGAGTGGTCGACCAGCTTTGAACCCTCTTAAGCTCCCTTTGGCAACAAGACTGCCAGAACAGAGGCCCTCGCTATGCATGTAGCGAATCAGAATAGGAAATGAGGGGCTCGTTGAATATAACACAGAAATAAGGGTTGGCAGTCGAGAAAACCTCGGAAAGCAAAGGGGAGGATGTGGTAGATCATTGAAACAGATTAAGAATTTGGAAAGAAAGAAAGAAAGTGAAGAAAAAATGCCCGCCAGGTGGGATCCGAACCCACGACCTCCAGAATACCGGTCTGGTGCGATAACCACTACGCTACCGGCGGGGCGATTTTCCCATTCACTTTCTGGGGTATTTATGTTAGGTATGTTTTGTTTCCTGTGCTTGGGGGTGGTAGCCAGCGCCATTCGGACTAATCGGGGAGAAGGGGACCTTCTTTTTAACCCCCGGGTCGTGACTCGAGTGTCTACGACATGTCCAGAGTGGTCGACCAGCTTTGAACCCTCTTAAGCTCCCTTTGGCAACAAGACTGCCAGAACAGAGGCCCTCGCTATGCATGTAGCGAATCAGAATAGGAAATGAGGGGCTCGTTGAATATAACACAGAAATAAGGGTTGGCAGTCGAGAAAACCTCGGAAAGCAAAGGGGAGGATGTGGTAGATCATTGAAACAGATTAAGAATTTGGAAAGAAAGAAAGAAAGTGAAGAAAAAATGCCCGCCAGGTGGGATCCGAACCCACGACCTCCAGAATACCGGTGTGGTGCGATAACCACTACGCTACCGGCGGGGCGATTTTCCCATTCACTTTCTGGGGTATTTATGTTAGGTATGTTTTGTTTCCTGTGCTTGGGGGTGGTAGCCAGCGCCATTCGGACTAATCGGGGAGAAGGGGACCTTCTTTTTAACCCCCGGGTCGTGACTCGAGTGTCTACGACATGTCCAGAGTGGTCGACCAGCTTTGAACCCTCTTAAGCTCCCTTTGGCAACAAGACTGCCAGAACAGAGGCCCTCGCTATGCATGTAGCGAATCAGAATAGGAAATGAGGGGCTCGTTGAAAATAACACAGAAATAAGGGTTGGCAGTCGAGAAAACCTCGGAAAGCAAAGGGGAGGATGTGGTAGATCATTGAAACAGATTAAGAATTTGGAAAGAAAGAAAGAAAGTGAAGAAAAAATGCCCGCCAGGTGGGATCCGAACCCACGACCTCCAGAATACCGGTCTGGTGCGATAACCACTACGCTACCGGCGGGGCGATTTTCCCATTCACTTTCTGGGGTATTTATGTTAGGTATGTTTTGTTTCCTGTGCTTGGGGGTGGTAGCCAGCGCCATTCGGACTAATCGGGGAGAAGGGGACCTTCTTTTTAACCCCCGGGTCGTGACTCGAGTGTCTACGACATGTCCAGAGTGGTCGACCAGCTTTGAACCCTCTTAAGCTCCCTTTGGCAACAAGACTGCCAGAACAGAGGCCCTCGCTATGCATGTAGCGAATCAGAATAGGAAATGAGGGGCTCGTTGAAAATAACACAGAAATAAGGGTGGGCAGTCGAGAAAACCTCGGAAAGCAAAGGGGAGGATGTGGTAGATCATTGAAACAGATTAAGAATTTGGAAAGAAAGAAAGAAAGTGAAGAAAAAATGCCCGCCAGGTGGGATCCGAACCCACGACCTCCAGAATACCGGTGTGGTGCGATAACCACTACGCTACCGGCGGGGCGATTTTCCCATTCACTTTCTGGGGTATTTATGTTAGGTATGTTTTGTTTCCTGTGCTTGGGGGTGGTAGCCAGCGCCATTCGGACTAATCGGGGAGAAGGGGACCTTCTTTTTAACCCCCGGGTCGTGACTCGAGTGTCTACGACATGTCCAGAGTGGTCGACCAGCTTTGAACTCTCTTAAGCTCCCTTTGGCAACAAGACTGCCAGAACAGAGGCCCTCGCTATGCATGTAGCGAATCAGAATAAGAAATGAGGGGCTCGTTGAAAATAACACAGAAATAAGGGTTGGCAGTCGAGAAAACCTCGGAAAGCAAAGGGGAGGATGTGGTAGATCATTGAAACAGATTAAGAATTTGGAAAGAAAGAAAGAAAGTGAAGAAAAAATGCCCGCCAGGTGGGATCCGAACCCACGACCTCCAGAATACCGGTGTGGTGCGATAACCACTACGCTACCGGCGGGGCGATTTTCCCATTCACTTTCTGGGGTATTTATGTTAGGTATGTTTTGTTTCCTGTGCTTGGGGGTGGTAGCCAGCGCCATTCGGACTAATCGGGGAGAAGGGGACCTTCTTTTTAACCCCCGGGTCGTGACTCGAGTGTCTACGACATGTCCAGAGTGGTCGACCAGCTTTGAACCCTCTTAAGCTCCCTTTGGCAACAAGACTGCCAGAACAGAGGCCCTCGCTATGCATGTAGCGAATCAGAATAGGAAATGAGGGGCTCGTTGAAAATAACACAGAAATAAGGGTTGGCAGTCGAGAAAACCTCGGAAAGCAAAGGGGAGGATGTGGTAGATCATTGAAACAGATTAAGAATTTGGAAAGAAAGAAAGAAAGTGAAGAAAAAATGCCCGCCAGGTGGGATCCGAACCCACGACCTCCAGAATACCGGTCTGGTGCGATAACCACTACGCTACCGGCGGGGCGATTTTCCCATTCACTTTCTGGGGTATTTATGTTAGGTATGTTTTGTTTCCTGTGCTTGGGGGTGGTAGCCAGCGCCATTCGGACTAATCGGGGAGAAGGGGACCTTCTTTTTAACCCCCGGGTCGTGACTCGAGTGTCTACGACATGTCCAGAGTGGTCGACCAGCTTTGAACCCTCTTAAGCTCCCTTTGGCAACAAGACTGCCAGAACAGAGGCCCTCGCTATGCATGTAGCGAATCAGAATAGGAAATGAGGGGCTCGTTGAAAATAACACAGAAATAAGGGTTGGCAGTCGAGAAAACCTCGGAAAGCAAAGGGGAGGATGTGGTAGATCATTGAAACAGATTAAGAATTTGGAAAGAAAGAAAGAAAGTGAAGAAAAAATGCCCGCCAGGTGGGATCCGAACCCACGACCTCCAGAATACCGGTCTGGTGCGATAACCACTACGCTACCGGCGGGGCGATTTTCCAATTCACTTTCTGGGGTATTTATGTTAGGTATGTTTTGTTTCCTGTGCTTGGGGGTGGTAGCCAGCGCCATTCGGACTAATCGGGGAGAAGGGGACCTTCTTTTTAACCCCCGGGTCGTGACTCGAGTGTCTACGACATGTCCAGAGTGGTCGACCAGCTTTGAACCCTCTTAAGCTCCCTTTGGCAACAAGACTGCCAGAACAGAGGCCCTCGCTATGCATGTAGCGAATCAGAATAGGAAATGAGGGGCTCGTTGAAAATAACACAGAAATAAGGGTTGGCAGTCGAGAAAACCTCGGAAAGCAAAGGGGAGGATGTGGTAGATCATTGAAACAGATTAAGAATTTGGAAAGAAAGAAAGAAAGTGAAGAAAAAATGTGAAGACCGGTATTCTGGAGGTCGTGGGTTCGGATCCCACCTGGCGGGCATTTTTTCTTCACTTTCTTTCTTTCTTTCCAAATTCTTAATGTGTTTCAATGATCTACCACATCCTCCCCTTTGCTTTCCGAGGTTTTCTCGACTGCCAACCCCTATTTCTGTGTTATTTTCAACGAGCCCCTCATTTCTTATTCTGATTCGCTACATGCATAGCGAGGGCCTCTGTTCTGGCAGTCTTGTTGCCAAAGGGAGCTTAAGAGGGTTCAAAGCTGGTCGACCACTCTGGACATGTCGTAGACACTCGAGTCACGACCCGGGGGTTAAAAAGAAGGTCCCCTTCTCCCCGATTAGTCCGAATGGCGCTGGCTACCACCCCCAAGCACAGGAAACAAAACATACCTAACATAAATACCCCAGAAAGTGAATGGGAAAATCGCCCCGCCGGTAGCGTAGTGGTTATCGCACCAGACCGGTATTCTGGAGGTCGTGGGTTCGGATCCCACCTGGCGGGCATTTTTTCTTCACTTTCTTTCTTTCTTTCCAAATTCTTAATCTGTTTCAATGATCTAACACATCCTCCCCTTTGCTTTCCGAGGTTTTCTCGACTGCCAACCCTTATTTCTGTGTTATTTTCAACGAGCCCCTCATTTCCTATTCTGATTCGCTACATGCATAGCGAGGGCCTCTGTTCTGGCAGTCTTGTTGCCAAAGGGAGCTTAAGAGGGTTCAAAGCTGGTCGACCACTCTGGACATGTCGTAGACACTCGAGTCACGACCCGGGGGTTAAAAAGAAGGTCCCCTTCTCCCCGATTAGTCCGAATGGCGCTGGCTACCACCCCCAAGCACAGGAAACAAAACATACCTAACATAAATACCCCAGAAAGTGAATGGGAAAATCGCCCCGCCGGTAGCGTAGTGGTTATCGCACCACACCGGTATTCTGGAGGTCGTGGGTTCGGATCCCACCTGGCGGGCATTTTTTCTTCACTTTCTTTCTTTCTTTCCAAATTCTTAATCTGTTTCAATGATCTACCACATCCTCCCCTTTGCTTTCCGAGGTTTTCTCGACTGCCAACCCTTATTTCTGTGTTATTTTCAACGAGCCCCTCATTTCCTATTCTGATTCGCTACATGCATAGCGAGGGCCTCTGTTCTGGCAGTCTTGTTGCCAAAGGGAGCTTAAGAGGTTTCAAAGCTGGTCGACCACTCTGGACATGTCGTAGACACTCGAGTCACGACCCGGCGGTTAAAAAGAAGGTCCCCTTCTCCCCGATTAGTCCGAATGGCGCTGGCTACCACCCCCAAGCACAGGAAACAAAACATACCTAACATAAATACCCCAGAAAGTGAATGGGAAAATCGCCCCGCCGGTAGCGTAGTGGTTATCGC